>NC_047520.1:5734538-6354973 GCF_902827115.2 Pseudochaenichthys georgianus | reverse complement strand
CTTCTCTCTCTCTCTCTCTCTCTCTCTCTCCAATTCCCAAAGTTGTCCTGAAATTAACTTATTAAATAAACTAAACAAAAAAACTGGTGTTGAAATTATTCTGATTAGGCCTAGCCTACATTGCAAATAAGCAGACAGCGCTGCTTTTCACACACACAGACCTTGCGTTTTGAAGACTGATAAATCCGACATGGATGAACAAACTTTGCAGCCCAGTTTCCTAGCTTTGCAGTCTATCCACGGGTATGCCTGTTACGCCCATGATCTAGGGGAACCTAGGCGCAGCATAAAATGTGCCCTCTCTCCCCTTTTCCCACTCCCAAGAACATAGACAATGAGACAGATTCGGAGCTTTTTAATGAAATAACTTCCGGTCATGAATGAGCAGTTTTCGATCCAAAGGAAGCAGGCATCGGCCAAAGAGCCAGTACTGGAGCCGAAACTGGAGTCGGGAACATGGCTATTGGGGCCGGTAGTGGAGCAGTCTGTAGGTGAGTGAAAAAATGATTCATCTGTGCAGCCAGTTGTTGCATCTGTGTAGAGATGTTTTCCTGAATCTCTGCCTGGCGTTTTATATTATGTTACGCCCAGATCTAGGGGAACCTAGGCGCAGCATAAAATGTGCCCTCTCTCCTCTTTTCCCACTCCCAAGAACATAGACAATGAGACAGTGAATGCCTTTTGGTAAATTTAATTACCAAAGTTTTCTTTTTAAGTGCAACAACCCACAAAAACAAACAAATCTCTGAACACAAAAATCTTGCCTAACAAATAAGAAAATAAACATACAGGACTCTTACCTACACTGACGTAAAAACAGGAGAAAACGAGAACCAACCAAAAGAAAAAGGGTTTCACACTTTCACGTAGACTTAAGGCGTGTCCAACAAGGACAGGTTAAAGTTATGTCTATCCTTCCAAGGTTTACAAAATATACCAAGACAGAAGTACAAAAGGACAGATACAAATACGCAACAGTTGGGAGCAGCAGAAGCTGAGTCGGAGAGAGCGGCAGAGTGACTGCATGGCTGCAGCTTAAATGCTCCCCTCTTCTTCAGGTGGACCAATCAGCCTGTTGAAGGTAGCTAATCAGCTAACGGGCACCACCTGCTTGCTCAAACACACACACACAGACACAGGAGGAGGGAAAAATCTCTACACACAATACACATAACGACCAGGGTCGTAACACCCCCCAACTAAAAATCAAACATTTCCCCCTAAAGAAAATGTTTGATCTCTCAAGGACTAACGGACTCTGAAGGATTCATAATGGATTCTGAAGGACTATAACGGACTCTAACGGACTCTTTAAGGACTAACGGACTCATAAGAACTCTTAAGGACTAACGGACTCTGAAGGACTCTAACGGACTCGAAAGACTATAACGGACTCTTTAAGGACTAACGGACTCATAAGAACTCTTAAGGACTAACGGACTCTGAAGGACTCTAACGGACTCGAAAGACTATAACGGACTCTGAAGGACTAATGTTATGTGCCTGCCTACTCAAATCAAAACTGTCATGGGGATTTGTGTGTGGTCAGTGTGTTGGAGGAAAGTCGGGACAACAGCTCTGAATCTGTGGCTGGAAAACCCCAAACGTCCCCACACAGGTCACTGGGATTCACCTCTAACGTGATCAAATCAAGTGGGTCGAGGAGACACACTCATCGGAAAACAAATAACATTTTAAGGCAAGACTTTTGCACAAACATTGCATAGTTATTGTTGTTGACACACAAACAAAAACACATTTATTATACATGCTAACAAAGACGGAATTCACACGAAGTATTTCAGGCAGATTTAGCTTTGGATAGTGTGCAAAGAGTGTGAGGAAATATACATAATAATGACATCATGATGCAATTAAATACAACAGCGCAACATAAATCAAAGGTGTTTTTGGTCTCGATTCAGGAACACAGAAAAAGGTGGAAGAATTATTCAGTATTTTCCACAAAATATCTGGATTTCAAAAAGGCGTGATTTTTGCATGTTTGCATCATTTGTTGAAGGGAAAATTGGTCAGTTGCTTTTCCTCCCAAATAAACATGAAACCCCACTGAACTGGCAAAGGAATAAAACTGTTAAAAAGTACGTTAGCCATCTTCAAAGTGGAATATAACAGCAGAACGTAACGTGTTTTAAATGTGCGTCTGGCCGGTGGAAACAAGTTCATTTTATAATCAAAAAGAATAAAATATATTACATAGTGATACACAGACAGAGGATTAAGCACTTTCTGATGAAATGTTTAATATAAATTGGTTTTAACGGATGTTTCTTCGAGGCGCATTATTTTGGCTCGTCACAAATTACGTTCTTTTAGCTTCTTGTTGAGGAAACTTTTTTTGTTTGCTTCGGTCCTTGTTTGATCCCCTTGGTGCTGTATCCACCTCTCGGGAGTTTACCAAGAAGAAGAAGAAGAATCGGGTTTTAAGGCTAAATAAGCTGATTCGTTTCAGGGTATTAGGATTAATTTTGCCGACTTATATTTCATGGTTTAAGGACTTATTTTTGATGACTAATTTCAGCATTTTACAACCCGTTATGCTGACTCAATTTGAGGGTTTTAGGACTCATTCCTGCACCTCTCTTTGTTGAGCATGGATCTTTTACGTCACATCTCTGACCCAGAACAAAACACCGGCTCTCAGATGAACCAGATTCGGAGCTTTTAATGAAATAACTTCCGGTCATGAATGAGCAGTTTTCGATCCAAAGGAAGCAGGCATCGGCCAAAGAGCCAGTACTGGAGCCGAAACTGGAGTCGGGAACATGGCTATTGGGGCCGGTAGTGGAGCAGTCTGTAGGTGAGTGAACAAATGATTCATCTGTGCAGCCAGTTGTTGCATCTGTGTAGAGATGTTTTCCTGAATCTCTGCCTGGCGTTTTATATTATGTTACGCCCAGATCTAGGGGAACCTAGGCGCAGCATAAAATGTGCCCTCTCTCCTCTTTTCCCACTCCCAAGAACATAGACAATGAGACAGTGAATGCCTTTTGGTAAATTTAATTACCAAAGTTTTCTTTTTAAGTGCAACAACCCACAAAAACAAACAAATCTCTGAACACAAAAATCTTGCCTAACAAATAAGAAAATAAACATACAGGACTCTTACCTACACTGACGTAAAAACAGGAGAAAACGAGAACCAACCAAAAGAAAAAGGGTTTCACACTTTCACGTAGACTTAAGGCGTGTCCAACAAGGACAGGTTAAAGTTATGTCTATCCTTCCAAGGTTTACAAAATATACCAAGACAGAAGTACAAAAGGACAGATACAAATACGCAACAGTTGGGAGCAGCAGAAGCTGAGTTGGAGAGAGCAACACACTCTCACTCCCTAAACGTCCAGGAGCGACGTTTGGTCAGTGTCCGTGGCGTCCAGTTGTGACGCTCCTAGGCTCCTTCAGCGTCATAAAGGGACGCAAATAGCTTTCAACTGATTGCAATGTATTCCCATCTGCGGCGGGATTTGACGCTCATGGAAGCACGGCATTCGTTTGTGTCGGCTGCCCTTAAAGGCAATGTGAGCGTCCATTCCCATTGGATAACGGAGAATTGTACACCCGGAAGTAAGTATTCCTCTTACTGTCGATTGATTTTACAGTGATATCTGCACTACTCATCGACTAAAAAACACCAGATTATCCTTGTTAATTACACAGTATTGATTGGTTTAAATTGTGTGCAATGCTTTTGTATTTTTCCCCTTCGATTCGGAGAAACAAATATTTTTTCTGAGTAAAGGATGGCAGAAGACACTACACTACCCAGAATCCCCAGCTATCGTTTGGACTACACCATGTGCTCTGTTTGACAAACCCCGTTTTTTTTCACCATTCATTCCAATGGCTGGCGTCTTATGTCACGTGATCTTCAAATTTCTCCCTGCAGAAAAAGAAAGCATGGCCGAACTTCGTTTTAGTCTCGGTGGAAAATGCCTATTTTAAAGTTAGTTTGGCCATTCAAATGCGTTTTGATGTCATTTCATGCGAGAAATATGAATTGTTATTTCAGATTATGTGTGCAGTGGATGTACATGATCTTTAGTTTGCTAGTTACATTACATTACATTTAGCTGACGCTTTTATCCAAACGACTTACAATAAGTACATTCAACCAGGAAGACACAACCTTGAAGAAAACAGAATCATATAAGTACATCAGGTTTCATAGAGC
Organism: Pseudochaenichthys georgianus; assembly: GCF_902827115.2. NCBI lineage: Eukaryota > Metazoa > Chordata > Actinopteri > Perciformes > Channichthyidae > Pseudochaenichthys > Pseudochaenichthys georgianus. Next base: position 6,350,778 of record NC_047520.1, on the reverse strand, counting down.
CAAGTATTTCAAGTGCTACTAAACTGGCTATAGATAAGCCAGTCCTTTATTAGTATATAAGTGCTCTGTTAGCAGTTATTTGTTAGTAATTCTATCGCTCGAGGTGGAGTCGAAAGAGATGAGTTTTCAGTCTGCGCCGGAAGGTGTGTAAGCTTTCTGCCGTCAATGGGGAGCTCATTCCACCATTTTGGAGCCAGGATAGCAAACCCACGTGTTTTTGCTGATGGGAACTTGGGTCCCCCTCGCAGCGAGGGTGCAGCGAGTCGTTTGGCTGATGCAGAGCGTAGAGCACGCGCTGGGGTGTACAGTTTAACCATGTCCTGGATGTAGGAAGGGCCAGATCCATTTGCAGCATGGTACGCAAGTACCAGTGTCTTGAAGTGAATTCTAGCAGTTACTGGAAGCCAGTGGAGGGAGCGGAGGAGCAGAGTGGTGTGGGAAAATGTAGGAAGGTTGAAGACCAGACGAGCCGCTGCATTCTGGATGAGCTGCAGAGGTCGGATGGCACATGCAGGCAGACCAGCCAGGAGGGAGTTGCAGTAGTCTAGGCGTGAGGTGACGAAAGCCTGGACCAGAAGCTGCGTCGCTTTCTGGGTCAGCTGGGGACGTATCCTCCTGATGTTGTAGAGCGTGTATCTGCAGCAGCGGGTTGTAGCAGCGATGTTTGCAGTGAAGGACAGGTTGTTATCTAGGATCACGCCCAGATTCCTTGCAGTCTGAGTCGGGGAAACAACAGAGGTGCCGATGTTGATAGTCAGGTCAAGAGTGGGACAATCTTTTCCCAGAAGGAAAAGCAGTTCAGTTTTGTCAAGGTTGAGCTTGAGATGATGAGCGGACATCCACTGAGAGATGTCAGCTAAACAAGCAGAGATGCGTGCGACGACCTGGGTCTCTGAGCGGGGAAAGGACAGAATTAGTTGGGTGTCGTCAGCGTAGCAGTGGTATGAAAAACCATGCGGGCTAATGACAGATCCGAGCGAGTTTGTGTACAGGGAGAAGAGGAGGGGACCAAGAACAGAGCCCAGAGGGACCCCTGTAGTTAATTGACAAGGGTCGGACTCGGACCCTCTCCAAGTAACCCTGTAGGTGCGGTCTTTGAGGTATGAGGTGAGGAGGGAAAGTGCAGAGCCTGAAACTCCAAGTTCTTGGAGAGTGCGAAGGAGGATCTGATGGTTCACCGTGTCGAATGCAGCAGACAGCTCCAACAGGATGATGACAGAGGAGAGGGAGGCTGCTTTAGCCGTGTGCAGTTCCTCAGTGACAGCAAGGAGGGCAGTTTCTGTGGAGTGACCTGCCTTGAAACCAGACTGGTGCGGATCCAGAAGGTTGTTCTGATGGAGATAACAGGAGAGTTGTTTAAAGACAGCGCGTTCAAGTGTTTTAGACAGGAACGGGAGCAGAGAGGCCTGTAGTTTATAACATCAGACGGGTTGAGAGTGGGTTTCTTTAGGAGAGGGTTTACTCTTGCCTCCTTGAGAGTGTGTGGAAAGTGACCAGAAGTTAGAGAAGTGTTGATGGAATGGGTGAGAAACGGTAGAATATCAGGAGCGATAGTCTGAAGGAGGTTTGAAGGATAGAGTCCAGAGGACAGGTGGTAGGGCGGGCAGAGGTAATGAGGGTAAGAACCTCACTTGGAGAGAGAGGGGAAAAGGAGGTTAGTGTGCGGGTGGAAGGAGGGTCTGGTGACCCAGCGGTGAGTAGAGGTGAGTCAGAAAAAGAAGAGCGAATATCATCAACGTTTTTTTCAAAGTGGTTAACAAAGTCGCTTGACAGAAGTGAGGAGGGGGGAGGGGCTTTGGGAGGGTCCAAGAGGGTGGAGAAGATGGAAAATAGTTTTTTAGGATTGGAATAGGAAGATTGGATCTTATCTTGAAAGAAAGTGCTTTTTGCCTGAGAGATGGAAGCAGAGAAAGAGGAGAGGAGAGCCTGATAGGTTAGGAGGTCGTCGCAGTGTTTGGATTTCCACCGTTTCCGCTCTGCTGCCCGAAGGACGGTTCTATTAGCACGCAGTGCGTCATTTAGCCAGGGAGCAGGAGGAGACTGACGAGCCTGCCGAGATGTGAGAGGACAGAGAGAGTCCAGAGAGGATGAGAGAGTAGAGAGGAGAGTTTCTGCAGCAGAGTTTGGAGGCAGGAGTTGGAACGAGTCAGAGGAAGGGAGGGCTGAGAGCACCGATGAGGCAAAGGTAGAGGGGCAACAAAGGTTACGGCGGACAGGTGCAGGATGAGAAGAGATTAGTTTGTTATGTTTGGAAAGGGGTAGAGAGAATGAAATGAAGAAGTGATCGGATGTGTGGAGCGGGTTTACAGAGAGGTTAGAAGTAGCGCAGTGCCTTGAGAATATGAGATCAAGGACATTGCCAGCTTTGTGAGTTGGTGGGGACGGAGACAGTGAGAAAGCAAAGGCGGTTAACAGAGATGTTAGTTCGTCTATCTTCCCCGTCTCGAGGTTGAAGTCTCCGAGAAGTACAGCGGGAGGGCCAGTTTCAGGGATGTGTGAGAGGAGATGATCTAATTCCTCCAAGAAGTCCCCCAAGGCGCCTGGTGGACGGTAGAGAACAACAATGGTTAATTGTATAGGATGGGTTACTGTGACGGCATGGAATTCAAAGGTGGAAGGAGTGAAGTTAGGTAGCTCGAAGAGGGAAAAGCTCCATTTGGGAGAGAGCAGGAGACCAGTGCCACCTCCTCTGCCAGTGGGTCTGGGTGTATGGGAGAAGGAATATGCTGTGGAGAGAGCTGCTGGGGTGGATGTGTTGAATGGAGTAATCCAGGTCTCAGTGAGAGCAAGGAAATCCAGGGTCTGCAGGGAGGCGTAGCCAGAGATGAAGTCAGCCTTAGGAATAGCTGACTGGCAGTTCCACAGGCCGCCTGAAACTAGATGTTGGATGTCAGTGGAGCACGTGGGATAGACGAGAGCGGGCCGGTTATAGCGATTAGGAGATACACGGGGCCAGTGATAATTGTGAGAAGACACATGAACAGGAATGGAGAAAATACACATGATTATAGCATGAGGGGCTAGAAAGCTAAAGAAAAGAAAAATAAGACACCAGCAATACTTAGCTCAATCAGAGTAGGATTTGCCTCCTCTTTGCCACCCTCGTGACTCCCGCAGGACTCCAATGTCTTTGTCAGTCTTACTCCCGCAGGACTCCAATGTCTTTGTCAGTCTTACTCCCGCAGGACTCCAATGTCTTTGTCAGTCTTCGGCTGAAGCTGACGCTCAAGGAAAGAGCTACCTAAATGGACGCCTGATTGCTGAGTTCTCACAGCTGTGGTGCCACGCCCCTCTAATTAGTTAACTCTCTACAGCTGATGGGTGACAGCTGAGAGGCCCTGCCTATTTTAATGCACGCTTGATTGCCTACTGAGCCAATTATACAGAGTAGAATAAATGAAATAGAGAAGTCCAATTAAACAAGAATATTACTTACAGTGGTTGCTGCGTCAATAGGTATTGTCGCCACCCGGTCAAGATGCGCACTGACTTCTTCAGTTTTTGGATCCGCTATTTGAATGCTTTTTTAGCTGGAAGATGACCACTTCACGCTGTTGTACACTTCACGCAATCAGCTGAGAGGCCCTGCCTATTTTAATGCACGCTTGATTGCCTACTGAGCCCTGTGTAACAGGTTCACGTGATCAGATCTGAGATTGAAAATCTCTCAAAAGCGCTGTTTTAGCTACAATAACTACAGAACAATTATACAGAGTAGAATAAATGAAATAGAGAAGTCTAATTAAACAAGAATATTACTTACAGTGGTTGCTGCGTCAATAGGTATTGTCGCCACCCGGTCAAGATGCACACAAGTTATTACGAAGATTACTTCAGGAAATCGCGACGTTTTCATTGTTACCAAGGTGGTTGCTAGGGACGCTGCTATCGATATTGTTTCTGTTATGTTGTGTAATCTTTATTGCTACCCCCTTCCCCGTCAATGTATAGTGTTGGTCCACAGCCTAAACATATTAGTTTAACAAAATCCGCATCTAAAGATAGCCTACGTTATTTTCCCCCTGTGCAATTCCAGTCTCACATCTCACAGCACATCGTCATTAACAAATACCGGAAACAGACCGAAAACATTTAAAAAATAAATAAATAATACTTTATTCCGAGTGTGCTTGCTTTTCTCTTTGAAAGTCATCACATAACGGCATTGTAATACACGGTTCAGCTGCATTAAATATTACATATCTGCCGTAGTTCTGTATTTATAGAGCCCTGATGAGAAGACTTCTAGACAAACATGAGGAACTGAAAACGTGACGTGGATCATAAATATATCAGACATTAAACAACATCTTACATTTCTTTTCACACAATACGTCTCCTTGCAGTATCAACACTAATTCGGCTGACTTTTATATTTGATCCAATTGGTAGATAGGCTGTATTTACACCATAAAGGTGCACAGCTGATATAAAGGGACACCTAGTGGTTAAAGCATGTTATTGAATTTCATTATTTTTATTATTAGATATTAATAGGATCCCTATAAAGTATATTCATTACTCGTTATTCTCTACTAATAGTTAAAGACTGTATGTAATGACTATTTTGCACATCCCTTTCAAGATTTCAAGATTTTCTAAGGTTTATTGACATGTCATATAGGCCTACACAACTATGGTGTAGTTCTACATTGAATGAAAAACTTGGGTCGCAGGTTCCTCAACAGTGCATTACAAGACATCTATCAATATTTGTGTATACCTCCAGCAATGTTAACTATGTTGAAGCACTTATTTTAACTGATATTATACATAATGTATTATACTCTTATAAGATGTATGTAGATATTTCATCTCCGGCCTTGTCAGGTATTGAACAATCAATAAATAAAGAACACAGAATTGTTAAATATAAAACACAGAATTTGTGTGATTATAATAAATGATTTACAAATAAACACCACTGCATATTTACAACTGTTACACATGCTGATGTAACGCAAATGTTCCAACTTGGGATCAATAAAGTATATCTTATCTTAAGCTGATCGATGGCTACTGCCATATTTGCAAAATTTGCCTCTGAACCTTGACAAGTGCATGTTTCAGGCGTATCAATTAATGTAATGTAATGTTATCAATTAACAACAGGGGTCACAAACATAAGTCCAGCTGTTAAATAAAGCTCTTCTGACCTTAGCTGGCGTGTGGGTATATATATTAATACTGCCCATTATGGGCACAAGCAATTTTCATCCATTTATTAATTATATGTTTTAAATGTGAGTGTTTCCTGTCCCCTAAACCTCCAGGGATGTACACAGTTTAATACTGGCAACTTCTCATTATGGGAAATACGAAAACGTCTTTTAAAACTACAACTCCCAGTAGAGATGTGCCATAGAGAACATGTTGCGAAACAGAATAGCCAGCATGTGTAGTTCTGGGGACGGGGTGGGGGAGGGGGGGGACGCGGTGGACCCGTTCAAATCCAGTTTTGGACAGTCTGCTGTGGTTCCATCCCATTTCAAGTGCTGTTCGAGAATCGGCGTAACCCTCGTAGCACACTCTCCAATCACAGAGCTTGAGGACTATCACGGGGTTTGTCAAACAGAGCACATGGTGTAGTCCAATCGATAGCTGGGGATTCTGGGTAGTGTAGTGTCTTCTGCCATCCTTTACTCAGAAAAAATATTTGTTTCTCCGAATCGAAGGGGAAAAATACAAAAACATTGCACACAATTTAAACCAATCAATGTTGTGTAATTAACAAGGATAATCTGGTGTTTTTTAGTCGATGAGTAGTGCAGATATCACTGTAAAATCAATCGTCAGTAAGGGGAATATTTACTTCCGGGTGTACAATTCTCCGTTATCCAATGGGAATGGACGCTCACATTGCCTTTAAGGGCAGCCGACACAAACGAATGCCCTGCTTCCATGAGCGTCAAATCCCGCCGCAGATGGGAATACATTGCAATCAGTTGAAAGCTATTTGCATCCCTTTATGACGCTGAAGGAGCCTAGGAGCGTCACAACTGCCAAACTGCCGGACACTGACCAAACGTCGCTCCTGGACGATTATGGAGTGAGAGTGTGTTGGAGAGAGCGGCAGAGTGACTGCATGGCTGCAGCTTAAATGCTCCCCTCTTCTTCAGGTGGACCAATCAGCCTGTTGAAGGTAGCTAACGCGCGCGCGCGCCACCACACACACCCACACACACACACACACACACACACACACACACACACACACACACACACACACACACACACACACACACACACACACACACACACACACACACACACACACACACACACACACACACACACACACACACACACACACACACACACACACACACACACACACACACACACACACACACACACACACACACACACACACACACACACACACACACACACACACACACACACACACCGTAACAATGCCTCTTGTTTCCTCCGCCGCATCTCCTCCGTCCACACCTCTGGGAAAGTTGAGTTTGAGCTAGCTAGGGGAACGTTGCTAGCGCAGCTAACGTGCACGTTAGCTAGCATTATCCACGTCTTTAGGCGGCTCTTCTGATGATGTACTGTAGTACTAGTAGCAGCTTCACTTGTAGCTTCGGTGCTGCTAGACTCTTTCTTCTTGTGAATTATATTCTTTTTAGAAAAGAAGTCAAGTAAAAAATGTTTGCCTGCCATTATAGAGCTTTTTCGTTAGCGTTCTTGAGGGAAAGAGCTGCCGCAAAATCGGCTGGCGGAGAGCTGGTTCGCCGCGGGGTCACGAGCGTGATGACGAATCATAATTCTTTAAGGAAATCGTTTTTATTTCGTATTATATATATATATATTAATGTGAAATGTATTATGTTTTTGTCCTTATTACAACAAATACACACTTGCAACTGATAACACTGGCAATGATTTTATATTTATTAGACTATTAAAAAAAAGATCATGCTCCAAATAAGTGGGGGTACGGCGTACCCCCGCGTCCAACGCCCACTACATCACTGCATATATGTGTGTGTCCGCATCTGTAGCCTGTTATTGTCTCATTATACCGCACTGTGAATGAATCAAAGTAAATATATTAGTCATCATGAACACATCTGTCCATCAGACAGAGGGCTGCTGTGCCTCCTGTCATCATTAATGGACGTCTCTTTAAAATGACCGCTCAGAGGAGAGGAGTTCTCATTTCTCTAACCTCGGCTCCCCTCCTCGGCTCCTCCGCTCGCATCTCTTCACAAAACGAAGACCACACCACTGGGAAGCTTAACGTCTGTTTAATAAAAATAAGGAACAGGGAGAGGCTTGCAAAGCTCTGGGAGTTGAGACTCAGGTGCGGGGTGAGGGTCTCATTGCAGGTCTTCAGGCTCCATTGAATCCCCCTGGGGTTCTGGTGCTGAAAGAGGGAGACAGGAGAAAGGGTTAGATACATCTAGCAATCTATAGGATGGGAAATTGCTGACCTATTTTAAACGTACCTTGTGTTTTCACTCTCACTTAAGTCCCTCTCCCTTTGCCATCAATCCAACATCAGCTGAGATGCAACATAATACAGACGGGTAATAATCAACAGAATCACAAGGACACAATATGACTCTGCTAAAAACACTCACCCATAAATTACGTTTTTATTTACTGTTTAGAAGTCTCAAATATCCACTCTAAATCCATATCAATAGCGATGCATCACAAAAATAGCTCTCTTCCTTATTATTGTGTAACGTTAAGTATATTATACTAGCTTGAACTCCAAAATGGATACCCTCATTTCACCACCTCCACTACAATCACACGCCCCAATGTTATATTTAACTAATATGTAACTCCCTCCACCCCGGATAAAAGCACGTTAAGAAGCCCCTTTTCTCTAATTCCACAACGTTGGAGGAAATAACATGAGGAGAACGGATGCCACTGGCCCGGAGTGGCATTTTACCCTTAATGTTTACCCCTGCATTACATGAATGCCTTTATCTGCATCACTGTCTCTAGGAGGTGCAATGCAAAAACAACATAAGGTTAGGCAACTACGTCACGGAAACTAAGAAGTTTCGTTATCTTTCGCCACACATTCACATAGATGGAATGCACAAGGAATGACAGAGATTAGTATAGTTATGACACTGGGCCAAGAAACCAACGAGATTAATAGCTGACATTCTCTATCATGAGATCTTGTTTTGTTCATTGCTAAGGTGATGCAACATTTCAGAAAAATGTGACGTTTGAGTCACGTCAATGGCTTTTATTTGATTCCTATATAAACCCTTGATAGATGTCAACTGTCACAGAAGGTGAGGTTTGCAATATCCCAGACGTTGAACCGGACTATATTTGAAGACACTGAAATAATAACATTTAAAAGAAAGGAGGATAAACTCTTTCCCATCTTATTATCTTTTCATTTGGGGTAAGTACATGTTTAAGTAAATATGTAGACTTCTGTACAGTTATTAACTTTGTGTGTGTCTAAGTTTTTGTAACCGAGAGTTTTTTTTTGTGTTTTCACAATACTTATTGTAAATAATCTCTGCCCTACTTTAAGGAAATATTATTATATTATAATAATTGCGGAAAATAATTGTTCTTTGTATCAAACCAATTCCCCTAGGATGGTTTGGGTATCATTATAGCAGTACATATATATATATATATATTAGGGATGTAACAATACCAAAAACTCACGGTACGATAATATCGCGATAACAAGTCCACGGTACGGTATTTATCGCGATATTGAATAATAAAGGGTAACAAAATTGTACATTTTTTTACTCGGAAAATGTTTCTTTATTAAATAATAAATCTGATTTGTACAGCATTTTAGTAGGATAGCAGTATTTTAAAGTGTCAAAAACAAAGTGACAGTAACAGACTGGAACAAGAAAACCAGTGTTTTTGTACCTACAGTACTAGTACTACCAAACAAAATAGGCATTTTCTTTGTGCCACTGCATCTCACAAATAAACAAGGACATTTAATAATCAGACCCTGCAATAAAATAAATCAAGTTTCACTTTAGTTTTTCAAGTAACTCAACTCAAACTCACTAGTCACTCACTCAGCATCATCAGACAGGTTTTTAGGAATATGAGAATGTCCACATTTCCAGGTATTTATAAACTGGGATGTTTGGGCATTTACAATATCCCCTGCTCTGGAAAAAACTCTCTCGCTTGGTCCTGATGTTGCTGGGACAGCAGTGGTCGCGTTAACCGAATATTTTATTTAACAATGACGGAAAAATCTGAAAGCCGTCTGTCATTTTGACAGATTAGAACAAACTCGGAACAGCGCCAACGTTTCCCCGCAGCGAGGCTCTGGTGTTATGCCGTGGTATGCATGCCCTCCAAAAGGAAATGATATAGTTTCCAAACCGTACTTTGCCGTACAGATCAATACATGTCTGGGAGGTTTTGCTTTACGCTGTGCGTGCTCCCGCGAGGTGCATGCACACACGGCATAACACCGCCCCCCCCCCGTTGACAGTTCACGAGCATGCTCTCTCGTGAACTGTTCAGACCCGACGGGTAATAAGGGATTATGACGGACATTTTACGATCCTGTCTGTCAAAATGACGGACAGCGAAAAAGTCTAACACCACCTCAGTGGGACGGAGAGATATGCTTTGGCCATGGGTGACAGCAGTGGGTCAAACTGTGCATTGTCTCTCCACCACTTCAAAAACAATACCGTTTTTGCCAAGAAGGTGAGGCTTATTGACAGGGCGAAATATAAATATAGTGTTGGTACTTGTCAATGTCTCTAGGTGTGTAAATGTAGCCCTGTAAATACGATGTCCTTTTGTGTTCTGTTGTTTTATGTTCATGTTGTAACCTACTTGCTGCCATGTTGGACAGGTCTCTCTTGAAAAAGAGATCGATGATCTCAATGGGACCACTTGGTTAAATAAAGGTTTAAAACAAAAAAAAGTGTTTAAAAAATAATATATATATATTTTTTTTTTAAATTGCGGTAGATTTTGTCAGTCTCACGGCGGTATTGGGACGTTTATTTACCGCAATATTCGTTATATCGTTACATCCCTAATATATATATATTATATTATATTATATATATATATATATATATAATATAATATATATATATATATATAGCCTATATATAGTATACAGACCCGGAGCCAGAACAAATCTAAAGGGAGGGCATATGATTTTCATGGAAGGGCACACAAAACCGTCACCTGCTGCGGGCCTGCGGCACAATATATCAAACAGCAAGGCCAAAAGCATTGCGTAAAGACGCACACTTATCGCAAACATACACAAATAAAGGGCAACATAGAAACCACTTTGAAACATTGTGTGCGTGGCAGCACAAACACTGGTAAATCACGAGCAAGGCACATTGGTTACGGATGGCATCTTCCTCATCGCTGCACTCGGAGAGAAATAGTAGAGACGGAGACGATGAACTGTTTAGCCCGCCTTGGGCATGGTTTATTTCTATGCACTGCATATGCTGTGGAGTGAATCGAGTCACCTCTGAGAGGGAGTTGGTTGACAGCTAAAAAAAGCTATTATATCAACGACAGCTGACACGTAATAACGTTTCCGTGCCAGCTGATCTGCACCAAAGTACTCATTTCCTTATTTGTTTCCTCGCGTATATGTCTCTCTCTCCACACACTCTCACATGAAATGTGTTCTTTTGATGTGGCATGCATTAGCAGTCCTTTATCAGTCTGTAATGCGTGTTTCCAGTCGCAAAAACCTTTGACAGTAAAAGCCGCATCAGATGAAGACGTATTCACTTTAAACTGTCTACAGGGGAAACAAAAGGCTGCGTCTGCTTTGAACGAATCTTCAAGCCATGGTCTGTTGTGTACCATGCAGCGGCAAAAGTGCGCTTCTTTCCTGAAAACAATCTCCCTGATAACGATCCAGTTTCACCCGGTTGGGTTTATTAACCCCAAGATCATCGCTAACTCAGCCCCGGGGTTTGCCGAGGTCAAGCTTGTGACATTAGGCGTGCTGCTGCAGCGGCAGGTGCAGGGTCGCCAGCAGCACCATCGGCTGCACTTCTTTCATCGCTATTTCGTTTTAATAAATCCTTTGACCTTTTAAGCCAATTTCTGATGTCCATTTTGTAATTCAAACATAAATGGGAGTCTACAGAATGCACAATAAACAAATCCAGAATAGGCGGCAGAGTGTGACGCTGTGATTGGTCTAAATGGGGACGAATCACAAATCACAACAGACACATCACACATGCATTTATTTGACGTAGCCTGCGATTTTTTTGTTGTTGTTCTGACATCACATACATCGTAGCATAAAAGTTCACAGTTTATTTATAATTAAAAAAATAAAATATATATATTTTTTAATTTTTATAAATAATAAAAAACGTGTTTATTGGGGGAGGGCAGGAATGTCAAATGGGAGGGCCTGGCCTCCCACGGCGCCGGGCATGATAGTATAGCATTACTTGCTACTTCTGTTGGTAAATCTATGTATCATTTGATTTTATAGGTTCAAAGAAAGACAGGATGGGTATCAAACGGATCATATCACTCGCCCTGATTCTAATAGGTAAGTGTGATAATAAACTGATTACTTTGAAGGTACTTCATACTGTTTGTTTATTTTATTGAAAGGGCGTAGGGAACATGTAGATAAAGTGGAGTTATTGCCATCTCATTATCCAATATTGCTTTAAAAAAAAAAAAAAACACATCAGAGTCCAGTTTCACCTTTAAATCATGATAGGAAATGGCAAATCTAACTTGAGTTTAAATTTGTACCTTAAACTTCGAAGACGAACAAGAATTCCAGAGGGGTCATTGTTTGGTTGTGGCGGCTGTAGTGGGCTTTTTGGGAAAGACACGTAATTACACTCCAAAATGAGGGTAACGTTTGCAGAGGGAAAAACTGTCTTATCAGCTAAAGGTATTGGAGTAAAAATGGGTTCAATTGGTAAAACTGACTTTACTCTGCGAAGTATGCCCACATCATGCTAATCCTATGAAGATTTTTTTAGGGGGGGGAGTTTTGCAAGCAATGTCCCCCTTTAAATGTATCAGTGTGGGTGATATTTAATGTTTTCATAACAGTGGTATCGACAACTGCTGATGTAGCTGCAACAAACTCAACATCTACAACAGCTGCAACAACAACAGCAGCACCCACAACTGCTGCAACAACAACTCCTGCACCCACAACTGTTGCAACAACAACAGCAGCACCCACAACTGCTGCAACAACAACAGCAGCACCCACAACTGCTGCAACAACAACAACAGCACCCACAACTGCTGCAACAACAACATCAGCACCCACAACTGCTGCAACAACAACTCCTGCACCCACAACTGTTGCAACAACAACAGCAGCACCCACAACTGCTGCAACAACAACAGCAGCACCCACAACTGCTGCAACAACAACATCAGCACCCACAACTGCTGCAACAACAACATCAGCACCCACAACTGCTGCAACAACAACAACAGCAGCACCCGCAACTGCTGCAACAACAACAGCAGCACCCACAACTGCTGCAACAACAACATCAGCAGCACCCACAACTGCTGCAACAACAACATCAGCACCCACAACTGCTGCAACAACAACAACAGCAGCACCCGCAACTGCTGCAACAACAACAGCAGCACCCACAACTGCTGCAACAACAACAGCAGCAGCACCCACAACTGCTGCAACAACAACATCAGCACCCACAACTGCTGCAACAACAACATCAGCACCTACAACTGCTGCAACAACAACATCAGCACCCACAACTGCTGCAACAACAACATCAGCACCTACAACTGCTGCAACAACAACATCAGCACCCACAACTACTGCAACAACAACAGCAGCACCTACAACTGCTGCAACAACAACAGCAGCACCCACAACTGCTGCAACAACAACATCAGCACCCACAACTGCTGCAACAACAACAACAACAACAGCAGCACCCACAACTGCTGCAACAACAACAACAACAGCAGCACCTACAACTGCTGCAACAACAACAGAAGCACCCACAACTGCTGCAACAACAACAACAACAACAACAACAACAACAACAACTCCTGCACCTACAACTGCTGCAACAACAACAGCAGCACCCACAACTGCTGCAACAACAGCAGCAGCACCTACAACTGCTGCAACAACAACAACAGCAGCACCTACAACTGCTGGAACAACAACAGCAGCACCCACAACTGCTGCAACAACAGCAGCACCCACAACTGCTGCAACAACAACAACAACAGCAGCACCCACAACTGCTGCAACAACAGCAGCACCCACAACTGCTGCAACAACAACAACAACAGCAGCACCCACAACTGCTGCAACAACAACAGCAGCACCCACAACTGCTGCAACAACAGCAGCACCCACAACTGCTGCAACAACAACAACAGCAGCACCTACAACTGCTGCAACAACAACAGCAGCACCCACAACTGCTGCAACAACAGCAGCACCCACAACTGCTGCAACAACAGCAGCACCCACAACTGCTGCAACAACAGCAGCACCCACAACTGCTGCAACAACAACAACAGCAGCACCCACAACTGCTGCAACAACAACAACAGCAGCACCCACAACTGCTGCAACAACAACAACAGCAGCACCCACAACTGCTGCAACAACAACAACAACAACAACAACAACAACAGCAGCACCTACAACTGCTGCAACAACAACAGCAGCAGCACCCACAACTGCTGCAACAACAACAACAGCAGCACCTACAACTGCTGCAACAACAACAGCAGCAGCACCCACAACTGCTGCAACAACAACAACAGCAGCACCCACAACTGCTGCAACAACAACAACAGCAGCACCTACAACTGCTGCAACAACAACAACAGCAGCACCTACAACTGCTGGAACAACAACAGCAGCACCCACAACTGCTGCAACAACAACAACAGCAGCACCCACAACTGCTGCAACAACATCAGCAGCACCCACAACTGCTGCAACAACAACATCAGCACCCACAACTGCTGCAACAACAACAACAGCAGCACCCGCAACTGCTGCAACAACATCAGCAGCACCCACAACTGCTGCAACAACAACAGCAGCAGCACCCACAACTGCTGCAACAACAACATCAGCACCCACAACTGCTGCAACAACAACATCAGCACCTACAACTGCTGCAACAACAACATCAGCACCCACAACTGCTGCAACAACAACATCAGCACCTACAACTGCTGCAACAACAACATCAGCACCCACAACTACTGCAACAACAACAGCAGCACCTACAACTGCTGCAACAACAACAGCAGCACCCACAACTGCTGCAACAACAACATCAGCACCCACAACTGCTGCAACAACAACAACAACAACAGCAGCACCCACAACTGCTGCAACAACAACAACAACAGCAGCACCTACAACTGCTGCAACAACAACAGAAGCACCCACAACTGCTGCAACAACAACAACAACAACAACAACAACAACAACAACTCCTGCACCTACAACTGCTGCAACAACAACAGCAGCACCCACAACTGCTGCAACAACAGCAGCAGCACCTACAACTGCTGCAACAACAACAACAGCAGCACCTACAACTGCTGGAACAACAACAGCAGCACCCACAACTGCTGCAACAACAGCAGCACCCACAACTGCTGCAACAACAACAACAACAGCAGCACCCACAACTGCTGCAACAACAGCAGCACCCACAACTGCTGCAACAACAACAACAACAGCAGCACCCACAACTGCTGCAACAACAACAGCAGCACCCACAACTGCTGCAACAACAGCAGCACCCACAACTGCTGCAACAACAACAACAGCAGCACCTACAACTGCTGCAACAACAACAGCAGCACCCACAACTGCTGCAACAACAGCAGCACCCACAACTGCTGCAACAACAGCAGCACCCACAACTGCTGCAACAACAGCAGCACCCACAACTGCTGCAACAACAACAACAGCAGCACCCACAACTGCTGCAACAACAACAACAGCAGCACCCACAACTGCTGCAACAACAACAACAGCAGCACCCACAACTGCTGCAACAACAACAACAACAACAACAACAGCAGCACCTACAACTGCTGCAACAACAACAGCAGCAGCACCCACAACTGCTGCAACAACAACAACAGCAGCACCTACAACTGCTGCAACAACAACAGCAGCAGCACCCACAACTGCTGCAACAACAACAACAGCAGCACCCACAACTGCTGCAACAACAACAACAGCAGCACCTACAACTGCTGCAACAACAACAACAGCAGCACCTACAACTGCTGGAACAACAACAGCAGCACCCACAACTGCTGCAACAACAACAACAGCAGCACCCACAACTGCTGCAACAACAACAGCAGCACCCACAACTGCTGCAACAACAACAGCAGCACCCACAACTGCTGCAACAACAACAACAGCAGCACCCACAACTGCTGCAACAACAACAACAACAACATCAGCACCCACAACTGCTGCAACAACAACAGCAGCAGCACCCACAACTGCTGCAACAACAACAGCAGCACCCACAACTGCTGCAACAACAACAACAGCAGCACCCACAACTGCTGCAACAACAACAACAGCAGCACCCACAACTGCTGCAACAACAACAGCAGCACCCACAACTGCTGCAACAACAACAACAGCAGCACCTACAACTGCTGCAACAACAACAACAACAACAGCAGCACCTACAACTGCTGCAACAACAACAACAGCAGCACCTACAACTGCTGCAACAACAACAACAACAGCAGCACCCACAACTGCTGCAACAACAACAACAGCAGCACCTACAACTGCTGCAACAACAACAACAGCAGCACCTACAACTGCTGCAACAACAACAACAGCAGCACCTACAACTGCTGCAACAACAACAGCAGCACCCACAACTGCTGCAACAACAACAACAGCAGCACCCACAACTGCTGCAACAACAACAACAACAGCAGCACCTACAACTGCTGCAACAACAACAACAGCAGCACCTACAACTGCTGCAACAACAACAACAGCAGCACCCACAACTGCTGCAACAACAACAACAGCAACACCCACAACTGCTGCAACAACAACAACAGCAGCACCCACAACTGCTGCAACAACAACAACAGCAGCACCTACAACTGCTGCAACAACAACAACAGCAGCACCTACAACTGCTGCAACAACAACAACAGCAGCACCCACAACTGCTGCAACAACAACAACAGCAGCACCCACAACTGCTGCAACAACAACAACAGCAGCACCTACAACTGCTGCAACAACAACAACAGCAGCACCTACAACTGCTGCAACAACAACAGCAGCACCTACAACTGCTGCAACAACAACAACAACAACAACGACTCCTACAACCACCATAACGACAGCTACTACAATTGCTGAAGCAGTCACAATAAGGCAGTTGACTTTCAGATCTGTTGGAGAGACATTTACAACCGATTTGCAGAATAGATTATCTGCAGCGTTTATAGCACGAGCCTCACTAATAGAGACAACGGTAAGTCCATAGGGTGAAGCCGAGCGAAATCTAAGCATCCTAATTAACTGGAAATGTTTTACTAAACGTATTAGTATTTCCTGCAATAAGCCATCTTTTCTTTTAATTTGTAGATTAAATCTCCTTTAACAAACACATTAGGTGACATAGTCAAATTACTATATCCTGTGTTATGAGATAAAATGTATCTTCAAACTTAAATGAAATGATAAGTTTCAGATATATTTAACATGTAAGTGTTGGTGCTTCTTATACTGAATAGAAGATGCTGGATTGTTCATTGTTGTACTATTGGATGGTGTTTGTTGGTGCAAATTAAAAACCACAATTACAAAAGTCAATGGCAAATAAAATAAATGTACATAATTTATTTGCTTGTTTTTTGCAGCTTAACCCTATTTACCAACAACAATTTTCTTCATTCCGCTCCTTGACGGTGATTTTGTTCAGGTAATTTATTTATGTTATTATAATGTACTGCAATCTGTGAATTCATGATAATAATATTTTTAACACAATTGTAATAATTACAATTCATTTATAATGATTAAGAATATATATTTCTCTTCAATTTTATTTGCAGTAATGGATCAATCGTCAACAACATGAATATTGGATTTGCATCCACATCAGTTCCTAATGCGACTCAAATTGGAAACATTTTGGCTGATGCAGCTTCAAACATCACAGCCTTCAACATTGAACCTGCCTCAATTTTGTTGGATGGCGCACGTAAGTTATTTGAAATACTACCTTACCAAAAAAACACAACCTAAAAGAGATATTTCAAGCAATATATTTTGTTTTTCTTTTGTCATCATTTACACAACTCCTGCATCTACAACTGCTGCAACAACAACAACAACAACTCCTGCACCCACAACTGCTGCAACAACAACAACTCCTGCACCCACAACTGCTGCAACAACAACTCCTGCACCTACAACTGCTGCAACAACAACAACAGCACCTACAACTTCTGCAACAACAACAACTCCTGCACCCACAACTGCTGCAACAACAACAACAACAGCAGCACCTACAACTGCTGCAACAACAACAACAACTCCTGCACCCACAACTGCTGCAATAACAACAACAACAGCAGAACCTACAACTGCTGCAACAACAACTCCTGCACCTACAACTGCTGCAACAACAACAACAACAGCAACAACTGCTGCTGCAACAACAACAACAGCAGCACCCACAACTGCTGCAACAACAACAGCACCCACAACTGCTGCAACAACAACATCAGCACCCACAACTGCTGCAACAACAGCAGCACCCACAACTGCTGCAACAACAGCAGCACCCACAACTGCTGCAACAACAGCAGCAGCACCTACAACTGCTGCAACAACAACAACAACAGCAGCACCCACAACTGCTGCAACAACAACAGCAGCACCCACAACTGCTGCAACAACAACAGCAGCACCCACAACTGCTGCAACAACAACAGCAGCACCCACAACTGCTGCAACAACAACTCCTGCACCTACAACTGCTGCAACAACAGCAGCACCTACAACTGCTGCAACAACAGCAGCACCTACAACTGCTGCAACAACAACATCAGCACCCACAACTGCTGCAACAACAACAACAGCACCCACAACTGCTGCAACAACAACAGCAGCACCCACAACTGCTGCAACAACAACAGCAGCACCCACAACTGCTGCAACAACAACAACAACAGCAGCACCCACAACTGCTGCTGCAACAACAACAGCAGCACCCACAACTGTTGCAACAACAACAGCAGCACCCACAACTGCTGCTGCAACAACAACAGCAGCACCCACAACTGCTGCAACAACAACAGCAGCACCCACAACTGCTGCAACAACAACAGCAGCACCCACAACTGCTGCAACAACAACAACAGCAGCACCTACAACTGCTGCAACAACAACAGCAGCACCCACAACTGCTGCAACAACAACAGCAGCACCTACAACTGCTGCAACAACAACAGCAGCACCTACAACTGCTGCAACAACAACTCCTGCACCCACAACTGCTGCAACAACAACAACAGCAGCACCCACAACTGCTGCAACAACAACAACAGCAGCACCCACAACTGCTGCAACAACAACAGCAGCACCCACAACTGCTGCAACAACAACAGCAGCACCCACAACTGCTGCAACAACAACAACAGCAGCACCCACAACTGCTGCAACAACAACTCCTGCACCTACAACTGCTGCAACAACAACAACAGCAGCACCCACAACTGCTGCAACAACAACAACAGCAGCACCCACAACTGCTGCAACAACAACAGCAGCACCCACAACTGCTGCAACAACAGCAGCACCCACAACTGCTGCAACAACAACAACAACAGCAGCACCCACAACTGCTGCAACAACAACAACAACAGCAGCACCTACAACTGCTGCAACAACAACAGCAGCACCCACAACTGCTGCAACAACAACAACAACAACAACAGCAGAACCTACCACTGCTGCAACAACAACTCCTGCACCTACAACTGCTGCAACAACAACAGCAGCACCTACAACTGCTGCAACAACAGCAGCACCCACAACTGCTGCAACAACAACAGCAGCACCCACAACTGCTGCAACAACAACAGCAGCACCCACAACTGCTGCAACAACAGCAGCACCCACAACTGCTGCAACAACAACAACAGCAGCACCTACAACTGCTGCAACAACAACAGCAGCACCCACAACTGCTGCAACAACAGCAGCACCCACAACTGCTGCAACAACAACAACAACAGCAGCACCCACAACTGCTGCAACAACAACAACAGCAGCACCCACAACTGCTGCAACAACAACAACAGCAGCACCCACAACTGCTGCAACAACAACAACAACAACAACAACAACAACAGCAGCACCTACAACTGCTGCAACAACAACAGCAGCAGCACCCACAACTGCTGCAACAACAACAACAGCAGCACCTACAACTGCTGCAACAACAACAGCAGCAGCAGCACCCACAACTGCTGCAACAACAACAACAGCAGCACCCACAACTGCTGCAACAACAACAACAACAGCAGCACCTACAACTGCTGCAACAACAACAACAGCAGCACCTACAACTGCTGGAACAACAACAGCAGCACCCACAACTGCTGCAACAACAACAACAGCAGCACCCACAACTGCTGCAACAACAACAACAGCAGCACCCACAACTGCTGCAACAACAACAACAGCAGCACCCACAACTGCTGCAACAACAACAACAGCAGCACCCACAACTGCTGCAACAACAACAACAGCAGCACCCACAACTGCTGCAACAACAACAACAACATCAGCACCCACAACTGCTGCAACAACAACAGCAGCAGCACCCACAACTGCTGCAACAACAACAACAGCAGCACCCACAACTGCTGCAACAACAACAACAGCAGCACCCACAACTGCTGCAACAACAACAACAGCAGCACCCACAACTGCTGCAACAACAACAACAACAGCAGCACCCACAACTGCTGCAACAACAACAACAGCAGCACCTACAACTGCTGCAACAACAACAACAGCAGCACCTACAACTGCTGCAACAACAACAACAGCAGCACCTACAACTGCTGCAACAACAACAACAGCAGCACCCACAACTGCTGCAACAACAACAACAGCAGCACCCACAACTGCTGCAACAACAACAACAGCAGCACCTACAACTGCTGCAACAACAACAACAGCAGCACCTACAACTGCTGCAACAACAACAACAGCAGCACCTACAACTGCTGCAACAACAACAGCAGCACCCACAACTGCTGCAACAACAACAACAGCAGCACCCACAACTGCTGCAACAACAACAACAACAGCAGCACCTACAACTGCTGCAACAACAACAACAGCAGCACCTACAACTGCTGCAACAACAACAACAGCAGCACCCACAACTGCTGCAACAACAACAACACCCACAACTGCTGCAACAACAACAACAGCAGCACCCACAACTGCTGCAACAACAACAACAGCAGCACCTACAACTGCTGCAACAACAACAACAGCAGCACCTACAACTGCTGCAACAACAACAACAGCAGCACCCACAACTGCTGCAACAACAACAACAGCAGCACCCACAACTGCTGCAACAACAACAGCAGCACCCACAACTGCTGCAACAACAACAACAACAGCGGCACCCGCAACTGCTGCAACAACAACAGCAGCACCTACAACTGCTGCAACAACAACAACAACGACTCCTACAACCACCATAACGACAGCTACTACAATTGCTGAAGCAGTCACAATAAGGCAGTTGACTTTCAGATCTGTTGGAGAGACATTTACAACCGATTTGCAGAATAGATTATCTGCAGCGTTTATAGCACGAGCCTCACTAATAGAGACAACGGTAAGTCCATAGGGTGAAGCCGAGCGAAATCTAAGCATCCTAATTAACTGGAAATGTTTTACTAAACGTATTAGTATTTCCTGCAATAAGCCATCTTTTCTTTTAATTTGTAGATTAAATCTCCTTTAACAAACACATTAGGTGACATAGTCAAATTACTATATCCTGTGTTATGAGATAAAATGTATCTTCAAACTTAAATGAAATGATAAGTTTCAGATATATTTAACATGTAAGTGTTGGTGCTTCTTATACTGAATAGAAGATGCTGGATTGTTCATTGTTGTACTATTGGATGGTGTTTGTTGGTGCAAATTAAAAACCACAATTACAAAAGTCAATGGCAAATAAAATAAATGTACATAATTTATTTGCTTGTTTTTTGCAGCTTAACCCTATTTACCAACAACAATTTTCTTCATTCCGCTCCTTGACGGTGATTTTGTTCAGGTAATTTATTTATGTTATTATAATGTACTGCAATCTGTGAATTCATGATAATAATATTTTTAACACAATTGTAATAATTACAATTCATTTATAATGATTAAGAATATATATTTCTCTTCAATTTTATTTGCAGTAATGGATCAATCGTCAACAACATGAATATTGGATTTGCATCCACATCAGTTCCTAATGCGACTCAAATTGGAAACATTTTGGCTGATGCAGCTTCAAACATCACAGCCTTCAACATTGAACCTGCCTCAATTTTGTTGGATGGCGCACGTAAGTTATTTGAAATACTACCTTACCAAAAAAACACAACCTAAAAGAGATATTTCAAGCAATATATTTTGTTTTTCTTTTGTCATCATTTACACAACTCCTGCATCTACAACTGCTGCAACAACAACAACAACAACTCCTGCACCCACAACTGCTGCAACAACAACAACAACTCCTGCACCCACAACTGCTGCAACAACAACTCCTGCACCTACAACTGCTGCAACAACAACAACAGCACCTACAACTGCTGCAACAACAACAACTCCTGCACCCACAACTGCTGCAACAACAACTCCTGCACCTACAACTGCTGCAACAACAACAACAGCACCTACAACTTCTGCAACAACAACAACTCCTGCACCCACAACTGCTGCAACAACAACAACAACAGCAGCACCTACAACTGCTGCAACAACAACAACTCCTGCACCCACAACTGCTGCAATAACAACAACAACAACAACAACAGCAGAACCTACAACTGCTGCAACAACAACTCCTGCACCTACAACTGCTGCAACAACAACAACAACAGCAACAACTGCTGCAACAACAACAACAACAACAACAACAACAACTCCTGCACCCACAACTGCTGCAACAACAACAGCAGCACCTACAACTGCTGCAACAACAACAGCAGCACCTACAACTGCTGCAACAACAACAGCAGCACCTACAACTGCTGCAACAACAACTCCTGCACCCACAACTGCTGCAACCACAACAGCAGCACCTACAACTGCTGCAACAACTCCTGCACCTACAACTGCTGCAACAACAACTCCTGCACCTACAACTGCTGCAACAACAACAGCAGCACCCACAACTGCTGCAACAACAACAGCAGCACCCACAACTGCTGCAACAACAACAGCAGCACCCACAACTGCTGCAACAACAACTCCTGCACCTACAACTGCTGCAACAACAACTCCTGCACCCACAACTGCTGCAACAACAACAGCAGCACCCACAACTGCTGCAACAACAACAGCAGCACCCACAACTGCTGCAACAACAACAGCAGCACCCACAACTGCTGCAACAACAACAGCGGCACCCACAACTGCTGCAACAACAACAGCAGCACCCACAACTGCTGCAACAACAACAGCAGCACCTACAACTGCTGCAACAACAACAACAGCAGCACCTACAACTGCTGCAACAACAACAACAGCAGCACCCACAACTGCTGCAACAACAACAACAGCAGCACCCACAACTGCTGCAACAACAACAGCAGCACCCACAACTGCTGCAACAACAACAACAACAGCGGCACCCGCAACTGCTGCAACAACAACAGCAGCACCTACAACTGCTGCAACAACAACAACAACAACGACTCCTACAACCACCATAACGACAGCTACTACAATTGCTGAAGCAGTCACAATAAGGCAGTTGACTTTCAGATCTGTTGGAGAGACATTTACAACCGATTTGCAGAATAGATTATCTGCAGCGTTTATAGCACGAGCCTCACTAATAGAGACAACGGTAAGTCCATAGGGTGAAGCCGAGCGAAATCTAAGCATCCTAATTAACTGGAAATGTTTTACTAAACGTATTAGTATTTCCTGCAATAAGCCATCTTTTCTTTTAATTTGTAGATTAAATCTCCTTTAACAAACACATTAGGTGACATAGTCAAATTACTATATCCTGTGTTATGAGATAAAATGTATCTTCAAACTTAAATGAAATGATAAGTTTCAGATATATTTAACATGTAAGTGTTGGTGCTTCTTATACTGAATAGAAGATGCTGGATTGTTCATTGTTGTACTATTGGATGGTGTTTGTTGGTGCAAATTAAAAACCACAATTACAAAAGTCAATGGCAAATAAAATAAATGTACATAATTTATTTGCTTGTTTTTTGCAGCTTAACCCTATTTACCAACAACAATTTTCTTCATTCCGCTCCTTGACGGTGATTTTGTTCAGGTAATTTATTTATGTTATTATAATGTACTGCAATCTGTGAATTCATGATAATAATATTTTTAACACAATTGTAATAATTACAATTCATTTATAATGATTAAGAATATATATTTCTCTTCAATTTTATTTGCAGTAATGGATCAATCGTCAACAACATGAATATTGGATTTGCATCCACATCAGTTCCTAATGCGACTCAAATTGGAAACATTTTGGCTGATGCAGCTTCAAACATCACAGCCTTCAACATTGAACCTGCCTCAATTTTGTTGGATGGCGCACGTAAGTTATTTGAAATACTACCTTACCAAAAAAACACAACCTAAAAGAGATATTTCAAGCAATATATTTTGTTTTTCTTTTGTCATCATTTACACAACTGCTGCAACAACAACTCCTGCACCCACAACTGCTGCAACAACAACAGCAGCACCTACAATTGCTACAACAACAACAGCAGCACCTACAACTGCTGCAACAACAACACCTGCACCCACAACTGCTGCAACAACAACAACAGCAGCACCCACAACTGCTGCACTGACAACTGCAACGACAGCAACAACAACAATTCCAGCTCCTCCACCAGTTGTAGTTGTCGCGGCAAACTTGGAAGAACCATTTGTACTAGCACTTAGTGACCAAAACAGTCCAGAGTTTAGAGTTCTTGAAATCAGAGTTGTAACAGTGGTTAGTTCTCATTCTTATTATTTTTCTGAGTATTGAGTTTGCTATTTTTATTTCATTTGGAAACTTTTCTTATTTTAACTGCTTTATTTTGTTGCTTTTGTTCCCACAGTATGATATCATCTACAGTAGAAAATTTGGATTTCTTTTCATACGCTCGTTTGTCATTTCATTTGGGTAACGTTTCACATTTTGAGAGACCAACTCACCTTATTCTTTCTGGGTTTTTATATTCAAACTTTCAAACATAAGAATGACAAAAGCACTCATTACAGATATGTAAAAGTTATCAATGTTGAAATAATTAGGTTTAAAATATGTTATTTTTGTATGCAGTGCAGCTGTGGTGAGAACTCGAGTTGGTGGTACTCAAGTCGAGATGGGGCTTGAGTTCAATCAAACTGCTTCACCTGAAGAAATCCCACAGGCTGATGCTGTTGCAACCACCTTAGAAGAGGCTATCTCCAACCCAAACAATAACTTCAACATCAGTGTTGATGTCTCCTCCATCCAAGTAATTCGTAAGTAATCAATATCCTTCATTTAGCAAGGACATTTTGTTATCTAAGATGTGTCTAACATTGTCTGTGCAATACTTAGTATCAATATATCTAACAGCAAATAACAAAGTTTCATTTTTGTGCTCCAAATAAGGGGTTTAAATTTAGCAAATGTGTACAATACAAAACTAATATCTTTATTTGTATTATTTTTAAACCATACAGCATGAACCGAAACACACCACAGCATTAGGCCATGGCAACATGCAATGCCAGTCTCTAGAGGGACCTGGAATTAAACCAGACAACCATGACATGAAAAAAACTGTACAAAACACAATTTAGGTACATTTAAAGACAAAACTCAGAGCTCAACAAGAAACAAACAAAGACAAAAGAAAAGAAACAAATACAATACAACAAAAAGCACTAACTCATGACCAAATCCTCTAAAAACATTTCTGTTTAAGTTTTATATGAAGCCAGTCAGCATCCAGTTTGACTTCTCTAGATTGAAAATTACGCATGTTGAATCCGAGAACAGAAATTGCTTTGTGTGTGAATAAGAATGTACATAACTTCCATTCAATATTGAAGTAATTATGGAATGAATTCAAAAATTCTTATTTGACAAATGTTTTGGTTGAAATGGAGCATACACAATCATATACCATCGACTGTTACAAACATAAGAAACACAATTTAAGTTATTTTTCTTTCTTGTCTGAAAATGCAGTTATCACTGTTGGCACGGTCAGCAATGTTTCTGCTGTTAGCACCTATAGTTACTAGCTGCTGGCCCAGCAGGCAATCCATCAGTCAGACATAAGCTTTGAATTTTGTGTTGAGAACCTTTACACTGTGGATTGACTTTGTTTAGAAGAAAGCAATTTGAATACCATCTTTTATTTTACCATATTTCTTCACATTGATCCATATTTGTTTGGACTATAGCCCCGATAGCTATCCCAACTTCTACAACTACCAGTGCTGCAACTACAACTACAAGGGCTGCTACAACTAACACCACAACGACTCCTACAACTACCAGTGCTGCAACTACAACTACAAGGGCTGCTACAACTAACACCACAACGACTCCTACAACCACCATAACGACAGCTACTACAATTGCTGAAGCAGTCACAATAAGGCAGTTGACTTTCAGATCTGTTGGAGAGACATTTACAACCGATTTGCAGAATAGATTATCTGCAGCGTTTATAGCACGAGCCTCACTAATAGAGACAACGGTAAGTCCATAGGGTGAAGCCGAGCGAAATCTAAGCATCCTAATTAACTGGAAATGTTTTACTAAACGTATTAGTATTTCCTGCAATAAGCCATCTTTTCTTTTAATTTGTAGATTAAATCTCCTTTAACAAACACATTAGGTGATAGTCAAATTACTATATCCTGTGTTATGAGATAAAATGTATCTTCAAACTTAAATGAAATGATAAGTTTCAGATATATTTAACATGTAAGTGTTGGTGCTTCTTATACTGAATAGAAGATGCTGGATTGTTCATTGTTGTACTATTGGATGGTGTTTGTTGGTGCAAATTAAAAACCACAATTACAAAAGTCAATGGCAAATAAAATACATAATTTATTTGCTTGTTTTTTGCAGCTTAACCCTATTTACCAACAACAATTTTCTTCATTCCGCTCCTTGACGGTGATTTTGTTCAGGTAATTTATTTATGTTATTATAATGTACTGCAATCTGTGAATTCATGATAATAATATTTTTAACACAATTGTAATAATTACAATTCATTTATAATGATTAAGAATATATATTTCTCTTCAATTTTATTTGCAGTAATGGATCAATCGTCAACAACATGAATATTGGATTTGCATCCACATCAGTTCCTAATGCCACTCAGATTGGAAACATTTTGGCTGATGCAGCTTCAAACATCACAGCCTTCAACATTGAACCTGCCTCAATTTTGTTGGATGGCGCACGTAAGTTATTTGAAATACTACCTTACCAAAAAAACACAACCTAAAAAAGATATTTCAAGCAATATATTTTGTTTTTCTTTTGTCATCATTTACACAACTGCTGCAACAACAACTCCTGCACCCACAACTGCTGCAACAACAACAACAGCAGCACCCACAACTGCTGCAACAACAACAGCAGCACCTACAACTGCTGCAACAACAACAACAACGACTCCTACAACCACCATAACGACAGCTACTACAATTGCTGAAGCAGTCACAATAAGGCAGTTGACTTTCAGATCTGTTGGAGAGACATTTACAACCGATTTGCAGAATAGATTATCTGCAGCGTTTATAGCACGAGCCTCACTAATAGAGACAATGGTAAGTCCATAGGGTGAAGCCGAGCGAAATCTAAGCATCCTAATTAACTGGAAATGTTTTACTAAACGTATTAGTATTTCCTGCAATAAGCCATCTTTTCTTTTAATTTGTAGATTAAATCTCCTTTAACAAACACATTAGGTGACATAGTCAAATTACTATATCCTGTGTTATGAGATAAAATGTATCTTCAAACTTAAATGAAATGATAAGTTTCAGATATATTTAACATGTAAGTGTTGGTGCTTCTTATACTGAATAGAAGATGCTGGATTGTTCATTGTTGTACTATTGGATGGTGTTTGTTGGTGCAAATTAAAAACCACAATTACAAAAGTCAATGGCAAATAAAATAAATGTACATAATTTATTTGCTTGTTTTTTGCAGCTTAACCCTATTTACCAACAACAATTTTCTTCATTCCGCTCCTTGACGGTGATTTTGTTCAGGTAATTTATTTATGTTATTATAATGTACTGCAATCTGTGAATTCATGAAAATAATATTTTTAACACAATTGTAATAATTACAATTCATTTATAATGATTAAGAATATATATTTCTCTTCAATTTTATTTGCAGTAATGGATCAATCTTCAACATCATGAATATTGGATTTGTATCCACATCAGTTCCTAATGCCACTCAGATTGGAAACATTTTGGCTGATGCAGCTTCAAGCATCACAGCCTTCAACATTGAACCTGCCTCAATTTTGTTGGATGGCGCACGTAAGTTATTTGAAATACTACCTTACCAAAAAAACACAACCTAAAAGAGATATTTCAAGCAATATATTTTGTTTTTCTTTTGTCATCATTTACAGAAGTCTCAAATGGAGTATGCCACAAGATGAGTCTCATCACTGCATCCTTCCTTGTGCTGCTGTCACGGCTACTGTCAAGCTTTCAATAGTGCAGGCTCATGTCTGTTAAGTGAAATACAATTACAGAAAGCCTTACATACTGTAACTGTATTGCATATCAGACGCATCACATATAACAACATTTTAACTTATTGTGCAGATATATTTACAATAACATTTAAATTGAACACAGTGCCTTGTATTATTATCCAGTAACTTTTCTTATTTCTATCTTTTTATATTATCATACATAACTTATGTGTATTCTGTGAGCTTACCTTTATTTTGGAAAAAAACAAGGTCTTCTTGATGATCGGAACACAACATATATTTTATGTTATGCTACGTTTTTAGCATCCGAAAATAAAAACAAGGTGTATCTCAATAAGTTGAACATGCTTCCATTAAAGGCACTGAAGATAAGTACAAACAATCAAACACTGTCTTATTCTTTCTAAAAACCTTTTCTTCCAATCTGTTATTCTCAATATGGTTATATATAAGTTATTCAGGATTTTCCAGAAATAATACGGCTGCATGTCAATTCACAATGGCCCTGGTTTAAATTAATAAAGAAAGGACAGCAAAAATAATCACAGGAGGATTGTGACCAAACAAACTCAAATGTAATCATTGCTTTTTGTTCTTTTATAAAGTTGGACTGTAAAGTATTTTCCAAATATAGGACTATATTCAACTATTCCTTTGTCAAATTACATTTATTGGGCTACATTTACATTTATTTTGATATGATTTATCTATTTGACTTAACCAACTGGCACACTTAAACTAACTATAATCTGCAGTAGTGGATTGTGAAAGCGTCATGCAGCAGCAGACAAAAAAAGGGAGTATACAATGACATTGTTAAGAGATGATTAATAGATAGCTTACTGACTTGTCATTGTAGTTGGGCCATATAGATGCAGAAATATCTCAATATGGTGTTGTGAAGCTGACCGTTGAGCGGCCCGACCAAGCAAGGAGGCAGACGCAGAGAGTTCAAATATATCCCGGTGTGAGCATTTATTCATCAGGATACACAGCCTCAATATGACTGTCTCCAATGAACACAGTCACCAGCAACAAGGATCTCACACACACAGACTAACAGGAAAACAGAACCTAAATACACACCGACTAATCAAACCAACAAGACACAGGTGAGGGGGGAGGAGACAACACAGGGCACCAGGTGAACACAATCACCAGCAACAGACAAGACGGGAGGGGGAACACTTTTCAAACTAAAACAGAAAACAGAGACGGACAAACTAAAACACAGACAGAGCAGATCCAGCAGATCCAGGGCACGGAACAAATCAATACACTTCACCACAGAGGTGTGGATTCGAGTCACATGACTTGGACTCGAGTCAGACTCGAGTCACCAATTTGATGACTTGAGACTCGACTTGACAAAATCACAAAACACTTGCGACTCGACTTGGACTTGAACACCAATGACTCGGGACTTGACTTGGACTTGAGCCTTCTGACTTGAGGTGACTTGATCATTTAATTCAGAGGTCTCCAACACGCCGATCGCGAGCTGCCGCCAGAAGAGCAGACTCCCGTCGGGGAGAGCAGAATCTTCAGCGGCTCCTACTTTTGCTGAGAATCCTTGCAGGCAGGGGCAGGACTTTATTTAGCTGGGCCACCATGCGGCCAATCATATGCGAGGACACACTGGGATCATACCATTATGTGAAAGAAGGGTGGGGGGCACAGCAGGTGTAGTGGTACAGGCCAGCTGCACAGAGCTACGGGGAGACGGATTTAAATGCAAGTGCGTCGGAAAAAGTCAAGAAATTAGCGAAAACCGAAAAAAGAAGCAGCATTTGGCTGCATTTCAATGATATTGGAGAAACCAAAGCTGAGTGCTGGATTTGTAAAATGAAAATAACCTTTTTTGGTAACCTTTATTTTGGTAACCACTCTCAGAGGTGGGAGAAGTTCAGATCTTGTACAAAAGTACCAGAGTGTAGGTTACAATAAAAAGTCCTGCATGCACATTATCCCTTGCAAAGATAGATTGTGGGTCCCTTACAACATGTTGTACACAGTGATAAACATTCTGGTCACCTCAACATCAGGGATCTTATACATTAAACTCCTTCTGAATCAAACCGTGTGAAAAACACATAATGACTTGTTTATGACTCGTTTTGTCAAAGTTTAGGACTTGGACTTCACTTGAACTTGCCCATCCTGACTTGGACTTGACTTGGACTTGAGCGCAAAGACTTGAGACTTGACTCGGACTTGCAAAACAATGACTTGGTCCCACCTCTGCTTCACCACCAACGAAGCTATACAATCCGTAACGGAGGCCTAGATCTATGGCCCCAGAGATCACCTCCGTTACAGGTGTTATATCTGATTAATGTCATTCAGTCAGACAACTCACGTGTTCCTTTAACATGTTTATTAGAAGCAGCATATAGTTGAATTTGGCGACTAGGCTCGGGCATCATCACTCCATAGATATACATTGCACGATGAGTGATGATTAAATAACTAACCCCCGAGCCTACAGGTGGAAGCTGGGGCAGGCAAGCGGCAGCGACGTAGAGGTAGCTGCAGCAATAGCAGCAGCAAGCAATGCATGGAGAGAGATCTGGCAGGTTAAATAGAGCGGCATATTAAGGAGACTCTGTTTGGTTGGTTGTAGAGTGGCAAGGGGGCGTTATGTATGAATGCAGCATAAGTGCTCGAGTTGACTGCCTGAACGAGCTCGCAGGCTTCGCCCCATTTCAGTCAGACAACTCACGTGTTCCTTTAACATGTTTATTAGGGGTGTAACGGTTCACAAACATTTCGGTTCGGTACGTAGCTCGGTTTTTAGGTCACGGTTCGGTTCGGTACGTTTTCGGTACAGCAGAAAAAATTATCACAAAACATAACATATTTTTTTTAAATTATTATTAAACTGTGAGTAATGTATTCACTCAAATAAATACAAAATATAATAAAATAAACATTAAGGTGCAGCATTTCGATAAACTGAAATAATCTGTATTTGAACTTTACTGTACTAGTACTCACAAAACATAAACTATTAGTTTAGGGTTTTTAATTATTATTAAACTATGAATATTCACTCAAATAAATATAAAATATAATAAAATAAACATTAAGGTGCAGCTTTTCCATGAACTGAAATAATCTGTATTTGAACTGTACTGTACCTAAGCAGCCAGCTTGATATTATGACTTGCTTGTCATTGTATTTTCATGTTTTTTTAAAGAAAGATGAACTTGTCCACATTGCTTGCCGAAAGGGCAGATCTGCTGGCACTAGCAACGTCTCCTGCTGTGGAGAAACCCCTCTCGCTAGGGACAGAGGTAGCAGATACAGCCAGGTAGCGCTTTGCTAACATGGCAACATAAGGATATTTGCCGTTTGTAATAGCTTTGGCTCGGTCTGAACTCTCTGCGAGTGGTGGAGGCTTAAATGCTAGCGGGAGTTGGGTTTGCACTTCAGTCTTTTGGTACCGGTGATATTCACGTTCGGGTGATGCCTTTTCAAATGAGTGTGCAAGTTTGATGTATTGCCAGCCGCGTAACCAATGTTAGTTGAACAATGCCGACAAACAGCTTTGATTCGGTCCACCTGTCTTTGTCCGTCATCCTTGTACGTAACTGCGAAACCAAAATGTTCCCAAACCGGAGACTTCAATGATGCTGGAGGATTTTCGAGCTCAACTTCATCTGCGTTCGCCATTTCGACAGTTCCTCAAATGACTGATTACATTTGAACGCATCCCTCTGACCAGCTCGTCCAATGAAATGACTTGCTCGCTCTATGACGCGTTGATCACAATGGGTGCAAACGTTCTCAATTTGTTACGTTTAACGTTATATGCGTTCGGTACACACCGAAGGGCCCGTACCGAATAATTTCGGTACGGGTACGTGTACCGTTACACCCCTAATGTTTATTAGAAGCAGCATATAGTTGAATTTGGCGACTAGGCTCGGGCATCATCACTCCATAGATATACATAGCACGATGAGTGATGATTAAATAACTAACCCCCAAAACTGCGTGGAGATTAGATACTATCCCCCAAAACTGCGTAGCCCGAGCCTGACACTGGTGATGTGAGACTGATAAGTAGAGGGCCTGGCGAGCTGCCATGTGGCCATTCCCCCTAAGCACAGCGGCTTTAAGGGGAATATACTACTAAGTGAGACTGCTATGTGTAGGCCTGAGGTATAGCCCAGAGCCGATTCTTCCCTGAGCACAGCGGCTTTGAGAGGAATATACTACCTATATATGCTACCTAATGAAACTGCTATGTGAAGGCCCGGGAACAGCCCGACAAGCCATTCCGCTTAAGCACCACGGCTTTGAGGGGAATATACTACCTAGTGACTGCTATGTTAAGGCCCGGGCATAGCCCGAAAAGCCATCCCCATTAAGCACCGCGGCTTTAAGGGGAATATACTAGTGACTGCTATGTGAAGGCCCGGGAACAGCCCGAAAAGCCATCCCCCTTAAGCACCGCGGCTTTAAGGGGAATATACTACCTAATGAAACTGCTATGTGAAGGCCCGGGAACAGCCCGAAAAGCCATCCCCCTTAAGCACCGCGGCTTTGAGGGGAATATACTACCTAGCGAGACTGCTATGTGTAGGCCTGGAAGTGACCAGTGCCGACCCCCCCCCCCCCCCAGCACCGCGGCTTTGAGGGGAATATACTACCTATCAAGACTGCTGTGTCTAGGTCTTTGAGGCAGCGACAATGAGCTTTCCCCCCTAAGCATGCAGCTATGAGGGGAATATACTATAATGAAATAACTATAATCTAACCCAGCAACCACCTGGTATGCAATAACAGGATTCTACAGATATACATATTTGAACGTTACTCATCATCGAGTAGTGCAAGAGCTCATGGTTGTTTGTGCTGCAAGGATCTCAATCATGTGAGGCATGATATAGCGCTGGTGGGCAGAAGATGACCGACGGCCCAGGATACTCAGGGTTGAGGTAGGCAGATATAGAGCTGCGGTTGTGGCTGTGCAGATTCTTAAACAGTGGGAATAGCGATCTGAGGGCAGGTCGCAGCTTAGGCAGAGATCACGCAGCTTGGAGAAGAACCCTCGTCGTTGGGTTTGCAGCCATCGAATACACATGGGTGCCGACGCATGTGTCAGAGGGCAATGATGCGAGAAGTTCAGCATGGAAGATAAAGGACAAAGAAAACAGTGTTAGTTTTAGCAATGATTATTCGGGGTTCCTTGACTCCCCAATCAGAAATGTCAGACATTGAATGTTTCAAAAAAGTGTGTATATTTGATCTCCAAAGTTAATTCAGTAAGGGAGAGATTATGCTGAGGATTAAAAGGTGAGAGGTCTGTGTATATTCGCCACCTGAGAAACCAATAGAAAGCTGTAACAACTTCATCTGATGTTTATCAATATATAGTGAAACCACTTTGCCTGAATTTATACATTAACCTTTGCACGGGTGCAAAGTTAAGAGGCAGTCTTTATTATTGCGTGGCCTTCTAAAGGCCCTTGAGGAGCAAATTAATGAACTCTAGCGTGGCTTAATACTTAGCACTTGAAGATTGCAGGATTCGAATGAAAATACAATTAATGCATGAACAACTATTATATCTATTGCATAAGTACACGGAGGAGGTTGAGACAGAAGAAGATACAGTACCAAGCTGAATTGTATGCTTTGAATCATGCTCTTGGTTGGAGGCATAATATGGGAAATCCTTGAGGGCTTGACGTGTAGATCCAGAGTCATTTGGTTGAACGAGGGCATGGCAAGCTGGTGGGGCAAACCACTCATTGTGAAATCCCCCGAACCGGCAGAAGGCGCAGCATCTGTAAGTAACTAGAGAGGATCTGAGGACACCGCAAGGTCATTATACAAGAATGAACATAACATTCCACTCGTCGCAGAGGGGCTAAGGACCAAAGATCTGAGCAATAGCCATCTCTAAGATTGCATTCATGCTGAATAGTCCGCGTCTTTACACCAGACGCAAGTGTATTACATCGTTTCATTTGCAGAAGGTTGGCTTTGCGTTCACCCAGGCAACCTCAAACAGACTATGAACTGTAAACTAAAGTCATTGTACGGAGATGCTTTTTCAACAATTGGCGGGACATTAAGCGGATAAAATGCAGATCCCAGCAATTCCTACAGTAGCCTGCATCATGGAGCATTGGCAGGTTATTTTCATACTGCTGTTAATCTGGAGAGTGCATCAACAGACTCTGCGGCCAGCGCATAGGATTATAAATCAGACAACGTGCATTAAAAACATTATAACACATAATGAGACGTTATGCAGTGAGGAGGTTTCACCGATGACAGGTGGCTCTGATGAAATTGTACCACTGCCTTTTCTCTGTACACAGGGGACCAGTGAGGTAAGCAGTCACCAGAATGAATGCATGACCCTATAGGTTACTGGATGTTGCACACAGCATAGATAGCAAAACAAGCGATGACGCGCAAATAGTCGTTTCCCATGTTTTGATGCGGACTACGTCACACCAGCAATGCACCTCTCCAGAGTTTACTAGCGAGCGACCCGAGACCACCTCTTTTAGGCGGAGCAGAGGTATCGGACTGCTTCCACACCAATCCAACGAACCGCATCAAGGGGTTAACGCTACAGGGACCGATTCAATAGTACTAACAAAGCAGGTGTGAACGTGACCTAAGACTATGGTGCCTTAAGGTCATCACGTCATTGGAGGCAGTCGCAATTTCTACAGGCTCGCACTACCTGTTAGCATCTGGCATCTGTTAGCATCTAGCTCTCCTGCTTACAAACTTTTAGCCATCCCTGCTTATACAAGTAGTAGTTTTAGTTGTCTGCGATCTGCCGAGGCCTACTCCCACCTGTCGAGTACGGCTGTACTGAGGTGTTTTACCTTCGGAGACGTTGCGAAGAAATGGAGCGGCTCCACCTGTTGCTGCATGCGATCTGCGATTTACGGAGTCCTGCTCCCACCTGTAGAGTACAGCTGTACTGGAGAGGTTTTTACCCCGGAGTCGTCGCGGAGAGACGGGGTGGATCCACGCTTCGGGCTTGGCATGCTTCCACCGGGCGTGTGCTGCTGTACGGAGGAGGATTTTACCACCGCTGGGGCCTGCTTTCCACCTGTCCTGGTTCTGCTGTTGCAGAGGCCTGCTTTCACCCCGGGGATACTACGGAGGGACCGGAGCGCTTCCACGCTGCTGTTTTCGCCTGTCCTTTGCTGCTGTGCTGATTTTGCTCCAGGAACATCGCGGATACTGTGTGCTGGTCTGGGAAAATGGCCCATATCGGGATTCTGCTGTGCCTGATAACTGTTTTGGACTATGAGGAGATCTCTAGTCATTCTGAGAAGTCTACTGGATTCAGGTCTGTTCTGCCACCCGCAGTGGGTATCCCCTGCAAAGGTTCGGATGTGTTGCTCAAACAATTACCGGTTGCCTTGTCACAGACAATCTGCTCGACAAAATATGTTTGTCTTTTTTGTTTTCTGAAAGAGGTAGGCCTAGCTGTTGAAACGTTTTATCTGGGAAAGTTAACAACTAGGAAATGGTTAAAAGATGGACACCAAGGGGTGCTTGCAGGTGTTGCAGAGAATCCAGCATAATGCTTCTGATGAGGTGTCAAAAAACGTGGGCTACTATGGCAACCAAATGCACATTTGATTGTAAAACCTTAAAATATATATGCCACAGAAGGCATATGGGATGTCTGCTTTCCCTGCCATGTCATCTACAGAGCAAAGAAACGGGAACAATCTTTAGTAGTTAATAATACTCTTCACAGAATAATCGTGAGGAACTAACGGCTCAATAAAGAAACGTTGCTAGACTAATTCCTCCTAGCACTAGGCTAGGGGCCTGTCGTGTTTTTAAACGTTTAAATAGCAGCACGTGTAATACTCCTGGCTCCTTCAGTGCAAACTTCAGTCTTGAGTGCAGGTTTCAACAGACATGGGTCCCTGGGAGCCAGCATAACCTGCTAAGAAACCTTGATTTAAGCCTGTGATAAGGTCATTTGACGAACAGCTGTGATTAGAAAGAGCTTGGAAACAATTTGCAGCATGAAGCACACCCAGTGAGGGGCAGATATTGCAGGTAGAGCTTAATTCCTGTAAGGAAAAACTCTTCTTTGGTAGGTGATTAAATGCACATGGCCGCTTGGCAGAGAATAATTCATGGTATTCATAGAATAGACACTGTAGGAGATTGAAGTCTAAAATGATGGTCAACAATGTATCGAGCTTCCCTTCATATTCACGTGATGGAAATTAATTTATTTCCGTTTTTAATTTCATTGATTTATAGTAGGCCTAGTATAAATACACATACAACTTCTGTATAATTGCCTCAAATATGACTTACTGCAGGCCAAATATTTCCATAATAAAACATTGCTTATGCAGAATAGTATTATATATACCTGCCAAGATGCGATTCCTAAAGGCCCTGTCACACTGTCCCGAAATTGACACCCGATGGACACACGATAAAGGAAATGTTCAAATTCGGCTGTGATCGTAGCAACATCGGACCATTCGTGAGGACATCTAAGCCATCGTATGACCGCCGGTGGAGTTTCTCAGGCTCCGGCAGCAACTTTGTGAGCGGCAACTTCGTAAGGCACTCGTGAGGGCATCTTGTCAAATCGTGTCATCTTCGTGTTATCATCGGTGCATTCGCCCTCACTCTGATCGGGGCGAATGCCCGATGGCACCGAGGATAACAAGATGCCCTCACGATGGCCTTACGAAGGGCAAAATTGACACACGAATTCAACACGAAAATGAACCTTCGCAAGGTCCTTCGGCAATTTTTTGGCATGCCAAAGATTTTGCCTCCGCTCACGAAGTTGCTGCCGGAGCCTGAGAAACTCCACCGGCGATCATACGATGGCTTGAGATGCCCTCACGAATGGCCCGATGTTGCTACGATCACAGCCAATTTGAACATTTCCTTTATCGTGTGTCCATCGGGTTGTTTTATTGCACAACAAAATCATGTAAATATATTATGTAAATAACCCAATTTGTGTTCTGTGAAACTAAAAAGGATATAATATATTAGTTTGAAGGACAGTTGACAGGAAATTGTTGTTGTTATGGAAACAACATTACGGAGAAAACGTAATATTTTCTACATATAAAGACGGATAAAGTAAAGAACAAAGTCTGAAGATATCAGTACAGTATCATAGTACTGTAACATAATTGTTTTTGGTACTTTCATTGCAGTTGTATGTCTTAAATGTAATGTAAATGTTGCCTTCGTGTGTGGTTCGGGGCCATCTTCGTGCGAAATTCACAATTCCATATTCGTGTGTCCATCGGGTGTCAATTTCGGGACAGTGTGACAGGGCCTTAAGGAACTGCTGCTGCAGGGGGCAGGAAGCTAGAACTCGTGGCTGGATCTGGGACTCCAATTCCCAGAATCCTCGGGAGTGTGACGTCAGTGGCACAACGTGGTTGAACGCGGAAGTAGAAACATTTGTTTACATTGCAGGTAGAGGAAATCGAGTTTGTTCACGGGAATATATCGTGCAATTAAAGGCTTCAAGCGCTGATTTTACTTCGAGATGGTAGGACAGGATGGCAGGTACTTTGGGAATGCCGGAGTCAGCTTGCTCCTGCCTTTTTTGGTGTTTAAATACCCACCAACCGAGAGACAGTGCGACTCTTAGCTGACACACAAGAGAGCGGTTGTTACCGGAGCTGGCGTAGCACTCGGGACTTCCTCTGGCCCAAAGGATATTAAAAGCTACTCCAGATGAGGACGGAAGGGACACCTGAATATGTGTCGTGCGGGACCTGTGGCTCGTTCCAGCGGCGTCTGAACCATGCTCTGAGCTAGTCTGTGTTTCGGGAATGAGGCATTTCTT
Organism: Pseudochaenichthys georgianus; assembly: GCF_902827115.2. Classification (NCBI taxonomy): domain Eukaryota; kingdom Metazoa; phylum Chordata; class Actinopteri; order Perciformes; family Channichthyidae; genus Pseudochaenichthys; species Pseudochaenichthys georgianus. The sequence goes on along the minus strand of NC_047520.1, from coordinate 6,312,874 downwards.
ACGGCTTCTTGCGTATGATGATTCGGTTCCGGAGTCGGAGATTGCAATAGATATTTGCAAGGACAGCACCGGCAGGCAAGCAGCAGCAACATGAAACACAGCAGCACGAACATGAACGCAGCAATAGCAAATGAACGCAGCAATAGCAAGTGAACGCAGGCAAGCAGCAGCGACGTAGAGGTAGCTGCAGCAATAGCAGCAGCAAGCAATGCATGGAGAGAGATCTGGCAGGTTAAATAGAGCGGCATATTAAGGAGACTCTGTTTGGTTGGTTGTAGAGCGGCAAGGGGGCGTTATGTGTGAATGCAGCATAAGTGCTCGAGTTGACTGCCTGAACTAGCTCGCAGGCTTCGCCAGATTTACGCACAAAGCCCTCCATTAAGGTGATAATAGACAAGGAGTGCTACATTAAGTTAAGTGTAAATACTTAACTTAATTAAGTAAATACTAAATACTCCTCTGTGCAAAATGCCTGCAAATCCAATAAAGTTATTGGGAACTGTAGTTCAGTAAAGTTGTCTAACTTAAGGTGATGCTCCAGTAAGAGTCAGAGGATCATCAGCATGTCAGCAGACTTCCAAATTTCATTGTTACCAAAATAGTTGTTTGGTTATTTCAGTTTGGATCAAAAGGATTGGACCGACTGACAGTACAATATTGACATCCTTATAAGATTGTGACTTCTTAAAACAATACTTATATTCCTTTATTAATTTACTGTAACTTTTTTCTTATGTATGATATTGGAATGCTAAAAGCTTACCTCAGTATTTTAATACATTCAAGCTTTTAGAAGTGAATTCTTAAGTTTATACAGGTTTTTGTTTAACCAGGGTAGACATAAATCTTTATCCTGTATAGCTCCAAGTGGTCTGGTGTATATGGAAGCCTGTTTGGGCCACAGGAAAAAAAAAATCAAAAAAATCCTGTAAGTCATTATAATGACTTAGCTATCTCATTATAATGACTTAGTTATCTCATTATATTGACTTAGTTATCTCATTATATTAACTTACTATCTCATTATATTGAGATAGTTATCTCATTATATTAACTTACTATCTCATTATATTGACTTAATATCTCATTATATTGACTTAGTTATCATTATATTGACTTCATATCTCATTATATTGACTTAGTTATCATTATATTGACTTCATATCTCATTATATTGACTGTAGTGGCTATTTGTCAACAACACCAAAGTTTCAAAAGGCCACTGAGGCACCATCAGGCACAGTGGACCTTACACAGATCAGGAGCTGGTAATTAATCCATTGCCCAGACAAGGCATAGACATTTTCGTGGTATTTATTAGTTTCACCTTGCGGGAACAATACAGCAAAAGTTGTTTAAATGTTTGCTGAACTCAGCCCTGACACTGGTAAAAAACCATATACCTTCCCGGTGCCCACTGACTGCTGCTGTGCCCTGATTTCCTTAAATAAACCCAACTCTGGATTTGTTTTAAGGTTTGAGGTGCAATAAACGACACAGCAGCTTTTTGTCATGTTAAAACTATTATGTTCTGCCTCGCTCATGAGAGTAACAGCTGGCGAAATTAGAGCCTCGCCTACTGATTTTAATTTAACCATATGTCGAGCCCGATTGTCGATTTCAAAGGTGTGCTCTAAAATGATATTTATAAATAACTATTATCATTATTATAAGCAAGCCAATAAATGGCAAAGATATGTAGAAAATAAACGTATTTAAGATACGTTCATAAGGAACGTAACCTGGGAGAAAACATGTTTCTAGAAGATATGTAGAAAATAAACGTATTTGAGATACGTTCATAACGAACGTAACGTGGGAGTAAATACGTTTCTAGCTAAACGTAATTCAGAATGCAGTATAGTTCTGTGGGAACGTAATTTTTAGGAGACAGGGTTGGACTGCAATGCATTGTTGGGCAGCATTTTCTCCTCTCCTTTCGGTTAGGGAGGTCCAGTGGTTCCTAAGCTAAAGGAGGTTATAAAGGAAGTTTGAAACCTCCTTTCCTTTCATTTGGAGAATTGGAACGGCACTTAACATGTCTGCCACTGACGTACTTCCGGGTCATTTCACTCCGTTAGGAAGGTTCCTAAGCTAAATGGACTATTGGAACGCAACCCCTGTGTCTCTCTGTGTGCGGGGGGGGGGGGGGGCCTAACAGACATGCTGCAGCAGACACAGAGATCTGCCGGGGACGGAGCGTTCAGAGAGTATAGAGACACATTTTGACTAAAAGTTGACGAAAATGTAATTTTTCATCGACTAAAAGTTGACTAAAACGTTTTGAGTTTTCATCAACTAAAACTAGACTAACACGTTTTGAGTTTTTGTCCACTAAAACTAGACTAAAACTACAAAGGATAGGAATGACTAAAATGTGACTAAAACTAATAACCATTTTCGTCTAAAGACTAAGACTAAATCAAAAACAGCTGCCAAAATTAACACTGAAATATGCGAACACAAACCTACAGACTGGGGGTTGGGAGATCACAGGAGGGGGGGGGGGGGGGGGGGAGAGCTGTGGAATGTGACCACCCCCCTTGGGAGACTTAGGCTGCGGCCCCACGAGGACGAATTCGGTCGTTTGCGTTACTGTTTAGTGTCATATAGACCGTTCGGCCACACGAGGACGACCGAATACGGCACTAAACGACTGAGGAAACGATAACGGGTCCCAAGGTGGATAGAAATGCATACGCCACTCTCTGGGGGGTCAAACAGCTCCGTGTGTGCGCCCTATACGGACATTTTCAGATCACTGATAGTGATTGCGCAATAGCCCCGCCTCTCCCCACCTCTTCTGCTCACCTCCGCTTACCCCGCGCCAGTGCTGAAGTGTTTCGCCACCAACAACAACAACAATGGCGGATCGCAGAGTTGCTATCGTGCTCCGGACGCTATTGACCATGCTACAGTTGTTTGTGCAACATCTACAGCAATAATGATGAGGCAATAGCCCCGCCTCTCCCCACCTCTGCTGCTCACCCCCGCGTCAAAGTAAACTGCATCCTGAATTCAGATTATTTATCTTTCTCTCGCGAGTTAAGTCTAATCTGACAGGACGGAGACACGCAGCTCTGCTCACCTGCAGCTCCTCCCTCTGCAGCAAAACACACACTTCAAGTCAGATCATCACCCTTAGCTATTTTAATTACCTCTCAAACTCCCTAAACTAGTTATAAATATGTTTATTTTTTACTGTCGGCCGGGTCACTCATTACTGGATCAGCTGCTGCATGAGACAGACACTGACGCTGTCCGAAGAGAAGGAGGAAAAAGAGAGGCTCCGTGTATTTTATCATTATATTATATAGAGTCGTTATTCATTTGTTTTAAAGCTCAATAAATAACAAAGAAGACCTTTGACCGGCACTTTTATAATTTTGTCCGGAAGATTTCAACTTTAATACACGCTGACTGGCGAAAAACTCTGCCCGGTTCCCTCGGCCCCCACCGCGGAGAATAAACAGAAGGGCAACCATGACAACCATGCTTCTTCGCTGCTTTTGTGGAGGAAGTTACAGCGCCACGTAGAGGCTCCTGCATATGTACTGCAGCTTCTCCAGCGGTTGGAGCTAAACGGAGCGGTCTCGTGTGGACAGACACTATCCGGATAATTATTGTGGACGGAAGCCGTTTGCGATTGCGTTTGCGTTAATCCTATGCGTTTAGCCGTTTTCGTCCTCGTGGGGCCGCAGCCTTACTCCACACATTCCGATGGCCAATTAGTTTTAAACAAAGAGTTTGCAGCATACAGCACAGACAACATGGGGGGTGGGGGCTTCTCAAAAGATTTTTGTTTGTTGTTTTGTGTCAGTTTTACTTCGCCACTTCCATTCACATTTTTCATCATTGTTCCACAATGTTTATCATGAAATTAATATCCATATATTTTATACTATACTTGCACTGCTTACCGTTTTCATACTTTATATATCTTAGCATATTCACACACACTGTTAATACTGCTCACCAGAGACGTGCACACATAGACTCTAGGGCTGCAGTCGAATAGTCCAAAGATCAGCTCCTAAATTCTAACCCTATCATCTATTCCTTGACCTCTGAGTGAAACGTCACGGGGTTAAGGGATAGTGGATAGGAGAATTCAAAAGGACTTAGGAGAAGAGACTGCGGTACTTTAGAGAATCCGAATGCACTTTCACTATCCCACGTGTTTATGATGCGCCAGCGGACGTCATTGTGTGCGTCTGCTGCTGTGGGGAAACTATGGAAACCACAGTTTTCTATACAGCGGACTACAACATGGATGTTTAATAAGAACGAGGGACTACTGTGAACTCATCTAGAGACTCTGCACCGTGCTCTGATGCTGCTGTTTTGCTTTATGAACGGGGACAACAGAGAAACATATTCTTCAGGACCAAAGTTGGAATTGAAATAAAAAAGGAAAGTGAAACGTATGCTCGTCCACATTAATACCAATGATCCCAATACGTATGATTGATGAACTAAAGATCTTAAAATCAATACAAATGTATTTATTATAAACGTTAGTCCTTAACATCTATCACTGTGTATATATCACCATTCAAACATCTTTTAAAAGTTGAACAAACTCCACACAGCTCAGTAAAGACTGAAATGTTGACTTTATTTGATAATTTCAGTAAAAACTAACGTTCATATTTCTCTTTTTGATTATAATACTGATGAACGTTCAAAACAAAGCACTTTGGCAACTTACCACCTATGTTTTAAAATGCTTAATAAGCACCGTAACTTTCATGATATCATTTCTCGGTCATAATCGTTTGTTTCCGTGAACGGCCGACTGTTGAGTGACGGCAAATGCTGCGGCTGCAAGGCATTGTGGGGCAGCATTTTCGCTTCTCCTGTCGGTTAGGGAGGTCCAGTGGTTCCTAAGCTAAAGGAGGTTATAAAGGAAGTTTGAAACCTCCTTTCCTATCATTCTCATCATTCTAGAGAATTCGAACGGCACTTATCATGGCTGCCACTGAGGGACTTCCGGGTCATTTCACTCCTTTAGGAAGGTTCCTAAGCTAAATGGACTATTCGACTTCAGCCTAGGTAGTGCTTGAGTACCTGCCCGTTTTGCCCTCTGGACAGCAATGTGCCCTTTTGAAAGTTCGTTTTTTACAGTTTTTTATTTTATTTTTTTACAGTGTACTGTATGTGGCTCAGCCTCATGGTAACATCGATCAATTCTGGATTAAAAGCTTCTAATATATACAGCAATGCCCCAAACGCGCGTTGTAATTTTGTCAGACATCCTCACACGTGCCCCGCGGCACTCCCGTACGTGCCCTGGCTGCAGCCCCTCCCTTCCCTGCTCTCAACGTGAGCGCGCAGAGTCACTCAGACAGGCCACGGCGGGTGTGTGGTGCAGCAGCACGCAGCAACACGATTAAAAGTGCCCTAGTGACGACCAGAGGCGGCGCTAGGGGGTGGCTACTTGGGCTCAAGCCCCGGATGTTTTCTGAAAAGCCCCGGATGTTTCACTTAAAAAAATGTCTCGGGAGTAATGTGCAGTACCGGAGTCCACCAGAGAGGCAGCCGCTGCGGGACATTAGCCTGCGTACTGTGTAGCCTTCCCTGCCCTGAAGAAGAAGTGATCCTGCCTGACAAGTTTTAAGCTAATAGCCTATAAAGTTATGGATATTAGAAAGTTATTTTCATCGAAGCAGGCGCCACAAGCTGCAGCAGCAGCAGCAGTATCAGCAGCTGACAACAATGTCATCACCAGCAGTGAAGAAATGGATGATGTTTCAGGTTTGTGAATCTCATGGTGATATCTGCACTCTGGCTGAAGTGAAAAAGAGTGATGTACTGTAACGTTAATCTTATAACTAGTAAACATGGAGTAACCAAGGCAAGGCAAGTTTATTTATATAGCACCTTTCAACACAATGCAATTCAAGGTGCTTTACAAAAATGAAAGACATTCAGACAAAGGCATTTAAAAACAGTAAAAGATAATAAAAGAAACATTAAAAGAAAAAATACATGAATAAAAAGTTACAGTGCAGTTTAAGATATGAATAGTTCACACAGAAGATCCACTTTACTGATGAACACAACAGCTCAGTTTAAATTAAAAGCAGCGACAAAAAGATAAACCACACTAAGTCAATCCCCTTATATGTTAGTATGTATACAGAACATGACTAAAAATTATTCTAAGATGTAACGTTAACCCTTCATACCTCAGTCTACTTTTAAGACACTAAAATAACGTATTCCAATTTTTATTTTGTTTTCGCGCGTGGAATTATACCGGCTCTCGTTTCAGTACACATAACAACGGAACCATAGCAACGGAACTGACAGGCAACGGAACTGACAGGCAACACTCTGAATCCGATTGGCTGTGACTGCATCCACTCAGAGTGCCCGATTCAGAAACGTGACTCTTACACTGGTGGATGAGAATAGATCTATAAAACGATAAGCAATGCGCAGTGGATCGGAAGAGGACGGTGTGTCGGCGTTGTTCGATAGCGGTATGCTAATGGAAACACACGCCAAACATGCTAAATCACATCAGAAGGCATCACCCAGATTTGCCAATCACCGGAGCCCGGCAAAAGACAACAGCAGTTCAACAGCTGATCCCAGCTGTTTTTAAGAAGCCAAGAGACATGAGAGCCGAGAGACCAAAATAAATAACGGAAGCTTTTGGCATATTTTTTCACCGACTTTGCGCTCTTGAAACACTTTCTTATTATTTATGATGTAATATTTTCAAGACATTCTTTTTGCACTCCTTTTTGCACTCCTGTTCAAAAGTAAATAACAACAAACCTGGAATTATGCATTTGGGACTTTTTTTGCTTTTTCTTGTTGTACCGAACCGTGACCCCCAAACCGAGGTACGAACCGAACCGTGACTTCTGTGAACCGTTACACCCCTAGTCCCCGGTGTTCCAGGGAACTCACCAAGTGTCAGAAAACACAACCCTCTCTCTTTTCCTCCATACCCAAATCTCTAAAAAAAAAAGAGGGCTGCAACGGATCTGATACAGACTGATCTTGAATAATTTTCTACGTCACAGAAGTGGTGCTCCGCTTATTGGTCAATTCTTGGTCAATTCTTCCCGGGGGAGCATGCCCCCGGACCCCCCTAGAGGAAGCGACGACCCCCCTAAAGGATGTTTGGTCCACCCCCCACTTGTAAAAAAAATAGCACTTTACCCCCCCCCCCCCCCAACAACTCCTGGGCTAAGCCTCGGATCTCCTACAATCCTAAATCCGCCTCTGGTGACGACCAAGTAAGTAACCACCAGGTAACAAATACAAGTGTATTGTTTAGTCCCCTAAATCAGATGCCAAACTAAACTATAACTTCACTTCTTTTCTTGCATCCATCCAATTAGTCTCGTTGTGCACTTTTGAAAATAGCAGATCTACGCTCACAATGCGTCATTATGCTAGGGCTGAAGTGATTAAATGTATGTTTTGTAATAATCTTAATCAAAATCTACATAGTAACTAACTAAAATTTTCAAATAATTGTAGTGGAGTAAAAGTAGAATATTTGCATCTGAGATGTAGTGGAGTAGAAGTAAATGTATTGAAAATGGGAAATACTCAAGTAAAGTAAAAATGCCTCAACAAGTACAATATAAGTAGTAGTAACCTTATAGGTTTACATTAATGCTGCTGTTAAATGTTTCTCAGAGATTAACCCTTAATTATCATGCACAGCAGAGCAGTACATTGATTTAGCTCATTTGCATTTACCACTTGTAGAATAATGCCAAGAAGAGACAGGATAAGAAAATAAAAACAAAGAGAGCTACAGCAAGCAGCCCGGGGAAGCAGCTCTCTGCTCTCCTGGGTAAAGCAGCCTGAGCCTACCAGCAAGGAAGATGAGGATGCAGATGTGCCTGATGAACCCTTACCCATCATCAATGATTAAGATGAAGAAGAAAGGTCAGAGTCAATACCAGAGTCATGTCTTTTAATTGAACTATTCATATCTTAGACTGCACTGTAACTTTTATCCATGTATTTTTTCTTTTAATGTTTATTTTATTAGCTTTTCTTTTTAATGACTCATTTTAAATGTCATTTTATTAATGTCTTTCATTTTTTGTAAAGCACTTTGAATTTCCTTGTGTTGAAAAGTGCTTTATAAATAAACTTGCCTTGCCTAATAAAGATTTCATGTGACACATAAAATGGATTTGTTGACGGGAATTAATGTGAATAAATTAACTCTAGGTTAACGGTACTCTTGCTATCACTACTCACCGACACTATAAACCTTGTCCCTCATGCTAGCCCTGACAACACCGGTAAGCACACCTTCATCTAGGCTGCACTGTTTTACGTGTTCTGACTTGTAGTGGTTCTCTCCTCTATCTACACTTCTTGTCATCCTTGTAAAACGATATCAGACTGGTAATTGACACAGCCATGACTTCTAGTTAAATTCAGTGTGGCTACAATGAAAAGCTTTGTTAAAATATGCAAGCACGCGGAAGTCAAAGTCAGCTTTATTGTACAAAATTCTACATGTGTTATACATCCAGAAATATCGTTTCCCACAGTGTGACATGATGTATACATAAAACAAAACAAAAAGGGCCTAGATAAACGGGGTATACAGTTTAAAATGTTAATATTAGGGCTGTCAAACGATTAACATTTTTAATCAGATTAATCACAGCTTAAAAATTAATTAATCATGATTAATCACCATTCGAACTATGTCCAAAATATGCCATTTATTTATATATATTGTTGTGGGAATGGAAAGATAAATGAAAGAAGGCGGATATATCCATTTAACATACAGTATCTATGTTTATTATAACATTTTTCTGCATGTCAAAATGAAAGACAACCCACACACCTATCAATCATCAAACCGTGGGGTCTTAATTCATTACGTGTTGATTTCTATCAACGGGGGAGTACTTCAGGAAAGTCGACAGAGGGGGGGGGGGGCTAGTGGAGTACTTCGTGACCACAGAGTGTGAACGTTGTGATCAGCTGTTTTAGCGCAGTTCTCCAGTGAAGGGGGGAGTCTCCCTCCGCAGCCGGTTGGCGTAGTTTTGGCACAGTTCCGTTGTACAGACCGACGTTAAGCAGCCCTGTATGTGCACACGGAGACCGACTCTGTCGTCCGGTGATCTAACCGCCTTCTGGAAAAGCTTCACAAGTACGTCGGTACGCAAATGCGCTTTGTGACACAAGTGACGGTACGCATTTCAGATTACGCACATAACCTGCGTACCAGTTATGTGCACCCCTGTACCAGAGCCATATTATTACTATTATATGGCTCTGCCCTGAACTACAGCAAAAGTAATCTCCGTCGGGACTTCCTGCAACAACACCACGCCGTTATCAAAGATGTTCTATTGAGAAGATGATCACTACGTGACAAAAGTTTTCAAAACCGTGGCTACTGAAATCAATCTTACTAACTGCTGTCTGTGCAATTTACTCCGTGAGTTGGCAGACTTTATTTTGCTTACTTTAACATCATTTTTCATGGTGGGGCTAAGCCATTTCTTGGTATGGGTGTAGCCTACCCCAGCCATACCCTGGCGCTGCCACTGGTGGCATGTATGGGGCGGGCCATTCTGCACATGCGTTAAATGCGTTAAATATTTTAACGCAATTAATTCAAAAAATTAATTACCGCCGTTAACGCGATAATTTTGACAGCACTAGTTAATATATTTAAAGTGTTCAAAGTGCAGTTTCAGTGCAAGTCAGTTGAAACGATCTTAAGTTGGCGTGACGTTGAAGTCGTGCGACCCTGCTGCTGTACTGGCTTGTAGTTTGTTTATAGCATAACGTTAGCATTTCGCTTTTGGCGACTAGATTTATGATTCAAAAATTATAAAAGTAGGGTAGACATGTGGAGATTATCTGGCTGAACAAAACGTGATCCCTCTCTTAAATGTGTGTCAACCACAGATCTTATTTCGAGCTATTTTCCAAAATCCTAAGGAGAATTTGCATTGGTTTTTCACGAAGGAACAGGAAGAAGTTTACTTCCGGGTTTTACGACGCGTCACTGCGGTTCTCTATAGAGAGGCGAAGTCCCTCCCTTTCCGGGAGCCTCCATGGGACCCCGGAAGCGTAAAATTATACATTGAAGTCAATGGAGAGAGAAAGGTTAGCTTTTGATCCCGTTTGAATTGTGCCACGAATGACACATATGATGTTTTTCAATTTAAAAGAATATTTTGCAAGTCAAAAAAAAAAAATGTGTCGTAAAACTGTGAAGTTACAATTGTTTTTGTGTGAAACCGCTCAGTGAACTACAGGTCTCGCACAATACGCGTCACCATCACAAAGACGGCCGTCACGTTAGAACATTTCACCTGTTTCTTTCAGAATGAGAATAAAAGTATAAAACGAGGTGAACATCACTACAAGTCTAGACACGTTGAGAGCTGTACATACACGAAAGGGGAGTTAGTCGGTTCTGTAAGAGCAGCGGGACCGGCTTTACAAGATGTTGGTGAGTAATATGAGTGCAATGTGTAACGTTAATGTCAGCTAGCTAACATTAGCTAACAAGGTACACTAACGTGTTTTTGTTTCAGGAACTAGTTTTCTCCTTAAGAACTTCGTGGTCTCTGTGTATGCTGTGGATAACATTAGTGTTCACAAGAACAAGGTACACTCCCGTGTTTTGTTTTAGTTGCTCTTCAGATTGAAGCGGACAGTTTTATATCGACTATACTGTATGTGTGATCTCCTTTTACATCTCGTTGTGTCATTTGAGTTTATTTGCTGTGTGTAGATTCAAGGGTTTTGGTTATCTTGTCAATTTGTTTGGTTATCCAGGCACAGCTGTGCGTGACTCCCTCGGGTACACTGGTATGTGTTTTCCTAATGTAGAGAGCATTGATTAATTAATAAACTACACACTGAGTCTAGATCCTGACCAAATCCTTTTTTATTGTTGATCAAATGTTTTTCAAAAATGTATTCATACACATTTAGAAAAATACAATGTACAATCACAACCAGTACAACACACATTACAAAAAATATAGAAAAAACAAACAATAACAACAATCAGACAAGAGGACAAAACTATGGAAAAATAACCCCTCCCACCCCCAGATCCGGACCATCCTTGTATTATTGCTCATTCAATCTATTATAGCATGCTAACAAACATGGTACTTACTTTATTTGTACAGATCTGCATGGGAGACGATGGCGCGATGCAGAGCGCTGTCTGTGATTGTGCACGGGGGATGTACAAATGCAGCCACGCTGCAGCATTGGCAATATGTGCCATGTGGCAGATCAGCTCCACAGATGTTGAGTGCCAGTGGAGGAAGCCTGGCACTTCCAAAGTAGTCCAGCTGGTGTCTCAACTTTACCAACAGTGAGAGGAGACATACAACCCACTGGCCAGAGACATCGCCACTCAGGATGTAGACTGGTTCAGGTCTGCACTGAGGGGCGCACAGTGTGGCATGGCATGGCTTCACCTGAGCCAGAGCCGCGGCCTCAACATCAGGCCATTGTCACCGTGCCGGAGCTGGTGAAGGGGCATGGGGGTCGGGGGCTTGAGGCAATTCTTGCCTTAATGCGACTGAGCAGAGACCAGCAAGCTGCCATCCAGACAGCCACCGGAGGACAGCGGACAAATCCTCAGTCGCAGTTACACAGGCGGGGCAGGTTGACAGCCAGCAAGTTTGGTGCTGTGCTGCGGTCGGGACTTTCATCCACTCCATGCGCGTCCCTCATGAAGAGGGTGCTCGGGGGGTACAACTTGGACGGAGTCATGGCTGTCAACTGGGGGGTTGTAAACGAGGCCGAAGGGGTGAAGGCTTTTGTGCAGGCCTATCAGGTGACAGTGTTCGAGTCTGGTCTCTTTGTGAGTGAGTCGGTGTTTTGGGAGCATCCCCCGATGGACTTGTGCAGCCATCTGCCCTGCTGGAGGTGAAGTGTCCACCATCATTATACATGATGGTGTATATAGGATATATATATATATATATTTGTATACATATCTGTAAATTGTATAATTTTTTTTGATCTCTCTGTCTATAAACACAAACTGAGTAAGATTGACAATAAAGTTGACTTTGAAAAATATATATATTCTTTATGAAAATAGTTGACTGTTGGAGAAATGAATCCAAATGAAACGTTGGACTGAACTACAACTACGCCTTTAAATCTCTACGGACTGTTTTTCAGTGGGATGGCAAGTTCCTATCTTTAAACATTTATTAGTTTTTTCTCAGAACAGATTTGATTTTCTGAAGTTAATTTAACTTAACCATGTAAGGTCATTATTAAAAAGGTACAATCAATTTGTTTAGGGTTGACTAAAATAATGAAAAACATTTAATTTGGATAATTTACTGACAGAATAAGAAACTCAATAATGCTCTACTCACCTGTTCCTTTTTATAAAGTGAAACAGTTGAAACGATAGATTTTAGTAAACTTAAAAACAACCTTCTCCAAAAGCTATCAAGGAATATACCGAATACATATTATTTGTAAATAGTTTGAATGATCCATAATTGACAGAAGCTTGTGTTTACACTGACCTGTTACTCATATATTAATGTCTTTGTAACTTCTTTAAACCACTACCTCACTCATTTCTTTCATTCATCACGGTTCAGTAAACTAAGTGATACATGAACCAGTTTAATCATTATAATAACGTAGGATTGCAACTCTTTGAAACTGTAGGTGGCTCTTAAAAGAGCCGTTGTGTTTGGGTGTGCTGGTCTCAGGTCAGTCCAAGCCCTCTCTCCGCGGATGCAGCGGGCCAGCTGGATGTCCTTGGGCATGATGGTGACCCTCTTTGCTTGGTTCATCTTACTGGGGGGCAGCTACATGGATGTCGGTGCAGTCCACAGTCATTGTGTAGTTGAAGGCAGAATGGATGAAGGCAGAATGAATGTATTATTGACTCCGAATGAAGCACAACTTCATGTCATACAATACATTGACTTTGTAATTGTGTAAAAAAATAAAGCATTGATTAGCAAGCAGGACCTGCAGGAACAGAGCATGGTGATGGATGGAGCTGGGAAGAGAGAAGAATAAAGAAAACAGATCAACTTTATTATCGGATATTACAAATTAAATTTCAAAACAAGTTGCCGCTCCTACAGTTTTCTAGTACGTAAAGATGATTTCACATGACCTATGCACAATATCACACTCAATACATGTGTGTCTCTGGGGGGTGCATTGTGCCTTTGATGTATATAAATAATATACCATAACCAAATACTATTACGTACAGTGGAAATCAGGTTGCCAGAGCAGGTCAGTGTGCATGTTCCTCAGGGTCTCAGCAGTTACAGGTGAGGGAAAGGAAATAAAAGAGAAAAAGGTCACAACACTTTAAAGTAACAACACTTTGAATAATTATCTCTTCTAATAATTTTCTCTCAGTAATCACTCAACTACTGTCTTTCCAACAAACAGATTGACTCACCCTTACTGTCATCACAATGAAACACGTCCAGAAGAATCTGTCATGCAAAGCTCCCTGCCTGCCTTCGACTCTCCCTGACTGCTTCCTTAGCACCCGGTGGATGGCGCAGTAGGCTACTCTTCAAATGTTTCACGAAATACTTACCATCATGACTGTTTAAAATGTTGGTTTACTTCATGTAATAAAATAATAACTTCATGGTAAGGCTACTAAAAATGACAAGGCTAAGCAATGTAATGCTAACTAACGTGCTCGCTACTCGTCGCTACTAGCTAGGTAGCTAACTTGACTATGTTTCATCATGCACAACATGTATATTACTTATGATATTACCTGATATGTCTGATCCAGCGACTCCTGGTCCTTTCATCAGACGGGAATCGATAGAACGAGCAAGTGGTATGATCACTTATGTGATTACAACCTGGTACAAAGCACACAGGCATCTTATTTTTAGCAATCTCTTATTTATTGGAGGGAATAAATCATTTATGAGATCATCTTCTTCTTCTTCTTCTTCTTCTTCTTCTTCTTCTTCTTCTTCTTCTTCTTCTTCTTCTTCTTCTTCTTCTTCTTCTTCTTCGCTTTAATTACGAGTCGCAACCACTTGGAGCATTATCGCCTGTGACATCACTTACGCGAGCCAGAATGGGATTTGGGATTTGTAGTCTTTGTAGTCGCGTATTTTTCATAGTCTTTCAACAGTTTTATGACAAAATGTGACTTTTTTGACATGGAACTTATTGTTTAATATTGACAAACATCATATGTGTAGTTCGTGGCACAATTCAAACGGGATCAAAAGATACGTTTTCTCTCTCCATTGAATTCAATGTAAATTGTTCGCTTCCGGGGTCCCATGGGCGTGACTTCGCCTCTCTATGTGGTAAACATAAGAGTTTGGGACCTATGTTACACATAAGAGATTACATCCTCTGCCGCGAGGCTCCACCGCCGTATGGAGGCTGTGGTTTAGGGAAAATGAAGAATAGGGCAAGTGGTTGGATTCAAAGTAAGATATTTATAGTAAGTGAAGACTTTTTACGGAGAGCCCGTCAAGGGTGATTACGTTAAGTGAGTGACGACAGCTTAATTGTCTCTTTCCTTCCTATGGACTTACTATATTATCCTAAAATGGTGGCAGGGACAGTTTAGGGCATTTCAACAGAAAAATATAGCATTTGGTTGTTAAAATGCTAATATTTTTACGTTGTTTCGGTGTAAAAGAACAGAAAAATAGATGAGAAAGTTTGGAAAAAGCTTATGTGAGAATAAAAAAAAAAGGGAGTCGAGGTATTGTGGCTGAAGTGAAGCTCATTCCTGGTCAGGTGCCGCCATCTGGTGGCCAACAGGGTGTGGCACAAAAGAAAGAGAGATTAATTATAAATTAAGGTTTGACTCCATCTGCTGGACATATTGTATAGTATTTTAGTCAGAACTAGAACCACTGTGTTCAAATTTAGAACTATTACATTGAACACATATTTGTATATTTAAAGCATTACACATAAATAAATTTGATCAGAAGTACAAAAGGGATTAGTAATTAATCCATAATAATTTAAAGAATCTTTAGAGTGTAAACAAAAACATATTTTTACACTCAAATAATTTGCAGGACCTCCACTGCATCACAGAGATGGGAGGATGTGAACTTGCTCTTCAGTGCCAAGCTTGCAACATTCTTCTGGTAGTTGTTGTCTGTGAAGTCATACCACTTCTCAAGGTAGTTGAGAGCAGCCTGGTAGAACTTGGAAAGATCATGATTGATTGCTGCTGCCTTTTGGTCTGGTTTGAGGATAGCACTGGTCTCCATTCCAAAGAAGGAATCAATCTGTCGTTGTTGGAGCTTTGTCTTGAGAGTGAGCATCATGTCATATAGCTCACATACGGTCCCGTCCTCTCTCTCCAATAGCAGCACAACATCGTGGAAGATTTTCAGCACATTATTGAGGAAGGACAGGTACACCTGTAGCTCTAGGGGTTTCCCATCACCATCCTCGTCATTTTTGAACAGCTGCCACAGTGAATTTGGGCACTTATCCTCTCCCAATGACAAGAAGTAGCTATTGATAGCTCTCCAGCTGTCATGTAACCTCTTGACAGCAGGCCACAGACTCAACCATCTTGTGGGTACGTGTCTCCGCACAACCTGATATTCTTCTTCCACAAAAGGTGAACACTGCTTTCAATTCTTCTGTACGTTTTGTAGATGAGGAAAAGTGACTGAATGTTTTGTTCACTACTAGCTCAATGTCAATGTTCAACCTGTCTCCAGCATGCTTTGCACTGTTGTGCACTATGTGGGCCATACAGTTAGCCTTAATGATGCCACTGTTGTCTGCTTTTAGCTTCTGGAAAACTGAATTGTTTCTCCCTTAATTTACACTTGCATTGTCGGCAGTGTATGCTGAAATCATGTCAGGTTGCAGACCATTTTCTTCTAGCTTGCTTGTAATCTGGCAGTGTATGGTAGCAGCTGACTCATCACTATCCTCATAGAAGTCAAGGATCTTGCTTTTCAAACCCAACTCTGGGGTCCAATATCTCAGAGACAGTGGGAATAGTTTTATAGTGCCATGATTTGAAGCATCTGAAGCCACTGAAAAAAATGGTGTGTGGGCTATTTTGTCACCTAGAACCACGGGTATCTTTAACTCTGTCAAACAACTCTCCACAGAGGCAGGGGCAAGCACATCTGTTATTATGGACGCTGCTTTTGTAAGACCACATGACATTTTCTTTGCTATCTCAGAGTCTGGAAAAATGGTCGGCGCTAGCTTGTTACCAGTCATTTGACCGGTATGAATGGGAGTGTTGCACTGTATGGTAAACACTGGTTATCTCTGCTGCTGTTACCTTGTCTGAGCGCGCAAAGCGGGACATCTGGTCACCCTAGGTACGAATCCTGTCAAAATGTAGTCAAAAGCAAAAACTCTTCCTAATTAATTGACCCATACAGTGCGCATCGTTCAGAGGCTTCGATCCGCTTCAAGTTATGCATAAGTGCCATATGCCCTAGCTAGCGAACCTAGCACAGTATTAATTGCATGCTAACTGTAGTTCGCTGTGTTTACCCTTTAACACCAGCAAAACAACAACTATAGTAGCCTACTCAAGCTCATTATTGTAAAGAAATTGCTGAACAGGAGTTTTTAATGTTATTTAATAAATACGTCAGTTAAACCCAGTAAGCTAACACTACACGAAATATAGCAATACAGTTACGTTAGACACCTAGGCCTACCTCGAGTCAGTTCGGCCATCCAAACGGTCGGTGCATGCTATATTTGTGTGGCAAGAGCAAAAACAATGTTCTTTTCAGGAGTGCTCCAAAATCAAGAATGCTTACAGCTAGTGTATTGCTGGTAGTTGTCTTAAGTCATTATAATGAGATAGTTAAGTCAATATAATGAGATAGCTAAGTCATTATAATGAGACATTATTTTTCTCTTTTCTATATGTTGGCAGGCTGTGGATGACTCTGGCATGGCAGGCATGGACCGAGTGGACAACTTGGCAGAGTGTCTGGTGGAGCTGAGGAACCAGCTGACTATGGTCCTAACAAACCAGCAGGTCAGGATCAGGAACAGTCAAGCTGCTTTTCCTCTGTGCATATACAAGTGCACACTTTGAGATATTCTTGTCTTATGTGCTGTGTTCTCCCTCTCTCAGGTTAGTTGCTCTGTGGCAGAACCTGCTGGACTATGACAAGCAAAGGGTGGTTTTTGCTGCCAGACATCAGAGCAGGCTGAACACAGGGCGGTTCAGGTCTCCTAAGAAGAAGCAGGAGTTCACTCCAGGGGTGGAGAGTTTGAAGAGGCATGCTCTCACCACCACTGCCCCACTTGCACAGTGGCCAGATTGCTGCCGCCTGATTGAGGCAATCTTTGTCAGGCTCTGTGTTATCCACCGTAGTCCCATACCGTGTTATACCGTTTTACTACTGTTTTAAATGTTATTATGTTTAACTAACATAAAATAAAGGTTTGGCTTTTTCAAGTATGCCTAGTGTCTGTCCAATAATTGTAGTGGAGTACTATGTTTACAATTTCTATACTTTTTCGTTCACCTGTTCGAGCAGCAGTTCGAAAGGCAAAAACAAAATAATTATAAAACCTATACCTTAGTTGATATTAATGTAATGGTTATATTTTTATTATTTATCCACAGCACAGAAACAATGAACTTCAATACAAATCCATATCGGTGACTTAAAAACTATCCCTGATTTAAAAAAAGTATTTAATAAACTTGAAAGAAGTAAATAACTTTTAGTTAATATTTAATAGAAATATATTAATAGTTAACTGTATAACACAAGTCTTATCAGTCAATATCTCTAATTAATTAATGTTAAGATATGCAACACAAGCACTTTTATTCCTCTCATGTTCTATATATTATACACTTCAATACTGACTGAGTTGGGATTCAATCCTGCAATCTTGTGGATGTGTTTTCCGCCTCAAGAAATAGACAAATACATACTTTTTTTGAAACACTACTGTATATAAACACTTTTAAATGCTACAGAAGGGAAATTGGGAGCAGGAGAATCGTTTTTTTCTCCTCTTTTTTCCTTTTTTTCTTCCTTTTTCTTCTTCCCCCTTCTTCCCCCTTCTTCTTCCTTCTTCCCCCCCCCTTGCAAGACTATTGTTCTCCAGCTTTGGCGCAATTGGTTAGCACGTTCGGCTGTTAACCGAAAGGTTGGTGGTTCAAGTCCACCCAGTGACGTTTAATGTTTGAATAAACATCTAAGGTAACATGCCAGTTTTTGTGTTCAGGGGCAAGGTTCCAGAAAACCAATAACAAAAGTATAACTGTTACACATCATCATTTGATGTACGTCCATGCTTCCAGCAAAATTGAAGACATGAACTCAAGCTTTAAAAACTGGTGCACATTTAGCTTCCACAGGTTTCATTTGAGGCAACTTCTACTTTTCTGTATTCTAAGGCAAGGCAAGGCAAGTTTATTTATAGAGCACTTTTCAACGCAAGGCAATTCAAAGTGCTTTACAAAACAAAACAAAAACCAAAAAAATGAAAGACATTAAGCATTAAAAAAGAAAAGCTAATCAAATAAACATTACAAGAAAAAGTACATGGATAAAAGTTACAGTGCAGTTTAAGATATGAATAGTTCAAATAAAAGCAGCGACAAAAAGAAAAGTCTTTAGCCTGGATTTAAAAGTAGTCAGAGTTGCAGGTTTCTGGGAGTTTGTTCCAGATATTTGGAGCATAATAACTGAACGCTGCTTCTCCATGTTTAGTTCTGACTCTGGGGACAGAAAGCTGACCAGTCCCTGAAGACCTGAGAGATCTAGATGGTTCATAGTTTAGCAGGAGGTCAGTAATGTATTTTGGGCCTAAACCATTCAGTGCTTTATAGACCAGCAGCAATATTTTGAAATCTATTCTTTGACACACAGGAAGCCAGTGTAAAGACTTCAGAACAGGAGTGATGTGATCCACTTTCTTAGTGTTAGTGAGGACTCGAGCAGCGGCGTTCTGAATCAGCTGCAGCTTTCTAATAGATTTTTTAGTGAGACCTGTGAAGACACCATTACAGTAGTCCAGTCTACTGAAGATAAAGGCATGGACAAGTTTTTCCAAATCCTGCTGTGACATTAGTCTTTTAATCCTAGATATGTTCTTTAGGTGATAGTAGGCTGATTTAGTAACTGTTTTAATGTGACTGTTGAAACTCAGGTCAGAGTCCATGACTACACCTAGATTTTTGGCTTTATCTGTTGGTTTGAACATTGCAGACTGAAGCTCAGCGCTAACTTTTAAACGTTCTGCCTTGGCTCCAAAAACCATTACCTCAGTTTTATCTTTGTTTAATTGGAGAAAGTTCTGACACATCCAGTCATTGATTTGTTCAATGCACTTACTCAGTGTTTGAATTGGAGCATAGTCTCCTGGTGAAATTGTTACGTAAATTTGCGTGTCATCTGCATAGCTATGGTAACTTATTTTGTTGTTCTTCATTATCTGAGCCAGTGGTAGCATGTAGATGTTAAAGAGAAGAGGCCCCAAGATGGAGCCTTGAGGAACCCCACATGTCATATTTGTCAACTCAGATGTGTATTTACCTATAGAAACAAAGTTGTTTCTGTCCTTTAAGTAGGATTTAAACCAATTTAGAACTGTTTCTGAAAGTCCCACCCAGTTTTCCAGGCAAACAAACTTCTTGAATCAAAGAGCCAATTAAGGAGGGTGGGGCCAGCGATCCAAGCCAAGCCGCTTTTAGCAGTGTAGCATGTCTCTGTGGCGCAATTGGTTAGCGCGTTCGGCTGTTAACCGAAAGGTTGGTGGTTCAAGTCCACCCAGTGACGTTTAATGTTTGAATAAACATCTAAGGTAACATGCCAGTTTTTGTGTTCAGGGGCAAGGTTCCAGAAAACCAGTAACAAAAGTATAACTGTTACACATCATCATTTGATGTACGTCCTTGCTTCCAGCAAAATTGAAGACATGAACTGAAGCTTTAAAAGCTAGCGCACATTTAGCTTCCACAGGTTTCATTTGAGGCAACTTCTACTTTTCTGTATTCTAGGCAAACAAACTTCTTGAATCAAAGAGCCAATTAAGGAGGGTGGGGCCAGCGTTACATGCCAAGACCCTTTTAGCAGTGTAGCATGTCTCTGTGGCGCAATTGGTTAGCGCGTTCGGCTGTTAACCGAAAGGTTGGTGGTTCAAGTCCACCCAGTGACGTTTAATGTTTGAATACACATGTAAGGTAACATGCCAGTTTTTGTGTTCAGGGGCAAGGTTCCAGAAAACCAGTAACAAAAGTATAACTGTTACACATCATCATTTGATGTACGTCCTTGCTTCCAGCTAAATTGAAGACATGAACTAAAGCTTTAAAAGCTAGCGCACATTTAGCTTCCACAGGTTTCATTTGAGGCAACTTCTACTTTTCTGTATTCTAGGCAAACACATTTCTGGAAGCAAAGAGCCAATTAAGGAGGGTGGGGCCAGCGATCCATGCCAAGACCCTTTTAGCTGGGTAGCATGTCTCTGTGGCGCAATTGGTTAGCGCGTTCGGCTGTTAACCGAAAGGTTGGTGGTTCAAGTCCACCCAGTGACGTTTAATGTTTGAATAAACATCTAAGGTAACATGCCAGTTGTTGTGTTCAGGGGCAAGGTTCCAGAAAACCAGTAACAAAAGTATAACTGTTACACATCATCATTTGATGTACGTCCTTGCTTCCAGCTAAATTGAAGACATGAACTGAAGCTTTAAAAGCTAACGCACATTTAGCTTCCACAGGTTTCATTTGAAGCAACTTTTACATTTCTGTATTCTAGGCAAACAAACTTCTTGAATCAAAGATCCAATTAAGGAGGGTGGGGCCAGCTATCCAAGCCAAGCCGCTTTTAGCAGTGTAGCATGTCTCTGTGGCGCAATTGGTTAGCGCGTTCGGCTGTTAACCGAAAGGTTGGTGGTTCAAGTCCACCTAGTGAAGTTTAATGTTTGAATAAACATCTAAGGTAACATGCCAGTTTTAGTTTTCAGCGGCAAGGTTCCAGGAAACCAGTAACAAAAGTATAACTGTTACACATCATCATTTGATGTACGTCCTTGCTTCCAGCTAAATTGAAAACATGAACTGAAGCTTTAAAAGCTAACGCACATTTAGCTTCCACAGGTTTCATTTGAGGCAACTTCTACATTTCTGTATTCTAGGCAAACACATTTCTGGAAGCAAAGAGCCAATTAAGGAGAGTGGGGCCAGAGATCCAAGCCAAGCCGCTTTTAGCAGTGTAGCATGTCTCTGTGGCGCAATTGTTTAGCGCGTTCGGCTGTTAACCGAAAGGTTGGTGGTTCAAGTCCACCTAGTGACGTTTAATGTTTGAATAAACATGTAAGGTAACATGCCAGTTTTAGTGTTCAGCGGCAAGGTTCCAGGAAACCAGTAACAAAAGTATAACTGTTACACATCATCATTTGATGTACGTCCTTGCTTCCAGCTAAATTGAAGACATGAACTAAAGCTTTAAAAGCTAGTGCACATTTAGCTTCCACAGGTTTCATTTGAAGCAACTTTTACATTTCTGTATTCTAGGCAAACAAACCTCTTGAATCAAAGAGCCAATTAAGGAGGGTGGGGCCAGCTATCCAAGCCAAGCCGCTTTTAGCAGTGTAGCATGTCTCTGTGGCGCAATTGGTTAGCGCGTTCGGCTGTTAACCGAAAGGTTGGTGGTTCAAGTCCACCCAGTGACGTTTAATGTTTGAATAAACATGTAAGGTAAAATGCCAGTTTTAGTTTTCAGCGGCAAGGTTCCAGGAAACCAGTAACAAAAGTATAACTGTTACACATCATCATTTGATGTACGTCCTTGCTTCCAGCTAAATTGAAGACATGAACTGAAGCTTTAAAAGCTAACGCACATTTAGCTTCCACAGGTTTCATTTGAGGCAACTTCTACATTTCTGTATTCTAGGCAAACAAACCTCTTGAATCAAAGAGCCAATTAAGGAGGGTGGGGCCAGCTATCCAAGCCAAGCCGCTTTTAGCAGTGTAGCATGTCTCTGTGGCGCAATTGGTTAGCGCGTTCGGCTGTTAACCGAAAGGTTGGTGGTTCAAGTCCACCCAGTGACGTTTAATGTTTGAATAAACATGTAAGGTAAAATGCCAGTTTTAGTTTTCAGCGGCAAGGTTCCAGGAAACCAGTAACAAAAGTATAACTGTTACACATCATCATTTGATGTACGTCCTTGCTTCCAGCTAAATTGAAGACATGAACTGAAGCTTTAAAAGCTAACGCACATTTAGCTTCCACAGGTTTCATTTGAGGCAACTTCTACATTTCTGTATTCTAGGCAAACAAACTTCTTGAATCAAAGAGCAAATTAAGGAGGGTGGGGCCAGAGATACATGCCAAGACCCTTTTAGCAGTGTAGCATGTCTCTGTGGCGCAATTGGTTAGCGTGTTCGGCTGTTAACCGAAAGGTTGGTGGTTCAAGTCCACCCAGTGACGTTTAATGTTTGAAAAAACATCTAAGGTAAAATGCCAGTTTTAGTTTTCAGCGGCAAGGTTCCAGGAAACCAGTAACAAAAGTATAACTGTTACACATCATCATTTGATGTACGTCCTTGCTTCCAGCTAAATTGAAGACATGAACTGAAGCTTTAAAAGCTAACGCACATTTAGCTTCCACAGGTTTCATTTGAAGCAACTTTTACATTTCTGTATTCTAGGCAAACAAACTTCTTGAATCAAAGATCCAATTAAGGAGGGTGGGGCCAGCTATCCAAGCCAAGCCGCTTTTAGCAGTGTAGCATGTCTCTGTGGCGCAATTGTTTAGCGCGTTCGGCTGTTAACCGAAAGGTTGGTGGTTCAAGTCCACCCAGTGACGTTTAATGTTTGAATAAACATGTAAGGTAAAATGCCAGTTTTAGTGTTCAGCGGCAAGGTTCCAGGAAACCAGTAACAAAAGTATAACTGTTACACATCATCATTTGATGTACGTCCTTGCTTCCAGCTAAATTGAAGACATGAACTAAAGCTTTAAAAGCTAGTGCACATTTAGCTTACACAGGTTTCATTTGAAGCAACTTTTACATTTCTGTATTCTAGGCAAACAAACTTCTTGAATCAAAGAGCCAATTAAGGAGGGTGGGGCCAGCTATCCAAGCCAAGCCGCTTTTAGCAGTGTAGCATGTCTCTGTGGCGCAATTGGTTAGCGCGTTCGGCTGTTAACCGAAAGGTTGGTGGTTCAAGTCCACCCAGTGACGTTTAATGTTTGAATAAACATGTAAGGTAAAATGCCAGTTTTAGTTTTCAGCGGCAAGGTTCCAGGAAACCAGTAACAAAAGTATAACTGTTACACATCATCATTTGATGTACGTCCTTGCTTCCAGCTAAATTGAAGACATGAACTGAAGCTTTAAAAGCTAACGCACATTTAGCTTCCACAGGTTTCATTTGAGGCAACTTCTACATTTCTGTATTCTAGGCAAACAAACTTCTTGAATCAAAGATCCAATTAAGGAGGGTGGGGCCAGCTATCCAAGCCAAGCCCCTTTTAGCAGTGTAGCATGTCTCTGTGGCGCAATTGGTTAGCGCGTTCGGCTGTTAACCGAAAGGTTGGTGGTTCAAGTCCACCTAGTGACGTTTAATGTTTGAATAAACATGTAAGGTAAAATGCCAGTTTTAGTGTTCAGCGGCAAGGTTCCAGGAAACCAGTAACAAAAGTATAACTGTTACACATCATCATTTGATGTACGTCCTTGCTTCCAGCTAAATTGAAGACATGAACTAAAGCTTTAAAAGCTAGTGCACATTTAGCTTCCACAGGTTTCATTTGAAGCAACTTTTACATTTCTGTATTCTAGGCAAACAAACTTCTTGAATCAAAGAGCCAATTAAGGAGGGTGGGGCCAGCTATCCAAGCCAAGCCGCTTTTAGCAGTGTAGCATGTCTCTGTGGCGCAATTGGTTAGCGCGTTCGGCTGTTAACCGAAAGGTTGGTGGTTCAAGTCCACCCAGTGACGTTTAATGTTTGAATAAACATGTAAGGTAAAATGCCAGTTTTAGTTTTCAGCGGCAAGGTTCCAGGAAACCAGTAACAAAAGTATAACTGTTACACATCATCATTTGATGTACGTCCTTGCTTCCAGCTAAATTGAAGACATGAACTGAAGCTTTAAAAGCTAACGCACATTTAGCTTCCACAGGTTTCATTTGAGGCAACTTCTACATTTCTGTATTCTAGGCAAACAAACTTCTTGAATCAAAGATCCAATTAAGGAGGGTGGGGCCAGCTATCCAAGCCAAGCCCCTTTTAGCAGTGTAGCATGTCTCTGTGGCGCAATTGGTTAGCGCGTTCGGCTGTTAACCGAAAGGTTGGTGGTTCAAGTCCACCCAGTGACGTTTAATATTTGAATAAACATCTAAGGTAAAATGCCAGTTTTAGTTTTCAGCGGCAAGGTTCCAGGAAACCAGTAACAAAAGTATAACTGTTACACATCATCATTTGATGTACGTCCTTGCTTCCAGCTAAATTGAAGACATGAACTAAAGCTTTAAAAGCTAGCGCACATTTAGCTTCCACAGGTTTCATTTGAGGCAACTTCTACTTTTCTGTATTCTAGGCAAACACATTTCTGGAAGCAAAGAGCCAATTAAGGAGGGTGGGGACAGCTATCCAAGCCAAGCCCCTTTTAGCAGTGTAGCATGTCTCTGTGGCGCAATTGGTTAGC
Organism: Pseudochaenichthys georgianus; assembly: GCF_902827115.2. Classification (NCBI taxonomy): domain Eukaryota; kingdom Metazoa; phylum Chordata; class Actinopteri; order Perciformes; family Channichthyidae; genus Pseudochaenichthys; species Pseudochaenichthys georgianus. The sequence goes on along the minus strand of NC_047520.1, from coordinate 6,288,216 downwards.
GCGTTCGGCTGTTAACCGAAAGGTTGGTGGTTCAAGTCCACCCAGTGACGTTTAATGTTTGAATAAACATGTAAGGTAAAATGCCAGTTTTAGTGTTCAGCGGCAAGGTTCCAGGAAACCAGTAACAAAAGTATAACTGTTACACATCATCATTTGATGTACGTCCTTGCTTCCAGCTAAATTGAAGACATGAACTGAAGCTTTAAAAGCTAACGCACATTTAGCTTCCACAGGTTTCATTTGAAGCAACTTTTACATTTCTGTATTCTAGGCAAACAAACTTCTTGAATCAAAGATCCAATTAAGGAGGGTGGGGCCAGCTATCCAAGCCAAGCCGCTTTTAGCAGTGTAGCATGTCTCTGTGGCGCAATTGGTTAGCGCGTTCGGCTGTTAACCGAAAGGTTGGTGGTTCAAGTCCACCCAGTGAAGTTTACTGTTTGAATAGACATCTAAGGTAACATGCCAGTTGACGTGTTCAGGGGCAAGTTACCAGGAAACCAGTAACAAAAGTATAACTGTTACACATCACCATTTGATGTACGTCCTTGCTTCCCGCAAAATTGAAGACATGAACTGAAGCTTTAAAAGCTAGCGCACATTTAGCTTACACAGGTTTCATTTGAGGCAACTTCTACATTTCTGTATTCAAGGCAAACAAACTTCTTGAATCAAAGAGCAAATTAAGGAGGGTGGGGCCAGCTATCCAAGCCAAGCCCCTTTTAGCAGTGTAGCAAGTCTCTGTGGTGCAATTGGTTAGCGCGTTCGGCTGTTAACTGAAAGGTTGGTGGTTCAAGTCCACCCAGTGACGTTTAATGTTTGAATAAACATGTCAGGTAACATGCCAGTTTTTGTGTTCAGGGGCAAGGTTCCAGAAAACCAGTAACAAAAGTATAACTGTTACACATCATCATTTGATGTACGTCCTTGCTTCCAGCAAAATTGAAGACATGAACTCAAGCTTTAAAAACTGGTGCACATTTAGCTTCCACAGGTTTCATTTGAGGCAACTTCTGCTTTTCTGTATTCTAAGGCAAGGCAAGGCAAGTTTATTTATAGAGCACTTTTCAACGCAAGGCAATTCAAAGTGCTTTACAAAACAAAACAAAAACCAAAAAAATGAAAGACATTAAGCATTAAAAAAGAAAAGCTAATCAAATAAACATTAAGAAAAAATACATGGATAAAAGTTACAGTGCAGTCTAAAATATAAATAGTTCAATTAAACATTACAAGAAAAAGTACATGGATAAAAGTTACAGTGCAGTTTAAGATATGAATAGTTCAAATAAAAGCAGCGACAAAAAGAAAAGTCTTTAGCCTGGATTTAAAAGTAGTCAGAGTTGCAGCGGACCTGCAGGTTTCTGGGAGTTTGTTCCAGATATTTGGAGCATAATAACTGAACGCTGCTTTACCATGTTTAGTTCTGACTCTGGGGACAGAAAGCTGACCAGTCCCTGAAGACCTGAGAGATCTAGATGGTTCATAGTTTAGCAGGAGGTCAGTAATGTATTTTGGGCCTAAACCATTCAGTGCTTTATAGACCAGCAGCAATATTTTGAAATCTATTCTTTGACACACAGGAAGCCAGTGTAAAGACTTCAGAACAGGAGTGATGTGATCCACTTTCTTAGTATTAGTGAGGACTCGAGCAGCGGCGTTCTGAATCAGCTGCAGCTTTCTAATAGATTTTTTAGTGAGACCTGTGAAGACACCATTACAGTAGTCCAGTCTACTGAAGATAAAGGCATGGACAAGTTTTTCCAAATCCTGCTGTGACATTAGTCTTTTAATCCTAGATATGTTCTTTAGGTGATAGTAGGCTGATTTAGTAACTGTTTTAATGTGACTGTTGAAATTCAGGTCAGAGTCCATGACTACACCTAGATTTTTGGCTTTATCTGTTGGTTTGAACATTGCAGACTGAAGCTCAGCGCTAACTTTTAAACGTTCTGCCTTGGCTCCAAAAACCATTACCTCAGTTTTATCTTTGTTTAATTGGAGAAAGTTCTGACACATCCAGTCATTGATTTGTTCAATGCACTTACTCAGTGTTTGAATTGGAGCATAGTCTCCTGGTGAAATTGTTACGTAAATTTGCGTGTCATCTGCATAGCTATGGTAACTTATTTTGTTGTTCTTCATTATCTGAGCCAGTGGTAGCATGTAGATGTTAAAGAGAAGAGGCCCCAAGATGGAGCCTTGAGGAACCCCACATGTCATATTTGTCAACTCAGATGTGTATTTACCTATAGAAACAAAGTTGTTTCTGTCCTTTAAGTAGGATTTAAACCAATTTAGAACTGTTTCTGAAAGTCCCACCCAGTTTTCCAGGCAAACAAACTTCTTGAATCAAAGAGCCAATTAAGGAGGGTGGGGCCAGCGATACATGCCAAGACCCTTTTAGCAGTGTAGCATGTCTCTGTGGCGCAATTGGTTAGCGCGTTCGGCTGTTAACCGAAAGGTTGGTGGTTCAAGTCCACCCAGTGACGTTTATTGTTTGAATAAACATGTAAGGTAACATGCCAGTTTTAGTGTTCAGCGGCAAGGTTCCAGGAAACCAGTAACAAAAGTATAACTGTTACACATCATCATTTGATGTACGTCCTTGCTTCCAGCAAAATTGAAGACATGAACTGAAGCTTTAAAAGCTAGCGCACATTAAGCTTACACAGGTTTCATTTGAGGCAACTTCTACTTTTCTGTATTCTAGGCAAACACAGTTCTGGAAGCAAAGAGCCAATTAAGGAGGGTGGGGCCAGCGATCCATGCCAAGCCCCTTTTAGCAGTGTAGCATGTCTCTGTGGCGCAATTGGTTAGCGCGTTCGGCTGTTAACCGAAAGGTTGGTGGTTCAAGTCCACCCAGTGACGTTTACTGTTTGAATAGACATCTAAGGTAACATGCCAGTTGTTGTGTTCAGGGGCAAGGTTCCAGAAAACCTGTAACAAAAGTATAACTGTTACACATCATCATTTGATGTACGTCCTTGCTTCCAGCAAAATTGAAGACATGAACTCAAGCTTTAAAAGCTAGCGCACATTTAGCTTACACAGGTTTCATTTGAGGCAACTTCTACTTTTCTGTATTCTAGGCAAACAAACTTCTTGAATCAAAGAGCAAATTAAGCCCTCAAGCCCTCTCTCGAGTTCCCACTCAAGTGCCTACTCAAGTACAGTTGGAGGTTCCGCTGGGGGTCCTGCCAACCCTTTGTCCTGTCCCGTTGGAGGTCCTGCCGTCTACTCTCCTGCCAGGGGTCCTGCCAACCCTATGTCCTGTCCCGTTGGAGGTCCCGCCGTCTACTCTCCTGCCGGGGGTCCTGCAAGTCCTGTGTCCTGTGCCGTTGGAGGCCCCGCCGACAACTCTCTTGCCGGGGGTCCTGCCAATCCTATGTCCTGTGCCGTTGGAGGCCCCGCCGACTACTCTCCTGCCGGGGGTCCTGCCAACCCTGTGTCCTGTCTCGTTGGAGGCCCCACCGACTATTCTCCTGCCGGGGGTCCTGCCAACACTTTGTCCTGTCTCGTTGGAAGTCCCGCCGTCAACTCTCCTGCCGGTCCTGTGCCGTTGGAGGCCCCGCCGACTGCTCTCCTGCCGGGGGTCCTGCCAACCCTGTGTCCTGTGCCGTTGGAGGCCCCGCCGACTACTCTTCTACCGGGGGTCCTGCCAACCCCATGTCCTGTTTCGTTGGAGGCCTCGACATTACATGTCTCGCCGGGGGTCCTGCCAACTCCTTGTCCTCTTCCGTGGGGAATCTTGCTGACACCTGTCCCACCGGCTCTGGTTACTGTCCGGTCAACACCGGCTCCTGCCCGGTCCCCTGAGAGCTGTGGTCTTCGCCCCTCCTCGAACTCTGCCTTGTCCCCGGGCCGTCCGCCCGAGAACCCCTTTTTGAACTCTGCCTTGCCCCCGGGCCGTCTGCCCGAATTCCCCTCCTCGAACTCTGCCTTGCCCCCGGGCCGTCCGCCCGAGATCCCTTCCTGGTCCTCTGCTTTGACCCCGGGCCGTCCGCCCGAGATCCCTTCCTGGTCCTCTGCTGTGCCCCTGGGTTGTCAGCCCAGACCCGTCCTCCGGACCCCCTCTACCCGCTGTTTAGATCTGTCTGTGGTTCCCTGTCGTTAGTTTCCCTGGTGTGTCTGATTACCCGATTGTGTTCACCTGTGGCCCCTGTGTTTTCTCCTCCCTCCTCACCTGTGTCTTGTTTGTGTGATTAGTCTTGTGTGTATTTAAGTTCTGGTTTTTCTGTCTGTCTTTGTCGGTTCGTCTTGTGTCATGACTAGTTCGTCGGTGAGTGTTCTGTTTTGTCTTTGTTTATCACCTAGCCTTGAAATAAAGGAATTTTCACTTTATTCTGCATTTGGGTCCTGCCTGCTTCACACACCGTAAAATTGAGAGGATGATACAGATGTTTCCAGCCTTAAAGGCATTCTTTCTGTCTCAGCAAAAACCACCCATAGTGATCAAGAAGTTTTTTGAAAACGAATTCAGTGAGATCTATCATGTCTGCGTTCCACACCCACATTCAAGACATGGAAAAGGAGAAGAACTCCATTATGGAGGTAAAGAAAATAATGAACAGCATCCACACCATTCTTCTTGAACGCAAGAGCAACAACTTCATGTCCCTTAAAGTTAAGGGACTACTGGCACAAAAGCGTAGTGATGGACTTGGTAAGGAATATGACCAGTTCTGTGCTGATGTGCAAGGCCTGTACAGTACATGTTTGGAGCATGGAAAAGTGGATGACTCCCATGGAAGAGTTTCACGTGGATGGATCTGAGTGAGCCACCAGAGTGGAATGATGTGGAGGCCTGCATCAAGTTCCTAGGAGAGAAGGGGGTGGTAATTGATGATGTCAAGTGTTTTGACCAGGTCACCAATCTGAAGAGATTCACAGAAAGGTGCAACCGTGATGAGGAGTTCAGTGGCCTGCAGGTGCACCAGAAGTGGACCAAATATTTTGAGAAGGCCAAAAGCATTGCATGTTACTCAGAACTACTGAAGATTGCACAGTTTGTCTTTGCATTTTCCTCTCACAATGCAAATGTTGAGAGGGTTTTCTCACTGATGCAGAGCCAGTGGACCAAGGAGAGGAACCAGCTGTCTGTTGAGTCACTGAAGGGGATTATATTTGTGCAATACAATTTGAAAGACATGTCTTGCAAAGACTTTCATGCTTATTTGTTGAGCAACCGAAAACAGCTGGGAAATATCAGCTCCACAGCTAAATATCGATGGGCAGACAAGGAGGATGAAGAAGAAAAGCAGGATGAAGAAGATTGAAGTATGCAGTTATGCAGAGAGAGAAAGCTAAGTAGCTGTGGGAGAGAAACTTTAAACTTTTAATTTTAAATTGGGACCCTAGAAAACTGTTTGAAGCTAGAAATATGTGAAAAGTTGTTGTTTCACTGTGGTTGTTTACAATGACAGGGCCTGGAATTGTGTTTACAAACATTTTAAAGTAGGCTTATATTTGGTTCATGGTGCCTCAAAATGTGTTCAAATGTTATGTTATGTTCACTAATGGCAAATGTGAAATCCAAAACTGCATAGTGCACTTTTAAAATAATTAGATTAGTATCTTTGTGAGGTTACTGTTTTATTGTTTACATTGACAAGATACAAAGAGATTATTTGTTTGTTCTATTTTCTACTATTTCATATATTTTGTTATTTATTTTTGTCCAGTAAGACTTGAAAAGATAGCTATTATTTTGTTACAGGTTGATGTTTACGTTATTCTTGTGCATTTGAGATTTGTCAGAGATAATTCTAGGCATAATAAAGCATGTTGATTGTTGAGTAACCTTGGTTTGGTGTGTCTTTGGTTATAGAGAGATATTATTGTGTTATATACAGTTAAATAATAATTTGATATCCATACAGAGGAGGCATACTTTAAAACAATAAGGCATCTTTGAGTAAACGTTGAGTATCATTAAGTATCTCGAGGCTGGGGGCAGCAAGTCCTCTTTTTTGGAAATCAAAACATGGTCACCCTAATATGTACAGCCTTCACGCCAGCTTATCTCTTCATCCACGTTATTAAATTCACAACCCAGCCATTATGGAAGAAAATAACAACATGGATAAAATAAGTGTAAACGCACACTCTGTGCACACACGTGCGCCGCACTCATCATCCAGCTCAAAGGCTAATTTAGCACTGGCTATGGCAAGGGTTGAAGCAGCACAGGCTAGAACATCACACTCTAACCCCCTAAACGCACCAGGAGCGTCTGCGCCGCGTTACGTTGCGGCTGCGCCGCGCTGCGACCTCCTCCTGCGACCTGACACACCAGGCGCGTTTCAAAACGTTGCGGAAGCGGAGCGTCGTGTGTGCAGTCTGCAGTTCTTCTTCTTCTTCTTCTTCTCTTTAATGGCGAATCGCTTCCACTTGGAGCATATATCGCCACCTACTGTTGAGTTATTAAATGTTCATATTAAATCCTTATCCTCAAACTAGTGCTTTTGAGGAATTTGAAGATCAGCTTGTTTGCTTCATTTCTTGATTTACTTTACATATATTGACTTGAAATCCATGTCCTTGATGTTGAGTTGTTCCAGTGCAGTTTTCAGAATGAGTCTTTGCCTTGTATATTCCGGGCAGCTAACAAATACATGATGTATTGTCTCTGGTTGTTGGCAACCATCACAATTGCCTAATCTACCCAAACTACGCCTCACCACACATTAAAGGCTCCTCGACCTGGTACACCAGCATCGCCGTGGATAAGCAGTCTCCATTCTCTGCTTATCAGCCTAACCAAGGTACGCTTTATGAAGCCAGCAGTGGCGGCTGGTGGAAAATATTTTTGGTGGGGCTATTGATAGAGTGAGTAAAACATTTTTTTTTGGGACAAATGACCCCTTAAATTAGGACTTCTGGTGATGTAATGGCGCGTTTCCAGTGCAGCGTGGAGCTCGCTTTAATGCTGCGTTCAGACCGGACGCGATGCGAATATTCAATTCGCTCTAAACGCTCCTATCACATCGCTCTAGTCGCTCGAGTTTCACCGCAGCTGTCAGCTGTGTTTACTCGCATCATTCAAACAAGACGCGCTGGCTCGGGAGCTACAACAACATGAACATATTTTACCGTGATTAAATTGTAATACACGTTTCTAAATGATGCCGACGTAACAACATACGGATACCGGTTAGTAAAAACCATGAATTAATGCTTTGACAAGTCTGCAGACAGACGGCAGGCGAAAAACCTTTTAGAATGCTTGTTTCCTGAATGGAGCTTGGCTAAGCTAACGCTATATATGCTCCGACCGTACACACTCACAACAACGGCCTACAGACATAAATAAACCAGCGACTGTATTCTCCATGACACAGACAGTCTGTGGTTTGTACTTGTTTAACTTTTGTCTAGTTTCTGAACAGATCGTATCTGTCCCCGGCTGTTTGAAGAGCAAGCATGTGAAACAACAGATAGCATTTACCTGTTTGCATCCAGCTAGCCATGTGAGAAGCCTTGTTGATACGTTTTGTCTTTTTCACGAGCCTGCTGTGATATATACAAATCGGGTTGGTCCGGTCCAAGGTCTTTAAGTATCAATTTATCTCCCAAACTTCTCCTTTCAAAAGGATTGGAGAGTAGCTCTTGGGCGGACCGAGGCTCCGGCGACTCCACCTGCACACCATTCTCATCCAAATACTGCGTCACCTTGGTTACTCACGAGTCTAAAAAACAAATCACGTCAACGCACGTAAGCAACATGGGCGCCAACGTGAGCGCCCACGTGACCAAAATATTTGACGGCGCTGATTGGCTGAAATTATGTTTCGGCGGCACTATTGAGACTTTTGCAACCTGCTGGTTGCTGCTGTTTCGCTCGGGGGCTCTGCCCCGTAATGATAAACTAATGCCATGGGCAAGGCCAGGCAGGAAACAGGTGACTTATCAGTAACTTTAGACATCGTAACACAATTTTAAACGAGATTGTATTGTAGATTATACATTTTTGTGATACTAATTGTATGATATTTACCTTGTTTATTAAAAATTAAAATATAAAATATATATATTTTTTAAATATATTTTTTTTAAATATATATTTTTTTATTTAATATTTATTTTTATTTTGTATCTGGCAAGAGGTGGGGCGGCGCCCCTAGCGCCCCTATGGGCCGGCCGCCACTGGAAGCCAGTTATCACAACCCTCAAACCACTAACGATCTGGCTAAATATCTTGCCTGCAGTAACTTAGTGACATCAGGCCTCACAACATTCGACGATCAACCAATGAATTATTGGGCTTGGAACACGTCCTTCCTAAATGCTATTGCTGGTCTGGATCTGTCTGTTGGAGAAGAACTCGACCTGCTCTGCAAATAGCATACGACTCCCAAAGAACTCCCAAAGAGCAAATTAAGGAGGGTGGGGCCAGAGATACATGCCAAGACCCTTTTAGCTGGGTAGCATGTCTCTGTGGCGCAATTGGTTAGCGCGTTCGGCTGTTAACCGAAAGGTTGGTGGTTCAAGTCCACCCAGTGACGTTCTTTTTTTTCAATAAACATGCAAGGGAACAAGCCAGTGTGTACAACCGCAATTTGATTGAATTATATCCGATGAGATACATTTCCAAATCCATTATTATATATCATCCTTAAAACAAATGGTGCACACAAGTTGGCTTTTAGCAGCATAACATGTCTCTGTGGCGCAATTGGTTAGCGCGTTCGGCTGTTAACCGAAAGGTTGGTGGTTCAAGTCCACCCAGTGACGTTCTTCCTTTTCAATAAACATGCAAGGGAACAAGCCAGTGTGTACAACCGCAATTTGATTGAATTACATCCGATGAGATATATTTCCAACCTGACTTGAAAAGGGCAACAACCACTTTGTAAAATATAGGGAGAGAAGGGATAAGTGGGAGAAAGACGAGAGGTTTTGAGGGCAGGGCCTACTTTCATAACAGCTTTGTCTGAAACAATTGAAGCCTGTTAGATGAAAAAAAAAATTAAACATCACTGACCACAACATGGGCATTCTGCTCTGCAAATATCTGGGAAAAGAGTCATCAGATCAGGTGAGGAGAATCAAGTCCGTCTATTGGTGGCCTGGGAGAGGCTTGAGGAAATATACGGCTCACCTGAGGTTATTGAACAGGCTCTCTTTGACAACCTGGAAAGCTTCCCCATACTGACCAACAAAGACCCAAAACGACTCAGAGAGTTAGCAGACCTGCTGCTAAAGCTTGAGGCTGCTAAGAGAGATGGCTCCCTCCCAGGTCTGTCATATTTGGATACTTCCAGAGGGGTTAAGCCCATCATCGAAAAACTCCCTTACAACATCCAAGAAAAGTGGATATCTTGTGGTTCAAGATACAAACATGATCATCATGTCAGTTTCCCACCTTTACTATAAGGGTTTTTGTGTGTAAAATGTGGAGATGGGAGCAGTTTCTCTAAAGCAGAGGTGCCCAGTACGTCGACGGGGGCAATGCTGGTAGATCGCGAGTCATTCATAAAAAAATAAAATAATCCAGCTCCGTTAAAATAGACAAAACAGGTTTTGATCCCTCCTCCCTTGGCCTCCCTGCCACTTAATTCAGGAGTTTACTTGATTGACAGAAAAAGCGACCTATCGCTTTCCAGTCTGTTAACCCAGAATGCAAAGCGATACAAAATCAGTCAAGTGCCGGGAAAACTCAAATTAAGTTAAAGAGACAAACAACAAAATGAGTGCGGGACCGAGCAAGAAGCTAAAGACATACCACTTCCACACAGAATGGGAGGAAGAATATTTGTGTGTGATGTCACATTCAAACGTTATTTGCCTTATGTGTAAAGCAAGCCTCGCTCTGCCAAAGAAAGGTAACGTGGAGAGGTATTATCGGAGTGTTCACAAGGCATATGACAGCGACTTCCCTCCGAGTAGCGAGTTGAGGAAGAGAAAGGTCATGTATTATTGCTACAAAAACATTATCTCGCAGTCTTAGTGTCGCCAACTCGTTTCTAATATGCAAAAAGACAAACAAATGCGTCTATGGTGGGTGTATTTTCGACCTTTCCAATCCAGACGAGATCTCTCTCCCGTCTGTGTGCGAGGGGGCGGGGCAGTTTACACACGCGGCTGCTACATGCAGCAACACACACACGGAGGGGATGGCGGAGAGAAGCGCTCCAATGTGTGGTTAAATGTTACCCGTCTCGATGTGGACAATGCTCCTTGCCAAGAGAGTTTAGCATGTAAGGGCGGTAACACGAGCAATTTGTCTAAACATTTAGCAAAGGTGCTCCACATCCAGACGGAGGAATGCACCGGGTTGGACTGTCTTTCTAGTAGCTCTGTAGCCCCATCCACGAGTAACGTTTCCACGTCAGGTGTTATGTATGCTAGCAGCAACACACGGAGTTAACACAATTATACAAACATGGGTTAATGATGAGGTTACTCTTTATTTTGTTAAAGTTTCAGCTATTCTGTTTACAGTTCTGTCATCAGATTATTTAATACGATTTGTTAAAACATTGTTGTTTCTTTTGATGTGAAATATTTTTTTTTTTTTTGCAGGTCACCCTTGAAAAAGAGATCTTTTGATCTCAAGGGGCTTTCACCTGGTTAAATAAAGGCTACAAACAACAATGTTGTTTCTTTTGAGGTGAAATATTATTTAATTTAAATAAAAAGCAATGTTAATTTTGTTCACAATTTGTTAAATTAATTTAATAATACATGTATTTTTGAATCAAGTATTCATCTTTATTGTCTTCTTTGTTAGTTTCCACATGCCTAAAATAATCTCAAGCTAAATCTAAAAGTTGATGGCTAAATAAGAGCGTTTGATAAATTGTGCAAGGCATACAGTAATAGTCCGAATAGTCGATTCATCGTTTCATTAATCGATAGAATAATCGGTTATCAAATTAGTCGTTTGTTGCAGCCCTATTATCCCAAAAAAACGTGTTATTCAGCAACCCTTGCAATTTGGGATTTTATTTTTGGTTGGTAGACCTCTGTGAGCTGGTCATTTCAAAAGTAGCTCACCAGCCAAAAAAGTGTGGGCACCCCTGGTCTAAAGTGTACTTCTCTCTGTTCCGAAGAAAGATCCAGAACAATTTAACATGGGAATCAATTCGGAGCTAGCTGGACTTTTTGTCTCTTCATGCCCTCCAGAGGCATTTTGTTTAATATTTTTTCTTAATTTTTTTAAATGTTCCAACCTAGGAGAGGTTTTCCTACGTTTTTCATCAACAAATATGTCTGGGGAGTGTAGGGTTTGGGAATTATGGCAAGTTTAAAACATTTTTGGGGGAGAATTCAAGCACTGCTCCACTCTGTTTTGAGATCAAAGCACTCTAGACTTAACGAGCTGCTGTAAACAGCATTCCACTAATAAAGAAAACATTGAAGAACTATAGTGGAATGCTGTAAACAGCATTCACACTAATTGTGGCACAGCATTCGTACTAATTAGCTTCCACAGGTTTGATTTGAGGCAACTGCTACTTTTCTGCATTTGAAAGCGGGTGGGGGCTGAGATCCATACGACTCCCCTTTTAGCAGCATAACATGTCTCTGTGGCGCAATTGGTTAGCGCGTTCGGCTGTTAACCGAAAGGTTGGTGGTTCAAGTCCACCCAGTGACGTTCTTCCTTTTCAATAAACATGCAAGGGAACAAGCCACTGTGTACAACCGGAATTTGATTGAATTATATCCGATGAGATACATTTCCAACCTGACTTGAAAAGGGCAACAACCACTTTGTAAAATATAGGGAGAGAAGGGATAAGTGGGAGAAAGCCGGAAGACAAGAGGTTTTGAGGGCAGGGCCTACTTTCATAACAGCTTTGTCTGAAACAATTGAAGCCTGTTAGATGAAAAAAAAATGTAAACATCACTGACCATAACATGGGCATTCAACTCTAAATTATTTGTCTGAAAAGAAAATGTCCGTCCCTGGGTGGGCTTGAACCACCAACCTTTCGGTTAACAGCTGAACGCGCTAACCAATTGCGCCACAGAGACCGAGATGGACCTCCAGATAATCATTCACATGTTTGTACATGTCCTTCACAGCAAAAAGGAAGAAAAGGGAAAGATACTACCTTTGTACATGTGTCGTGGTGTGTGTGTGTGTGTGTGTGTGTGTGTGTGTGTGTGTGTGTGTGTGTGTGTGTGTGTGTGTGAGTGTGTTTAACTTAGTGTGTGAATGTGTGGGTATGGCCCGGCTAGCTCAGTCGGTAGAGCATGAGACTCTTAATCTCAGGGTCGTGGGTTCGAGCCCCACGTTGGGCTCTATATTTTCGTTCATATTTCCCTGTACATACATGATAGTCCAGTCCTTCCTATGAGTAGGCCTACGTATAAAGGACGGAACATGTAGTAAGTATTTAAATTAATAAATACAGGAAAAACAGACTAAATAAATGTGAAATAAATAAATGTGGAAATAAATACAGGAATAAATAAATACAAGATTCATGGATTGATTTATCCATGCATCTATTTATTTATACTCATGTCATGTTCCGTCTTCTAAACAGATCAAGCAGAACTAATGTTTTAGTATTTTAATCTACAAATTGGAGGAAAAAAGGTTTGCGCCCAACGTGGGGCTCGAACCCACGACCCTGAGATTAAGAGTCTCATGCTCTACCGACTGAGCTAGCCGGGCTACGAGCCATCCGTTTACCCGCATAAAAAAAGGAAAAAAACATAATGCACATGTGATACACGATCTTGACTTTTGATAGGATGATAGAAACTAGACCGAAGTCTTTTGGTTTAAGTCCTACTTGCTGAGGTTGACGTTTTCTTGTGATACCCTAAAACCACCTAATCAGGATTTAAGAGAAAGCGGTTTGAGTATATACTATATCAGGAGAGGAAAACTGTTTCAAACATATATTAAAGATAGTATATGATGAACATACCACCATTCATATCACATTTAATATGGCAGATTCACAATAATACCCTGACTGTTTATTTCTTGTGTGTTCATTTTCTTATGTACATTGCCTTGTCTTTTATGCTGCTGCAAAACAAGTTTTTCAAGAGAGAAAATGTGTGAGCCCAACGTGGGGCTCGAACCCACGACCCTGAGATTAAGAGTCTCATGCTCTACCGACTGAGCTAGCCGGGCTGCTGATGTTACCAAAGCAGGTTGTGTTTAAAAACCTACAAGCAACTCAGATGTAGGTCTTATCTTTTGAATTTAACGTGTTTGAGAGGGCTGAATAGAGCCCTACAGCCTGTGAGAAATGCCGGTACGCAAATAAAAGTCAAGATACGCCAAAGAGTAAAATATAAAAGCTCATGTACAATGCAACAATCGTATATTGATTCTGATGTAGTATGCACTTATTCAGTCTTGAAGTAGCTCTCAATAATTACTAGGTAAGCATGCACAGAGGTGTGTCAGAGTATTTGAAATGTTCACTTACTGTAAACGTTGCCGTCATCTGCTCCAAATACCCAGCAGAGCAAATACCCTAACCCTGAAAAAATGTGATTAAAAAAGCCAACTTTAATAAAGCCAAGAAATAGATGTTATCAATCAAAAAAGTGTCTTGACTTTAAAATGTTCAGAAAAGATAGCGTGCACCTGTCAGTAAGATCTCCTTGCAGAGTACATGCAGAGTCCAACCACGTTCCTAGCCAAATTTGCATTAGCTTTCTCTACGGGGTTAAGTTAACTCCATTTGATATGACTACATATTTCTCAATCCATTATTATATATCATCCTTAAAATAAATGGTGAACATAAGTTGGCTTTTAGCAGTACAGTATGTCTCTGTGGCGCAATTGGTTAGCGCGTTCGGCTGTTAACCGAAAGGTTGGTGGTTCAAGTCCACCCAGTGACGTTCTTTTTTTTCAATAAACATGCAAGGGAACAAGCCAGTGTGTACAACCGCAATTTGATTGAATTACATCCGATGAGATACATTTCCAAATCCATTATTATATATCATCCTTAAAACATATGGTACACACAAGTTGGCTTTTAACAGTACAGTATGTCTCTGTGGCGCAATTGGTTAGCGCGTTCGGCTGTTAACCGAAAGGTTGGTGGTTCAAGTCCACCCAGTGACGTTCTTTTTTTTCAATAAACATGCAAGGGAACAAGCCAGTGTGTACAACCGCAATTTGATAGAATTACATCCGATGAGATACATTTCCAAATCTATTATTATATATCATCCTTAAAACAAATGGTGCACAGCACACACAAGTTGAACTCATAAGAAATCAAACTGAGTAATACCTAAAGTACTGGTAAAGCCTTTTAGCCAAGGTGCTAATTAAGCACATGTTTTAAACTAGCATGCTAGTCGACAGGCTGTAATTAGCATTATTGTATTAAACAACCACTGCTCAATCAGTAGAAATATATATATATTAACAAACTCATTATTTGCAGTTAACATTTCCGGTTATTAAAAATCATTAAAATGTTACTAAAATTACTTTCTTACCGTGGAAACTGTCTTGCCGTTAGCTAGCTGAAACCAGAGCCATTTAATAGAAGAGTTACGACATCTCCGTTCACTCCAATGGACCACTTTTTTACAGCAATGGCGGATCGTGGAGCCTCTCAATCGTTCCCCGGAAGTTAGCGCCAAGGCTGGCAGAGCTGTGGAGTTGCAGCATAATAGACCGTTCTTGACGGACTTTTAAAGGTAAGAAGAAGTTTAAAGATTTATATTGCGGATATTATCAGTACATCTGATTCTAATGAACATGTGTATTAAAGGATGTCAGTGGATTATCCCTAAATTAGTAGAATTAGGGAACGTTTACAGATAACAGATTAAGCTAGCATACCGAAGCAAGTTAGCAACACACGTTGAACAGCCTTTCAATTGTAAATTCCGTTCTCTTAATGTCATTTCGTCCAACATGTTGAATTAAAGAAGAGGGGCTTCTAAACGGGATTGTATGCGGGGGTGGAGGGAGTTAAATATTAGATAAATATAACTTTGGTGCGTTTAAGAGCGAGTGTTTTTAGCAGAGCCATATTGTGTCCTTGTGATTCTGTTGATTATTACCTGTCTGTATAATGTTGCAGCTGATTCTGGATTGATGGCAAAGGGAGAGGGACTTAAGTGAGAGTGAAAACACAAGGTACGTTTAATACTACTGTGTTATATAAGTAAGCAAACTAAACATGTATTCTATCACTGTATTATATAAGTAATCTTGTTAGTAACCTACTGTATGGCAGGTGGAGGGGCAGTGATGTTACAGGTGGAGGAGCAAAACTGCAAGACTGCAAACTCACAAGACAGAGAAATCAAGGTGTGTTCTCCAGAGAAGAGGTTGATTTCACTTCAATTTTTTTATTTCATATTTTAAAAAAAAAACTTGAGAACTGTAACCAAGACAACTGTAACATGAGTAGAGAGCCACCAAGGTTTTTCAAGTCCCTCTCTTACTCCATTTTGCCAACCCAAACTTCCAGGTACATGACGGGACACCTTGCTTGTTTTTGTTGTTTGCGCTCCTCTGGCTGGGTGCTGGCAGGTGGAGGGGCAGTGATGTTACGGGTGGAGGGGCAGTGATGTTAGCTGGGTGCTGGCAGGTGGAAGAGCAATGTTTAGTCCAAATATTTCCATTGCAACGGCTAATGGAAATGATTGCAGCTGTGGATCTGTTTGGGGGTTGCTGGATGTGGTAGCTTGGCTGCTGTTGTTCCTTTTCACCTTTTTGGATTGGCTCTTGCTTCCAAAATGGCCATCTTTTAATTTGATTTTTTTCCTGTCATTTCTGATTTGTTTGGCCTCAATTCTCAGCCTCAGCCGTATGAATCTTCTAATGATTTGTGTCTCCTCATCCCTTCTTCCCTCAATCTTTGAGACTAATGTAAGTAGAAGACATGGCACTGTACATTTTCGAACATTTTAAATATTATACCACTTAAAAATAACAAATATTACTTTTGTTACTAAGAGTTCATACTTATTATACCTGTGTCACCTTTCACACTATAGCTGTGATCATGAGCGATGGGCTTTGTAGATACAGGTCCCGGGGTGAATCGTGGTGCAGGGACCCTTCTCTTTTTGACCACAGGGCGATGCACGGAGATGGTGGGTATAGCCTCTGCTCTCAGCCTAGTCTTGCCCTTTTTTGTCTTGACAAACTGGTCTGCATCAAAATGTGCCTGCGGATGCGGAGTGACTTGAGGTTACTTCACACACAGAACAACTCAGTTTTGTCTGCTCACATACATATTCCATAGTGGTTGAATACACAGTATTAGGAAACACTTTATACTTACTGGACATGTTATACTCATTACATACTGTATATAAAATATGACCAAGAATGTGAGACAACTTTATAGAAATTCATATCACATCTGTTACTGATGCCATTTGTCATACTTTGTTAAACTCACAAATAATAAAGTTCCATAACTTCAGTTGGGAACAGAGACCACACCTTGTCTCCCCAAGGCCATTTCCCATCCAATAGGTGTGCTGTGTGTATAACCCTTTCTCCTGTCTGTTGCTCCCTCTTTCAGCACAAGAACCAGAGGGGGATTCAATGGAGCCTGAATACCTGCACTGAGACCCTCACCCTGCACCCTGAGTCTCAACTCTGTGTTTTTCAAGCCTTTCCCTGTTTGTTTGTATTAAACAAAACATTAAGCTTTCCCAATGGTGTGGTTTTCGTTTTGTGAAAAAGTGCAAATGCAGTGTTTGTATATAATTACATCACATATTGTGTTGCTGTTGGTCGTGAAATTGCTCCTGCTGACTTGAGCCAGCCATTTTTTCCTCCGCTCTGTGTCAGTGGGGAAGCCGTACATTCATACTCCTTTCTCTGAGCGATTTGAGCATCCCCAGGCAGCACAGCAAACCATGGTGGCGACTAGGAGGCAGCACAGCAAACCAGGACAACACGGAGGAAAAGGCACCGACAAACTGCATGATATGCTCTTCAATGTTTATTGAACTCCATGTATTTGCAATGGATGTTCCTAAAACAACACATTTATCATCATCATGCTGCTGCTGCTGCTAGTCTTTTGATAGTCACCTGTCCTTTCTGAAAGCCATAAAGATGACATTAGTCATTTAGATAACTTGTGTCCTCAATTACCAGGGGATTACTGAAACTACCATGAATTTAAGAAAATGGTAGAAATGAATCCAATCTGAATTTTAAAGTATTACTTTAGATCCCCTCCCTCTAAATGTATCAATAAACATTAGAAAGTGATGCTCCTGAATACCATACAAGTTTAAGAAGATAATATTGGTTTTAAAGAATTCAAAGCTATAAATAAACAGCAACAGGCTCTTTAACCAAGGCACTGTTAGCCACATGTAAACTAGTTGTTCCCACTAATCCTAATATTATCACTTAATATTAGCAAATTCTATTTTATTTTTTAAAACATATTGATGTAAATACATACACATTGATTTGTTGTATAAATATTGCAAATCAAAAACTTTATTCATTAATAATTACCAAAAATCGTAGTTCTATCTCCTGTTATCAATGCATTCACTTTGCCCGCCATGAACTTCCGGGGAACGATCCCTCGTCTACATGAACCACGTGACGATAACCGTTTTTGGACTTCCGGTGTCGTAACTCTTCTATTAAATAGCTCTGGCTGAAACCATTAGCTAATGACTTCGGCTTGATTGGCGTTGCTGCTCGTCCACAGTTGCGCAAAAAAGATAAACAAATAAAATAACACGCTACAAAAATCCCTTTACCGAACCGAAAACACACTTTAATAATAAATCCAACTTGTATTATTAAGCCAAGCGACGTTGCAAAATAATTAAGAAAAAGTTTAAGTGCAGCACACTCCATCCGGGAACTGTTGGGTGGTGGGTGGGTCTAAGGTCTGATGCTTAATGATCTCCATCCTTCATTAAAAAGTGTGTTTGTGTCGTAATTTTTCTTATAAATAAAGTATGCCTACAACCAGAGGTGGAAGAAGTACTAATATATTGTACCTAAGTAAAATTAGAAGTACCATAGTGCAGTAATACCCTGTAGTAAAGGTCCTGCATTGCAAATACTACTCAAGTAAGTACAAAAACATTGGCATCTAAATATCCTTAAGTGCCAAAAGTTCTCATTATACAGATTGGCCCATTTTCTAATAATATAAATAATGTGTTTGTATTATAATTGTTGATGCATTACTGTGTTTAGCAATGCTGGTAAAGGCGCAGCTAGTTTTAATGACTTTGTATACTGCAGGGTAGCTTGTGAATTTACTCCAGGTGTAACTAAAGTCTTATTTATTGGTTGTATATATCACATCATTAATCCAAATCCGTAAAGTAACTAAAGGTATTACATAAATGTAATGGAGTAAAAGTACATGATTTACCTATGAATTGTAGTCGAGTATAAGTACAAAGTAGCAGAACATACTCAATCAAGTAAAGTAAAAGTCCCTTAAATTTGTGTTTTTCAATGTCATTTTATAATATATTTCTTAATGTCTTTAATTTTTGTAAAGCACTTTGAATTGCCTTGTGTTGAAATGTGCTATATAAATAAACTTGCCTTGCCTTAACATTTTACCGAGTACATGAGTACACAGTACACAGTACATGTACATGAGAAAATGTACTTAGTTACTTTAAACCCCTGTTGCAAACGTTCACGGACTCCTTGGCCCATTTTGACAAAATTGTGGATGTAAGGGAAAGCTTTAAAAGTTAAAAGTTTGTAGAAATACCACATGATTTTAATTTCCCTCATCCAATGCACTCCCATCACCACTAGATGGCGCCATCCAATTACAGTAAAGCACTAGTGGTTGCAGGTGGAAAGAAAGATGAGGCCAACCGCTGCATATTAACTAGGTTTAATATTCACTATTCGGTGCAACGGAACAAAAGGTAGAGACTATAGGCTTAGACTTCTGTCTGGTGTCTTTTATATTTAAACATTTGCCAAAAAACTGTTTCTAGACATACACTGCATATGGGCGCATGAGAATCCACGACTAAACCACGTGATCAAACGCGGAAATCATACCAGCGAGAAAGTGCATTGGAGAAAAGACGAGAGGAGGAGTGGATGAGTGGAGGTCCGCCTGTGCTGTGAGCTGCTTGCGATATTATCTCAGAATACCTTTATCTGAAACCCCTCCGTACAGACACACAGTCCACAGACAGACTGTCGTCGGTGTCGGTTACCTGGACGAGTGTCACCTGCAGGGAATAAAAATAAGGTAAGCGAAATAAAACTGGAAGACAACTTTTGAGCACTCACCTGTCGCGATAGCTACCCAGAAAACGTGAGGATTGCGTTGTTTCTACTAGCATGTTACCGGTTAATAATGTTTAATTTAAGTAAATGTTTTTAACTGTTGAATATACATAGTGTGTCTGTTACAAAAGTCACGTTATGTCATGATAATGGTGATTTGATCAACATTTGTACATAAGTGTTTTTAAAATTCATTTAAAACTTTATTTGTATTGCATGAACAATTAGGAACTACAATTTAAGCCTTTGGAGACTTTAAATTGAGGCAATTGAAATAATTTAGTATACTATGATACATTGGTAAGTACTATAAAAAGAGATTTCACAACATGTTGCTAGATACCTAATATAAAAGGGGAGGAAATGTTTTTAATAAATACTTCTCAGCATATAACAATACAATCAACCAATGACCATAACATTGATACACCCCTCTAAATCACTGAACAGTGAAACTATCATGTGTTTTGAAGGGCTGCTGTTTTACACAGTGTTACCCCCTGATCCCACCAGAAGCGTCTGAGCTGCGCTGCGGCTGCGCTGCGGCTGCGTCATAACCCACCAGGCGCGTTTCAAACGTTGCGGAAGCGGAGCGTCGTGTGTGCAGCCTCGCAGTTGTTGTTGATTTTGGAATATTTCCTGGACATTTGTACTTCTACAAGTAGTAGGCTACGTAGTTAAATGGTTTATGTTTGTGTCTGTTTAAAACGTGTTTATTGTTGTTATTTCCTATTTTGTTGTGTTGTAGAATACAGACACAGTTAATAATAATTGTAATATTCCAGTTATAAACAACATGAATCAAAGATGTGTTGCTGTATTTTAGTGGTAAACATTTTTTTTTCATCATCATAATTATTCTATATATATATATATATATATAATTTACAGTGCCTGTAAACCGGAGGAGAACGCTGGCATGTATTCTCCTGTAGGCTATACTTGAAAGACGGTGGTGGGGGGGAGGAGAAGGAGCCGGTTGTGGGTGCACCCGGTGCACCCCCTCAACCAGCAAAGCAGACAACAAGGTAATTTTCATCACTTCCTGCCTGCGCTGCGCCGCGCCGCGTCAAAAATAGGATTCATCCTATATTTTAGAAATTCCTTGCGGCAAGGAGCTTCAGTGACGCTTCGAGCCGCGGGTCTGGTGGAATAGCACCCATTGACTAGAGTGGCCGTGATCGCTAAAAACGCTGCAGCTGCAGCGCAGCGCCGATTCTCCTGGTGGGATTACGGGGTTAGACTTAATGAGCAGGGTTTCCCACACATAGACTATACTTGGGCGGACCGCCCAGGTATATTAACGGCCGCCCAAGTATATTTCGCGTGACCATGATGCCATCTGCGATCGATTAACTTGTGGACAATGATCCCTCGCTCTACGCCTCCTGTACCCAGTCCCGGAATGGCCATCGGGAGTCCATGGCCTGGCCTGTTAAGTGGCCTGCCTCACACAGGGTGACTGGCTGTCCACATGACGTGGCCTACCGACATGGACACTGTCATACAGATCATAAATCAAAGCCCTTGATTGGTCTCTGTGTGTCATTCAAGCTCGGGATAAGCTCAGCTCAGGTGAGGTTAAGGACTCTCTGAGTGTTTAGATAGTTTAGTCTAAGTTCTCAGTGGGTCTCAAACGGTTTGGTCACCAGTTATGTAAACACATATTTCCATTTGAGAGGGTAGTGATTAGTAAAATAAGCATGAATAAATAAATAAAAAGTTAACTGGGTGAAAAAAGGTAAGATACACTTTTAAAACTTGTTGAGAGCTACAACTACAAAGAGGAGCAGGGGGGAGTGGAGGGAGACAGGAGAGGCTGATTCAGGAGCACGGACACACTCACAACTATAAATGAACCAAAAATAAATTAATAAACAAGTTTCAGTGTTTTTTTCATATTGGAAATGGTATGTTATTGGTTATGGCCATGATTTTATGATTATTGAAATGTATCAGTTTTGTTTAATATAGGTGTTTCCATAGATCTAGTCTCTTTATTTTCCCCTCAAAATGCACCAGATTGATGCATTTAACTCCCCCCCCCCCCCCCCCTAGAGGATTTGAGGTCGACCCCCACTTAAAATCACATTGATAGATTCCTAAATACAGTTATAAATACATTAATTTTTTTAAATAGTAACCCATTTCCATATGTTTATGTGTGGGTAGTAGATTAAACTATAGGGCTATCACTATGGGCCCTGCCTGTACCTGTTCGCTCTGCCATCGCGTGAAGGGTCTGCTAACAAGCGACCAACAGAAAGGTTAATGTTGTTGCACGTCACCTCAACTTCCAATTAATAATGACTGATTATTAACAACTATTTTTTATAATGACCTGTATGAGTATCTCTAACCCAAACCTACAGTTTGTTCTTTTTCTTTTCACATGTGTCCCAATTGCAAGTACATCAGACGCTGCTTGTATGTACACATGTCGAAATCAACAGTAGCAAGACATGACAACCTGGTATATGCGTTTTATTATGGCTAATGCAGACGGACAGCTGTTATTAACACTTACTCAACACTTAATATACTTTATGTTAAATATTGGGTTATATTTTTCCAACATTTCTATATATTGTGAACACCTTGATAGAGTACTAGTAAGGTCAAGCAGATAAAAAACAATAGCAGATGATTTACCAGGTTGTCACAAAGTCAACAGTTTAATTGAATTATATAAGTCCACCCCTGATTCCAGAATCAATTCATCCTTCTAAAGGAAAACGTTTCACATTTATGGTTTATCTAGTTTGAAACCTGTTGGATTCCTTTTTTTAAATGTAACCAGTTGTTACACAGCTCTCAGCAATATGTACTGATAGCAAGGATAGCTATGACAACAACAAAGAGATTAAATATATGAAAGAGACATTTTTCTTTAGCAAGTTATACACAGTTTGGCAAGTAATGTATTTGATGTGACAACAATCCCCTAAAGTTTTTAGATAAACATCTGTCATCGTGGGATACAACTTTTCCCCTCCACTTCTGGTGCAGTTCACAGGGTGTTCATTTGAATCTCATTGGTGGGTTTCTAATCATAGCGACCCATTTACGTGCCCTAAACAGCAGTGATATTTCCTGCTGCTGAAAGTGGATCATTGGCTGATTCCAACCTATTCTCAAAGGATGTGACATTTTCTCTTTTCCATGAAGTAAGATCCTCTCCACCCATGTCGCAGCAAGAAAGGCAAAAACTCTGGATACTTAGTATTGCTGAATATTTGTGTTCCCACTCTTGCTACATTGGGACAAAGCACAAGTGACATTTCGAAGAACAAAGTCAAACAAACTGAAATCAGGTTTTTGCTTGGCATAAAGAGTGATTCCATTTCAATCTTTTTCTTGACCTTTTAGTTCTCCATTTGCACTCAATGACAACTTGCGCAATAGAAACATATTGCAAAAGACTGTAATACTGCACTCAGGAATTAAGTCAGTTAAAAGAGAGTATCTGTAAAGAAGCACACTAAAATGTTTTTGTATTGGTAACTAATAAAATAATGTAATCATTTCCATCAGAAGTCAAAGCAGTAGATAGACCGGCACTTTGATTCCTCTTTATTGATCAGAAGTCATTTCCTTTTTAACCAAGTCATCGCCTATTTCCCTCACATTATGCATCCCTAACAAGTGTCTGACCAAAAGCTGTGACTATTATTGCAGCATTAGATTACATAGACTCGCCAGCTATGTAGTGTGCTGCCATGTCGTTCCTTTATTCCCTGCCTCTATTTCAATATAAGGCTTCTCCCAGAGATTTGATGAACATTTTCCCTCTGCTTCAGCCCCTAGGTAATCCTCTTGACTGTTTTATTGTTTTCCTTTAATGGAAGTCTCAGCCGGGAGTCTGTGATACTCCGGGTTGACGGGTAAAGCCCAGCTGTGCTCTCAAGCTCAAACACAGGCGAACCTGGGGTCACGCATTCAGAAAGAAAAACACCCCTTACCGATATTTCCCCGTTTTATTTCAATCTCCTCATCAACCTTTATCTTCCACCGCTCCTCTCTTGATCTAATCATTGCCAATTGTTTCCCGTTTCTCCCTGTCTCTCCTGCTCTCTATTATCCAATTCGTCTCCCTCATAGTCTCCTCACTTGCTTTGCAGGGTTGTTCTGAGGTCGCTCTGCTGAGATGACAAGGCTGTGACAGTGTGTGTCCAAGTGTGTCGGAACTGGAACAAGTCCTGTGACATGGCTGCCGCGAAGAAGAGTGAGTAATTACTTTGATGTACGGCGACATTTCAAGAACAGAGATCAAGGATCTTTATTTGTCAAACGAACATAGCTAGTGTCGTTATGGCGATAGAAATCTTAGGTCACAGGCTTCTCCAACAGTGCAACACAATAATACAGATAAACAGACAAAAATAGTGCAAGTAAATATTAAAAAGTAAATACAAAAAGAAAAATAGTTGAAATAAGAGTCTACATGCAATCTATTGGAATGATATATTAGATAAATAATTACTAAGTAGATATAGAGATACTTCTCCACAGTGTTTAGTAGTTATCCCATCAGCACTATAACAAATGTATATTTAGATATGGCTTTTAGGCTGACGTGACATGCAGCCAGGGCTAACTGTCTCAGTATTTAGTTTGACGTTTCTGAGGAATAAATCAATTTAGTGACAAACATGTGCAAAATAGTTTAATAAATGTGTATTGGGGGAAGCGAGGGAAACAAAATCAGTCGACTTTCACTTAATCCAGATTTCCTGAGGACCCTATTCAGTCTCCATCTTCTCCATTTCACTGTTCCATCTGTGATCTTGGACATCTGATTTGAAAATTAACTGGCGATGATTTTCAAAAAATATGATTAAGGGCAGGAAATCAAGATTAGCTTCAAGATTCATATATCTTAAGAGCGGTTTTACAAGTATGTTTTTTGTTTTCTTGTTTCTATACAGTATATACATGCCATTAAAAAAATTCTTAGCAAGGTTGCATTCAAGGCGATATTCCAAGGGATTGTACATTGAGTGTTTGTGTTGGGTCGTCATGACTCAATATGCATACAGGCTTTATTTATTTATGTATATTGCTCAGTGTAGTGGTCATAGATGACTTCCTGTATGATTTAGTCCTTCCACTATCCTAATGCGTGTAGCTGTATCCTTTAATCTGCTGTAGTTGAATTCAATTTCCTATAATCTTTCCCCTGGATTAAAAGTTTCTTTGAAGTGTTATAAAAACAAGGAAGACCTTTACTCCAGTATAAAGAAGCGTGATTGAAAACCCCACATTAACCTTTTCACCAGCGCGACATCCCGAGGGCTTTGAGGGAAGGATAATCAATCGGCTTAAAATTCGATTCTGATCTTTCACTTCAGTTTCTTGGTAAAAGGCTGTGTTGACGCTGGTGCGTCAATGTCAGCAGGTTTGCAAGTGGGTTTTGTGAAGGCAAGCACATTTATTTCATCAAAAGCAGGAAGGGCTCAATAACTGAAGGAAAGCAATACCTCGTACTGACTCATCACATTTTTTATCACTACCTTGAATATGCTTCGTCTCCTCCCCAGTGGAGTATGGGTAATTGTTGTCTTCAAGAGATGTTCTGCAGGTCTTTGTTCTCGTAAGGTCACGCATTAAAAGAGGTGGAAAGAGGGCTTTGCCTATTGACTTGTTGTTTCTATTTTCCACATGCACTCAAATGTCACAGGAAGTGTCCTTTTTTACGCTATTAATACGTAGCCACCTTTTGGAGAATTTGTGTTATTAAGAAATCAGAGCACCAGTCTTTTTATTATGAATGTATGAAAAGAGATATGCAAAGGACGCACTTACACAAGCACATCGATTCATACAGATAATGTTGCTTTAAAGGTAGAAATCAAACACATAAATCACTGTCTGTGTTAAAGCAGAGGCGAGGGGAACAGATGCAGAAGCAGGAATGTAGACCGAGATGGATTTGTGCAATAAGGCTGGCGAGCAGTGTGCTTAAAGTATAATTTAATCTGTTTTACAAATGCTTTAGTCCCAGGTGGGTTCGTTTTTATGTTTTCACCAGCTGGAGAAGCGTGTGATTTGCAGTGGGGGGGAGATGACTTGAGTTTATCAAAACAGGAAGGAAACTGGGCCATTGTCCTTGTTGGAAATCACATGATTGAGCTGATCAACAGCAGGCCATTATTTTCATTTCATTTCAAACCTTTATTTGTCCTTATGTTTGTGATGATGTTTCCACTCTCCAGCCTGCGAACAATGCAGAATTAAAACTACATTTGGTAAACATTTGTGTCCAACACTCCAGTTTCTCCATAAAGGAACCTGCACATTTTGGGTTTGATTAGTGACATCTCGGTGACAGGCAGGGTTAGGGTTCTGTAACAACCAGCACAGCAGAGGCAGATATCCTGACAGACAGATTAGTGGAGAGACAGAAGTGGAGATTAATCTGAAATAAGCCAGTTCAGTGGGGGGTTGCATGTGCGTACACATGTGCATGCTTATGTTTGGGGTCATTGGTCTGCTACTTGTGTGTGGTGTGTGTGTGTGTGGGAGTGTGTGTGTGTGTGTGTGTGTGGTGTGTGTGGTGTGTGTGTGTGTGTGTGTGTGTGTGTGTGTGTGTGTGTGTGTGTGTGTGTGTGTGTGTGTGTGTGTGTGTGTGTGTGTGGTGTGTGTGTGTGTGTGTGTGGTGTGTGTGTGTGGTGTGTGTGTGGTGTGTGTGTGTGTGTGTGTGAACACATTTTTTTACTTATTGCAATTTGTTTTTTACTGATATTTCAACTGGGATTACCGTTTGCTATATTAGAGGGAATAGTAATGTTGTAACATTACTCACCATTATCACTAGAGACTATGTTAAAAAAGATCATGGTGGATTACAAAATAATAATAATAATCTGTTGAGGAACTGTACCAAACAATTAAATCTGTAGATTACTGTTGGTAGTCTAGGACTTCTCGCAGCACATTTAGTAATATAGAATAATATTTCAACATGTTTTGCCATTACCCAATATCGGGCTTACATTGTGGACATTGCACGGGTCCAAATGGTGATAACATTTGTATAAATCGTGCATCGCTAGTAGAAGCAGCTGTAGGAATAAACATTAGTGATGCACTGACATGTGCCCTTGACAAATATGTGTTTCCCGTGCAAACAAGGTTACCGCCAGCTGCTTCACAAATTAATAACCACAGTCACGACAATGAAGATGAGACGTGTATTTGTAGAAAGGCTCAAACTGACGGAGAGGATGTTCAGTTAGACACGTTGCAAATTAAAGCCGCCTCTTTCTGAACTTCAAAGCCTGTTAACTCTTACCGCTGTACAATGTGAAGGCCTGACATTAATAGGTTTAATATGACAGTAATGGAGCCCTATTGTATTAACCTTCTTGGGTTCATTTAAAAAGCCACTTATAGCAGGAATGGAGAGCTTAAGTAAGACTACCTGTCATGCGATGAGATGATGAACCTGAAGCTTAGTCTTGGTCTCTTGGTTCCGACATCAAGGGGAAACACATCCTTATCTTCCTATATTTTCATTCATGTGTGATGTTGCCCACTTGATGAAGTATATACATGATACAATGCTCTAAATTGTTGAATGTTAAATCCTTAACCCAAGACCTGTCATCAAATACATTAGTTGTATATACTTATCAGTGTTATTTCAGATACCACTTTTGATATTTCAGGTGGAAAACTTAAAGGGGCCCTATTGTGCTCATTGTCAGGCTCATAATTGTATGTTTTTGCTGCCACTGTGACATGTTTACAGTCCATGCTTCAATGTTAAACACGTTGGGATGTTAGCCTTTGCAGACCATTTACATGCACGTAAACCTTTAAAACACATGACAGGAAGGGGAAACACCCCAACACACATAATGGGGCCCCTTTGAGTTGCTAAGGCCCATTTATGTGTGAGTTTAAAGCACGTTGTTCCATAAAGAAAACTCATTTTGTGATATTAACCGACCTTGACTCTTAATATCCTTTATCTGGATTTGGGAGAGACTTGGGATATTGCGTTTTATATCTTATGATCAGTTCCATGATGCGATATTGTTAATATTGCAAGGTGTATCTTTTACTGCTTCAGAAATTGAACAACATATCACACACACACACACACACACACACACACACACACACACACACCACACACCACACACACACACACACACCACACACACACACACACACACACACACACACACACACACACACCACACACACACACACACACACACACACACACACACACACACACACACCATCCTGTACATATGGAACATTATGTAGCTGCTGAACTCATTATTGTGACCCAGATAGCCGATAGCATGGATTTTTTAATCTCTAATATGAGTCTGTATGAAAGTTTAATGGAACTGGGCCCAAGTGGGATATTAATGGTCCGTGCTTCATGATATGCAAAGACATAATTCAGCATATGGACTCAATTAAAAGCATTGTTGGAGTCCAACACAGTGGCTCTACAGCAGGGGGGTCAAACTCAAATACACAGTGGGCCAAAATACAAAAATGGGTACTCGTCGAGGGCCGGACTGGTTCAATGTTTATTGCAGAACGTATTGAAATGAACTTATTGCACATATTAAACCTGGAACTAACAAAGCTTAAATTATTGCCTATAAAAACAACATTACACATTAAATAATCAGTTGCATTCATTTCTCATGGCTCTATCTGCAGCTTTTCCAGAGTCATTTCTTTTGGTTACATTTCCCCACAGGCCAACAACAGCTTCAACAAAACTATTTCCCTCAAAAAGAAAACCAAACATGTCTTGTTGTCTCAAGAAAGAAAGTGCAGAAGGAAACATCCATGTAAACGCAGTGTGCTGCTCTGGGATGCTAGTTCAGATACTTGGCATCTCATCTTGGGTGCAGGTTCATCAATGTTTGGGCTCCGGCTCTGAGCGGAGGAGACCCTCAGGATGGAGAGAAGGTGTGCGTGCAATATACCAGCGGGCCAGATCTAATAGTAATTAGAAATTATCCTGCGGGCCGAAATTAAATCCACCAAGGGCCTGATTTGGCCCCCGGGCCTTGAGTTTGACACATGTGCTCTACAGTATTGCCAAATTGAAAACATTGAAGAATGATCAACTTCATCCCTTTTTATCTGAGTCATAGTAAGGCACGAGTGTTTGAGCAATGTGTCATTAATCTAACACGTCAAGGCTTTATTGGCTTTACATTTTAGAAAAATGAAATTAATTAGGCTGCTATCAGTTCATCTTCGAGATAAATGTTAGTTATTATCTGTCTCTGCTCTGTACGCTTAAGTATTAAAACGGATGGCACCGGTTTCACCTGGGCAGAGAAAGTTAAATGATCTTCTTATGACGAAAATCCTGTGTTTGATATAAAGGAATATTTCTGATCCAGAGAAGAAAAGGAAAGAAATGCCTCAGTCTGTATTTGTGAAGAAAAAGGAAAGTCATGTACCAGCTTAAAGCTTTTTTGGGGGAAATACATAAAAGTATAAAATGTCCCTCAGGTTTGCTAGAATACCAGATTAAAGTAAGAAAAACCACACGTCTCAAGTGAAATAACCCAAATGTACCCAGCTTTGGTTACTGCAGGACCTCATTACTCAAACTCTTAGGTAAGTGTTGCTCAAAGTAATTAAAAGTAGTTTTAACTTCAGTTTTGCTTCATCTCAAACGACTTTGTGTGCACCCTAATAACTTAATTACCCACGCTTTAATCCAGTCATCAGGAGCACATGTAAATGAAAAGTCTGCTGAGCCCCAGCTTTGTTTTGCAGCCAGTGTTCATTAAAACCCATCTAGCTCACTACATTAATAATGTTGAATCCCGATACCTGTTCAGTGCGGTGTGTTATGACACCCTGGGTATTTCAACGTACCCACGCCACAGAAGTAGAGCCAGAAGGCTTTGATTCAAAGTTGAGAAGTGCATTTGTATTTGTAGGTGCTTAGATGCGCTTGATTGAGCTTTGTGGATAGAGATGGCGTTAGTAAGAAAGGCTTAAAAACAAAGCTCAAGCATATTCCTGATTGGAGTACCCTTTTTAAGTATTGGACAAATCAAGAATAAATGAAAGGTTAACAAAGAGGATGATATAATAATCTAAAAATATGGACAACACACTGGAACAAACATTTCCCAAGATGTTCATTGGGTAATGGTATTCAAATGTAACTCCATCAAAGGTCACCTATTATGCAAAATCCACTTCTTCCTGTCTTTTATACATCAACATGTGTCCCCTCTTCTCCATGTCTCTTCTACATCAACATGTGTCCCCTCTTCTCCATGTCTCTTCTACATCAACATGTGTCCCCTCTTCTCCATGTCTCTTCTACATCAACATGTGTCCCCTCTTCTCCATGTCTCTTCTACATCAACATGTGTCCCCTCTTCTCCATGTCTCTTCTACATCAACATGTGTCCCCTCTTCTCCATGTCTCTTCTACATCAACATGTGTCCCCTCTTCTTCATGTCTCTTCTACATCAACATGTGTCCCCTCTTCTTCATGTCTCTTCTACATCAACACGTGTCCCCTCTTCTCCATGTCTCTTCTACATCACCATGTGTCCCCTCTTCTTCATGTCTCTTCCACATCAACATGTGTCCCCTCTTCTCCATGTCTCTTCTACATCAGCATGTGTCCCCTCTTCTTCATGTCTCTTCTACATCAACATGTGTCCCCTCTTCTCCATGTCTCTTCTACATCAACATGTGTCCCTCTTCTCCATGTCTCTTCTACATCAACATGTGTCCCCTCTTCTTCATGTCTCTTCCACATCAACATGTGTCCCCTCTTCTCCATGTCTCTTCTACATCAACATGTGTCCCCTCTTCTTCATGTCTCTTCCACATCAACACGTGTCCCCTCTTCTCCATGTCTCTTCTACATCACCATGTGTCCCCTCTTCTTCATGTCTCTTCCACATCAACATGTGTCCCCTCTTCTCCATGTCTTCTTCTACATCAACATGTGTCCCTCTTCTTCATGTCTCTTCTACATCAACAGTTGTCCCCTCTTCTTCATGTCTCTTCTACATCAACACGTGTCCCCTCTTCTCCATGTCTCTTCTACATCACCATGTGTCCCCTCTTCTTCATGTCTCTTCCACATCAACATGTGTCCCCTCTTCTCCATGTCTCTTCTACATCAACATGTGTCCCCTCTTCTCCATGTCTCTTCTACATCAACATGTGTCCCCTCTTCTTCATGTCTCTTCTACATCAACACGTGTCCCCTCTTCTCCATGTCTCTTCTACATCACCATGTGTCCCCTCTTCTTCATGTCTCTTCCACATCAACATGTGTCCCCTCTTTCTCCATGTCTCTTCTACATCAGCATGTGTCCCCTCTTCTTCATGTCTCTTCTACATCAACATGTGTCCCCTCTTCTCCATGTCTCTTCTACATCAACATGTGTCCCCTCTTCTCCATGTCTCTTCTACATCAACATGTGTCCCCTCTTCTTCATGTCTCTTCTACATCAACCACGTGTCCCCTCTTCTCCATGTCTCTTCTACATCAACATGTGTCCCCTCTTCTTCATGTCTCTTCCACATCAACATGTGTCCCCTCTTCTCCATGTCTCTTCTACATCAACACGTGTCCCCTCTTCTCCATGTCTCTTCTACATCAACATGTGTCCCCTCTTCTTCATGTCTCTCCTACATCAACATGTGTCCCCTCTTCTCCATGTCTCCTCTACATCAACATGTGTCCCCTCTTCTTCATGCCTCTTCTACATCAACATGTGTCCCCTCTTCTTCATGTCTCTTCTACATCAACATGTGTCCCCTCTTCTTCATGTCTCTTCCACATCAACATGTGTCCCCTCTTCTTCATGTCTCTTCTACATCAACATGTGTCCCCTCTTCTTCATGTCTCTTCTACATCAACATGTGTCCTCTCTTCTTCATGTCTCTTCTACATCAACATGTGTCCCCTCTTCCTCATGTCTCTTCCACATCAACATGTGTCCTCTCTTCTTCATGTCTCTTCTACATCAATACGCGTCCCCTCTTCTCCATGTCTCTTCTACATCAACATGTGTCCCCTCTTCTTCATGTCTCTTCTACATCAACACGTGTCCCCTCTTCTCCATGTCTCTTCTACATCAACATGTGTCCCCCTCTTCTTCATGTCTCTTCTACATCAACATGTGTCCCCTCTTCTTCATGTCTCTTCTACATCAACATGTGTCCCCTCTTCTTCATGTCTCTTCTACATCAACATGTGTCCTCTCTTCTTCATGTCTCTTCTACATCAACACATGTCCCCTCTTCTCCATGTCTCTTCTACATCAACATGTGTCCCCTCTTCTCCATGTCTCTTCTACATCAACATGTGTCCCCTCTTCTTCATGTCTCTTCTACATCAACATGTGTCCCCTCTGTGGAAAGAGACTCTGAAAGTCTCAGGAACAAAGATTCTCTCTCTTTTTGATCCATTTCTATAAAAACCTGTCTGAAAATGAGCTGATCAGATTTTGGCCACTTTATGATGTCATAACGATGTGTTGTCTTGTGTAACCATTAGCCAATCAGCAACCAAGGTAACCCCCCCCCCCCCCCCCCACACACCTTATCACCTGAATCTCCTCCTAGAGCACCATTGAGTTCTTTGTAACCAAATCTCTCTCAGAGGGGCGTGGGGAGGGGCTCCTTATTTTCATCTAAAGTAACAGACAGAGAATCAGCACTTTGGAAACAGGGCTGAAACAGAGGGGATTATGGGTAATGCTGCAATGATCTGTTTGGTGTTTGGAGCCAATCAGAGACATGTTTGTATATATCTGAGAGCTGTGATGTATTGATGAAAAACAGTATAATAGGGACCTTTAATAGATAATTGAATAATCATCTTAAAAGTGGTGCTTGACGTTTAGCTTCTCTCACAATAGGTCTGGGAAAGTGAAGTTAGACCCAAGGGTTCAGAAGAAGTTTCCATTATCTCACACTGGGAGTAATGCCTGGGCTGGAGAACAATGAATATCAATGTGTCTCAGTGTCTTCGGAGAGAAGTGAAACCTACAGAGAAATAATACAGAGTGTTTAGCTCGAAAGCCCAAACGTCTTTATCTCCTTTGTTTTGACACTCGGATCCCGTGGAGGCGTAGAGGACGTTTTTAAAAGATCCATCTTTCTTTTCTCCAGGGTTCAAACTCGATTAAAGCTGCCAGATGCCTGCTTCATCAACAAGGGAAGACGTGGTTGGCCACTTCTGGTCATACAAAAACCCAATATAACCAACGATTACCACTGTGACAAATAATCTAATTTGCTGAAGGAGGGCCCTGAGCAGGAATTATAACTTTTTTATTACCGAAAGTCTCTGCTGAACATTACACACTTTCTCTCATGGACTTTTTTTGTTGATCATATCTCCGCCTGGTGAAGTTCCTGCAACATTTAAAAAACAAAGTCTCTTTTGCAGAATTTGTCAACATCCATTTCTCTTCTTCGCTCCGCTCTTCAAATCTGTTTCCTTTGTCTCTCTTTTCTCTTCCTCTGTTCTTCAGTCCTATTGACACTTTATATGATTGTATATATTATTTACTGTATGTATGCATAGGTATGTGCCTTTACAGGTCTCTAAGCATTCAGACAACACAGTGGATTTGATGTGTTCCTTTAAGTAGTGCTCGAGACCAGCGGATCTCAAACTTACCACTGGTAAAAGAAATCCACTTTTTTTTATCAATGATTTTCGCAGAACACCTCATATGCAAACTGTAAACATAAGTACATATATAAACGTAGTGTTAAAACGCAGATATTTGTTATTGTTAATTATGGACAACACTTAATTTTGCCACTGGTTACCCATGGTTACGTGCGCGTGTGCGAAACCACAAACATTGGTGGCTAGCATCAGGTTCTCTGAAGAGAAAAGAGGTTAACGTTACCGTTGCTGAAGATAATGGGAGTGAGTCGGAGGCATCTACAAGCCAGATTCTGCAGAAAGGGAAGATTAAGAGAAAATGCAATGGGAACTGCTTGAACTGGGATTTACCTTCACAGGCACTGAAGAGGAGCCTTACGAGACACTGGCTAACGAGAGCCTAACACCAGATAATCTTCGCCGTCAATCTTGGAATCTGGCAATACGTTTATATATGTACTTATTTTTACGGTATATGAAGTGGTCCGTGAAAATCCTTGATAATAAAAAGTGGTCCGCATAAACACAAAGTTTGAGAACCCCTGCTCTGGACTACAGTTATAACCCTTGACGGGTTTACACGCCTTTTCTTCCTTTAAATGGGATCCAGTTGGAGTTTTTGCTCACGTCCGACCTTCACTGACTCTTCCCTCTCATTCAGGTTGTGCCAAGACAGGAGGCGTTCGCTTCTCAGAGGAAACCCCCGCCGCCGCACACCCGACACATGTTCACTTCGACGAGAAGCTGCATGACTCCATCGTCATGGTGACACCGGAGGATGACGGCAACTTCATGGTCAAGGTGTGTTTAACCTAAACAAAAAAAACACACACTCATAACAACTTGTCCACATTTTGCCTACATTTCATATTTAATATTTATTTATTTTACTTTTCTCCAAGCTTCACTTCCCTCAAAATGTCATATGTATACTTCATTTTAAGAAACACTGATTTCTGACTTGTTGCTGATACTCCCTGTATTCATCTTACAGAGCTGCAGTTCATTTAGTGTCCTTGCATTGTCTTTGTATTCAGGTTTTAATCTCAAAATAAATTGTTGTAAAACGGCAAAAATAATTCAATTTCTCTCCCAGATCAAGAGCACTCACAATCTTAGGAGTTAATATGATTTTAATGGAAATACTACACTACCTAGCCAAGTAATTATTTGGGCTACGGTTGAGCATATTTGGCGCAAGTTGTGACTTTAGAAAACTCATGGAGGGAAGTGATTTGAAAGCAATACATGAGACATCATGTCAGGCCTTACTCTTACATTGAAAGGCAATGTCAGTGCATAACAGGCACTCAGAATATGACTGTTATCAGGCTTTTCATGCAGCAAATAATTAACATGATAATCTAGACTTGATTGCTTTGCGAGTCACACTAAAATACTGGATATCTTTCTCCTCATTAGATAATGAGCATCCTTTTCACCGACTCAGTTATCAGTTGGCATCCTCACATGCTCCCTTGGATCAGAAAGTGTTCTGGAGTAGTTTTCTGCCTACAGACATTATTCAGGTCCCATCTGCTTCATGGACGCCATGTACAGCAGATCATTTCATCCAAGTCCATCTTCCTGCCAGGGTTATAAAGTCTTTGTGGATCCGATTCAGAAGGAAACCAGGCAATTAAAAGCGCCTGATATACTGTAAAACAGGGACGAAAACATGAGCAGGTTTCTAAATTGAAACCCCAAGCCAAACCAAGCTATAGATGAAAACAGATTTGTTACCACCACGGAATCAAAGTTTGAAACTTTTTCCTGAAAGTCTTGCACTCAGTCCTAATTCGAGGCTCTGCTTCCCGATGTTCCATGTTTTTCAAGTGATGGATATAATCAGAAGTTAACTCTTTGATGTAGCGGGGGTTAGTGTCCTCAGTGTCTACGACCACTGACGAGCTTTATCTGCGAAACATCCAGGAGAAGATTAAAGTCTTTCCTCATCAGCGTTAATCTCCTCTGTGGGCTATAATGGCACTGAACAATGATATCAGACTCCTCATCTGTTCGCTGCTGTCAGCTCTTAAACCCTGCAGGGGCTCAATGGAGGAGCCACGCAACGGCAACACAAGGTGGCGAAAGCTTTCAAAATGTTTTTAACTCATGTGGAAAAGGGAAACTAATGTCTGTGTCTTTTAATGTCACATCAGTGACAATTAATTTGTTTCAGCTCTGCCAAATTGCATTTCCCCGTGTGGGATTAATAAAGCATCTCTTCTTCTTCTTCTTCTTCTTCTTCTTCTTCTTCTTCTTCTTCTTCTTCTTCTTCTTCTTCTTCTTCTTCTTCTTCTTCTTCTTCTTCTTCTTCTTCTTCTTCTTCTTCTTCTTCTTCTTCTTCTTCTTCTTCTTCTTCTTCTTCTTCTTCTTCTTCTTCTTCTTCTTCTTCTTCTTCTTCTTCTTCTTCTTCTTCTTCTTCTTCTGACTTCATTAACATGGAGGCTGCTGATGAGAGAAAGATGAACTACTCTTTGAGAGGTTGCTGTTTACAGATCTTTAATCCTTGTTCTGGAACAGTAGCATTTCTTTAGGGCTTTTACCTCTATGAATTAAGAGTGTTGTGAATTCATCATTTAACTTTTATTTACACTGAAAATACATGGAGTGAAATGTCTTGGCAACTGTTGTATTGATTACCTTTTAGTACAGATACAAGGTTAAATCTTTAATAATAAATTCCTTCAAAACCTTATTATCCGCTTCAAAGCTAATTAGCTAGCATGCTAGCATGAGCATGCTAGTGTACTGATGTTAGCATTTAGCTTAAAGGTCTGATGTGCCTCACAGAGCTGCGAGCATGGACACAGCTTAGTTTAAGGATGTTTAGTAAAGTAATAAACGATAAGTATTTTGTCTCCAGCTGGATAATAGCTTCTTATCGTACTGATTTTAATATAGATAGAGGACCGTCAACATGTCTAACAATGGTTTTGTCTATCTATGGCAGCTGGCACACCTAGAAACATGGTATGACTTTAGCTGACTTTGTTATAATTGCTTCTCCGTTTTATTAACGCTTAATAAACCTTACTTTGTAATTTCTCACCCCATTTCCTTCTGCCTTTAAATGTTCTTAATGACACTCTTAAATGTTAATATGACTTCCCCAGGGTGAAGTGCACTAATCTGCCTAAATAGAAGACAGACGCCTTCAGAAAGCTTTCAGGTTAGCCTTCCTTTTCTACTGTTTCTCAGTTAAACCAAAAGCCCAAGGGGAAGTTCTGTACAAGCTCAGTGTATCTAAGCTTTGAAACGCATTCAAAGCCAAATCAATTTGCCTAAAAGCTGCGTGTGCCCGTCATTTAAATGGACTACAAACATGGCTGTGACCTTCACAGTTACAGAGCAGCCTGTCCGTGTGAGTGTGT
The DNA here is from genome assembly GCF_902827115.2 of Pseudochaenichthys georgianus. Lineage (NCBI taxonomy): Eukaryota > Metazoa > Chordata > Actinopteri > Perciformes > Channichthyidae > Pseudochaenichthys > Pseudochaenichthys georgianus. Next base: position 6,251,968 of record NC_047520.1, on the reverse strand, counting down.
GTGTGTGTGTGTCGAAGCTCTTACAGAGTGGGAGCAGAGTCCTGTCTGAGCCTCATTGTGGAGCTAAGGGGAGGGCTGCTGTTGCTATGGAAATGGACCGGGGGGGGTGCACAGACCAAAGACGAGGTGGGAGTGTGTGGGATGGAAAGCATGCATGCAACAGCTGTATGAATAACAGTTTTGAATTTCACTGTAGTAAGTACGTCAAAACATCACTTTATACGTGGTAATGTTTCTGTGGGTGAAGATGGTGAATTATGGGATGCTAATGGCAGCTGTCAGCGTTACAGAGATCAGCAGGAGAAGTGCTGCTGCAGTGGCCATTTCAGGTTGGGTGAATTAGACATGTTTATGGTTGTGGTTTTGTTGGTTGCACATTAGACTGAATCGTGTTACTGTGAGAAACCTGGTTACGGGATAATGGATGCAAGGACGTGTAGCTGCCTTCAGGAAGCAGTGCTATAAAATAAAAATATTAGAGAGGCTATACTGATGTTTTATTTAGGGTTAAAGCAACTCCTATTAACATTTTATGAATCTACTTTCTGCATGTATTGTGAAAGGCAGGGTACATGAACGATTACCTGTATCTTACCCTTCACTACTCAGCATTGTTTCTTAAGGAGTCTGTACCGAAACCCTTTGTTTTGGGTCAGTCACCCTGTTCTTGTCAGCGTTGTTTAGTAGCACCTTTTAAACGTTCGATAGGCAGGAGTTTACACTAAAAAGCACTGAACAATCCACAGTATTGTGCTGTTTCGAGTAACTAGTGAACATAGGAGCATCTAACGTTTGCATGTAAAGATATTAAGGCCGGGAGGAGGTGGAGACCAAAACGGAGCTAACAGGAACGTGAACATTGCATTTCAATAAAACAAGTGGAGACTCCAAATAAATGCTAATGCTGCTTCATATATTCTGGATGTTTTAATTGACAACTGTTTGCTAATACGTTCCTAACACCAACTCTGTCAAGCGGGTGATATGTGATTGTTGCGTTTCCAGCATAATTAGAGACAGCAACCAGAACACAATGTTTACTACAGTCACTCTGGGAGTTCATCAAGTTATGCTTACCCTGAATATGACTTTAGCTCAAGTTAGATAATCTGTTTAAGATGCATGACAGCACTGAATTAAAATCACCATCTGGAGTCGCAGCAGAATACATTTTAAACTCTAGCTTTGCCAACAGCTGTAAACCAGAATGTATTCAACGCCTCATAGTCAAATGAAAAAGAGAGATGGCATTTCATATTCACTACTGACTGAATTCACTTGTTTAACTGGATATACAAGTCCATCAAATGTGTGGCAATTCCCCGTTAGTTGTGTGAATAATTGCTCCATTGTTTGGGAGGAACCATGAGCTGTTTGTGTCTCTGGGTGTGTCTCTGGGTGTGTGAAAGCAAGCGTGTGTGTCATCGCTCAGTTGTGCAATCGTACACAAATGTTAAGCAACTGAAATCTCTCATATCGGTTATTGCTTTTGAGTCTCTTGTCGTTGAAATGTGCCGTATAACATCATTTAAAATACATTTGTCGGAGTCTCTTCTCCGTGTCTGGACGTGCGTGGGACTATACAGAATGATTGTTTTCTTGCAGTGTTGCTTCTCTTCTCACTTCATGCTGTTTAAGCCTCTGCTCTAACTGGAGGTCCTTTGAGGCTAAATCTGCCGTTTCCAGCTCTAGGGGTTTTAGGCTTATCTCTCGTCGCATGCGCCTCCCTCCGGTCTCCTCCTCTCTCTCTCGCTGTGTCTCTCCTTTTTATCTCGCCTCCTGTGAAGCTTTCTTCAACCGGCTCTGTGATGACTCCCTCATGAATGTTTCTCTTTGTTTTACACTAGGCTACACATCATGTTGCATTGTGGTTTTTATGAATTGAAAAGGTGTGAATTGTTCCTTATTCAGTAGCAACAAGAGACAGTGGGTGTTTCTCAATGTCGAGGAAGGCTGCTCCAGAGCCACTATTTCAAGCATACTACGTCATCGAATCCCGCCGAAGGACTGTTCCAATGTCCAGCATACTTGGAATTCTATCGAGCCCTGCGTACTTCGTTTGGAGACATTTCGAGGCTGCACATGTGTAGACTTCGGGTGTTTGTCATGTCTTCCGAGTCACTTCCTTCAGAAGCTAGACAAGAATCCTTCCTGGCATTCGGAAAACGAAGAGTGGAACAGGCGAGCAAGTGTGCGTCATATGAGAGGCCCCCTTACATTTTCCGCCACAGATTTGGGGAAATTGGTCCGTGCGCAAAGCATTGTGGGGATTTTAAGGACACGAAGTCTACCCATGTGCAGCCTCGAAATTTCCCCCAAACCAAGGACGCGGCCTCTGTGGAATTCCAAGTATGCTGGACATTGGAACGGTCCTGCTTCGCCACTTGATGACGTAGCATCCTTGAAATATTGGCTTGGAAGCCAGTATCCTCGAGATCAAGAAACGGCCTCTGCAGTCTTAAAACCCCCACAATGCTTTGCGCACGAACCAATTTCCCCAAATCTGTGGCGGAAAATGTAAGGCGGGGCCTCTCATATGACGCACACCTGCACACTTGCTCGCCTGTTCCACTCTTCGTTTTCCGAATGCCAGGAAGTATTCTTGCCTCGCTTCTGAAGCAAGTGACTCGGAAGACATGTGCTACCAAGCAAGCGTCCTCGACATTGAGAAACATCCAGTGTTGTGTTTGGTTACGTCAGTTATTTCTTCTTTATTTATTGTCACGTAAAACCTAATGGATAATCTTGTATAGGGCCAATATTGATTTATTGGTTGATGTTTTCTTAAATTAATCAGTTCCCAGATGCAATGGGGAATTCTTTTTTTCCAACCAGTTGTCCCAATACCTAAGGATATTTAAAGGTCAGTAATAGAAATCGGAAAGAAGCAGAACATAATCGCTTTCCACAAGCTGTGACCGGATAAATGATTGGTGTTTTTTCCTTAAAAAAACCCTGAAATGGTTAATCAATCAAACGTTTTTCTTTGCATCAATTTATCAATTAAAATCTCTCAATTTTTGTGACCATAAATCCCTTTAAATTAAATAATTTGATTAAATCTGGATATAATGTTTACGGCCAATTTAAAATGTCTCCTTCCTTTGGGCGCATGTTTCGGGTCGTAGAGCTTTTTGAGCGTGTCATCCTCCAAACTGCTGTAGAAGGTGTGACCATGAGTAAGATTAAGCTCTTGCATTACTTCCAAATATATCCACACGAGATTAGTATTATTGGAAGATTTTGGACTTGATTAAAATCCAGGAGCTCGCACTTGAATTGCCAATTTGGCAGAGGTGAGGGGGATTAAGATCACCAGAGCAATAACAAATGATTTCAATTAGAGGACTCCCTCAAGGAAAACTCTGCCAGTGCTTATGAGAATGACTTATCCACTGGGAGGCCTGTTTCTCTCGCTATAAACCCCTCTCTCCGCATGTCACAGGAGGATTAGCCCAAAGTTTGAGTGAGAGTGAAAGACGGCCATTGTTTTTCCTCTTAATCCCAACTCTTTCCCTTTCAACTCCCTCTCTGCAGGTCGGCTTCCTAAAGACGCAGCACCGGTATGAAATAGTGTTCACGTTGCCCGATGTCCCGGCTCTGGGGAAGGAGGTGTGTCCGGCGCCAGTTCCCAGTCCACACCTCCGGATCACTGATATCACACCGGCACCGGAGGGTAAGGCCGTTAGAGGAAGATGAACAGCTCACAAATAAACATGGCAGAGTCCGTATACATTTTAAAGAAAGCATTATGAACACAGAAGAAAACATGCTTAAGTTAATACCATAGCTAAATGTTTGATCACTTATACAGGGTTCTTCCTACGGTCATTAGAAACCTGGAAAAGTCATGGGAATTCAAAATGCTAATTCCAGGCCCTGGAAAAGTTTTGGAAAACAATATTTTTCACAAAGTTTTGGAAAAGTCATGGAAATGTAACTAAAGTTGCATCAAATATCATTTATATTTTATCTAATCGCCAAAATAGTAATACTATAACGATAAGAAATACTGTATCGTATAGTAATGAAATGTAAAATGGCATTTAACTGACGAGGTGTTTTGCCACTGAGAGATTTGAGTTGCGTTAGCGTGTAGAAGCTAGTAAGCTACTATTTGATTTGTTTTAGATAGGCACGACATGTTTCAGATGCAGACCTTATTTTCCTGTTCCGTGTTCAAATAAACCATTTTCAGTGGAACGCTGAGAGAGTAATTTGTTTGGTCATGGAAAACTAGGTAAAGGTCCTGGAGAAGTCATGGAAAATCATTGGTGAAAAGTGTATGAACCCTGCTTCTAGTAATCTAGTCCAATGACTCGCCTTGGATTCTATTAAAACTTAACAAACACTAAACTCTATATTGCCGTCTGATAAGCGGTACCTCAGCATCAGGACTAAAGTGTTATCCCACTAAGACTACTTAACGCCTGAGCTTGCACCATTTTTGTATTGTTGTTGTTTTTTCAAATGTGTTTTCATGTCTTGTAATTGCATTGTTGACGAACCTGTGTTTGTACACCGTAGTTTTACGTTAGTAGTATATGATGGCACATTAAACCTTTTGAATCTTCTGAAGATAGGAAGCCTTGTCTGCTGGTCCAATCACGGTGTCTCTAACCCTTTTAACCTTTTCTATCTACATTATTAACTGCTAATGAGAGCAGGCATACTGTGCTCACAGTGGGGCAGTCGGGGTCAGGGGGAATTCGGCGATTTAAGACGGAGACAAACGTTTTTTACCTGAAAATTGGGGGAACTTTTTTCAGCCCTTGGTTGTGTCTGCAGTCTCTCTCTCAGGCAGCGCAGATACAACTTCCTAAATGCTAGATCCAGCGCAAACGACAGTCATAGCTTTCTCAATCAGAAAGGACAAGTGAAAGAAGCAAAGGCAGCTGTTTATCAGACAGAAATATCGTATCTTTGTATCTTATCATCCAACATTTTGTAAACATATATGGACTTGCATTTATGTAACTTCTTCTACGTCTTTCCACCACTGCAAGAGGACATATTATGCTCCTTTTTAAGGTGTGTAATAATAATAATTATTCCATATATATATATGAAGTGCTTTATAAAGCACTTCATATTTGAATGCAAATCCCGAAGTGCTACAAGTAGTGAGCATGAACAGTATAAATAAACATTACACAACACGGTGGGATTAATTAAAAAGCAATACAAAAATAAAAATAAATAAAAATAAAAATAAAAGGGTGATAAAAATGTCTAGGCAAAGGCTCTTTTGAAGAGATGGATGTATGTATGTTGTGCCTCTACTGTGACATGTTTACAGACATGAGCAATTTGGGGATCAGTGTCTTACAAAACTACTCTCGTACATGCAGAGTGCGGGAACCTGGGTTCGAAACCACCAATCTTACAATTAGTGGACAATTTGCTCGGCCGTCTGGCAAACATTATGTTGCATTACGAGATGTTTTTTCTCCTTCTTGAAGTTCATTCAAGCTGCAAACAACACTCTTTTGTTGAACCCTTTTAAAAAGGTGTCTTAAAGTTAGGAGCTTTAAGCTTTCCCTGAGTCGTATATACGAGACAACATTTATCCAGAGTGTAATTCCCAGAAACAAGTTAAGTATGAGCCTGTCTTTGTGGCAGGAAGAGCTGATGTGAAGTCATTCTCTCTTGTTGCACCATTATTATGTTTAGCTGCGTGCAGGACCAGATGGCGGAGGAACAGACGGTGTTCGCTCAGCAAGCCGTCTCTGAGGAATCATAGAAACTAAACTCCCTTTCAGACACTTTCCTGTGTTCGTGTTGTATCCCTGTTGTCGGAGGTGGTAAAGCTTCTAAACATCTATTGTACGACTGTTATGTTCCCTCTTGGCTAGGGGTACAAAAGGTACAGGGTAACAGCGGCTGGAACAACGACTAACCTGAAAGTGTTTGAGTCTTTCCCCCCGCGTCACTAAACCTGCAGATTTGTGCCAAAGGTGATCGTCTAATGTTGCTTGGATTCGTTCCCCCTAAATGAAACTGAAGCAGGTTACTGACCTTAAGTTACTGACTTACTGTAACTTACTGTTACTTCTACTTTACTGTAACACCCTTTATACCAGCGGGGCTACATTTCACTGTATATTGCACCTTATACTGTTTGATCACATGTCACAAATAAAGCTGATTGATTGGTGGATTAAACTCTCTCAGCTTACATTGTCCTTGTGTTTAATATATTCATACTCTTCTGTATTAATAATATAATACATTTATTTTGTAAGCGCTTTTACAGGTGCTCAAAGTCGCTTTACAGAGGTAGTAAAAAAAGGAAAGGACAACAATTAAATAGTAAAACAACAATCACACATTAAAAGAGGTATTTTATTCGGTTCTCTTTACCGTTTTTATCGTGTGCTTTTTCAGTTTCTATATCGTTTTACTCGGCAGGCGTTTTATTGTTTTTATCATTTGTTTCTTGTACTTTTACTCGTGTTTTCCCGAAAACCCTTTGGCTGGCTTCGGGGTATGAAACGTGAGATATAAAAACAACCTCTCTGTTACGAATGGGTGAAGCAGGTAGGACTCAAAAATGCAGAATAACGAAAAGCGAGCTTTATTAAATAAATTAAAGCTGTGGCAAAACAAGGCAGAATCCAAAATATCCAACACCAACGAGCAGCACAAGGAACACAGACCGTGGAATGACATGGAGGGGAAATAATGAACCGACATGGAACACAGGGGAAGACTAGACTAAATACACAGAAGGGTAATCACAGAACAAGACACAGCTGGGCAGGGGAGGAGAAACACAAGGACAACAGGTGAACACAATCGGGTAATCAGGGAGGGAAACAGACAGGCAGGGAACGGGGGTGAACACTTTACACAATAAAACCCAAGGACAAGAAAAACACCAACACAGACAAAACTACAAACGTGACATAACATGAGAATCGTGACAGAACCCCCCCCTCAAGGGACGGATCCCAGACGTCCCAAAAAAAAAAGTCCAGCAGGGTGGGTGGAGGGGGACCGGAGGGAGGACACATAACTAGGGCCAAGAAAGGGTGGGTGGGTGGAGGGGGTCTGGAGGACGGGTCTCGGGCGGACGGCCCGGGAGCAAGGCAGAGACCAAGGACGGGGTCTCCGGCGGAAGGCCCGGGGGCAAGGCAGAGACCAAGGAGGGGTTCTCGGGTGGACGGCCTGGGGGCAAGGCAAAGTTCAAAATGGGGCGAAGGCCACAGCGGGCAAACTCAGGGGGCCGAGCATGAGGGCAAAAGCAGCGGCAGGAAGAGTCAGGGGGCCGAGGACGAAGACCGCGGCACTCAGGGGGCCGGACTCGAGGGAGAAGACCGCGGCTCTCAGGGGGCCGGGCTCGAGGGAGAAGACCAGACAGCTCCGGAGGCCAGGCAGGACCCGGTGTCGGCCGAACAGGAACCAGAGCCAGTGGGACAGGCTTCGGCAGGATCCCCCACGGAAGAGGACCAGTAGTTGGCAGGACCCCCGGTGAGACAGGTGATGGTGGGGCCTCCAACGGAACAGGACAAGGGGTTGGCAGGACCCCCGGCAGAAGAGTTGTCGGCGGGACCCCCAGAGGAACAGGACATAGGATTGGCAGGACCCCCGGCAGGAGAGCAGTCGGCGGGACCTCCAACGGCACAGGACATAGGGTTGGCAGGACCCCCGGCAGAAGAGTAGTTGGCAGGACCCCCGGCAGGAGAGTAGTCGGTGGGATCTCCAACGGGACAGGACAAGGAGCTGGTAGGACCCCCGGCAGAAGAGTAGTTGGCAGGACCCCCGGCAGGAGAGTAGTCGGCGGGACCTCCAACGGGACAGGACAAGGAGCTGGTAGGACCCCCGGCAGAAGAGCAGTCGGCGGGGCCTCCAACGGCACAGGACAAAGGGTTGGCAGGACCCCCGGCAGGAGAGTAGTCGGCGGGGCCTCCAACGGCACAGGACATAGGATTGGCAGGACCCCCGGCAGGAGAGTAGACGGCGGGACCTCCAACGAGACAGGACAAGAAGCTGGCAGGACCCCCGGCAGGAGAGTAGACGGCGGGACCTCCAACGGGACAGACATACGATTGGTAGGACCCCCGGCAGAGGAATAGTCGACGGGGCCTCCAACGGGACAGGACATGGAGTTGGCAGGACCCCCAGCGGAACCTCCAACGGACCAGGACATTGGGTAGGGACTTGAGAAGTGACTCGAGAGGGGAACTAGAGACGGAACTCCAGAGGGGACTAGAGGAGAGACTAGAGGAGGAACAAGAGGAGGGACTAGAGCAGGGACTAGAGGAGGGACCTCGAGAGGGAACTCGAGAGGGGACTGGAGGAGTGACTAGAGGAGGGACTAGAGATGGGACTAGGGAATTGACTAGAGGCGGGACTTGAGTAGGAACTAGAGATGGAACTCGAGAGGTGACTGGAGAGGGGACTAGAGAAGGGACTTGGGAAGGGACTAGAGAAGGGACTTGGGAAGGGACTAGAGAGGTGACTAAAAGGGGGACTGGAGAAGGTACTAGGGAAGTGACTAGAGGAGGGACTTGAGAAAGGAATTGAGTAGGGACTAGAGAAGGGACTAGAGAAGGGACTATGGCAGCTGGGACCAGGACTGGGGCCGGAACCATGGCTGCTGGGGCCGGAACTGGAGCCGCTGGAGTACGGGCTGGAATCCTGGCCTTGCATCTTCCAGAGACCTTCAAAGCAGCCTCTTTACCCCGTCTAGATGAGGCGTTCTTCCAGGTGTAAAAAATGTACTCCAGAGAATACCCAAGACATTCCGCCTGTGGGGCCAAAACATTGAAATCTGCTGAGTCCAAATTTGGTCGGTTCATTCTGTTACGAATGGGTGAAGCAGGTAGGACTCAAATGCAGAATTTAACGAAAAGCGAGCTTTATTAAATAAATTAAAGCTGTGGCAAAACAAGGCAGAATCCAAAATATCCAACACCAACGAGCAGCACAAGGAACACAGACCGTGGAATGACATGGAGGGGAAACAATGAACCGACGTGGAACACAGGGGAAGACTAGACTAAATACACAGAAGGGTAATCACAGAACAAGACACAGCTGGGCAGGGGAGGAGAAACACAAGGACAACAGGTGAACACAATCGGGTAATCAGGGAGGGAAACAGACAGAAAGCAGACAGGCAGGAAACGGGGGTGAACACTTTACACAATAAAACCCAAGGACAAGAAAAACACCAACACAGACAAAACTACAAACGTGACATAACCTGAGAATCGTGACACTCTCTCTTTACTTGTGCTTCTCTCTGTGTGTTCCCAGGAGGTCTGAAGGTCACGTGTGAGTACATGGCGCAGCAGGAGGGCGTTCTGTGTGAGGAGGTGCTGCTGCTGAGCGAGACCAACCAGGACGTCTGCGTTAAGGTCAAAGTTCACGCCAGAGTCATGGGTGAGGCTGCTTTACTCACACAAGTTATTATCTTTGCAACACACTGCAGCTTGTAGGTGAGCTCTTGTTATCTTTTTGAGTGTGTTCTCATTCATGTCTTAAGGTTCATTTATTTCTATGGGACAAATCAGACACAAAGGCAATTACACATAACCGCTAAAAACAAAAAGAGAGTTCATAACAGAGATACAGGGTTCGTACGGGTGCTTGAAATCCTTGAAAATGCTTGAAATTTGACGTGGTGTTTTCAAGGTTGGGAAAGTGCTTGAATTTTGGGAATGGTGCTTGAAATTGAGATAAAGTGCTTGAAAATGTAAATGCTTTACTTTTACAATAAATTGCTGTCTGACTGAATAGTTTGCTTTTTAGATTAAAAGAAAAGCATTGCTTCGCTTCTACATAAAACAGCTCCGCTGCGGCCTTCCCGCGCTATGCGCGCGACCTGCAAGTGTTTGTGTTACGTGTGACCTGGGCATTCTGATGAGAGATAGATGACTGTGTGCCAGGAGGTTGCAGTTTCAACGAGCGTTGGCTAGCGGAAGACAAATACAAGCCATGGCTAAGACGAGGGTCAAGCCCACGAGTAGCCTCCTGCAAAGTTTGCAAAAATAACGATCCGAGAGTCTGCGCTGACGAGCCACATGAAAGGTACGCCGTAAAAGAGCATTATTAGCTGAATAGCGAACTCGATTGAGGGATAATAATAATTGCAGGGGACAATCATTTCAGAGGAGCGTACCTATGTTATGTGCGTTACAGTCGCCATCCTGTGGTGTTCAGAGGATGAAGCTCTCACGGCATTTCATGTTATAGTCACGAAATATAATCTATTGATTCGACACAGAGCGATTTTGAAAGCAATGTATTTCTACTGGTAGTATGTGTTTGTGCCTAAACCAAATGTGACTTGCTCTATCGAAATCAGTCACATTGACCCGAAGACACATTTTCGTTTGTATTACTGGTCTGGGGGAAGCTCGCGAGTGTGTTTGTGTATTTTTGCGTTTGTGTACCGGGGAAACACTTACAAGAAACACCGGCGGCTGTTATGCTTGCTGTGATGTTACATTAGTCCGTTCTCCGCTTGTAATTATGCCGAAGCTTCAAAGTTGTATTTATCATCTGAATTTGCCGAAACAAGTTTAATATTCTGAAAGCCAAGACTTTGTTTATTTGAAAACAGATGAAAACAAACTGTCTTTTATATAAAATTGAAGGATTATACAAGTAAAACTACATTTTGCTTTAATCCCATGTAATTGTAGAATGAACACAGTCTTCCTTTGAAGATGTATAAATCAGGTGTCTTGAGTAGTCAAAATTACCTACAAATCATTGGACACATTTGTAAATATTATTTTCCACTTGTTACCATTGTGAGTCTATTTTTATGCAGCTCTGCGTGATTTTTGTGGCTACAATTCAGACTAATACACTACCAGAGGTGGAATAAGTACTCAGATATTGTACTTGAGTAAAAGTACAAGTACTCAGATTAGGGCTGGGCGATTTGGCCTAAAAATAAAATCTCGATTTTTTTTTTCTAACTAATGGACAATTTTCGATTTAAACCTCGATTTTTTCTGTTTTTTTCTAAACAAACCAGACCAAGGCAAAATTTAATTACATATTTTCTTTATTAACACAATAAAAAGTAGTCTAGGCCTATGTGAACAAATCAGTTGTTCAAGAATAAAAAAAATAAAATAAAAACAGCACCACGGCACTTGGCTGTCATTAATGTGCAAAGATCTTTTTTAAATCAAACTGAAAAAAAAATCTCGTAGGCCATCCCTGAAAAAACGTGTAAAATGAAATACAACAAATAATAAATAATGATAATGAAATGAATAATAAAAAAATACCCTCAAACAAAATAACATCCCTTTAACTTTCTAGGAAGTTGTCTTTCTACAGACCTTACACAGAACAGTTGTTTGTTCTATGTATGACCGCTTGTACCCGAACCACTTCCATACAACTGAAGTAGCACCTTTTTTAGGAATGAGTTCTTCAGCTGTGTTCGTGGACATTTGTATGGTACATCTGTCGGTGAAGCGGTGAATGTGATTGTAGTAGGCTATGTGACTACCCGATCTGCAGCTCTGCACATGCGCACAGTGTTATAAATTAAAATCAATGTTTTTGATGGCATAAAGTACCTTAAACATACCGTCAGTTTAAATGCTGTTTTATACTGAAAAACCAGAAGTTCTCGTGCGCAGTTGTTAAGCTTTTATTCTGAAAATCCTTCATCTCCGGTTAGCATTTAGCATGTGGCTAATATACCATTTACTATAGAGGTGAATTTAGTAGCGATATGACACGAGTGTTGCACACCGAAACCTACTGATTTCAACACTACAACTACCGTATAGACGTCGAGATATTATTATTGCTGAATAAAAATGAAGGTACAGTTTATTTGAATACGTTTGTTTACAGACGTGGGTAGCAATAGCATGAGACAACAACCGGAACTACCAGAAATGAAACCAGCCGTGAAGTTTTTCTTGTCTTGAGTATTGATTACAGCGTTCAAAACCATATTAAATGAAAAGTCATGAAAGAGATAAGGAGGAGAAAAGGCGTGTTTAGTTATATATGTAATGTACAATGTCTGAGTCCTCTGTTATGCTCAACAACGAACACAGCATAACAACAGCAGATCGGTCAGAGCTGCAGAGCGGGTAGTCACAGGCAATGTGGTTGAGTTTTGTGGCGTTCTGGAAAGTGAGAGAGTAAGCTACTACGGAGTCCCTTAAAGCAAAACAAATCTGCGGAGTCTAGAAATGTTTTAAAATCGCGATTTTTCGGTTCAGCCATTTCACAAACCGTAGGAAAGTAAAAATGCAAATTAATCGTGAAAACCGAAAAAATCGCCCAGCCCTAACTCAGATCTTGTAGTGAAATTATAAGTACTCAGATCTTGTACTTGAGTAAAAGTAGAAGTACCAGAGTGTAGGAATACTCTGTCACAGTAAAAGTCCTGCATTCAAAATGTTCCTCAAGTGAAAGTAGAAAAGTATTCTCATCAAAATATAGTGAAAGTAGCGACGGTAAAAGTAGTCGTTGTGCAGATTGGTCCATTTCAGAATAATATATATGATATGTTTTATAATGATTGATCATGAAAGTGTTCTCAAAGCTGGTGAAGGTGCAGCTAGTTTGAATGACTTTGTAGACTGCAGGGTAGCTTGTGGATTTACTCCAGGTGGAACTAAAGTCTGATTTAACACTTGATTATATTTCACATCATTCATCCACATCTGTAAAGTAACTAAAGGGATTAAATACATGTAGTGGAGTCAAAGTACACCATTTACCTCTGACTTATGTTTACTGACAAACTAAAAGTACCTCAAAAATAGTAATCGATAATGTATTGAAAAGGCTGATTGTTTTTGGCTGATTGTTTTATATTGGCTCAGCCAGGTTATATGGGAGGCCTAGTCTACGTACAGATCACTAATTTTGAAATATTAAACTTAGTTTTCTTTTCTTTAATTTTTCATCCTCATGTAGAATGCTATCACGAAACACACATTTGGTTGTTTATAGCATAAAGAACATCTGATTTAATGTGAGGTAGGGAAATAATCATTTGAGTATGTGTATATAAATATGTAATTTACAACAGCTGTAAGATGCTTGAAAAGCTGGAAAATGCACCTTGAAAATGCTTGAAAAGTGCTTGAATTTGACTTTGGAAAAGGTGTAAGAACCCTGGAGATAGAAATGTGTTTTAAAAAAGAAACAGACTTTGTCAATGCAGAAATAAGTAGCACAAGTTTAAATTGGATATGAAAAGCTTGAGTGGAAACACCAGATACTACAACGTCAGTTTTGAACTGCCCTTTCTATTTTTTATAGTAAACTAGCCACAATTATTATCTAAAATGATCTTTCCACCGCTTGTTTCGTCCAACCAATAATCCAAAACTCCAAATATACAAAAAAAAGTAAGTTCAATTCATGGACTTATTGTTACGCACTGCTTCATAGTAATAATAATAACTTTCACAAGTATGGACTTTGAAATGTACTTAAGTAAAAAGTACCCATACCTAGCAGCTGTTTTAAAGAGTACCTGACCTCCCTTTATATCAATAGAACAATAATGTTGTTAGCTAATGAATGTTTCCATGCTGAACAACGGCAACATGACAACGTTTCCATTGGTCCCTCTTCTTTAGAGAAGACCAGGAAGTGATGGATACACGGATCGTGTTCCAATCAATAGGCACGCAGTGACTCTAAAGAATAATGATCACGCACCAAACACACATTCAGACTAAAGGAACCAGCTGTTTGGGAAATGAGAGAAGTAGAAAGTACAGGTATTTGAGTTCAACATGTAAGAAGTAGAAAGTACAGGTATTTGTGTTCAACATGTGAGAAGTAGAAAGTACAGGTATTTGAGTTCAACATGTGAGAAGTAGAAAGTACAGGTATTTGGGTTCAACATGTGAGAAGTAGAAAGTACAGGTATTTGGGTTCAACATGTAAGAAGTAGAAAGTACAGGTATTTGAGTTCAACATGTAAAAAGTAGAAAGTACAGGTATTTGAGTTCAACATGTAAGAAGTAGAAAGTACAGGTATTTGAGTTCAACATGTGAGAAGTAGAAAGTACAGGTATTTGGGTTCAACATGTGAGAAGTAGAAAGTACAGGTATTTGAGTTCAACATGAGAGAAGTAGAAAGTACAGGTATTTGAGTTCAACATGTAAGAAGTAGAAAGTACAGGTATTTGTGTTCAACATGTGAGAAGTAGAAAGTACAGGTATTTGAGTTCAACATGAGAGAAGTAGAAAGTACAGGTATTTGAGTTCAACATGTAAGAAGTAGAAAGTACAGGTATTTGAGTTCAACATGAGAGAAGTAGAAAGTACAGGTATTTGAGTTCAACATGTAAGAAGTAGAAAGTACAGGTATTTGAGTTCAACATGTAAGAAGTAGAAAGTACAGGTATTTGGGTTCAACATGAGAGAAGTAGAAAGTACAGGTATTTGGGTTCAACATGTAAGAAGTAGAAAGTACAGGTATTTGAGTTCAACATGTAAGAAGTAAAAGTACTCCACTACTTCCCACCTCTGCCTGACACTGACATGTTAATCCCTGACCCAATCTTTCAGTTTCTTTGACAATAATTGGATCATGTTTTAAACACGTACTTACTTACAGACTTACTTTGGCATCTGGTAGTTTCTCCTTTCGGTTTTGAAGTGAGAACTTTGAAACGGAGCTCACACTATTTTAATTTGTGTGCTACTGCCTCCTGCTGGTGACTCCGAGTCAAAACCACTTCAACAGCACTTGTCACTAAATCAAGTGAATCACCAGCAGCCCTTTTTAAAATAGATATGAAATGTTACTATTTAGATTAAAATTACATTCTTGTTTATGTCTTTGTCAATGAAGAAGCTCTCTGAGGCAATAAGCTCCTGCAATGAATGTGCATTTATTCCACTGAGACTGAATTAGACGATGCTATGTGTGTCAGCAGATGGAGAATTAGGTGAATAGGTCGTTTGTGTGTCACCATTAATTCTGGCATGCATTTAGGACAGCTATTGTGTGTGTCCGTATGCGCATGTGTATTCTTGAGGCTGTTGTGTTTATTTTTACTCACAAACCGTGGCCTGAACATCTGTCCAGATGTGTGTAATTGAGGTCTGGATGGCGACCAAATCAAAGGATTAAGCTCTGCCTCTGCTTTTACTCTTAGCTGCTAACCTGCATTTAGATCAGTGACTGGATGAGGATGATATAACAGTATAATGACCCTTGGTGGGGGGGGGGGGGGGGGAATACACCAATACTGTATTGGTGCCTCTTTGGGCTCATGAACATTTTACAGGGGCACATTCATTATTTTTTTTACAATACATTTAGCGAAAATAATTGGTTCATGCTGAAATGAGCTGTATGTTGCAGCTCTGATATTTTAAAAGTATTTTTTTCACATTAACTATGCGATGTGTGTCGGCTGCTCTTGCTCCCGGTCGTGGCCGTGGTCATAATAACAGGGGAAAAAGGATGTTGCATTGGCCGGGAATCGAACCCGGGCCTCCCGCGTGGCAGGCGAGAATTCTACCACTGAACCACCAATGCTTACATGCTACTGATTGTACAGTAAACATATTTATAAGTGAGCACGACCAATCACAAAGAGAGAGAGACGCCTTATTTTATTTTTTTTCATTTTACTGGTGGTTTTAAAACATCCCACTGTGAAACCTGTGACCCAGTGGTTAAAAAAAAGCTTCAGTGGACGTGTTAAATGTACTGTACATTTCTTATTTTAACGCAGACATGTCCATAATCACCATGACTGAGAGCTGAAGCAGTGAATCGGTGTGTCGCAGTAAAGAGGGAGCTGTTTTATCTCCCGTTCTGATTTCTGTGATTGTCTATTGTGTTGTGCTCTGCAGAAGACGTGAGCACACGTGAGGGTAACGTGCTCCACTGGGGGAGGGTCCTATCCATGTAATCGGATACTTCCAGAGCGGAGGAAGTTGAGGGGGAAGGGTTGCCCTAAAGCGAGCGTCTCAGTCAGTTCCTTCTCCACTTCTCGCTGTGCACACTACATGGACTATCTTCCTGCAAAGTGGGACTGATCCTTATTACTACTATTTGCTGGTTCAATCCAGTCAGAATCACATGTTTTAAACCTCCTTGAGAAACAGGCTCTTAACTTGCATCTCAGCCAAGAGTCAGTGGCTCTACTCCAGAGTTTTTTGTCTGCCTACATAAAACTTAAAGGACACATCATTCCCATTCTTGCGTCCCTTCAACGGCGTCCTGTGAGCGTTCAGTCTGATGAGTTTTAAGGCAAAACAGGCTAGATGTGAGACTACCAGCGTACGTCAACAGATGGACGTCAGAAACCTATTCCTCTCACTCCTTTTACAAAATCAGATGAGTCTAGGCTCTGTCTGTGATTTTCAGTTACTTTCCAAAGCTAACAATGACACATTTACACACAATTCATATTGGTGTATTGTATTGGTGTTTACATCTGTGCAGAGTTGAGAAAGTAGCAAGGATTTTACCTTCTTTCTACCTTCCTAAGTAAGAGTAGATGTGCCTCATTTGCCTTCAAATGTGGTCAAGTATAAAATATACCACTCTAGAAGTACCACAAATGTACTTAAAACACCTTTATTAGTATTACCTTAGACGGCATAAACCTATTGATAAAAGGTATTTCACCCATTGCTATTATGGTTTGAAAAGTGTCTCTGTGTCTCTGCCATTAATACAGATCGTCACCACGGTACGCCCATGCTGCTGGAGGGGGTGCGCTGCATCGGGGTGGAGTTGGAGTACGACTCTGAACAGAGCGACTGGCAAGGATTCGACTAAAGATCCGGCTCCACTTCAACCCAAAGTACACACATATATACACACACACACACATACCTGCCGTCAGAGAAGTGTACACAAATACAGCAAAAAGGAAAACACACAAAGGATGTAGTGCCACGCAATGTCCAAACAGTATGTTAATCAGCCCAGTGTTCAGTGTTGGATTCAGAGGAAACGTGCGTCCTTTACACACACAAACATTCCTCAACTGCAACATCAACAACATCTGAACACAGTTTCCTCCCAATCCTCTTTTTGTCACCTTGATGTATTCAGTTGTACTTTCCTTCCTGAGCCTCTAGAGGGCAGCAGCGCTCTTTGAATCCGATATCAGATCCCTTTTCACCTCTTCTCCTGACATATACACTGAATGTGTTCAAAAGTAAGGGAGTAAACAAGGGCTCTTTTATTCATAAAGTAGTTTTAAATTGACCTGTAGCAAAGGAATATACATCAAGAGTTTGGTAGCTGAGCCTGTAATGTCTCGGTTTCACCACAAGGGGGCACTGCAAACCATCAAGTAAAGATCCTTCAATCAAAAGGTTTTTTTTTTTATTGGTCAAACTTCTTCAGTGTGGTCACATTTCTCCATTTAAAGTTCAAATCCAACTACAGGGCTTTTACACTGCTCTATATCGTTTCCCCGAGACAAGTTAAGTTACTGATTTTTTTGCATATCCCAGGAAATCCCAAACAAAAATAAATAAAAATTACATAGAAAGAGAGGCTTTCCTCCAATAAAAACAGAAGAGAATATCGCTTCAAAACGTGCGTTAGCTATATATGGCATCTATTGAGCATGATTATGAAACGTATACGTGACGTTTTTAATGAAGAAAGAAGTGTTTTGACTTTTTATTTTTTTATTTACACCAAAATCTGATGTTTAGCGTTTATGTTTAAAAACCCTGCTATCAAACTTCTTTACTGTTTAGCTTAAAAGGCGTTGTTTTCCCCCCCACCTTCCCCACAATTAAAGACATGTTCAACCAAAGCAACATTAACAGTTAATAGGTGTAAATCAACTGAGAAATCTATCCTTAGCAATTCAGAAAACCCTTTTTTCAGGCTCTTCATTTTGATATCTCCGGGTTCTGGGGTGTTTAAAGACAACACGTTGGACAGGCCAAACTAATTGTCTACTAATTAAGAAAATAATAGTAAGATTAATCACCATTTTAAATAATCTTGCGTTTAAGGCTTGTGGGTGGATTTGTCCAGCAGAGTGTGTGAAGGATTTATTTTGTCTTTTGTTTGAATTCATCCACAAAGCCTTCAGAACACTCATGTCACTCAAAGTGCCTTTCATTGTACCGTCCTGTCATTTCCCTTAAAACCCAGATGTTGTTTTTACCATCACATCCTCTCACACGGGAAAAACACTCGCACCAGCTGCCTGTTTGTTGACGTTTCAGTGTTGAATCCATCTTCCAGCAGCTTTGCTCCAACAGGTGCTTCTGTCTGATCACAGTACAGAACACACAGAGCTGACAGGCATTGAGGATTCATTCAATTGCCTGTCAGCTCTGCCTAATTTACATTTGTGCCGTGATCTGGCTGCAGCGCCGTCTCCCATTTCCCACACAATCCTAACATTTCCTCTGTGAGAATCAACAGTTTTTGTTGCACCATATTGAATACATCGGCCTTAAAGGAAATGATTCTGTGTGTAACTTCTCTACATATTCGAGCTGTCGGCTTAGTTCAGATAAAATACATGTATTTGGTGTTTGCTTGATAATGTCTGCTTTAATGTAAAACTGAAAATAGGTCACTGTTCCAAGAATGTAGCCGTTTGTCTTCTGTGGGTGTGATGTGTATTTTCTAATGTTGAAAATAAATAAAAAAGTGTGTATGAGTTTGAGTTTTGTCACTGATTGCGGCTTGTGTCAGTTCATGGCGGGAACACTTGGGGGCAGCCTGCACTGCTTCACCTGCACACTATATACTCTCACGTGGCTCCAGAAGAGATTATAATCATATTAAAATACATTTCTGATTAATGTGAGGCTCTTTAATTTGGGTTTATTACAAGATTAACTGGTCTACATATTAAAACTGTTTAAACGTCTTATCATTAAAAAAAGAAATGTAATTCAAGAGCTTAAAAACTCGACAAAACCTCATTCTCATTGACCTTCTGTTTGCTAAGTTCCTGTACTAGAGTGAGGTAAGAAATCTGTCATTTACTTTTCTATTTTAGTATGTATAAATCTGAATTGTTCACCTAAATATTAACTTAAAATAATATTTAAGATCACTCCAAATCCTTTTGTTAGTTTTATTAAAAGTCTTATGGACTAAAATGTGTTTTCCTTGTATATGTTATCTTCCAATATCTTAAATGTTCAAATTAATTTTGGACTTCTTTGTGGTTTTACACATTGTAAAACACATTTTGAGTGCAGAGCATTTGCTTCTAATATGCATGTATTGCACTTTTCATTTTGTGTTGGTAAGGGCCGTTCGAAAACAAAGCAACATTTGATGTGAACTCAAGATTCATGAAGGAATATATAGAATGTAGGTTTGCTTCGGAGCGTCTTCTTACAAAATACAATGAATTCAGAAGATGATAAAGAAACCAGAACAATCGGTAGACCTTATGGTTTGACTGGCAGGAACCATGGACTGCCTAGACCAATAAATAACACAAAGCAACAACAAACATTCACTAAAAAACATGTTACAGTTGAACAGGACACAGTTTAGTTGGAGCAGCTGCCTTTTAAGTCCACGTCACACAGTAGAAAAAAGCTTTGCAGTATCACTGAGTTTGTGTTCTTCCTCCAATCTACTTTGTTCAGATTGGCCCTTTTGACATTAGTGTATCCTACAAAAACAAGGTGAGGATTCTTCTCTCTGGCTCACTTCCAGTCGTTGTATAACACATTTACTTAAATAGCCATTGGTGTTATTTGGTTGCGGAAAAGTGCCTTTAGCCATTCACCCGGGTCCAAGAGAGGGGGATATTATTCCAATTCATATCAGACAACTAACACTTATAGATCTTACAGTAACCAATGTAAACTTTCT
The DNA here is from genome assembly GCF_902827115.2 of Pseudochaenichthys georgianus. Classification (NCBI taxonomy): domain Eukaryota; kingdom Metazoa; phylum Chordata; class Actinopteri; order Perciformes; family Channichthyidae; genus Pseudochaenichthys; species Pseudochaenichthys georgianus. Next base: position 6,232,170 of record NC_047520.1, on the reverse strand, counting down.
TGCTGCTACTGCTTGACTTATTTGTGTTATTCTTTATGTCTAACACGTTTAAGCTCGGCTCTGATTTTGCTTTGATTTATTTTCGGAGGTCTCAGCCCAGTGGCGTAGCCACCATAGGGCCAGGGTGGGCCCAGGCCCACCCAGTTTACTCATTGGCCCACCCTGAGAAAGCTTCGGTGTAATTTTTGTATTATTCTTATAAAAAATGTGTTCACCCATTGAGAATATCCAAGCATTCAAAGTGAAATTCAAGTGAACAAATATCGAGTTGAATTAATGTTGTATGTGTTTTGTCCTCTGAACCGAACTCATTTACGGTAACAACTGGTTGTTGGTTCCGGCGCGTGCCATAGTAACGTGAGAGAGGCAGAGAGCTGCCTGCAAATGATGGCTCAAAGTTCACTAATTAAATTAGTTTTTTTAAAAAGCCAGACTCCAAGAAGAGCCCCCACTGCCCTCATCTAGCAGCGATCCAGGGCCAGGCTCTCCGACTAGTCCGGAGACTGTTCAGCCGCTTGCTCCACGGCGCTAGCAGTGCTCCCTCCCGCTCCCGGTCGTCAGCATGAAGCAGGTGTAGGCCTACCCGCTGGTCTGTCTGCAATTAATGAACCGCCTTCACAGCCACAATTCAAGAAGTTCCATTGCACTCTAAATCATGGGAAAGCAAGGTGCTTCTCATCGAGGTGGTATGGAGATTTTAAGTATGGTCGCGCTTTTCTGCAAAATGTGCCGACATTTCCCCAGCCCAGGAGCTGAAGGTGCATTTACGATGGATATGTAGACTGGAAGCACAGCGTAACTCGTTAGAGAGAAAAAAGCGAGGACCACTGCAAGTCCATGAGCAGATTTGAATGCTACAACCGATTGTTGCTGTTAGTGCAATACAAGAGTAAATAACCCAATTTGTGTTCTGTGAAACTGAAAAGGATATTACATGTTTTTTGTTACTTTTGTTGCAGTTGTAAATATGTCTTAAATGTAATTTAGGTTAACTTCCTGTGTTATTTAGATGCTTTTATTTTGAAGGCGAGTTTACGCTGTTGACAGGAAGTTGTTGTTGCTATGGAAACAACGTGACGAGAAAAGGAGCAGAGATTAATCTATAAAGAGGCACACATTTGGTATTAACTATAATGTAAACATGTAGGTTGTGTCCTAATTCGTTTGTATGCTGTTTTTGTAGCTTTGCTGTGTGTTTACAGTTTGGTAGTATGATTCTAACATGAATGGAACCTAAATGTATTTGTTATTTTTGTGTCTTTATAGCTCTTACGTTAATATTGGAGATTTCAATGAATTAATATCATCAGTCAAGTCTTCGACCATTATTCGGAGGGAAATGCTACAACGATGCTTGGCAATGGGCATTATTATATGTTATTCTTAGAGGCCAGGCCTACCTTAAAGTCACCCACCCTATTTTATGTAGGCCCGCCCTAAAGTACATTTCTGCCGCTACTGTCTCAGCCTGCAGGACAGATCCTGGCTTTTTAACCATGTGTGTGCCCTGTCTCTTCACTCGGATACACTTAACACAACTCTGCTTCAGTAACACCAATCTTTTTTTATTTTTGAAAATGTGTAAGTACGCCTATAGAAAAACAACCTATATGCTCTATGAATTATTCATGTATTTGGGTTGAGAAAAGAACAGACATGTGCAGTAACTCTGCAATTTGCACTGTCCATTCACTCAAATAAACTGAATGTATACATCATCAGTAACTCTAAATGAACATTAAAGTCTATTTGACATTTAACTATTTTGATTCAAGATTCAAATGCTTTAATCATATGAACACTGAACAGTAGCTTCAGGGTAGAAATGGCAATGAAAAGCTTAAGTCCCAAGCTCCTATAGGATATAAAACAAATAAGAATAGTGCAAGAAGAAACAGAGTAGAATAGATTAACGACTATTTGCTGCCTGAATGATGCATGTGTTTGTGTTTAGAAACAAAGCAGGAGTTTGCAGACCCTGCAGAGGTCAGCTCGGATCCCGGCTCTCAGGTCGAGTCCCGAGTCAAACCGGGACTAGGCTGAAAGTCCGCAGAGACCGGCTCTATACACGAGGTACTGACGCACATCTGCGGAGGGATCCGTGTTGCAAGAGAAGAACAAGACATGCTTTTTACTGCGGCGTTTTAGGCTCTTTTTTCACCCTTTGAACAGCATGTCAAATACATTTCACTTTGTGTGTGAGGTATTTTAAAATCGTATTTGTTGCATCGTTGCAGTCTTTTACTTTGGCTGCAAAACACTTGTTTAGTTATTGTTAATAGTCGTAGAATGAGGAATATACATCAAATATAAGCTTTTAAAGTCGATGTTTATAGGTAATAAATATTGGTCATACCTCGTAAGATAAACAGATAACCTTTAACACTTTGTTTACAATTATCAATCCTGAACTTTTATTTAAAAATAATCTATGGTTTGGCCCTTTAATGCAACACGTACACAAGTTAAGTATTGTGCATTGCAGTTATAATTTGTTAGTCCTTTTATTTGTCTTAGTTAGTCTAGTATTTTCCGTTTTAAATGTATAAAATCAGATATCGGGTGTCTTGGTTATTTAACGAAAGATGTCGCCAACGTCCGTGAATATAATTTGGCCTAAAATAGGTTTGTAATGATACTGGCTTGTATACTATAAAACATGCAGCTTTTTTTAGTAGCACTTACTTCATACAAAGCACTTATTTTCTATTCATAACCATTCATGTATTTATTCAAACGGCCTACACTTCGTTAAAGATACTGCAGTTTGATGGTCTTTTTATTTTAGCCATTGGTTTAACGAAATCATATTCAACCGTTTTGAGTTTCCTTATATGTTATCTTTGGTACTGTGTCATTTACTCCAGCATATACGTTTAGAGGTGTAAGAAGTACTCAGATATCTCACTAAAGTCAAAGTAGAAATACACTCAAGTCCTGCATACAAAATCCTACTTTAGTAAAAGTACAAAAATAAATACATCAAAGATATACTATAGGTAGGCTACCAAAAGTACTTAGTTTGCGTATATGTTGTTTTATCTTATAATCTGAACATGTTAAGTATTTTTGTTTAATAAATGTATAAAAAAAGTACGATATTAGCTGCCAAAATAGCGGAGTAGAATACAAAGTATAGCATTAAATGGAAATACTCCAGTAAAGTACAAGTAGGCCTAACTGAGTAAACATACTTTAATACATTCCATTATTTTGCCTGTATAGTGCAACGTATACACTTTGAGTTCAACAGCTTGGAAACAAAAGTTGAATACAGTTTTCAACCTCCTGAGAGTGAGATTAACAAACCAACACAGGAAGAAACAAGAAAAGAAAAAGGAAAATGTGTTTTAAATATTTAGAAAAGAGGCCCAACCTTAACTTGACTCCAAACAGATTTGATCCAGAAGTCGATGAGGAACTCCAGAAAGTATTGCGTAAAACTCGTGCGTAATTTACATTAGACCTCCTCCTTCCGAGTCTTTTTATTAACGCACCTGAATCCCTTTTCTCTCCCTAGGATCCAAGAAATTTCTCTCTGTCAGTTGTACAGCTTTCTGGATCAAACGCATTTCCACGCATTTATTTTAACAATCACATTTACGTTCGACAACTTTTTGGGGGATTTGACGGCGTCTTTTAAAGGCTTTTGAAATCATACATGCATTTCATTTGTGTGAAATCTAGAAAAGTGCATATCGCAGCAGGGTTGTATAAATCAGGTGACATCTGTCTTTCCATAAAATTACACTTCCGTGGACTATACATGTTTTCCATTCCTGCACAGATTTGTCTGGAGCTTGTGTGTGTGTGTGTGTGTGTGTGTGTGTGTGTGTGTGTGTGTGTGTGTGTGTGTGTGTGTGTGTGTGTGTGTGTGTGTGTGTGTGTGTGTGTGTGTGTGTGTGTGTGTGTGTGTGTGTGTGTGTGTGTGTGTGTGTGAACTCGGAGTGGCCCGCTGCCCTCCCCCTGACCTCTGGGTTTACAGTAATCTCTGTTGATTGATCTGATTGATCAGATTCGGGGGGGGGGGGGGGGGTGGTGCAAACAAACATTTGTTTATCCTCATGGCCTGCGGGCAGATACATAATCCAGATCTGGGTTTGTACTCTTATTATATAGGCATCACTTTCATGTTTGTGCAGCATAGGCTAATGGTGATTTGAGTATAGCAGTATAGCAGAGTTTAGATTCGATCAACATCAGGAGAGAGAGGGGGGGGCATACTGTATGAGAGCCGGGTTTGTTCCCCCTCATGGGTTCAAGCTGAAAGTGCATTCAGATCATTATAAAGTAATAAAACTGCGCAATAATGACTTTATTTAACAGTAATCATAGCCCTAAGGCGGATAGATCTTCCATAACGTTACAAAAGTAGGACAACTTGGTTATTAATCCATGGATGAAGTAATTAAAAAAACATGACATGGGCAATAAGAAGCAGGCAGCTCCTTTAATCGACTAAACAACACATTACATTGTGTTGCTGAGCAAATAAAGCATCTATTATGCATGATTGATGCAGTATGTAAACATAATGTTAATATTGCAGCTGGTCAGGATTTTTATTTATTTTTGATTTCTAATGACTATATCATGCATGTGTTCATATTTGTGCATAAATGATGGACCCCAGGAGGACTTAAACAACAGACTGAGGAAATAAAGGGGATCCTCTGGAAGCAAAAAGCAGCAATTAAAAAAATGTAAAATGAAACATTATAATGTATCTATCTAGTTGTTCTCCTTGTGTTAGACCCCTATCTGCAAAAGTGATAGCAGCAGTCTAAAAATAATGAATGTTAAAATGACACCAAATGGATTTATAAAATATGAGCAGTCTTCAGAAAAAAGTAAAAAGATCTGCTTTTTGGAGGGTTTTTACTTGTGCACCAGAGGGTGAAAAAACACTGCAAAGGAGGACGAAAAAGTGTGTGTGTGTGTGTGTGTGTGTGTGTGTGTGTGTGTGTGTGTGTGTGTGTGTGTGTGTGTTTTGCAGCAATCAGTCCCTCTTGTCTCGCTGCTGAGTGCTGCGTCTGATTGACAGTCTCTATTCATCCTGTGTGAGATTAGGCCAGCTGAAAGGAGTAACGACCCATGGCTATGTGCAATAATTACGGCCGTGGATAAGAAAAATAAGAAAAAACACACACACAGCAAAACTATAATTATATAATTCCGCTCTAAATCCTTTTTTCTTCCTCCTCCTGTTCTCCTCTGCAGTGTTTTCAGAGACGCTTCACCTGTAAGGAGAAAACTCCACCCGGTGTTGTCAGTCACTCCTGCAGCTGACATGATTTCACAATCACAACAAACTGCAGGCAGCTCCATCAGCAGCAGGAAATAGCTGCTGCTAGAGGAAGGTGGCTGTGTGCATATACAGTGAAGGATTACATGAGATGGAAAACCGATAGTAACCTCTCCTTAAATGCTCTTTTTGATCCAGGAGATTCTGCAGGGTGCGATCCACGTTTCATATAAGACTTGAGGGGTTTGGAGAGGGGTTGGACAAAATAACAGAAACACCTGTTGACTCATGACGTTGTTCAACTCTCGTTTTCAGGATGTAATGTCATTGTAATCCAGCCCTAAATAATAACAGGTTGTGATAAACATGAGTCGAGAGGCCCGATATCATTTTTAGATTACAGGTGATATTTTTTTATGATATTGACTATTTGGATATTTTTCTGCTACCACAAATAAAGGCAATTTTGAAAAACACTTATTTTTGTGATAATACAAATAATGATCGTGTTATGAAAAAGCATTTAGAGAAAGAAAAACATTCGAAATTCAGGACATTTTAACAAAGAACACATTTATAAAAGTACCTTATACGACTGCAAGGGGACTAAACTACTTTTCTTTTAGAAATAATATTAGAAATTACTTCCAATATGAATTCATTTGACTTATACCGTATACGTTCAATGTAAATATATAAATTAAATTCAGTTTTTAATATTTAATATCTGTAACATTGTGAATTGTGTGTCCCATTATTGATTTAAAAGTGTGATATTTTAAACATGATTTGAACTTACTTGTGTTTCTTTGCTTTCCCATTGTTTGCAGAGCTCAAGAGTTCGGCTGTAAAACTGACATCTGAAAATGAGTCAATGTTATTTATTTTCAACACCTTTTAATATGTTCCTGTCTTTCTTCTTTTTATTCACCCACTTATATATATTTGTATTTACCTACCTGTCTTAACTTTTTATTTAATTTGACTGATTTGAAATGTGTTTAATTTTATTAATTTTCACTGTTCTATTTATTTATTTTTTAACCTGGAATGGTTTGTTTTAAGGAAAACAATCTAATGGAAGGAAGATCATCGTCTCAAGTGATTGCACATGTCCTTCCATAACACAAACATTAAAACAAATAAATAAACAACATCTGAAAGTGAGAACAGTGTTTGGATGTTTCCCCGGATCGGAAGCGCACCACCATCGTCTCATGTCCTCGCGCCTGATCCCAAACTGCAGCTCGCTCATCGTCTTGTCAAAACGTGCCCAGCCGGCGGGCCAATCAGCGACGAGAAGTGTGTAGGCAGGAAGTGACGTAGGAGGTTCCTGCCTCTGTAAAGTGTATTACGGTGTCACTACAAATATTCTCCACACACTAACATCTCTGCTGTAGTGTAGGCAGGGTGTTAGCGTGCGTAAAACAAACGATTAAAGCTGACTTTATTTGTGCGTGAATGTGTACTAAGAGTCCCGAATACTGAAGGGGTTTCAACACTACAAATATTTTCTTGTTGACAGAAGACCCCCTTCTATGTGGCCATTTAACCACCAACAACATGCACCCACGGATACACAGAGGCAGTGGATGTTACCGGGGCTGAAGTAACAGGCTGCTCGGGAAGCACCGGGAGAAACTTTTCCTGTGCCCGGTGAACTGTGACCGCTTCTCTTGGTGCGCCGCCTCCTCTCATTTTATTTCTACGTGGGTGAGCAGTGTGTGTTCTTTTGTGGCACCTCCTCCATAGATCTGGTTGCGCCATGCATTTCTCCTGGCTACTATAGTAAGAGCACTTGCTCTGGTTTGGACTGCTCTGCGCGTGATGCCGCGACACCTGAATCTCACACCGGCTTCCAAACAGGAGTGCATGGTTTCCTTGTAACTGGATCTACTTTTGAATTGTTGGAGGCAGAAGAGGGCATGCAAAGCAGAACACTTGCAAAGAGGAGAAGAAAGTAAAAGACGAGGTGAGCAGCTACAGAAGGAGAGATTATCTTCAGAGAGTAAAACTATTACTTGTAGATGTTCGATCAGACCACCACTATGGGCGATGGGAACCACCGCTGTGGACCCAACCCACTGGACCGGATGGAGACGAAGTGCCGCGCCGAGATAGGGAGCCGGTCCCCGGTTCAGAGCTCCACCGACACCCCGGGGACCTCAGCGTCCACCCCGACGTCCTCCAGCGAAGACGGGCACGACAAACTTTTGGGAGTGGACCCTGACTACTGTCGGAGGATATTAGTAAGAGGTACGTGAACGCAACATTTAAAACGAATTCACAAACTGGGAGAGGTTTCAGGAAGTTCATAATTGTCCCAACAACATGCAGGCCTTCTGTAATTATAGGCTCAATAATACTATAATTAAAATGACTAGACGTGCTGTTAAACATGAATCTGAATCTGGAGTTGTTAGATAATTAAAGCATTGTCAAAATGCTACTCTAAAATATCCTATACTGAAATGAGGCAGATATGAAATGTAACCTAAAAGTGTCTGGACTGATGCTTGAATACAACACCCCTAAAGCCCCTGCTGTGGTAACAATGGGCGACTTTCACTTCCGTCATACCCAAATGACTGTAACACCACACCCGTATATCAATCCCAAATAAAATCAGTAATTGCAGTGTATCATTTAATCAATTAAACGTATACAAACCTTATTTGGTACAGTCTGTATCTGATGTGACTTGTTTGTGTTCGTTTGAAAAGGAATTAGGCCAATTTAACAATCAAAACAATAGCTATGATAAGCATGTAATACATCTTTATTGTTAACACAGGTTGGAAATCATAATTGATATACAATCAGAGGACATTCCCCCCTGTAGGCTGTTACTGTAGAATTATTAACAAAGGAGCTGATGGTAATAAATAAAACATTAACAGCTCTCCATCGATAACCACTATGAAGCGGTGTGTGTGTGACAGTGTGTGTGTGTGTGTGTGTGTGTGTGTGTGTGTGTGTGTGTGTGTGTGTGTGTGTGTGTGTGTGTGTGTGTGTGTGTGTGTGTGTGTGTGTGTGTGTGTGTGTGTGTGTGTGTGTGTAGTTTACTTGTCAGTAGCTGAATGTCTTTGTGTGCCAACGTTATGTTAATGAACATCAGAATTATATTGTATTTAATATGAGTGCCCACGCCCTCCTGCAGGACTTTTTAAAAATCCACCAAATTAAGATAAAATCACTGCAGTAAAATATAGGGATACAATTTGGTCATTTGTTCAAATTAATAATATATAATTAAAGAGTTTTATTGTAATAATAGATGATTTTTATTGGAGTCACATTTTAAATCTAAATCATCTGAAATAATTTGTATTTATTTTACGTTTGAATTATGTTAAATTAAACTGGACAGTAGATGTCTGTTACATGCTGCACGCTCACGTTATTTTTAAGCACGTAAACGGAAAGACCCAGCGAGTGGATCAGTCTAAATTAAATAATACAATTATTAAGCTACGTGAGACATATTTTGAATTCAGGCCATTTTTTACATGAAGGGTATAACGCTCACTAATAACACAAAGTCAGCACGTTACAGGATTCCCCTCCATTCAGAAATCCTATCCGTACAAAATTACAACTTGTATTTTTGTGCAGTATTTTAGCAGCATTGTGTGGTTGTTTGCTGCGGGCAGAATCAATATGTCGGCCTATCAGTCCTCAGTTATAGGCTGCATGTTGTGGATGTTATTGTTGCTGGCTGGTTAGATGCATCCTTTATTGAACGTAAACTCGTGCGTCGTCCTGTGCCAAACAGAAGAACCGTAACTCGTTTCCATGAGGCTAAAGTTAATATAAAAACGCCAAATAAATACTATTATGAAGGCCACAGAATGTGCGAGGAGGAGAAGAAAAAATGCAGAAAGAAGGAAACAATTAAACGTGGATTTAGATTAATTTGTTGTTGCTTCTTCAGATTCGTCGTCAGTTCCAGAAAAAATATAAAAAGTAGGTTATATATATATTTAGAAATATATCAGTTTAAGGATTATTGGTGTACATGAGATTGCGCATTTCTTCACATGAGATCGTGGCCGGCATGTTTTCATTAACTGTGTTAAATATAGTGATTTATCATCGCTTCTGTGTTGAATCAATCGCCGGTTAAAGGGGAGAAATGTGGCCTGTATAAGGACCGGGATGTGGGCCTGGTTTTTTCTGAACATAATTTACATTACACGGAGAGGTGAGGCCCGCAGTGTCAGGATTTGTTTTTGAAGCCGAGTCTGGATGCTCGGCTGTTCCACAGTGGCGGGGTCACCGAGAGGTCAGCAGGTCTGCGTAATGCCGCTGGTGCACCTCCTCTGCCTGCAAATGTTTCCATCACACTGTAAGCTGTTATTTATTTATTTCCCCTCCTCTAGTGAAGCCAGGGAAGAACATTTTGCACATGTAAATGTGTATATTTGGAGGGTTTAAAACATCTCTAACTTGCCTGGCGACACATTACGCATAATCCGTGCGTAAAGATACCTCTCAGGCATGTTTCATTATGTATTTTAGGCCTCTAGGCTAACCACACACTGAAGAATAACTGCCCCTGTGATTGAAATAACATTTTATTACACTACGGGTACTTACTCATTAAATTACTGCGTTTCATTAACTTTTTTATTTTCTCTGCTCTAGCAGAAGCAGCCCACATTCTTCTTTGTACGCATTAACTTTTCTCCCGCATCTGCTGTATGTCAGATCTTCATATTATTTTATATTTCCATGCTTTTAAATATAATTGAATGTAAGGGGAGATTTGCCTTTCATACTAATTTTGAATTCCATTTTTATAGCTACAATTCTATAAATGCACTCAGTTTATATCTGTTCCATATAGTTTTGGTAACTGCAGGCGGTACCTCCAGAACTCTATAGATGTTCGGTTCAATCAGTTTTGTTTCATATTTAATTCAGTGCTCTTCATATTTTATTGGATTGCATATTTGATGACCTCAAAACCATGGACAAAGAGGAGGTCTTGTCTGACCTGCGTTTCCATTCAATGTGATAAATACCAACAAATATTCCCGGCTACAGTGTAGCTAAAAGTAAACAGATTTAACGGGTATTTAAAACAATAAAATGTGTCCTTAACATATTTTATTAATTAGTGTCGACAATAACCTGGATCCGGGGCGGGGTGTATTGACCCTGACACATCCAGGATATAGGTTATATTATTATTTGTATTTACCAAAATCTACCTTTTAATGTTGGTTTCGTACACATTTAAACAAAACATCTATTTCATTTGTATTTGTTTTATTCTACAGAAAATATTTTGGACAGATAGAAGCAATCATTAGACAATATGTGACAAACGACCCCACTAGATGAATATAAAAATGAATGTACTATAACAAAAAAAACACCTGACCTATAATAAACAAACACGTGTCATTGATGTTGTTGTCGTTGTTGATGGATACTGACGCACAGACTTTGAAAACAGTTGAAAAGTCAAACAGTTGAAAGTGAAACTGTTGATTGTCAATTATTTTCCATGCAGGGAAATACAACTATGCCACCTTTTAAGTGCACGACCACTCGTTGTAAAACACCGAATGGCCCTGAACACATATTCCTTGCTTTCAGTCACAGACAACACTCAACACAAATCTCCGTTTATTTGTATCCCACTGTCTGCCTTTTCTTCTAATAAGCCGTTCTTGCTGCAAACGCTTTTGAATCAAGGATTTAAATAGGAGTGTTAGGTCAATGAAAGTGCAAGATATACGCACGACTGACGTAGCCTGCACCCACAGTCACGTGGAACAACATTGAGGGATTTAGCCGTAGAGTTTCATCTTAACATGAGGAACATCTCAGCAACAAACATTAGGTTTTCCTGAAACTGATACATTTATGTAATGGCAAGTATTTATTATGAGTTATTATGTTTACAACGCTTTTGTAAATAGGCCTATGTAGATATGACAAAAGGGCCTCTTTCACAGGGCACATGTCATTAACACTCTCTTTTACAATTTTAAGCCATAAGCCTAACTGCTTATTAATCAGTTTGGCTATACATGTAGGCCTATAAACCACCTCAAAGAAACTTGTGTTTACCTTTTTTATAACCTACAAGTACAACTGTAAAATAGCCTACCACTCATATATTTTTGTTATAATGTCGTGAGTGTTTAGCTATATTCTGTAGCGGCGAAATTCTTAAGAGATAAACGTAAACATTTAACTCCATCTTTAATGTGCATGTATTTCGATGATCCAATACCAAACAGTACAATACAGTTATTATATCCTGGAGTTTACCCCGGTAAATAACCATTTGCCATCTATTGTGCGCCAATCCCGCCACCCACTTTCTCCCAAAACCCCCTTCAAAATAAAAGCATATCGTATAATCAAATCTCTACTACAAAAACGGCAAGAAAATCCACGTCTAACTGTTCGTTGTGTTCTTGTTCGCAGACGCTAAAGGCACCATCCGGGAGATCGTCCTGCCGAAGGGCCTCGACCTGGACCGGCCCAAGCGGACCCGGACCTCCTTCACGGCCGAGCAGCTGTACCGGCTGGAGCTCGAGTTCCAGCGGTGCCAGTACGTGGTGGGGCGCGAGCGCACCGAGCTCGCGAGGCAGCTGAACCTCTCTGAAACTCAGGTGAGGAAGAATGTACTCAAGTACTGTTCAGTACAATTGTGAGGTATTGAGTATTTCCATTGTCGGCTTTACTTCTACTCCTTGGAAAGGGAAACACTGCAAATGTACTCCACTACATTTATTTAACTGCTTTAAATGCATCTCTCAGAATTAAACTAGTGGACGAACTCTTTAAGTCACATTATTTAAACATTTTCCAAAGAGTCAATCGGAACTTTGTTTGTCTACAACAGTAAAATGCTACTTGATGCAACAATGTGGAAATGTCACATAAATATATACACCCATAAAGGCACATCTTTTAGGCCTATACTTTAAATACAATTTGCTGATAATACTTTTGTGATTTAATTGAAGTAATATTTTGAATGCAGAATTATACTTGTAAGGATGTATTTTGACAATAATGTATTGGTACTTTGACTGGTCTTATGGAAAACCCATTGCTAAAAGCTCCACCAATGAAAACAAACATTACATTGACGTTTTTATAAAATCTATAACGAACATTGTTGATAATTACTTAGCAGAACAATTGTCACATATAAGCTAAGCCTAGCCTCTGGTGGCTAAAGCCTTAAAGGATATCTTTACATTTGAGTTACAAAGTGTAGGTATTTTATTTTTTGTCAAGCAAATTGTGTTAGTCATTTCGATTAAAAGTAGCCTAACTTTTGAAAAAAGTCACAGGTGTTTTGCGGTTCTTTAGTTGGTTCCTCAGCCAATCACAGAGGAGGATTAGAAGAGCTGCCACGCCCAAAAACTCACGTGGCTTGTTCACAATCAAATTTTCAAATGCAAACATTCTACCCAAAACATGTACAATATCTATATCGGAGTAAAATTAGTCCTTGTATCTATGGCCTGATCATTTATGTAGCCCAGGTATTTAAAGGAAAAATGTGAAAGGTTGTCAACATTTACTTTAAAATTATTTGTATATCTGGAAGGTATGACATAAAAGCAGAACGGTTACTCAATGCGTAATGGTTGCATTTGACTATCCTGAGCAGCAATGAGAACATCCAAAATAAATAAACAGAAGGGAAGCGAAAAAAGCAACCTCGTTTGACATATTAAATAAAAAATGAATACCTGAATTACTTCCAGTGCAGCTCACACAATCAGTATACACCATTTGCTGTGTGTTTTTGTATCGTAACAAGAAACGGTAATGCCCCGTGTTGTTGGTAGTGGATCGGCCTGTCGGTACATCCGGGTTCTTCTGAACAGTCCTGACATTTCATAGCAGCCAGAAAGCCCCCGCGCTTCATTTAAATCTGCTGCTCCACGAGCCCAACCCCTCTGTGTTTATTACGTGCGTCATCACTTATACACCAACTTAGCACTGCAGTAACAGCGTGTTTATATTAAAGTCACTGTAACTCGTGCAGCAATTTTAGGTTTTTGTGCGTAACATTTGTTTTTTCTTTGTTTATTTACAAATCACGAAAGGATATAAACTCCAGAACACTGTGTATTGGTGTTGTCTGTTTCCTGTACATTTCAGATTCTTTATTGAGAGTCCATTCTGGGGAAAAGCACAACTATTGCTTATTTTATCCAAAGTGTCTGTCGGCTATAATTTTAAAATGGGCATATGGGTCACTTAACTCTCCATCTGTTTTATACCCAACATAAACCTGTATGTTAACAACATAGGACATCGTCTATAGGCTAGGCTATTGATGCAGTATGGTCTCCAAATAAAGATAGAATAAGAAAAGTTGTGGATAATTAACGCACTGCTTCGACGTCTAAATACGCCTACGTCAAACAACATTTCTTATAAAGCTATGGGGTGAGGCTACTGTTGATGTTTCAAAACGAAACAACTTCAAGCCACTAAATACATTTAAAGTATGTTTTGGTTATAACAATATTCAATTACGCGCCATGGGGATGGTTTTGTGTCTTTTATTGGCATTTAAATCCCCTCTTGTGTATACAAAACACTTGTTGCAGGAGCTTTACGCATCATCCCTCGAGTACACCCAACATTAATATCTAAGCACAAAAAAACACACTCACACATAAAGGGTCTGAGTGTGTGTTGGTGTGTGTGCGTTTACACGTTTGGGGAGCACAGAGCAGCCACTGTGTCCCTCATTAGCGCTGACACTAGGGGTGTTAATGGGAGGGCCTCCGCTTCCTGCTGCTGTGAGTCGACGCTGATTGGCTGAATGAAAAACTGCCTGACCTTCAAGTGAGAACAAAATGTAAATAATAAAAGTCTCCAGTCCTCGTAATGGTGTGAAATATTGAACCCATGAATGTTCTTAATGATATTGAAGCAGCTTCTACGCCTGATCGAAAGGCTTTTAGTTGGCATTATGTGTGGCGTTTGAATATTTCAGCATTCAAGGCAAATCATGCAAAAAGACATTAGGGAGCTCTCAAAGTTTTAGGACATTATTAAGCGAGTTTTCAGGTGAATTACAGTGTGTTTGTTCCCATTATACGAGCGTTTCAGCCTTTTTCTCTTACTTTGTTTCATTTGAATCTATCATCCATCTATTTATCCCTGCAAACAAAAAGTATTTCAAAGTTAAACAAAAGGCATTGGAATATGAAATCACTTTGAACAAGTCGTGTTTTTGGCATATTTCCTTTTGTTTTTAAAGCTTTTCTCGCATTTGATGTGATCATAGATTCAGGTAGTGCAATATAAATAGCATATAAACGTGAGAAAATTAGGATTTGACTTCTGTTAAACATTTAATCAGATTTGTTTGTCTGCCACGAATATTGAACCTATTTCATTCACAGTAATATAAAGAAAAATTATCGAATTTTGTTTATCATTGTTCCAAAAACTCATTTATCAGGTTGTAACCCAGACGTCTGCCACATTCATATTCTCAACAAATTAACTTGTTTCAGAAACATTAATTCCCAAAACACGATTAAAGCGTTATTATCACACACTGTTTTTTTTAACGTGACAGGCCTTTCTATTTGTATCTGTTCCTGAAACACAAATACTAATTACAGTAATATGAGGTTAGATCGTTAATTGTTTTTTTAACAATGTTTGGGGATTTTGTCATTGACCCATGATGTCACTCCAATTAGTTTGGTCAGGTATTAGAACTGATCACGCAATGAGGCAGGAGACAACACACACACACACACACACACACACACACACACACACACACACACACACACACACACACACACACACACACACACACACACACACACACACACACACACACACACACACACACACACACACACACACACACACACACACACACACACACACACACACACACACACAGGCCTAATGGGACAGAGGCTCATCTAATTATCGAAAACTATTTGTTCAAATGCATGATGATTGACAATGCGATTATTATAAATAATTCCATTAATGTGTCTCCAAAAAAAACAAGCAGATAACTTACTAATAAACAAATGAAAGTTTACTTAAAAAAAAGCATACTATTTTCAAATGTATGTCTGGTGATTTTGACGTAACGTGTGATAGATATTGTGTCTTCGCAATTTGGATACCACGTAGGCCTACTTTGCGCATTTCTTTCACCAAAACTACACAATAAGAGTAGGCTAAAACAAGAAAACAGCTTAATAAAAACGTCAAGGCCTACAATTGGATGGCGTCTTATTGTTCCAATCCGCCGTTAACAATTTCAAGATATTTAAATTACGTTAAACTTCATATATTCACTTTCTCCTTCATCCACCAAAACCGTAAGTTGTAAATGAGTCAACCGCGAATATCGTATACTTGTACATTACAAGGGTATTTCCATTTCCTACACATACTTTTATTCCACTACATTTTGGTGGCAATTGTTGTAGCCTACTTTTTACTCCATAGGTTTATAAAACACGCATAGTTACTAGCTACTTAGGCTACATGAAAACGCGATGTGATACAATACATTAATTATACACAGTAGACGAACGACTAACAATAAAATGACTTGACATATTTTTCCTTTTAAAAACATAACATTATTATCCTGCAACACTGTTATTAAAAAGGAGCTAGTCGGTATACTCAGCACTTTTACTTTAGATACACGAAGTTTCAATATTTTAAGACCACATTAATTCTACTTTTACTCCAGTAAAGAGCCTCGGGGTTTCTTCCACCTTTGATTAAATCCCGTCTGAATTTAATGGAACAGAAACGCCGCTTTAGAATGATTCCTTCCTATTCTGATATTTGACACTTAAACGCATCCATAACCATGCGCAAATAAACGTATTTTGCGGTATTAGTATAGCTGCAGCATCGCGAGAATGAAGCCTACATCTCGTTCACACTGCTGAACTAACGCGTAACTGAAAACCCGACAGGTGGCTCCCGGCCAGCGGGACACAGCAGGAACACACAGAAACCGTAACCTAAAAAAATGAAAGCCTCTTAATTTCTGGTCAGTTTACTGGTGTATTTTCACAGATAGCACACATGGATGATCTGGGATTCTTCAGCTCTTATTGTGAAGGTATGTGGAGGAGGATCATGGGTGTTAATTAAAATGTGTGTGGATTTACTGTAAACGAGCACAGAGAAAGCTTTACTTGCTGTTTTTTTTGTGCTGTTTTTTTTGAGTAAATATGAGCTTTGTTCTCAATATTTGTTGAGATAATACATTTGGAGGGGATTCCTGCCATGTTCTTGACATACTCTTGGATGATTTGTGTGACTTCAGGAGATTTTAGGTCACTTTAAGCTCTTCCTCGGTGTGCTGAGTTTGAGTGCAGCGGACGTATACTCTGCCATTGTATCAGCCCATTGTTGTTTGCAGCTCTTCCATGGAGAAGCAATGGGTTTAATGGTGTCTGGCTGGGGCTTAATCCTGCAGCAACTGGGACGGAGCTCAGTGATGGAATCATGTTTAATCTTTAATGTAAAGATGAGTGCACGCCGCACAGATGTGAGCTTCGTTTGAATACCATTCCCACAACAATGTCCATGCAAAGACCAAAAACCGTCCTAATGATGGATGTGTACTATGTAGTGTTCTTATTGTGTCTTAGAAAGTGTACAACTTAAAAATGATGCTTCTTGTATGTTTGTTTAGCTTCTGGCAACAGAGAGAGGCTGTAGGTCACGTGTTGGAGCTGGTATTGTCCTTCTAAAGGATCTTCATGACTTATGTTAATCATTTTCTTGTAAATCAATCTATTTATAAAACGTATTATAATAAGAACATTGGCAGGAGGAATATCCCAGAGAGAGTAAGCCTCTATTAAAACTAGTTGACCCTTGTATGACCTGATAAATCTAATACCCAGTTACAGATGCACACACTGCTTTTGCAAATACAAAATATAATCTAGAAGTATTTTTATTAATTAAGGATTGTACAATTGTCCAGGCATTGTTGTACATGGACACAGGAGTACACTCTGAGGTTGAAAACTGATAGCATTTCTGCTTTTTTACTTGAAAATCAGAAAAATAGGCTCGTTTGACACCACGTATTGTAGGAAATCAGTGTTTTTGTAGACAACAAGTTGTGTTTCTGTGTCTGCGTACAGTGAATGCCTGGTTGTGTGTATTGTTCTCAATGGCAGTCAGACAGCCGGTGTCTGGCCACTCGTCTGGGCGTCGAGGACCCAGCCATGACGTGTCGCTGTGCAGATGTAGCAGCGAGGAGGCAGCACAGTACGGGGATTGTCCAAACACTCAGAATAGAGAACGGGATGGGAAGGGACGCAGACAGACAGGGAAACACTTGCTGCTTTATGCATTCAGAGAAAATGTTTGGTGATGTAAAGAAACAAAGTCCTTCCTCATTTCTCTGAGCTGCAGTGAGAGCATCGTCCTTTTGTTCCACTCACTGACGGTCAAGAAACCTGCGAGGCTCTGACATAATGGCAATTAAATCGTATTTGCGGTTGTCCTTAATCACTCTGTCAGATTGAATTGTCTTGTTTCATCAGCTCCTGGCAGAGTAAAGTGTGTGTGAGTGTGTGTGAAGGTGAGGAGTCATTTTCCAAACATATGGAGGACCACATCATCCAAGATTTGATACAAGAGGTTTTTACTTTTGGAGCTTGGATCGCCATGGCGGTCAAAGGTTGTCCATGCAGTAAATCTATAATGTAGATTCCCTGTGTGGCATCTTTCCAAACCTGAAGTGGAGATTGGAATCTTAACCATGTTCATAAAATTAAATACAGTATTTAATCCAAAAATACGTTGTAGGGGAATGTCAAATGTTTATGTTTAATTTAGGAAGTTTGACTATCAATTCTTATTGTAAAAAACGGCCAGGAATGTCTTTTAACTTAGAAATCTTTAGTCATATTCAATCAAATTGTTATTATATAGTGGTTCTAGTATAATCACATATGTATTAACTAATAACACAAATGCATTCAGCGGAGACATTTAAATACATGAAACTTTTATTATATATTTATTATAGTTTATACTGAGTTAAAGCCCAAAGTAAATGAAGTATGCCGGCATGGAAAAAAACATCAGGAACAGACGGACATGCATTATATGTAGTGTTAGACGTATGGGGGCCAAAGAGTGTGTCATGCACTCGTGAAAAAATGGCAGCTAAATGTTGCAACCATCATCCGTTCTTAAGACTTCTGTGTTGCTATTTCCTGCTCTGACAACAAAACAAACATGAGTCCTAAAATACCAAAGACCCAGATATTTATTTTTGCCAAAGTTGATTCCAGTGGCTGCGGGGTGACATGTAAGAAAAGTCACGGACCACATTCAACCCCCTGCTGAATGAGTGCTGCACATCTCGTTACAGTATGAGAAGGGAGGAGGTGAAGGCTGTAAACTAAACCTGGTGAATGTTTGTAAAAGGCTGGAGGGAGGGTGGATAGAGAGGGGAGAGAAAAACTGCTAACAGAGCACTTATATACTAATAAAGGACTGGCTTAGCCAGTTGAGCAGCACTTGAAACGATTGGCTCTTTGAAACCTGATGTTCTTATATGATTCTGTTTTCCTCAAGGTTGTGTCTTCCTGGTCGAATGCACTTATTGTAAGTCGCTTTGGATAAAAGCGTCAGCTAAATGCAATGTAATGTAATGTAATGTAAGAAAAAGAGCCGGGCCTCGTAAACAGTCCCAAGTGCTTTTGGGCTAAGGAGGATTAGGCAGCCATATCTACCAGCTTCTATAAGACGGGGTTAACCCCTGGCTGAACCTGGCCGGACATGTGGAGGACCACGTCGCTTTGATTCGCTCAAAGTTAGATGATAAGGTTTTGGAGTCAGCTAAAATGTTTTTTTATTTATTTTAATCGTTTATTTGGTAGGGACTATTGAACACTTCAACAATTAATGTAGCAAGCGTAAATATGCCAGATTTAGCTTTGAGCTACTTTCCATCCGCAGTCCCTCACATAAAACATTTAAGAAAATGAAATGTACAAACATAGCAAATACATGAAGTGCAAAAGAGCAAGAGCAGAATATACAAGTATTTATGACATGGCAGTACAATATAGCAAATATAGCAGCAATACAATATAGCAGCAATACAATATAGCTGCATCGATACATTAAGTGCAAGAGGAGATACCCCTGTGTTAAAGTGCAGTTAGCGGTGATTGCACGTCTGTTTGCTTCTCATCCATTCTTTGAGTTGACCTTTGAAGCCATTGAGAGTGGGACGATCCGTGTCTCAGTCGGGAGGCTATTCCACAATGAGCTGCCTTTAACGGAGAGGACATTTTGTCCAAAAGTGGTCCGTCTGCAGTGGACCTCACAGTCTCCTCTGGTTCCTGACCTAGTGCAGCGTCCAGTGTGTTTCTGTGGGGGGTGGGGGGCAGTCCATGAAAACATTTATAAATAAAACACATACTTCTAAAAGACTTAAAATTGTCAAAACCTAAGAAATAGTGTTTCTCAAGGGTGGCACAGTGGTGGTATGAATGTGGCTTTCTGTCAAACACCTGGATAGCTCTCTTGAACAGCTGTGCTATGGGTTTCAGGTTTGTGGCACAAAGAAACGACCAGTTTGTAAAACAGTATTCAATGTGGGATAGAATCATACAGTGGAGGTATGACTTTGCAGCATTGACAGTTAAGAAAGGTCTGATTTGTTTAAAATGTTGCAAGTTGAATTTAACGGTATTGGATACCTTCTTAATATGTTTCTTAAAAGTCAAGTTCGAGTCCAGTATGACTCCAAGATACTTGAACTGGGAGACTAGTTCTATTTCTGCTCCGTTTCAAAACACATTGGATCCTTTGATTTTGACTGGTCGTTTACTGAACTTTTTGTTTACGTTTAACTGCAAGCAAATGTTGTTCAGCCAGTGTTGAACCTTGTCCAAAGCATGAGAGAGATGAGATCATTTCAGTGCTCTTCCCGTGTATAAAGATGACCGCATCATCGGCATTCAACTCAGGACATGCACTAGTATGTGGTGGTATTGGTGATTTTGTTGAGGGAAGTATAGTGAAAAGATGGGAGGCAGGTGAATGTAGTCGATGTTTGGTTGATGAGGAGAGGAAGAGATGGATGGAGACGAGTGTTCGTGGAAAATTACTTGAGCAGAACCAGGGTTTTATGTCTCCTATGAAGTGATTGTTTATTAATCTTAAGGGTGATGGATTTTAAGAAAAAAAAAAACTTGGGTCGGTTTGCAAAGCACAGAGATTCAATTCAGGCGAACAATTTCATTCCTTTAATTTCTCATATATGATACTGAGATGCTGTCATCTGAAACCTTCGCTTCAGACCTGTTTACATGGCTATTGAAAGCAAACATTTCATATTCTTCAAAATAAAAGTATTGTTGAAGTAAAAAAAAAAGAATTGTTCAACTTCCAACGTTTAGTGGCCCAGACAGGAAATGCCATTCTCCTCTTTTAAAGACTTACAGAGATCATTAAATAACTCATGTCCATTTTGGCCCATCCGGTTTAGACAGCCGATAAGATCAAACACTTTTTTTACACATCTTGAAGTTTGCATTTGGATTTGAACTTTTACCTAGTGTCTTGGTTTAAAATGGACCTTACATACTGTATGTATTTGTTTAATTTTGAAGCTGAAAAGGATATGTTTCCTTAACATGAATAATTCATTCAAGTGGTTTTATCCACAGTACACCAAACGGCAACGGAAATGTAATATTTAATAAAACAAAACATAAATAAAGAAACTTTTTTTAGCTTGATTTCTAAACACAATTTTTGTGTATTGGTTTTTCTTGAATCAAAGGCTCTTCCAGTCTGAACAATTAAGAGTTACATTGACGTAAACAGTGGCCAGTTTCTTGTGAAAGGCAATCATTTAAAGGTCCCCTATTACAATGTTTTTCATTACTTTATTATAGCTCTCAGATATATACAAACATGTCTCTGTTTGGCTCCAAACACCAAACAGATCATTGCAGCATTACCCATAATCCCCTCTGTTTCAGCCCTGTTTCCAAAGTGCTGATTCTCTGTTTGTTACTTTAGATAAAAATAAGGAGCCCCTCCCCACGCCCCTCTGAGAGAGATTTGGTAACAAAGAACTCAATGGTGCTCTAGAGGAGATTCAGGTGATAAGGGGGGGGGGGGGGGGTTACCTTGGTTGCTGATTGGCTAATGGTTACACAAGACAAAAAATCGTAGAAGAGACATGAAGAAGAGGGGACACATGTTGATGTAGAAGAGACATGAAAAAGTGGATTTTGCATAATAGGTGACCTTTAAAATACTTAATTGCTTATGTTGTTTGTATAATCCGTAACATTGAGTAAGTCATTGTGTTGGCGCACTACGTTTAAGTTTCTTCATCATGGCGTCCGATGGTCCTTCCCATACAACGCCATTGGTACGTTAGATTTAGTTGAGTATCCACTGGTCTGTTACACACAGATGAATGGCCGCCGGTCCGCCTGGTACAAACTCTCCGGAAAAGAGTTTTCATTGTGTGCTGCGGCTCATCACATGCCTGGGATCAGGGGGTCTGAGCAGGGTCAGCACGGGAGCAGCGAGCTGCTGGAGGGGTCATGGAAAGTGTGAAAGACTTTCACCAAGTGTCCTTCTTAAAGACTTTACCGTCACAATCCCACGTTCCTCTCTGTGCAGCATTATGGGCATTATAGCGGCAAGTGTTATATCGCGTTAGATGTTTGGGTTAATGCGCTCCATGGCCGTAGCGTAGACCAGTTCCTCTTAGCTGAGTTGCAGTAAAGTGATTAAAAACAGAGATAAATATACGAGAGAGAATTATAGAAACGTCTAAACAAGCAAACATTTTCTTTATTCCAACTGTGACTTGGATCATGGTGGGTCGGGGCTTAGCTGATTTTTTTTATAGACGCATATGGATCCTCGGTGGATCTGTACGCGGGGTCTTGATCTGGCTTAACCTTTTTACCTCTAGCCCAGTTCGCCTGCCGCTCTCTTTGCAGCTGTCTGGATTCACAACGCAGGCCTGTGATTGGCTGACGTCTGTCGGCCTGATCATCTCTCCCTGACCTTCAGTTTACCCCACCCTGCATGCATTTAACCCCACCCTCTAATTTCTATCCCCTACCTTGTGTTTGGGCCCTTGATCCGGCGCGATGACGTCCCACCTCGCTCTGATTTTGTCCTAATTTTGCTTCCGTAATTCAATGTATTTCCAGTTTAAACCAATCAGATTATATGAAAGAAGTGTATTAAATAGTATGTTTGGAAATGTGATGTTCCCAACAAATCCACTTTTTACTTCAGTACCCATTGGAATAAGGGAACACCTGAACCTTATTTAAAGTTACCATATCTTTGTGAGGCATTTGTCGATAAATGTTCTAAGTTATAATGAATTAAACTTTTCCCCAGACAGGACAGGGTAGTGTGGCTTCTGTTTCAATGGGGTTGGTTCGTAAATGGAAGCAGTATACAGTAAATAACACTTAAATAGAAAAAAAGTGCTTGACCTTAAAACGCAATCACAATATGAGGGTACAACCATGCGTCCACTAGTTTTGGTTTTGCCACCTTCACTTCAGTCCTTGATCCCCCCCAATGCCCCGGCCTGGCCCTCGTGGGCCAGAGTGCAGCAGGGCGGGGCTAAGAGGGCGAGGCCGGGGGCAAATGCAGGTCGCCATATCCAGATCTCCCTCTGTAATCTCTGCCCCGGCTCTGAACCCTGGATCCCATTAAAAAGGATTTACATCCAATAGTGTAGATGTATCAAAGGCAGCTTTGCTTTCTTCCCCTCTCATCATTTTCTCCCTCTAATGAAATCCCCCGGTAAAACACAAGCGAGCTTCCTTTTCTTTTCTCCCACACCAATGGATGGGAGTATAGTGTCATGTGAAGATTAAGCCCCGCCCACAACATGGGAGAGGTTGGGAGTTTCATCTGAAATGAAAGCTTTTAAAAGGCTGTGGTGCTCGGCAGGCGGCGGCGGCGCATGAGTAAAATGCACAGAGAGATTTCAGAGAGGCAGTGCGTGAGAGAGAGATTTCAGAGAGGCAGTGCGTGACCTAACGAGGAAGAAATAGAAGCAGCTTCACGGAGATCATTTGTGCCGATAATCCCTCCCTTCCTCCATCTCCCCTCTTATCTCCATCTCCACTATCCCTCCCTCCCTCCCTCCCTCCCAGCCTCATCTGGTCTTTACAGTAAGACTTGCTGGCATCAGTATTCCTCCCTGAGCTCTCCGATCCCATCATTTGCATCGCGGTCAGTGGCAGTACGAGGATCTCGCTCCCCTATAACTGCCTGCCGAGCTTTTAGAGTGCAGTGATACTATAGTTACCACCAGCCGGCCTGATTACCACACTATCAACAACTACTAAATCTCGTGTCAACCAATCAGGAGACTCTTCGTAACATTGTTGTTTGTTCACGTGGTGCTGACTGCACAAAGGTGCTTTGATAACCAGGTATCGGGGATTAGATCACTTGAATTCTACGAAGATCGTGAAGAGGCTGATGGAAAGTCTGGTGTGTGCGTAACGACTTTGCATGTCGTGTTGGGTGAACTTAGGTAGAGGGCAGCGGAGGACGGTTGCAAAATAGAGGAGGAATAAACATGGTTGTTGTGTCTGGTAACACAGGTCTGTATTAAAACAAGCATCAGTCTTTGTTGCTTCATGACAAACATCTTTCTTAGCATAAGCCATTTTATCAGAAGTTACTGAACCAGCCAGAAGGACCAGAATCCAAAAGATAGTTGTTTTAGTCCGATGACCACTCCTCAATGTGACCTTTTGTTGCTTTGTTCTGTTGTTTATCAATCTAAATGTGTTAATGAAGTACACAAGACATCATGAAGGGCCTTGTTTCAATATTTCTTTACTTCACTATTCCTTTATTTGATAGTGAAAACAATGAAAATCAATGGTGGAAGAACTTTTGTATATAAAGCACTCCACAGACCGACCTATAAAAAATCATCTTCAAAATACAATCCTTTATACATTTTTAAAGAATAACCAGGAAAATGTAAATTGTTTCCGCATGGATCCCTCGAATGTCTTTCAATTTACAGACTTTTTCTGAGTTTGTAACGCTTTTCTCCCCTTTTTCTGATCTCATTTGAACTGTGTCATCACAAGACACTAAATATTTCATCCTTCCCTTATGACAACACGATGATAATAGCCCAACAAAAAATCACCCACCTCTCTGCATGCCGCACTGAAAACACACTGAAACTCGGTTAGGATGGCATACATTTTTGATGTGTGCGATTCCTCTCGCTGGTGCTCTCCGTGCAGCGATCTGCTGTGACCCCGCGTTGCCTTCCGATCAACATCACACGCTATACATTAAAGCCACGCTGCACCCCATCAATTAAACACGGCGAACAAGGACAGGCAGAGTTCACCGAGCTGTCCTCAACCTGCATGCCGGTGGTGTGATGTGGGGAAGTTAGCTGCCGTGAGAGAGGAGGATGGAGCAGATTATGACTGTTTTTTTAATTAAAATATTCCATTTTATTACCTTCTTGAGCCAGAAATGTTTCATGTTGCAAATGCTCTCCATTTCCTACACTGAAAGGACTGAAATGTTGACTTTAATTACATGTATTATGTCTGTCCTGTAGTAGTTGAAAGCATTAATATTAAGTTGAACCTACTTGTACTTAATAATACAGTTGTGTGAAATCTGTGGACATTTCATTAAAGTCAACGTTTTCACTGTATGGCTATATTTAGCACATACCTCTATTCTACTTTCAGTCTCCATATCGTGACTGATAATATTCCCTCTTCGCTGCATAGCTTCGATATCACGGCCCCTCCCCCATATGTACATTAGGGCCTTGAAGTGAGAGAGCAGGTAAAGTGCTACCATGATCAAATGTGCAGAGAAAAACAACTGATCTGATCCAATGGGCTGTGCCGGGGGATTACAGCATCTCTGCTTGTTCAGTATGCGTGTTCGACTGGTTTACTGCTAAGGTGCTGCGTGCTATCACCGTTAGCATGCTAACGGTGATAGCTACTGCATGAAGCAGGCGGAGGTCACAGAGAAGTCGTGTTTCCAGCCTGCGCCACAACTTGTGGGCATGTCAAGAGGGTACTGTCAGGGTGCGCAAGTGTAAGACATCAGTGATTTGAGTTATGAAACACTTTCAGCAAGTGGAAGCTGTAACTTTGAGCAGTTTGGTGTCAGAACTATTGTAGATACGTTCAAACACACCGACGTATTGCTTTCTAAATCTTATTCTTAATAATTTATTTATAATAACTGGGAAAAATTGAATATTTCCTGAATGGAAAAACACAAACTGAACTAAATGTCTTTGTATGGAGAAGTTTTCTCTTTATTTAAGTTGTTTTAACGCTTTTCCCCCTTGTTGTCATGTAATTTGAATTCTGTATCATAACAAGACACCACACATATTTAATTCTTCCCAAATGACAACAAGGTGATAATAGCCCGACAAGGTATTACTGCCCTCTCTCCACGCCATGCGGAAACCCAGTGAGACTCAGGATATAGTTTTCTGTTTTCTCTGGCTTTCCAGCCCTTTTCCCTGTATTCTCTCTTCTATTTATCGATTTTACTGACTTTTCCGCTGACAAAGTGTGCGTTTGCGACAAAAAAATACTGACGTGAATCTCTCCTCTCCACCGCTTGTTGCAGGTCAAGGTCTGGTTCCAAAACCGACGGACCAAACAGAAGAAGGACACCACGAAGGACTCGGACAAACGCTCCTCCTCCTCCAACGAGTCCTTGGCCACCTGTAACATCCTGCGGCTCCTGGAGCAGGGCCGCCTCCTCTCGGGCCCCATCCCGCCGCACAACTCCCTCCTGGGGCCCCACCCCTCCAACGGCTCCCTGCTGAGCAGCCCGGGCGGATCCTCCACCTCTCAGGGGATGGGCACTCCGCCCTCCTCCCTCGTAGGGGGGACTTTCGGGCTGTCGCTGCCCTCGCTGGGCGGCACCCCCCCCTCACCCCGCCTGGGCGTCCCCTCCCATCACTCCCTCTGCTTCTCCATGCCGCTGCTGGGGGGCGCCCACCACGAACTGTCATCCGTCTACGGGTGCGGTTCTTCAGCTTTTGAGCCGTACATGCGGCTGGACAGGAAGGAGGCAGATCATGGCGGGAAGAAGACGGTTTCTTAAGTCCCGCGACACCTGGGGACTCGTCTCTGACTCTTGACTTTCAGCAGATTTGGGGGAAAAGAAAACAACCTGGATCATGTGATCTATGCGGCACCATTTTGTGCCACTGTTGACACAAAATGGTGAAAAGATGGCGGGAAGGACGTGATGTGACCGAGACTCTCCCACATAAAAAAAAAAACATTTTTGCAGGAAATGCCGTGTGTGTGTTGCGTGGACCCTGACAGGCAGATGTTTTAGCACCGCTCTCTTCGCAGTGGTTTCAGTGACTCTTCACTTTTTGTCCAGTGAGTTTGTGTGTGTGGTTTTCTCTCTCTATACAGGCCTTAATTTTACTGTTCAGGAAAAAAAAAAAATACTTGACATGGATAGTTCAGACTGAATCAGCGTCTGAATAAGATAATTCAATGGGAGCAGTTTGTACACATTTCAGTACATATTCCCGTACAAGTGGCCATGTTTGATTTGAGTTAATGTGCTATCACAATATGGAAGAAACACTGAAAAAAAAAAAAAGAATCGTAGCATTTAAATATCAGTCTCTTTGGTGTCCAGCAGTAGTTTTATGTAAATTCTTTATTTGGTTGTGTTTGTGTATAATGTGGTAGGATCTGGACAAACGGTGCAAAACTCACATATCTAGATCCCATAGTTTTAATATAAAAGAACATTAAGAAGTGTGTGAGGAAGCTGGTGAGACTCTGCCAAAGCATTTATGGACCAAGCTTTGGAGGTGTGTGTCCTCCAACCACTGAAGCAAGTCAAGGTCAAACTGAGATGACCTTTGAGCCCAAATGTACAGTTTTTGATTGATTTTGACCGTTAAATCAGACTCAAATCTAGGTTTTCATAACATCTGTCCCACTTTTTGAACAATTATTGTATTTACAGAACCAAACGTGTGTCGGCCGGTCGATTTTAATTATCAATTTTGTTCATATTTCAAGCTAAATCCACGCATTTTCTAGTTCCAGCTACAAAAAAATACAATTATCTTTATATCCTTTCTCATATATGACAATTAACCACAACAGCCTCTGAGAAAAAAAATGTAAATCTCACATTTTCACATTTTATTTTATTTAAGTTGCCCATATTATGGTTTGCAGCATCACAGCTATCAGAAGTACTCTCTCATCAGGTCATATCCATAATCACACAAAATGTATTTTTACACAGGAGACTCTAACGGTCTGCTTACATTGCAGCATCTTAAATATTTTCAATAATATATTTTATTTTTCTTTATTTGTGTTTGCGCCATGTTTCCCCCTCTTTAGACTGTTGGCCCTCCTGCTTGCCCCCCCCATTGAAAGCACTTTATGTTTGTAGGTTTTTATACATCCTCATGTATGTGCCCCCCATTTTCTCCTTATTGAAAAATCCCAGCTTTAGTGAGACTCGACACTTGATGATCCTCCCGATCCTAAATTGACTCCAGGATCAGAAAACAGCCCACTCTGAGACACCCTACATACATCAGCTGTGTTTTTCCCATATGATGCCATGTGTCCTTGTTGTCCAAAGAAAATCAAATCTCGCCTTCAATTCCCCACAATTTGCCCTCAATCTGTTTGTGTCAGATGAGTTCTCGCCCCTTTTCACAACCTCTGCCAGCTGCTTCTCCTCTCCACTTCTTACTACCCATTCCTGTCTTCTCATTGTGAGGTTTAATATGTGCTCGCTGTAGGTGGCTCGACACCTATTTAAAGAAAAAGCGACCACTATTGTGACATCAATTTAAAAAGCTGCTCACAAGTAAAAGCCAGGCTGCGTCTAAAGCGTGTTTCCAGCTGCAGATAAATGCATGGGAAGGCTTTGACCTCAGCTTATGAAAGAAAACCTCTGTCTGGCGGCCTTTTTGCACCCGGGATAGCAGGTGATTTGTTATTGTTGTGTTCAGGCCCCAGCAGTACTGCGAAAACCCCTGTTATCCACTCCCGGGCTCTTTGCGGCGGTGCACTTGTGCTGTATTATTTCTATAAGCACTATCCATAATGCACACGCTGTGGCATGAAATATTCAGCAGAGCGATGGAGCTGAGAGGTCAGGAGGCTGCTTCTCATGTAAGGCCGCTGTATCCTTTCACAAACCGTCCCTTTCCTCCCGTTCACTCACCAGAGGGGCGTTTTGCGTCATGCTTTCCTGTAAGCAAAACAGTCAAGTTTTTTTACTGGAATATTTATTTTCGCGTTGCATGATTCAGAGCTGTGCTAGGAAAAGAGGGGCTCTGCAACAAACTCTTCTTAATGATCCCATTCTCTGTTATTTGTGACAGTAGAGGAGTTGTGGTTACAGAAGACATTTCCATCCATTCAGAATCAGCATTGACTCATGTTCCGTCACTGTACGTGGTGTTTTGTCATGTAAATCTGCAGTTACTGTATTGTACGCTCATTCACGACGAGCAGCGGCCATAGGAGAGGGATGTGAGAGCTCTGCCGCTTAAACAAAGCCTTTTTTGTTTTGCTTGTCCTCAATCCAGCTGAGTGGAAGTGTTGCTTTTGACATCTTGCACTTGTTTAGCACCATCTCAGAAGCATTGTGGGCCTTCTCACGACTGCATCGTGGGTTTTTCTGTTGGGTAAAGTCCTTTTGAGATTGTGTGGAAATGTTCCTTTTATTTTATTTTCCCTTTATGCACAGCCAAGGTCCTGCATAGGCCTTAACTTCCTTTCTTTTAAGCAGTAAAAGTGACTTAATGTCAAGCTAATGGCACCATCTACTACTTATGATGAACAAACTCTATGTACATAGATATAAATTTATATATGAATATATATAAATGGGTCTTTGCACAAGTTATCTCCATGTCCGCTCCATGTGACTTTAACAGGAAAAAACAAAATGCGACGGAAGATTCATTAAAAAAAAAAAAGTCTTTATATATGCTTTACAATTCTTTGTCTCATTAACATTTTGCACTTATTTAAAGAGGCTTACTTCTGTTTCTGGGCTGACAGAGCTGTTTTCACGCTCGGCCAAGATATTGTACAATATGTATATGTATTTTTATTCATATGCATATAAATATATGTCTATGTAATTTGCCTGCTGTGTTCTTCAATTTCTGCTTCAAAGCCACGAAAACTAGCATCTAAAATGTGTGTTTGTAACATGTTCTGTACTGAATAATCAATCTTACTTCTTTTAAAGGGTTATTCAGTGAAAATACGAGTTTCTGTCAACACATCTGACTCACATCTGACTCGCTCTTTCTATTCACTGAGGATTTTGGGAGGGCCTTTGCTCACACGCATATTCATCAAAAACCTTGGCTTATTGGTCCTTTCCATTAGCGTGGCAGAAACATCAAGGTAGCGGACATTTCACCTTTTCAGGTCTCTTTGTGGAGGCCTTTGAAGACTTTTAGTTCTCTTCTGGTTTGGATGCTGGCACAAATACGTGAATTGATGCGCCCTTGGGTTATTAATTGGATGAAAATACACAAAGTGGAATGATGTGGGCGCTTCTGCTCAATGTTAGAGGTAAATACATCTCATATTTTCATGACAATAACAAATACTTTTGAAGAATGAAAAGTAATTGGAAGAACTTGGACACAGGGCTGCTGGTCAAATAACACGTTTAATCCAGTCCATGTAAAGTAGTCGAAGAATCTGCACGCCCATGAAAAGCCCTTTTGCGGTCCATGTAATTCTATCTTTTGACCACTTTAAATTTACAATTTCATCAGTATTGGATTGCCAGATTCAAGTAGTATGCCATTTCCCCAAATATGAACAAAACATAAACGTCAGGTTGTAATTTGATGCCTAATTCACTTTTGTTAACTGCAAAATTCAATTCAATTTTCACGCAAGAAAACAACATTTAAATATTTAATTTATTTTGTATCTGTGACAGTTTTTCACTTTTGATCAAATAAATACAGTAAGTAATCTGTATAGCTGTTATTTAAACATACATAAATCCACATTCCTTATATTAAATCTAAAGATACTATTCCCCTTTACACATTAAAAGCTCTTTGCAGTCTCAGATTAGAACAATATTAAAATCAATAAATAAATATGTTTTTATCGTTAAGATCAATCTTTATTGATTTATTGGAACATGTATTATGTGATTGATGCATCACAGGTTATAATCCAGGAGGCCGAAAATAGGCCTTTCTGCATAGTGTGTAATTTAACTTGTTTGTATACTTTGACCGTTCTACTTGGAGTGTACTAAAGGGAAGTTTTGATTGCAGAGCTTTTACTTTATTTACCTACAGGTATTGCTACTGTATAAGTGAAATACCTGAGTATTTCTTCCACCTCTTTAAAGTACTGAACACTTTGAGTCTCCATAGGTTGTCTCATGGACCGCTCTAAGTCTTTGTTGAAAAGACAACAGCTAACTGATTTAAAAACCCTAAGTGTCAGCTAATTCCCTCTTTAATGATGTCCTACCCAAACTCTCCGAACGACGTGTCAAATGCAGGATAAACAAAAGAGAGAAGGACTAAGCTGTAAAGGTAACACACTACTCTCAGCGTATCCCCCAGACTTCAGCGAGGGGCATTTCTCCGAGGCTGGGACAATTGATCTGCAGGGTGCCAATTATAGTGATTGGCACCTTTTATTTGAGTGAGGAAAAGGCGAGAGGGTTCAGCAGAAAGGAGACCAGATGGGTGGCCTGTTGTAGAGGAGGGGAGGAGGGGAGGAGAAAGGGAGGAGAGGAGGAGAGGAAGGAGCTGTGGCGGCAAACAGCCTCCATTGCTGCAACTCAATTAATACGGTTTTTAATGGAGGTTTTAATTTGTCATAGCTGCCGTAATAAGCTATACAATTAGGAACCTGATTTCACGTTGCGTTCGCAGCTAAGGGAGGAAAATATATCTTAATTGTCACGGTAAAAACTAAATAATGTAAAAAGTAATATATTCTTTTTAAATATATGTAGCAGAATCTGTGATGAAGTATTTGATATCTAATTATTATTCTAGGCGAAGGCATTTATAAAAAAAAATGGGCATTTAATTCGGTAATTTAATGAAAATATATATACATTATTTCTGCATTTCCAATGATTATTTGGACTATTTATTTTGTTTGGCTGAAAGTGCAAACATGTTAAATTGACTTACAGGCAGCCGGAACGGATTAATAATCTCTCTAAATAATAATAAATAAATCTTAATCATCAACAAACAATAATGTAGTTGTTAAGAGGACACCACTACTGCCTCAACTCTAATAACTGTTTGTTTGAAGTTACTTTTTTCCCTATTTCCTTTTTTTGTTTTTGTTTATTGAATCAAATGTGATAGAATAAATAAACCAACCAAACAATTCAGGTTAAGCTTTAAAAACAATCACTTTTCAGTAGGTCTAATGACAGAACGATATCAGTGTACATTTGATCCATATTTAATTGTACATAACTTGCATTGATTGCATCAGTTTGGTAGAAAACAGCAGGAATGTTTGTTTCTATTTCGATAACACCATAATATCCGTCATTCCTGCAACACATAATGCCATATCTCCAAATCAAGTGCAGTGGATATGATGGATGAGGTTAATAAATCCATGTCATTTTAAATTATGCATTTTGATGTAAAAACACAATAAATGCTTTTTTCCGGGCAGTTAGCCCCCCTAATGAGGGGTGGCAGAAACCCTTTGTTTTGAGTTATTTAGCATTCATCACAAAAGTATATACTCTTGGGTTCATTAATGTAATTGTGAGAATAACATATATAGTCAAATAAGTCTGTTTTAAACGAAATTAATAATTGTTGACAAATAAAGTACATTAATAGACACTTAAAAAAGTCGTTAGCTGCAGACATCGACATGCATTATGTTATTCATTTAGTGTTTATACTCAGTTTCCATAACTATATGTACAAACATAATTAACATAGGACACAGGATAAGAATTTAGCACTTATTATTTCGTAAATAAATATATTTACCAAAATAAACAAATCTAATTTTCTCAATTATGATTTTTTTTATTTTTACAAACTCTAGGTAAGAATGAAAAAGCTGCTGTGAATGCGTCACGGCTGCTTCCTCCGGTCTCATGCCGACGCTCCGGATCGCTTTCACATCGCTGTTTGTTGTACTTCGACAAATGAACTCTCAGCTCCGTGTTTTTTCTTTTAATAACCACCGTATGTGTTTGTGTGTGATTCTGGAGGGTCCACAGACCTTTAGGAATGCACCACTTTCCTCCCGTCCTCCCCCCTCTCCTCCCCCTCCTCCTCCTCCCTCTCCTCCTCCTCCTCCTCCTCCTCCTCCTCCTCCTCCTCCTCCTCCTATAAAGCCGCTCAGCGGCCCATCAGGGGGGCCCCTTCACTAATTAGGGTCACTAATTGGGGGTTGGCCGGGGCCGAGACCCCTCCACACCTGCACGGTCATGTGACATTCAAAGAGGTGCGTAGGGTCAGGGGTCGCGTAGTCGGGGGGGAGAGGAGAGGGAGGGTTTGGATTAGTTTGAGGGAGAGGAGAGCGGTTATCAGGAGGAAAAGGAAAAGCCGAAATGATGGACTAAAAGCTGGCTTTCTTATATTGAGCCACCTCAGTGAGCGTTCATTTTACAGTGTGTGTTTTTGCCGTAATAAAAACTCTTTAGAAAACGTTAAAAAACGTAAAAAAAAAAGCTGCAAAATGAAAGTGTTTTGTGCCCTAACTTTTTTAAGAAGTGTCCAAAAAGAGTGTATGTGCGAGGAAAGTGTGAGACAACACGTAAGCAAATGGAGGCGGGACATGCTGCCCGGTCAGAGGTTAATTGCCAGGTGACCTTAAGGGCCGGACAGCTCAGCGGAGACCCCCGGCCCGCCTGCCTCTCCCAGCTCTCGTGGACTAAGTGATGTCTGCGTGTTTTGACACGATTCACACAAGAGTCGGGCTTAAGCTCGCCGAAAAAGATTCACAGCTGCATTCCTGTGAGAACCAAACCGACACGAGAGACTTGGAGGAAACGACTGGCTTTAGAAAATGTTTTTTTAAACTATGCAAAGTAATGATGTGAGACGATGAACGAGGCAGAAAGGCGTGCATTAAAATCTAATACATTTCTATCATTAAACAACCCTAACCTTTCTCAACACCAGGCTCCCGGACTTTAAACAAATTATAAAAATACATTTAAAGAACAACCAACAGAACATTTGGACACGTTCAACTCCAACATGTATGACATCTGAATAGCATTTAGCGGCATCAGTTTCAGGCTTATGGTTTTGTTTATGCTTGGTATACGTTTATACAGCTTTAACACTCTCTGCGGATACAGATTTAATAATTGCATCAAAGTCAATATCATCATCAGGTTAAGATTTTAAACAATACACCATTGTATTAGAAAATGATGCTAAGTATTCTTTGCACTTAAGATTTGTTGTGCAACACGTGTTTTTGAAAGCATATTTTCAGTCCCATCTGCACACTCAAGGCCTCACACGGGTCAAACATGTGGACAAACAGGCATTTAAATTCTGTGACCTATCATTGTTGTGTTTTGTGTCCCTGTGACACACACACACACACACACACACACACACACACACACACACACACACACACACACACACACACACACACACACACACACACACACACACACACACACACACACACACACACACACACACACACACACACACACACACACACACACACACACATCATTACAATGTCCCGCTTTCAATTGCTCAACCTTTCATGAATGCCTCTGCATACAAAGAGTAGGAATTTCAAATTGTATTTGAACCTTCCGCACAATAAACCTGAGCATTGGTGTAACAGTAGGCGAGGTCTCCTGTTTTCCCTCGTGACTATGGCTCTACTACCTAATGGCCTTTACAATTTACACTTTTCTGTTGTATTCAAGGACACTTTTCCCCCTCCTGTCCTATTTTGTCTGTGCCCCCAAAGGCAACACGTTTGCATCACCTTTTCACCTCCCCATTCATGACAGTTAGACGTGCATTCATATGATAGGAAACAAGCAGCGGCTGCTTCAAGAACATTCCAGCGTTGTTTTGTGTTGTGCTTGCGAATCACTGGACAGAGCTGCAGATCGACTCTGGCCTTGGTTACAAAGCTGCTTTTGTAAAGACGGACATTCCTTGGTTTATCTTCCCCAGTTAGGTCAGTTGGTTTCCAGAAAGTGACCAAACCTCAAGGACACAGCATGGCACCTTTGTTTGTCTCCAGCACCTGATCTCAATGATCTTTCAACATTTACCACCACAAACAGTTTCGAAACCTTGGACTGCCCTTTTAGAAAACTTGATGATTTCTGCTTTTAAATCCACTGTGATCTCTTTCACTTTGTTCCTCTCACTCCAAGACTAGGTTTATGCACAGTGCTAATGCACAACAAAGTGCTTCCTTTCACTAATGAATGCAAGGTTTTGAACAGAAACCTTCTCATATTCTATCATCATCACATACTTCAAGACTCTCTGAACTGACAAGGCAAACCAACAATAGCTAATTACATATTCGGCAGCTCTGAGAATATGTTATTTAAAACGGCACAAGAAACGTCCTTTTAGGAAATAATAGGTAAGGTGACGATGAGTGCAGTGGGATGAAAAATATGGCATTCCTTATAAAAATAAAGTACAGAATGTTTTGTATAAGGCAATCTTTGAAAAGAGAGTGTCTATGTCCTTGTGCACTGGAGTCTTGAGTGTCTCATTGAAAAAGCTTTAAGAGCACTTGTCTCAAATAAATTAAGTTTTCTGAGGATATTTGTGTCCTTTCGCTACAGATTCCTTTCTATAGCTTTTAAGTTATTGTCTTTTCATCTTGGTCAGGAATTTCATCAGCTCCCTCCATTGATTGTGTTATGTGTGCTTTAGCTATATTTATGTGTCATTGGCATGTCTTTTTGTGATTCCCCAGCAACTTTATTAATCCTTGCCAGGATGCGTCCCTGCAGAAGATAACAAAGTCTAGCAGATATAATTAGCTGTCGCTAGCTTGTTTTATATTTCGCTAAGTCCATTCGGCAAAAAATTACAGCTAACTTTTCAGTGCTTTTATCTACTTGTCTCAAAACTAGTAGGGGAGAGTGGGTAAATTGAGCCATTTTTTGTTATGCTGTCCTCTAAGCAAGGAGAAATGACACATAGTACAAATGAAAACACACACCTATAATTCAGGATGTCTCCTAATTAATATTTGATCAAGGGCAGTGAAAATATTATTTCTTAAAAAAAAAAGTCTTGTGGCTCAACTTGCCCCAGTGTAGGGGTAAGTTGCACCACTGTTCAAACCTGGGCATACCTACAACACATCTTAAAGGTAACTATAAACTATAAATAACAAACCAAATACAAGCTTAGTTTTTCAAATATTTTGAATATAAATTTTGATTGAATTGATTGATTTTTTTTAACATGTTAAAAGGAAAAGTAATCATACAAATGGTGATACAATTTCATACATCTTACCAATCAAACACAGGGTAAATTCAACTTTAAATGTAGCCTACAATGAGCTCTTATTATCAACTTGGCCTACTTTCATTCATTTCTCCATTGAAAAACTGGCTCAACTTACCCCAAGGCCCATGGTTCACTTTACCCCATAGCCACCATTTTAGAAAAAATAGCCTAGCATTCAAATTCAGTCATCTTTAGCTTAGTGATTCACATGGTTTAATACGCTGCCAACACATCAACATATACAATATATGTGTTTAAACCTGGATACTTTTTTTTGTACATGACAGCCGATATAGCTGACATCTAGAAAATGTACTTTGACAAGCAAAACACTTTTTTTGTAGAAATGTTTACTTACTAGACCACAATGAGCATCTCTCTTTCACAGGCAATGAGAAATGGGTGGAGCTTGCATCATTTCTGGTCACTTGATTACAACTATAAGGCGTTGCCTGGTTACAGGGGGTGGTTCAACTTACCCACTGGCTCAATTTACCCCCTTCTCCCCTATCATGTTAAAGTGTCTTAAATAGGAATTTGATGGCTGGAAACATGATACAGCCACTGAGGCTAAAAGCTAACAGGTCGCAGGTCGAATGCTAGCTAACGTACATTGTTATTATATTTTAGTGTTGAGCTGTAGTCACTGTTCTTTTAAGAGTAAAAGTAAAATGGCCTGCAAGAGAAAAAGCTTTCAGTATGGTGAAAATCGGTGGCAATATCTTGGAAAATGTTTACTGTGGTTGACAGTGTAAGAGCTGCTGTTAGCTTAAACTCAGATTTTTGCTCAGTATTTTCACTTGTTGGTCCGAAGAAACTGTCTTTAAAGATAAGCATTATTTAAATTCAGACAATATAGCCCAGTGGCGGACTGGCCATCGGGACGTTTGGGACAAATCACGATTGGCCGGTAGGCCTACTGAAGTGGGCCGGTCGGCAGGGCCGGCCCTGACCAATTTGCCGCCCCAGGCAAGATTTTAGCTGGCGCCCCCCCCCAAAATGCAGACACTCACTATGATTCGCGCGTGCACGGTTGTGGCATGACCACCAAAACAGAAAGATATTGACACAAGATGTGTGCAACTGTATTTAGTTTGAAGTTAAAAGCATCACTCTGGTGCACTTTGAGAGCAACATTAGGAGATCTATGGATACATCTCTCAGCACCCAGATGAAACAGAACTGTAAGCAGATTTTCTTTTTCTTTATGGATATTTTACAAATCACTCCCCTTTCAAACTGTATTCTTGTTTATTAATAACAACTTTTTTGTACTGTCAATATTTTATACCTGTTTTTCACCTATTCTCTTATTTTGTTATAACTATAATGATCATATAAAGGTGTGCCTTTACCTCAATGAGCTGAGGTTATCAGAGCCGCTCAGTCTTTCAGGAGAGAGCTCTCTAAAGCTCTCCCCCCCACGGCCGCTTACAATGTAAATTCCAATGTTAATAAAAGCACACAGAAGTTTATTTCCCATAAACCTCTGGTTTTTACTGGGACTGGGGCAGTTCAACTTGATTTTGGGGCGGGGGTGCACCATAGTTTATGGGCGCTGGACACAATATAGGCGTAGTTCTGTTAGTATAAGATAATAAGATGTACTTTGTTGATCCAAAATTGGGAAATTGTGTTATGAAATGTAAAGATATATATTTTTTAAATTTCTAACTTTTTTTTTCTTTTTTCAATTTTCAGCGCCCCCTATGGGTTGATGCACCCTTAGCATTCGCCTAAACTTCCTATGCCGACGGCACTAGCCTCCCCCCCCAGCCCCCGTTGACAATTTACTAGCGTTATTTACTTGCGGTATTTACTTGCGGTACCGAGGTGGGCCGCCCGGATAAGTCACTAGCACCCCCCCCCCCTTGACAATTTACTAGCGGTACCGAAGTGGGCCGGTCGAGAGTCCCGGGCCGATTTTTAGTCCCAGTCTGCCCCTGATATAGCATACAATCCTATATGCTAAGGTGCACATTTGTCAAAAACTGTTGTATTTTAGGACATTTAACATAGCCAAATTAAATAATCAGCTGGTATCACATAGCCTATTTACACTTTTAACTATTACATTTTGGTTTTACACTTGGATCATCCCATGATCAACCTGGGCTTGACCCTCT
Organism: Pseudochaenichthys georgianus; assembly: GCF_902827115.2. Lineage (NCBI taxonomy): Eukaryota > Metazoa > Chordata > Actinopteri > Perciformes > Channichthyidae > Pseudochaenichthys > Pseudochaenichthys georgianus. The sequence goes on along the minus strand of NC_047520.1, from coordinate 6,194,213 downwards.
GCCCCCCTGGGTCACTGCAGGTTGCCCTCATTAGTAACTGAGGGTCTCAACCTCGTCCCAGTCCATTGCCCTATTTCAGTCCTCCCTAATAGAGCCGAAACGACCACACATGAATTGAGGTTTCTCCCTTGGACCGTAACCTATAACCTCGGGAACTTCACTTTGTTTCTTTGCCTCCATTCATTCCGTCGATCTGCAGCAATCCGTTTAGTCAATGAAAAGGGAAAGACACACATGCACAGAAGAGATAATTTCCTTGTCCTGCCCTCCCCTCCAAACACAGGACGCCCACACACTCCTTCATGCTACTGCAGAGCATTTCCGGGCCGCGAACAGAGGGAGCTAGTGGGAGAGGAGGGGATCACAACGGGATTATTTGGGAAGAGGAAGGGGAGAGAAGGAGGGGGCTGAGGCAAAAGGAGGGAGCGACTCTGCTTTTCAACGGACGTGTGAACAAAAGCCTGGTCAAACTGTCGGGCCCGAAGCCTAGGGTGTTTACTGCTCTTGTATCTATATCCAACAAATCAAAGATCCTCCCTCACCACCTCCACTGCTCGACTCCCCCTGCTGCCCCTCTTCCCTTGAGCTGCCTGGCTTTATTGGGAACAGCAAATTAAGGAACCATCCATCTGGGTGTGATCACCAATTACGGAGGGAAGCTGTCAGCATGCATTAAGGCCTGTGCGGAAGGCGGGCGTGTTAGGGCGGATTTTTATGAACAGAGAGGGAGTTAAGAAGCAAGAAAATGATTGGATTAAAAAACGTTCACAAAACTGAACATTAAAGCATTTCTTATTCTGATGTCTAAAACCCCCATACGGCCTCTCTTCATGTGTCAGGAAAACAAAGTCCTCTCATTATGTGCCGCCTTGCCGCTCCAAACAAAATTGCATTGTTTCAGCAGCGAGGATGATTGAGCTTTTTCAGCGCGATATGTAAGCGATATAAACACGGTAAAAACTCAATGCATGCTTTTGGACGGCCCCCTTTTGTCACTGCTCACTGGCACAGGCCATGATTCCCTGTAACACTTCTCCTCCGGCCAGCTTTCTCACAACACAATAGAGCCGTCATTAACTTTTTGCTCCATCGGAATGCTGAAAGACTAAAACTCCCCCCTTTCCCCTCCCCTTGTTCCACCATGCGTCCCGCTTTTCTCTCCGCTCGCTGGTCTTCCAGGGCCCTAATTTGCGAAGGCCAGGTGTGCGCGTCCCACAGTAAAGGGGGGTGAGGGCGAGTGAGGCAAGGGGTGAGTTTGAGGGGAGGAGGGGGGTGGCACAGAAATGTGGTTAACAAACCAGAGGGCATCAGTGCAAAGTGTTTCCTAGCAGTTTCTCTCTGTTGTTTAAATGTGTTTGCTTGTTTGTTTGAATTGCGTACAAGAACCACCTGTGGCTCCTGACCTTTACAAGGGGTCCCAAGGTAAACTTGAGAGGTCATAATTGGAGATAAAAGCAGAAATGCACATATTTCTGGTTCACAAAATGTGTTGAACTGGATGATCTTGATGCAGCTTAAAATCATTTAAGAAACAGGACCATTTCAAAGATGCAAGCGACTGTTTGAATGGGATCCAAACAAAACTGTATGTGAAAGACCTGCAGTTACAGATTTTTCTGGCCGCACGTCATTAAAATGTATACTTAAATTAATACGATTTTCTGGTCAATCACACCTTTGTAGGTCCAATATTTTCTCTCTTTGTGCTCTATTGTGGTCTCCACCACATATCCCTCTATTCAGCTGCTTACCACTCCTCTGCTACTCTTTTAAATGTTCACGCCACACTTTGGGGCTTTTCTTTTTTAAAGCTTTATTGCTAAGAATGGCTGACTGCTGCTGTTGATGCTTTCAGACAGCAGTAAGACTAATACACATCAGTAAAGTTGCAGGATAGAAAACCAAAACAACGAGCTAAAAGGCGATAAACGCTCCATCGAGGAAGAACTGCAAAGTTAAAAATCTGTTTTTTGTTGTTCATAGTAACACCCTTTATGTGTAGTCATTTGATCCTTTGTTATTATAGCTGCTCTAATTTTCTTTGTGTAGTTCTTTAGCCACAAATTGTGCGTCGCATTCATGCACGTCCCTCTGTGTCGCTGCTGAGTTGAATGTGTGGGAGTTTATGTGCCGAAAACTCTGCTCTCTATGTGATGTGTCACTTTGAATATGTGCTCTGGCGGTGAATATGAGTATGAATGTGTGAATGAGTCATTGTGTGTGTGTGTGTGTGTGTGTGTGTGTGTGTGTGTGTGTGTGTGTGTGTGTGTGTGTGTGTGTGTGTGTGTGTGTGTGTGTGTGTGTGTGTGTGTGTGTGTGTGTGTGTGTGTGTGTGTGTGTGTGTGTGAGTGAGGGTAATTGGGGGATGAAGGGGGGAGCTACAAGTCGCTCCAAAGTTGTTCACCAGCCAGCCTGCCAGGTTGAGCGAGTTGCTCAAAGACACTTGGGGGGGGGGGGGGGGGGGGGGGACCAGGACTAATTACCACTAATTGAATTGGATGTGCTGATCAGATGGGAGTCTGTGGAAGTAATCTGAGTTGTCACAGCAGATAACGCTGGGCCGTCCCAGAGTGTCCGCCTCATGTGACAGCCTGTAACATAGCCTGCGAGAGGGCACTGGCCCCCTTTGTCCAAACCACAAAAGGGAAGAGAAGCAAAGTTGCCAGTTACAGTGAGCAGCGAGCGGCTAAGAGCGGGAGGAGGGAGTCGTGGGGGAGGAAACGATGAGGGGACAGATGACTGAGATGACAGAGACGAGCGGAGGACGGGGAAATGTTCAGTGGGGGAAAACAGTGGCAAAATGAGATGAAGATGTGTACTGAGAGGGAAAAAGGGGGAGGGGATGGGAAATTGGTTTTCAGGGTGAAAATCTGCAAATGTTGGGTTCATTCACAAAATAATGTGTTTTACCCAGATGGACCGCTGGGTGCAAGTATGCGAGACCATCTTTGCAAGACTAGATTGCTTTAAGGATTATTACATTTTTTTGTTTCATTCTCTTTCACACAACTCACACCTGATGACTGTGGCTAAACATTAACGCGTGTTTGCTGTAAACATCTTAAGGGATGAATAATGATCAGTACTTTGCCTTCAAGCTTTTACTCCCCCCTCTTCTTGTTACATTTGAGTGCATTCTTGAGGCACAACTGTATCCACTGCAGCTGTGCAGCATAGTGTACAACTGCTACTGTTGATCAGGGAGACGCATAAAGAGTACAGGTGGAAGACAAAGAGAGACAGGGAGAGAGAGGGGTGAGAAAAGAGAGTGACTGTGGGTCTTTCCCAAGCCTGCAGCAGTCCAATTAAGCAGGATTTCGCCCACATCTGATCAAACACACACACACACACACACACACACACACACACACACACACACACACACACACACACACACACACACACACACACACACACACACACACACACACACACACACACACACACACACACACACACACACTTACAGCAGCTGTGCAGTCAGTTGGTGCTTTTGAGGGAGGGGTTCATTCTTGTCAGCACCATGAAAGCAGGCCGCCACGGACGTGTGTGTGTGTGTGAATATGAGCGTGCATGTGTATATCCACTTATGTGCATGTCAGTGTTTGTATAAACTCTTATAGTATCTCAAACCTTAATATGGTCGCTTAACTATTTAAATGCTGCTATTATTATTATTATTATTATTATTATTATTATTATTTTAGCGATGAATACTTATGTCTTTTTAAAAAAAAAAAGGATTTCTCATATGTACTTTTTCTCTATAATAAACATGTTAGCTTCTTTATTTTGCTTCCCTTTTATCTGCTATGCCACTTTTGCTGTAACACCGCTGCGGGACTAATAAAGGAATTCTGGTTCTGCAGATGTGAGTGTGCGTCTGTGCCGGCCAGTGTGTGTGTGTGTGTGTGTGTGTGTGTGTGTGTGTGTGTGTGTGTGTGTGTGTGTGTGTGTGTGTGTGTGTGTGTGTGTGTGTGTGTGTGTGTGTGTGTGTGTGTGTGTGTGTGTGTGTGTGTGTGTGTGTGTGTGTGTGTGTGTGTGTGTGTGTGTGTGTGTGTGTAAAGGGTGAGTTATGCATGGGGTGGGCATCCCGGGGCACGCAGATGTGTGAGTGTGTAGGACTAAGCCCTGGCGAAACCCGCTGCGAGAGATCACGACCTTTACAGAATCAGTGCCTCTGCATGTCAGGACTAATGGAAGGGCCTCACCAGCTGCACAGAGAGGAGGACGAGGAGGAGGAGGGGAAAAGATGAAGAGTGAATTAAAGCTGAGGTAGGAGGAAAATAGGAATGGATAGGAACATGTAGGATCAGTAGGTGATGCTGGAGGGAGACAGATGATGAAAGTATTGAGGAAGCAAATGGATTCAAGGAAGAACAAGTGGAAAAACATTAAGAGGAGGGACATTTTTGAAAAGGCGAAAACTAAAAAAGTGGATACTAAGGGAAAGAGAGACTAAATGCAAGCTTAGCCGAAAAAACAAGAGTATATAGAGGAGGGATGATGGCGGGATGATATTAAAAAAGGAGGGGGGGGGGGGGTTAGATGAGGCCTTGGTGCTGAATGCAGATTTTCTTCATGTCTGGTATCATCCCATCTTCCCCTTGGACCTTGTTTTTGGATTTTCGCTGCTTTTTCATGTTGTTCAGTTCTTTAGATTTTTCTAAAAGCGTAACCTTGTGGGAAGAGAAACGGTGTGACGGTGCGGAAAAGACAAGAATTGTGGAAAGAAGAAGAGATCAGATTTATCTGATTAAAACAAACAAAGAAATGTATGTTTTATCATTTATAAGTCTACCTATCACTAATAAAGCTGCGAATGGATACGGGACCTTACTGACTCACAGACAGCCATATTTATAATCTCCTCACTGGTTGAACATAAAGCATATTTGTGTATATTATTAATCAGATGCCTGCTCTCTTCTGAGAAACATCCTAATTTATTGACAATGTTGTAGATCGTTCAAATGTGAAAAATACAATTTAGGATGTAAATTTAACATTATAATTTAAATCAGAAATGATTGCATTTAAAGCCAGCATTCAGGAGATATAAGAGCAATCAGGTAATTGTTGTCAAATGATGTTCCACACTGATAAGGACAAATTGGCTCTGACACTTATTGAAGAGAAAATAAGCAGCAATCAAGGTGAGGCGACTAAACGTCCAGCAAGTTTGGGTTTCCAAGAGCGAGAGGTGATGAAATAATTTCCTGCAACAAAGAAAAGGATCGTGATTTACGCTGTTAACTCGCAGACGGCTCTATCAGCTGCAGTGATGGAAGTATTCAGATCCTTTGCATAAGAAAAACCACCTGTAAAAATACTATGCTACAACTCCTCCTTCATTAGAGTTGTACACAAAGTCAAAGTAAGCAAATCAGCTAAAAGTAGTGAAATACTAAACGTAAAATAACTAAATATATATTTTTTAGAGATACAAAAAAAGTCTAAATCATTCCAAATAAATGTGATTGTTTTTTAAATATTCTATTCTCCAAAAACTTATCTCAAAATTGGACAGCTGATTTATCGACCAAGCTGTTCTTGTATAAACGTTTGGCGAGTTTAATTTAAAACTACACGTTTTATAAAGTCCAACCCGAACCCTAACCCTTTATATGCAAAAATCTTCATTTTGGAGTAACTAAAGTTGTAAAATAAATGTAGCAAAATATAAAATATACTTCCCTTTAAAATGTAGTGATGTTAAAGAGTCATAAAAGGAAAATACCCAAGAAAGGTTATTTCTAATTCGCACCAAGGTACATATTTACAGCTAATTTGCTTACTTTTCTTGAGTAAATGTACTTGGTTACCCTCCTCCTCTGAGTGTGTGTGTGTGTGTGTGTGTGTGTGTGTGTGTGTGTGTGTGTGTGTGTGTGTGTGTGTGTGTGTGTGTGTGTGTGTGTGTGTGTGTGTGTGTGTGTGTGTGTGTGTGTGTGTGTGTGTGTGTGTGTGTGTGTGTGTGTGTGTGTGTGTGTGTTCAGCTGCAGACAGTGCCCCCTGTGTGCCCGTTAGGACCCGGCCCCCCCCCGCTTCCTCTCCTTCACGACCTGTAGACGCTGATCAGTCTGTGCCACTTTGTGCCCGGTGCAGCAGACGGCTTCCCCTCTGACATCATCACTCCGAGACGGGCAAATGCCAACGACGCTGACAGGCTGTCTGGGGGATTTGGTTCCAGCGTACAGTGGCTGCAGTGATGTCTTCTTTTATCTAACACATAGAGATTAGAGTTTAGTCTGGCACGAGCAGAGAAAATAAAGACGTTTTTATTCTTGTAATAAAAGTGCTGGAAAAAAACAACTGATATCTAAAATGTCTTCTCTTTTCATTGGGATACTCATTAGCATAAGCACCACAACAAACATAAACAAAACATCTAATTTAATCAACAGTCGACCGTGGAAGTGAAACAAAAAGTATAATCCTTTCAACCATCATTAAGCTAACCACAAAGGAACATTCAAACAACTCATCAATAATGATTTACACATTTTTACTACGAATTAATTTATAACAAACATAAGTTCTTCCAGCTGGGAAGAGACCGAGGGGTAGACATAGGACCAGGTGGAGGGGTTATATCTCTTCGCTGGCCTGGGAGCGCCTCGGGATCCCCCAGTCAGAGCTGGTTGATGTCGCCAGGGGAAGGAACGTTTGGGGCTCTCTGCTGGAACTGCTACCCCCGCGACCCGACGGGAGCGGGAGAAGATGGATGGATAAGTTCTTGTCTGAGATGTCCTTAAATTGTATACGTATCTATCCTTCACTATTAAACAAAATAAGGGACAAGAACATAGGGTATTCACACTAGTTAACATTTAGTTTTTTACACCATAACTTATGATTCCTAATATTTACAGACACAGTTCAATTTAAATAACTTAATTAAGATATTCATTTTACCCAAAGTTTCCTTTACAGAATCTACAGGTTTTTTTAGCTCGCAATAAGCAACAGTTAATACATATATATTTTGCTGTCGTGCTTTAAGCTTCACTTATTCAAACTTGTGGATGAATCCTTGAAGTTTTCTCATTTAAAATACAGAGACAACAAGAAACAAGCAAAGACACTTTTGTAAAGAAGAAAGACATTTCATTTGAAAATAAAATAAGTGACATGATTAAAAAGAAGTTATGATTCTTATTGATTGTACTGCGATTTGAATGTTTCTGTAACATCTTGTTTAATATATTTATTTTCCCCTCTGAAGCATTTTAAATTGCCTTTAATTGGCCTTTTCCTGCGTATTCCTTATTCCTTAAAGATCAAATGCGCCCCCGCCCCTACACACACACTTTGTTTGTAGTATTTGTTTAATTGTATTATTCAAAGTTACATTTCCCCCTGCAGTCGTTATGATTTAGAGCTCAGTACTGAAGACAGAAAGAAGTGAGGCAGAGCAACAGGTGGCTGCTCACAGAGTTAGAGTGACACCTACAGAGCTCAGGGTGCAAAAACCACCATGCTGCAATTCATAAACACACACTCAGACTGGGAGAGTGAATATCTGTCTCATAATTCACATTTGAAAGTGTGTTTCCTGTTGGAAAAAAGCACAGCAACTCTGGCCTTATTACGTTTACACTATGATCATTCTGCAGGGACAGATACATATAATATTAATCAGCGTTTATGGTTCATTTGCATTCATTGTGAGGTTAGCTTTTTAAGAACAAATACAATGAACCAACACAAACTGTTTAATTCAAAGTGACGGTGCGGACAATAAGACAATAGTTATATTATCTAAAATAAAGTTATGGTGACTTTTGAGTGATCAGGGACATCCGGGGAAGATTGTATTAAGTTAAATGTCTACAAATAATTACAAATATATTTTTCTACATTATCAAAATTACATACAATTCTTGAGCCACATTTTTTAATATTCCTTCTTTCAATCATTGTGTGTTTTTCACTCTCTCATAATAGACTCGTCCTCATCCTCTGGTCTAAACTAAAGCAGAGACAAATCCCATGCAGGGAATTTCCTCCCAGGCTGCTATTCTTACTATTCATTTACACCTGCAGCCTTAAATAGTGCCTCCTACATGTAGTAGTAACTCTGTTAATGCACTTTAAAGTACACTTGTATTGCTGCCAAGCAAGCCATTTAGTGCCTTTGAAACTGATTAGACTTTCCTAGAAGATACAGGTTGCGTCTGTACTTTTGCGTTGTCTTGTTTTGATATATGCCTGTATAGAGTGTTCAAGTTCATCTAATATAATTGGAATTTAAATTGTAATAGTGTATGAGAAATGCAGCAGGTGCAACTTCAAATCTGTGACGACATAATGATGTAATATAAAGTATAACGAACATGGCCCAAATATTAATCATCGCATTAAGGACTTATTAAAATATCCCTGCTGGCTGTAGCAGATGGTAAAAGGATATTTTGGGGTCATGTGAAATGATATCTTTCATTTAGGGGTTTGTTTGGACAAAAGATAATGGCTCCGACTTGTTTTTTTTTAAGATAGAGAAGGGAGAAAGTGTGAAAGAGAAAAAGGGGAGTGTGTGGAGCCGGCGGTGGATTGTTTGTTTAGTGTTCACAGTCGTACAGTGGAGTCACCAGGAGGCCAGCAGTGTCTGCGAGGCTCTTCTGTCACAACGAATAACTTCTACTTCCTCCCAAGACTGTCCATCCTCTCTTTCCAGCATCCTCCTCTTTGAATTCCTAGGAACATGGATCCTGCCTATCACCATTATTCCTCTCTACTTGCCGGCTTCTCTTCTGCTGTCCCGCCTCAAGGCCTCGTCTTATGCAAAGGTCGCGACCCCTTGTTGACCCGAGCTTGGCCTTTGCAGGTTAGCTTCTCTGTCAGCTGCAGCTGTGGGGCTGCTAAAAGCCTGGATAATCCAATCACACAGTCATTAGTGCTGACTATGGCCAGAGCCGGAGCAGGTGAGTTTGTGTTTGTGTCGCTCTCGTAGTCTTTTACTAGATTTTTGTGTTGTTCTTTTAAACACATGTTAATCACAAGCTGTCTGTCTCATGATCAGGAACACATCAGATCAGTGGACACCCAACGATCTGTCACATCGCTCTGATTCTACAACCAGATGCTTCTGTGGTGTCGTAAAACCAGAGCGTCCACGCTACAGTTTCATTAAACCTCTGTTAAGGTGGATGCAGACGAGGGATCGGTTGCCAGGATTGACATTTTCAGCATGAAAGGCATGTGTCATGTTCGAGACAATCATGGCGGAGATGTAAAGAAGATGAGCTGCAGGAGACTACAAATGTGTAAGGGTCCTATGGAGCTGCAGAAGAGACTGTGAGGAGAACCATCATCATCTCTGACTCTTAATCACTTTAAAGACCAATTAAAAGAAGAACAATAAGATGGTGTCTAAGCATTTTAATTTGGTCTTTATTATTATTACATGCTGTCAGGTCGGCCTGTTACCATGGCTATATATCTCCCTTTTATCTTAACTTGCTTGATAAATAACAAATAATTACTAAATGTTTGGATGTTTTTATTTTTATTTAAGTTTTCCTTTCAGTTTTTATGTTCCTTTCTTTCTTTAATTTGTTCTCCTTAACCCCCTGGTTGTTGTGATGGCCTGTGGCTTCTTAACCTCTCCTGACACATTTTTACATTTTTTACATCTTCTGTGTGTAAATGGGAAACATGTTTTTTTGTATAGCCCCAACGCTACAGTATGACCTGCATATGACATTACAGATACTTTTATTAAATTATTCATGCCTGTATGTACACTTTTTATTCCATTCTCCACAGATTCTACACATGTGTCTTTAAATTGTGCTTGTTCCTCAAGTCTACTCAATTTACAAAGTGCAAACACGGTTGATATGACTCGTCGGATGTGCAACATACACTGAAAAGCATTAAAAAAATTGAAAAATAACAATTTTACCTGGTATTTTACCTGGTACTCCTGAAATGGAACCAATACTGACAGTAGTGCAGTATTATGTGTTTGTATACCCTCCTCAATACCCCTATCCTGCTGGTGATTAACTTAAATTAAATATAATCTGAGGGTAAAAGTGGACACAATTGCTTCCACTTTTACGTTTTAAATAACGTTACTAATCTTCAAAATGTTTGTACATCTGTTGAAACTCTCTTAACAACTGGACAACTTTTAATATATATATACGTCACCGGACGTCCATCAGATCATTCGGTCTGATGATATGATTGGACCGTTCGGCCCGTCCACACAGCGGCGTGCGTTGAAGCTTCCAACGCTTCTGCCCATTCACTTTGAATGGGGTGACGTCACTTTTCGCCGAACTGCATTTTGGGAAGCGACGTGGAGCGTTGCTGGCGTTGCTGGCGTTGCTGGCGTTGCTGGCGTTGCTCGCTTCAAAAGTTGAGCAATGTTCAACTTTTGACGCCTCAATGGAGGCGTCAGCCAATCGAATCATATGCCAGTACAAGCTATAGCCAATCAAACCGCGTGCTTGTGTGTCTGGGGCGGGAGATTCATGTGATTGGTTGTTGGTCGAGTGTCACCGACCTGCCTGTCTGTCTACCTGTCTGCCCTTGATCTTCACACATGCACAGGCTATACATTAACGGAGCTTTCCAGAAGCTATTATTAACCCAAAACCTGTGAGTAGGCTACTAACAGTATACATGTTCATGCTTTATTATGACATTGTTCATGCATAAGGAGAGTTACTTATATATACATTCCAATGCTTCTAAAAATAAAACAAAAATGTTGTTGACTAGTCTGCCCACCTCGACGGATATTTCAAGAAACATCTTAAAACTGGTTGGTACGATCTTATTTGTTTATTATTTATGGTATGTTTACGTTTATTATGATGTTTTGGACGTTGTATTCAGTGTTACCACAACGTGTTCCAGCTGCCAGCTAGCTCAATTAGCCGCTAAAGATAGACACGTGTTTGTATAGCTCCTGCGGCTAATTAAACTAGCGCTATTAGTTAGCTTAATTGAGGCTAGGCTAGTTACTTTGGGCCTGGCATTGTTCGGTTTAATTTTACCGTGCTGGTAGTTTTTTTAGGATTATCAACCCTAGTTTGAAGCCCAAAAAAGGGAACCGCCCACGCTTTCATTGAATCGTCCTCAGAGGAAGGTAGGATTTATATTACTATTCTATGATTAAAATGCATTATACTGTCTCATGTAGCAAACCATGTATAAGGCAAGGCAAGTTTATTTATATAGCATCTTTCAACACAAGGCAATTCAAAGTGCTTTACAAAAAACGAAAGACATTAAGAAAATGGCATTTAAAATCAGTCATTAAAAAGAAAAGATAATAAAATAAACATTAAAAGAAAAAATACATGGATAAAAGTTACAGTGCAGTTTAAGATGTGAATAGTTCAATTAAAAGCAGCGGAAAAAAGAAAAGTCTTTAGTCTGGATTTAAAAGTAGTCAGAGTTGCAGCGGACCTGCAGGTTTCTGGGAGTTTGTTCCAGATATTTGGAGCATAATAACTAAACGCTGCTTTTCTGTAGATAGTCAACACATTTCCCGTAAGGTGTTTTCTTAAAGTCGATAAAGTAATTGCGTGTTATGTTTTTATTTTCTATTTGATTTATACGTCCTCATATGTCAGGATGGCCGAGCGGTCTAAGGCGCTGCGTTCAGGTCGCAGTCTCCTCTGGAGGCGTGGGTTCGAATCCCACTTCTGACAATAACCTTTTGAGACGTGCTCAGTTGCAAACAATCACATGCTCTTGATGAACACATGATCCATTAATAGCTTTGTTGACTGGTTGCTGTTCACTTTTTAGGATCTGAGGCTTTAATTTGTACGAATGGGTTTAACCTTACACCATATCTTGAATGTTGCAGCTTAAAATAGATAGTTGTTGAACTCAAAGCTTTAATACTGGTAGATTGAGAGCAAATATAATTATAAATCGTATGAATTTATGATTATGCACAAGCAGGGTTCCCACGGTACCTGGAAAACATGGAAAACATGGAATTAATTTTTTCATTTTCCAGGTAGGCTATGGAGAAGTCATGGAAACTGAGCAAAAGTGAACACTTACATGGAAATAGAAACAGTTGTCCTGGAAATTGTTATTGGATGAGGTGTAAAATAGTAATAAAATGAAACTATTGAGCACAGAATTAAGATGAGTTTATAAAAAACACTTTACATGTGAACAGCTTTTACTGTAGATAGAAATAGATGATCCCATGTTGTCGAGCATGCTCTTGGCATCCTATATGGTATATTGGATGTTGGAATTTGATGTAGGCAACTTGGTGATATGGACTTTAAAAGTATAGTTTCGGATTGGTGGACTTCAGGAATAATAACGTTACTCGCGATCTCAATAGAAGGGTCAAATACATGCATTTCCCAGCCAACACGGGAGCCTTGACATCTACAGTGAAACTTCTTATGCAAGTTTATCCTCAAATGTAAGTAACTGTGGTAAACTTGGCTTTATCAACGTTAGTTAGTAAGCAGTGCAATCTTGCTAACTAGCTAGCAGTTTGAGTTTGTTTTGAATTTGGATTTGTTAATGATGGTTAGCAAGCACATGGAGTGCAATCTTGCTAGCCAACATTCAGTTTGCTAACTAACTAGCTAGTGTTGGCTAGCTTGCATTGCTAGCTAACTACCAATACATTTTCACATTAGGCTGTGACATTACTTCTATACTAGTTGACATGAATAGTCTAGTCTTGATACATTTTGTAACATTCATTCTTATATCTACTTTTAGCTATTTTGTGATTTTTCGTTTTTTTCTTAAAAAAAATTATACTAGTAAATAGGAACATTTGGGGTGAGACATTTTTGAAAATTCATTGATCATGCCTAGACTGATTATATACATCTATACTGTTAAGCTAAGCTTACTAGTTGGGTTGCTGTACTGAGGAACCACAGGGGGAACCAGCCTTATGTTTTCCCTTTTAGGTTCATTAGTAAGACTCATAATCTCAAATGTGTGATGCATTACGGGAGTGAGTGACAATGACACGCGGCAGATTCAAGTCACATTGGAAAGATGACTGGATTGGAGAGGTACCAGGAGGAGATGTCCACAAGGCTTATTGCAAGTTTGCCGCAAGTCATTTGACATCAGCAATATGGGAGTCGCTTCCCTCAAGAGCCATTCAAAAGGACAAACCCACACCAAGTTAGCTGGACAGCTAAATAATGAAAGAAGAATGACAGATTTCTTTACTACAAAAACAGGAGAGGGAAGAAGCGGCCCAACAAGCCAGGATATCGAAATTGACAGTCAGGTGCCCAGTACCAGCAGTGAACAGCCTACGGAAAAAGGCTCTGGAGTTCAGGGGAAAACTTTTTTTTCAAGCCAAGCTGTATTTGAAGCAGAGATTCGCTGGGTCATGAAGATGGTCAGGTCACACTTCACAAGCTTCAGGGGCCTATAGATCATCACTTAATATGGTACCTGGAAAATCAGGAGGTAGCATGGAAAAATTTTTCACGGCAAGCGTGGGAACCCTGACAAGGTATAATAAATAAATAGCCTACTTGAGTCGAAAGTTATCCAACAAACAAACAAAAACCAGTTAAATAAAAAAATGTTCAAGTGAGAATCACATGCTGTAATACAGGCTTTTTATGTATGAAAACCTTTTACCTTTTTTTTGTATTAGTGAAAAATGTCAATTAATCATATTATGGTTGAAATTAATAATTTTTATTTTGTTTTGGTGTGATGACATCACTTACTATGTCAGGATGGCCGAGCGGTCTAAGGCGCTGCGTTCAGGTCGCAGTCTCCTCTGGAGGCGTGGGTTCGAATCCCACTTCTGACAACAACCTTTTGAGACGTGCTCAGTTGCAAACAATCACATGCTATTGGTGAACACATGATCCATTAATATTCTTAGTGACACTCTAGACGGGGTAGCTTCTCAGTGACCTCCTTTCCACTCAGTTTTTGGGTATCTGAGACTTCATTTAGTAGAAATATATGTTTAACCTTTCACCATATCTTGAATGATGCAGCTTGAAATAGAGAGTTGTCAAGCTCAAACCCATAACACTTGTAAGTTGAGAGTAAATGTAATTATAAACTGTATTCATTTATGATTAAGCACAAGGTATGATACAACAATGGCTTTATATGTATCCAGGGTGTCCGCGGGGTCTTAAAAAGTATTAAAAGTTGATAAATCAATTTAGCGAAAATTAAGGCTATTAAATGGCATTTTCCAAGGTATTAAGAAGGTCCACAGCAACGACAACATGAAACACCCTTTAATTTACTACAACATGTCGGGAAACCCCCTCAAGGTGGCCCCATGCATAGCGTGCCATAAAATGCTGCTTCTTATTTTAAGTTTCGTTGCCTTGCTCTGCTCTGTGGGGGGGGGTTATCTGCTGGTGGACTACCTGAGAGATATACAGCAGGAGAACACGCCGTCCACCGCGGAGAATAAACAGAAGGCCAACCATGGCCCTTTCTCATTTCATCAAATCCCCCTCCTCGACTCCTCGGTCCTCCGAAATGAATTTTAGCGCGCCATGTTGAAGGACATCTCATTTCTCTAATGGCGCATTTCCACTGCAACGGGGTAGCCCCGTTTAAGCGTCCCTAAGCGTCCTCGCTCAGGCCTCGGGCTGCCTCGCTGGCCGGCCGAGGCCGTGGCGCATTTCCATTACAGTTTAGGACCTGGGGTAGCAACGCAGTGTAGGCGGGGCGATCAGCTTTTTGGTCGGAGCGACGCTGGGTAAAACTGCAGTGGCGTCATCTTCAATGCGACACAACTCACAAAACACACACAACAATGGAGGATGTGGAAGCGATCGTTTACTTGTTTCTTGGTGTGTGGCTTGTTATCACAGCAAGAAGGAAAGTGATCACAGCAAGCATTGTATTGTATTCATTGTATTGAACATAAATAAATCCTTTTTTTTTTCAATATACATGTGTTTGTAAAATGTTTTAAACAAATATTATCTGAATTGAATATTTGAAATTCAAGCACCAGTAAGTACTGCCCCATAATAACATTTGAGGAAATATCAGATCATGAAAAGAAAATCTTTCTAATCAATTAAGCAAATATCAAAGCTAACTATAAACATAAATACTAAAGTGTAAAACACAGCAAAACTATATTCATAAATGCAAGTGTAAAATAGTGTGGACAATTGTAAACATGGATGGAGACTAAAGTATCCACAACATATAATATATTAAATATAACCTCAATCTTTCTTCTAGACATGTTAAAAGCTTGCTTGAATGGGTTATAGGTTTATTTTGTTCTCTCGTCTTTCAAATATATAAGGAATGTGTTGTTTGAGTCTAGTAGAAGGAGGGTATTACAATTGAGCAATTTCTACATGTATTATGTATTTATTATGTATTCTTAATACCATTACAAAATAAACATGTAATAATGTTTTAGAGTAGGACCTCAAGCTAGCAAACTCAATTTCTTGCTTTAAATCTCTTAAAAGTAAGGGGCTTTTTCCTAACTGATGGTGTTTGTTATTGCTTTATAAATTCATGTATGTTTATGATTTTTTTATGTTGGGTGCCATTCATTATCAACAAGAAATAAGATAAGTCAAAGAAGTACTTTATTGATGGCAGTATAAAAATACAAATGTTGTATCAAAAAGGCATGCCATTAAACAATCCAAATAAAAAATGTAAAACTGTATTGCAGCCAGCATAAATATACATGGAATTGTAAATATAAAATGAACATTTTAAAGAAAATAAATAAACAAGGAAGTACAAATGTTGCATTTAAAAATTAACTAGATAAAAAATATATAATATGTACAATAACTATTAAGGTTTTTTGAAGTATCAGGGAGGAGACGGGCCACGTCGGCTGCCCAGTCATGGTGCCGTTCCTGCTGGGACCGATCCTCTCCTCCTCGTTGCCTCTTGCCTGGGTGACAATAAGATAATAATTAGCAATAAGGAAAACACACAGGACAGGTACAGGTCACACAAGGATATAAGAATAACATGTATAAACAGAACAACAGTAAGGTGAACTAAAGAAAGTTCTGGCCCTAGATGTTTACAATGATTGTGAAAGTGAATTACATTATGTCCAGCCTGTTGATAATGAATATAAATATATGTATATGATAGGATGTCACACACAACTGTACTAGCTGCTTACTAGCTAAGACTTTACTTGTAACAGAGCATTTCCACACAGTGATATAGCTTATTTTAATTACTGACGATGGATGATCCACGGTTTAAAAAAACAAAAACACAATTCCAGTCGTTTTGCCATTTCTATTTCTTACCTAGAACCACACGCTGCGGTGTCGTGATGGCACTCGGTGTTGGTGGTTGAGTCGGTGTCGATTCTTCGGCTGGGGTCCGTTCTGGATTCAATGACGATGTGGACGGAACACTGCCATCACCCGTTGTTCGGGAATGTTCCTCCTCACGAGTCCCAATGTAATCATCTAGAACAGCAAAATGACTTGTTAATTCCACAAACTACTGCAGCACAATACTAAATAGCAACAACAACTATAGAAAAGAAAAACTGAACGTAAACAATGGCACATATGGTGTTAGCAAACAATAGCTCTAGCTAAGGCTATCTGCCTAGGCTATCTGCCTTAGCTAGCTATGTAGCTCTTTGGGGCTCCATAAAAGCACGGGTTGTCGAACATTAATGTAAGGATAAAATAGACTTCTTTGTTAGAAGTGAGCGTACCTTGCAGGGACTCCAGTAAAGCCGTTCCGTTTTCCCTACATCGCAGGAAAATCCGTGCTCGGACATCTGTGCAGAGACATCCTGGAACACTTTCACATTTCGCGTTGTTCCGTCGAGCTCCCGCTGGATTTTATCATCCCCAATGAGATGTAGGAACGTCGTCACCTCCTCGGTCGACCACGGTGTGCTTTTCTTCGACGTTGCCATTTTTGTAGCTCCTCCGTTTACAAAATGCTGCAAGCTTGCTTCTTGATATATATGTGACGCGAGGGATGATCTCGCGCGCGATCTTGTGACGATTCTCTCTGACCAATCAGCAGTCGAGTGTTGACGTCACAGCCCTGGCCTGGTCTGATAGAACCACGATTTTATGGGGCCGGAAAAAGAGAGAAAAAGTACCCGCTAGCCGGTACTAGGCTATATGGAAATGCCACCAAAAACTGGCCTGGCCGCTTAAGGACGGTCCAGGACGCTTAAACGGGGCTACCCGCTGCAGTGGAAATGCGCCATAAATGCACTTCGAGGACCGAGCGTCGAGGAGGCTCTCTGAAGGAGCTATAACCGAGGATACACTGATGGGTCCTCCACGGTCCTCCACGGCTCCTTCGCGGATGCATTTCCGTCAACAGAGATGTTTCAAAGAGTCGTGACGCACGGCCGGACTTATCTCAGCCAATGACAGCTCTGCATGCATCCCCTGGATATTATTTTATTAACTGCTTTCATCGCAACGCGATGTTTACAGAGAGAACAGCTGTGAGGTCCGTGCAGAAAGCAGAGCAGTGTGTACAATATATATCACTCAGTATAACAGGCCTACTCTCTTTATTTGCTGTAGTTTAGTAGATATCTACAAACAAAGAGTCTATATTTTTCTAAAACCATTTAGTGCTTCACAATAAAATACACAACGGCTGTAGCCTGTTTTAGGAGCTGTAGGTGCGTGTGTGTGTTACAGTGTGTGCGTAGATGCAGCGGACAGACAGGTCTCAGTTGGTTTGGTGTCCTCTGCTTACTTTTAATACTTGTAAATAAAACTTTTGGCCCGTAATTTATTTTCCTCATTGTAGCGACCAGAGAGGGGGGGGGGGATATATCCAGTCTCTGATAGTGTTACGTTATTATGAGAGTGCTCTGTTTGATTCTGAAATTGTATATATTTATATAAATATATACATATATATGTGTGTGTGCGTGTCCGCATCTGTAGCCTGTTATTGTCTCATTATACCGCACTGTGAATGAATCAAAGTAAATATATAAGTGGTCATGAACACATCTGTCCCTCAGACAGAGGGCTGCTGCCTCCTGTCATCATTAATGGACGTCTCTTTAAAATGACCGCTCAGAGGAGAGGAGTTCTCATTTCTCTAACCGCCTGCTGCTTCCCCTCCTCTCTCCTCGGTTCCCCTCCTCGGCTCCTCCGCTCACATCTCCTGTGGGCGGGACTAAGTATTGAGGATAGGAGTCGAGGAGGGGAGTCGAGGAGGGGAGTTCGAGAAATGAGAAAGGGCCCATGACAACCATGCTCCGGGCTCTTCTTCGCTGCTTTTGGTGTATTTTGTGGCGGCAGCAGCGCCACTTACAGGCCTGGCATATGTACTACAGTGTTTCCAGCATTTCCAGCGGTCTCGTGTGAACGGACACGTTAATGAAATGCGTATGCGTTTTACTGTATGCGTCCTCGTGGGGCCGGGGTCTAAGCCAAACTATATCCGGTCACAGAGATCTGCTATTTTAAAGTAAGGTCAACAACACATATCGACCCTAAATATAGTCTATATTAAGAACGAGAAAAGTCTTAACATATACATCATTTTTTGTAAACATATGACAAATGTGTGAGGGTGATGACGTCAGAGCATCGTCTTCTGTGCCGGGCTTAGCCCCGGACAGCCCCAGCCCAATTTAACCTCTGGGTATTTGTGAGGGAGCTCCTATATGGCATTACCCCGCTGAAGCTCACCAAGTTTAATATATTTCATAGTTCAAGGTTTTGTCAATTGTTTTGTTTATTGGTCAAATACTGGTTTCTAATGGTTTCTGAGGAGTTTCACTGGAATGAAAGAGCACAGAGTACAGAAGCAACAGAGCAGCATGCTGCATTAAACTTGACCTTCACAGAGAGGTTGAAGTTCATGTGGAGAGGAGGCCTCAGTCTGCACTCTGTTTAGTTGTGCTATCTTACAATCAATATAGTAAATGTGAGGTAAAGTGTGTCGCCAATGTAACCGGTTAGAACTCCAAGTTGCGATGAGGTCTTAAAATGTATGGAAAGGGTCTTAAAAGGTATTAAATTTGACTTCAGGATTCCTGCATATACCCTGGTATCACAATGTTTTACCTTTTGTCTAATTAGTAAGAAATGGCAACTTAATTACATATTTCTTGTATTTTATAATTTCGATCTGTTTTTAATATGATGACATCACATCCTATGTCAGGATGGCCGAGCGGTCTAAGGCGCTGCGTTCAGGTCGCAGTCTCCTCTGGAGGCGTGGGTTCGAATCCCACTTCTGACAACAACCTTTTGAGAACCCCCTAATGACTTAAAAGTAAAAGCATACTTCACCTTCCTGAGACATACAGGTAAAGTAGAATAATGGCGCATTTCCACTACACGGCCTCGCTTTTGACAAGATGTAATGGCTTAGATGTGTCTGTGAGAGAACACGTTGTTTCGTGGTCTTATTTTTACATTTTCTCGCCTTGAACCGACAGGTCTTCATGTGCTGGCAGGAGCTGCAGATGTGAGACACTAAAAGGGAACCGCCCACACTTTCATTGAATCGTCCTCAGAGGAAGGTAGGATTTATATTACTATTCTATGATTAAAATGCATTATACTGGCTCATGTAGCAAACCATCTGTAGATAGTCAACTAATTTCCTGTAGTTGTTTTCTTAACACTAGAACCGCCAGAGATTTTGTATACCTAAAACCGCCACCAGGGTCAAATTGATCCAGCATTAGAATGCATTGATTTTCAAAGTAAAAGTATTGCTTTAAAAAGAAAATGGTCCTGTGGTATTGGTATTTTGACAAGCAATTTTGTTAAATTGTTTCGTTTATTAACGGTACAACATAAGGTTTCGTGAGGCGGTTGTCGTTGTTGGGTGAAAAGCAAACAGCTGTTTGCTGCGGAGCGCAGCACAAGCAGTCTCCTGTGCTATCAATCTATCTCTCTCTCTCTCAATCTATAAGGAACTGCAGTAGACAAAAGGCGTTGCTATAGCAACACGTCATGTTTGTTTACACGCAAAATCAATAGCGCGAAAAAGGGTGGGGTCAATATGACCCGCTTGGCGGAAATAAGTATAAATGGCAATTATTTTGTCGATTTCTTCAATCTGACTTCATATTGACAATTTTTAACAACATAGGGTGCAACATAACACACTTTCAGGAAAAGTCACGGACTGGGAGACTTTAATATGTTATTGAAAAAAAGTTACAAACAATAAAAAACAGCTCTGGGTCAAATTGACCCCGTTGGCAGTTCTAGTGTTAAAGTCGATAAAGTAAATGCGTGTTATGTTTTTATTTTCTATTTGATTTATACGTCCTCATATAAGTCGCTGACAATCGCTCAGTTGCAAACAATCACATGCTCTTGATGAACACATGATCCATTAATAGCCTTGTTGACTGGTTGCTGTTCACTTTTTAGCATCTGAGGCTTTAATTTATACGAATGGGTTTAACCTTACACCATATCTTGAATGTTGCAGCTTAAAATAGATAGTTGTCGAACTCAAAGCTTTAATACTGGTAGATTGAGAGCAAATATAATTATAAATCGTATGAATGTATGATTATGCACAAGGTATAATAAATAAATAGCCTACTTCAGTCGAAAGTTATCCAACAAACAAACAAAAACCAGTTAAATAAAAAATGTTCAAGTGAGAATCACATGCTGTAATACAGGCTTTTTATGTATGACAACCTGTTACCTTTTTTTTTGTATCAGTGAAAAATGTCAATTAATCATATTATGGTTGAATTTAATTTAATTTTTGTTTTGGTGTGATGACATCACTTACTATGTCAGGATGGCCGAGCGGTCTAAGGCGCTGCGTTCAGGTCGCAGTCTCCTCTGGAGGCGTGGGTTCAAATCCCACTTCTGACAACAACCTTTTGAGACCTGCTCAGTTGCAAACAATCACATGCTGTTGGTGAACACATGAACCATGAATAGCCTGAGTGACACTCTAGACGGGTAGCTTCTCAGTGACCTCCTTTCCACTCAGTTTTTGGGTGTCTGAGAATTTATTTAGTGGAAATATATGTTTAACCTTTCACCATATCTTGAATGATGCAGCTTAAAATTTGAGAGTTGTCAAGCTCAAACCCATAACAGAGTAAATGTAATTATAAACTGTATTCATTTATGATTAAGCACAAGGTATGATACAAAAATGGCTTTATATGTATCACAATGTTTTACCTTTTGTCTAATTGGAAAGAAATGGCAACTTAATGACATATTTCTTGTATTTTATAATTTCGATCTGTTTTTAATATGATGACATCACTTCCTATGTCAGGATGGCCGAGCGGTCTAAGGCGCTGCGTTCAGGTCGCAGTCTCCTCTGGAGGCGTGGGTTCGAATCCCACTTCTGACAACAAGCTTTTGTGACTGCTCAGTTGCAAACAATCACATGCTCTTGGTGAACACATGATCCATTAATAGCCTTGTTGACTGGTTGCTGCTCACTTTTTAGGATCTGAGGCTTTAATTTGTACGAATGGGTTTAACCTTACACCATATCTTGAATGTTGCAGCTTAAAATAGATAGTTGTCGAACTCAAAGTTTTCATACTGGTAGATTGAGAGCAAATATAATTATAAATCGTATGAATTTATGATTATGCACAAGGTATAATAAATAAATAGCTACTTGAGTCGAAAGTTATTCAACAAACAAACAAAAAACAGTTAAATAAAAAAATGTTCAAGTGAGAATCACATGCTGTAATACAGGCTTTTTATGTATGAAAACCTTTTACCTTTTTTTTTGTATTAGTGAAAAATGTCAATTAATCATATTATGGTTGAATTTAATAATTTTTATTTTGTTTTGGTGTGAAGACATTTCCTATGTCAGGATGGCCGAGCGGTCTAAGGCGCTGCGTTCAGGTCGCAGTCTCCTCTGGAGGCGTGGGTTCGAATCCCACTTCTGACAACAACCTTTTGAGACGTGCTCAGTTGCAAACAATCACATGCTGTTGGTGAACACATGATCCATTAATAGCCTGAGTGACACTCTAGACGGGTAGCTTCTCAGTGACCTCCTTTCCACTCAGTTTTTGGGTATCTGAGACTTTATTTAGTGGAAATATATGTTTAACCTTTCACCATATCTTGAATGATGCAGCTTAAAATTTGAGAGTTGTCAAGCTCAAACCCATAACAGAGTAAATGTAATTATAAACTGTATTCATTTATGATTAAGCACAAGGTATGATACAAAAATGGCTTTATATGTATCACAATGTTTGTGAACCTTTTGTCTAATTGGAAAGAAATGGCAACTTAATGACATATTTCTTGTATTTTATAATTTCGATCTGTTTTTAATATGATGACATCACTTCCTATGTCAGGATGGCCGAGCGGTCTAAGGCGCTGCGTTCAGGTCGCAGTCTCCTCTGGAGGTGTAGGTTCGAATCCCACTTCTGACAACAACCTTTTGAGAACCACCTGATGATCACTAAATCCACTGTTTTAATTGTTCCCTGTTTTGCCCCTATGCCCTGTAAGGTGTCCTTGGGTGTTATGAAAGGCACCCCCCAAAATAAATGCATTATTATTATGACTTAAAAGTAAACGCATACTTCACCTTCCTGAGACACACAGGTAAAGTAGAATAACTCCCTCATTAACACGTAAAGTACACACATGCTTCATAATCTGCCTGAGACGCACCGTTAACATGTCGCTCCTGAGTAACCTCAGGGTTCGTACGGTCATCGAAAACCTGGAAAAGTCATGGAAATTCAAAATGTAAATTCCAGGCCCTGGAAAACAATATTTTGCCTAAAGTTTTGTAAAAGTCATGGAAATGTAACTAAAGTTGCGTCAAATTTAATTTACATTTTATCTAATCGCCGACATAATCTGCGGTCGCGAGCTGTTATGTGCCATCATGACGCGCATGGTGTTATTTTTAATATATGAAGCGCGAGCTGTGTGCTCGAGTCTTCCTGCCTGTCGGCTGAACTCTGCTGCTCCGGGATGAGGGTCAGCTACATTATCTACGGTCCGGAGTCACTGTGACACAGACTGAGCCGCTGGTGAACAGCTGTCAGAACGGGCCTTTCAGGTGTTCAGAGCAGAGCGGCAGAGCGTGATGTGAACTGAAAAGTTTTTCTGTCGCAATATCATTACATTGTCACTATCTGCTAACGTTAGC
Source organism: Pseudochaenichthys georgianus (assembly GCF_902827115.2). Taxonomy (NCBI): domain Eukaryota; kingdom Metazoa; phylum Chordata; class Actinopteri; order Perciformes; family Channichthyidae; genus Pseudochaenichthys; species Pseudochaenichthys georgianus. The sequence continues at coordinate 6,171,110 of NC_047520.1, read as the reverse complement.
TTTAGCCTTCGTTTTCTAATAGTTTTTTTCATAGGCTATAAACAGCGGTGGTATAAATATAGATATTGTGCTAGAAGAAAAGTAGAAGTACTCAGATCTTGTACTTTAGTAGAAGTACTCAGATCTAGTACTTGAGTAAAAGTAGAAGTACTCAGACAGATCTTGTTCTTGAGTAAAAGTAGAAGTACTCTGATCTTGTACTTGAGTAAAAGTAGAAGTACTAAGATCTTGTACTTGAGTAAAAGTAGAAGTACTCAGATCTTGTACTTGAGTAAAAGTAGAAGTACTCAGGTCTTGTTCTTGAGTAAAAGTAGAAGTACTCAGACAGATCTTGTTCTTGAGTAAAAGTAGAAGTACTCTGATCTTGTACTTGAGTAAAAGTAGAAGTACTCAGATCTTGTACTTGAGTAAAAGTAGAAGTACTCAGTGACACGAAGGACTCCCAAGAACTCAGATGCACGATTCTTTCTTGACTTCAAAACTATCTTTTAATATACAAAAGATTTCTCAAAGCAAAAAGGTATTTAGGATCTACTAGGACACTCAAAAGTTCACTAGGTTCGACTAGGTTGCTCAAAGTTTACACGAGGAAATACCGACATGGACTTAGTGTTGAGACAAGACGAACCGACAAAAGACAACAGGAAAACAGGGCTACATATACACAACAGTTAATGAGGCACAGGTGCAAACAATCCAGAACAGGAGATCACTATCAAGCTGACAAGTGACACACCACCACAGGAAGTGATGACACCTGAAACGAGAGGACAGAGTCAACATCAAAATAAAACTGCAAGGCCACCAGAATAAACACAAAACAATAAGCTCACGGACTCTAACGCTGAAACCTTACACTCAGATCAGTACCAGAGTGTAGGAATACTCTGTTACAGTAAAAGTCCTGCATTCAAAATGTTCCTCAAGTGAAAGTAGAAAAGTATTTTCATCAAAATATAGTGAAAGTAGCGACAGTAAAAGTAGTCGTTGTGCAGATTGGTCCATTTCAGAATAATATATATGATGTGTTTTATAATGATTGATCATGAAAGTGTTCTCAAAGCTGGTGAAGGTGCAGCTAGTCTGAAGTACTTTGTAGACTGCAGGGTAGCTTGTGGATTTACTCCAGGTGGAACTAAAGTCTGATTCAACACTTGATTATATTTCAAATCATTCATCCACATCTGTGAAGTAACTAAAGGTATTAATACATGTAGTGGAGTCAACGTACACCATTTACCTCTGAATTGTAGAGGAGAAGAAGAACAAAGTAGCAAAACATTGAAATACTTAATAAAGTACAAGTATCTCAAAATTGTACCCATGTATAGTACTTGTTGAGTTTATGAACTTAGTTACTTTACACCACTGGCTTTAAAGATAGAAAGACTACGCCTTGAACAGAGGCATGAAAATACATTTTCAAAATGCTCAACAGTGCTGCCAAAATTATAAACTGACTGCTACACAATTAAAATAAATGCTTTTATATATTTCTATTAGATGTGACTCTTTAGCGTTTCTGTTATTATTGACACTGCTGCTTTAGTTGTTCTGACTGCTAAAATCCTCTGTTATTCCTAAACCGATATTCCGTGGTGCGGGGGGCTCGGCTCCTTGTCACCTTTCTGTTCCATGTTAAAATAAACCATTTTCAGTGGTAATTCTTTTTTGGTCATGGAATATGAGGTAAAGGTCATTGAGAAGTCATGGAAAAGTAATTGAAAATCATTGGTGAAAAAGTGTATGAACCCTGTAACCTGCTTCAAGCTTCAGACTTTATCTGAGACTTTTATTTTGAAGAAAAACATTTAACCTTTGACCCTAATGTGAAAGCTGCAGCTTGACAGAGATGGTTTTCAAGCTCAGTCAAGCTTTCAACACATGTGAGCAAATATTATTATTTCTACTGTATTAAAAAAGTAAAATCAAAAAATAAATACTCAAGGCAATAATGATTCAAAAGCAATTCAAACAAATGTTTTTTTAAAAATACATTTTCAATTTAAAGTGACTATTATAAAAGGATATTGCAGCAATTTAGATTTTTTTGTTTTAACCATTTATGCAATACTGTCAAAACATCCGTACCAAAAAATGAATACAAAACATTCAAATGATATATGTCATACAGGAATAATACCTGAATAATGTATAATAAATAAATAGCTTACTACTGACAACCTAATATTCTTAAATAACTGAATTCTGTAGCTTTTATTTTTAATTCGTCACCTTTTTGACTATGATAAATGGACTGAAACCTAATTATATATTGTCTGTATTTTATAATTTTTAATCAACTTTGATGTGATGACATTAACTCCCATGTCAGGATGGCCGAGCGGTCTAAGGCGCTGCGTTCAGGTCGCAGTCTCCTCTGGAGGCGTGGGTTCAAATCCCACTTCTGACAACAACCTTTTGAGAACCCCCTGATGACTTAAAAGTAAACGCATACTTCACCTTCCAGAGACCCACAGGTAAAGCAGAATAATGGCGCATTTCCACTACACGGCCTCGCTCGCTATGGCTAGGCCTCGTTAGGACTGGCTCACTTTATGGCGCATTGCCATTATAGTTTAGGAACTGAGGTAGTATCTATAGTAACGCAGTGTCGGCGGAGCCGTGACGTCATCTTCAATGAGAACCCCAACAAAAACAACATCAGCCATTAGCTGTTAGCACTCAAGCTCACAGATCCTCATATCTGTTCAGAAACTAGACAGAAGTTAAACAAGTACAAACCACAGACTGCCTGCGTCATGGCGAATACAGTTGCTGGTTTATTTATGTCTGTATAGGCCGTTGTTGTGAGTGTGGACGGTTGGAGCATATACTGCGTTAGCTTTCCATTCAGAAAACACGCATTTTAAAAGGTGTTCCGCCTGCCGTCTGTCTGCAGACTTGTCAAAGCATTAATTCATGGTTTTTATTAACCGGTATCAGTGTATTGTTACTTCGGCATCATTTAGAAACGTGTATTACAATTAAATCACGGTTAAATATGTTCTTCTTGTTGTAGTTGTAGCCCCCTTGCCAGCGATTCTCCCTCTAGTTTAGCATACTCAGCCCGACTCAGCCTGGTTGTTGGCCCGGAAAGAACCTCGATTTTATGGGGCCAGAAAAACAATGAAATAGTACCCGCTAGCCGGTACTACGCTAAGTGGAAACGCAACCAAAAACAGGCCCCGCACGGCTCGGCACGCTTAAAGCGAGCTCCGCGCTGTAGTGGAAATGCGCCATAACTCCCTCAGTAACACATAAAGTACACACACGCTTCATCATCTGCCTGAGACGCACAGTTAACATGTTGCTCCTGAGTAACCTGCTTCAAACTTCAGACTTTATCTGAGACTTTTATTTTGAGGAGAATCATTTAACCTTTGATCCTAATGTGAAAGCTGCAGCTTGACAGAGAAGGTTTTCAAGCTCAGTCAAGCTTTCAACACATGTGAGAAAATATTATTATTTCTGCTGTATTAAAAAAGTAAAATCAAAAAATAAATACTTAAGGCAATAAGGATTTAAAAAAAATCAAACAAATATATATTTATTTTTTTATACGTTTTCAATTTAAAGTGATTATTATAAAAGGATATTGCGGCAATTAAGATTTTTTGAGTTTTAACCATTTAACAAATGTCAACAAATGTCAACAGATCTGTACCAAAAGATTACTACAAAACATATTCAAATTTTAAATGTCCATACAGGAATAATACCTGAACAATGTATAATAAATAAATAAATAGCTTACTACTGACAACCTAATATTCTTAAATAACTGAATTCTGTAGCTTTTTAATTAGTCACCTTTTTGACTATGATAAATGGACTGACACCTAATTAGATATTGTCTGTATTTTATCATTTTGAATCAATTTTGATGTGATGACATCAGTTCCTATGTCAGGATGGCCGAGCGGTCTAAGGCGCTGCGTTCAGGTCGCAGTCTCCTCTGGAGGCGTGGGTTCGAATCCCACTTCTGACAACAACCTTTTGAGAACCCCCTGATGACTTAAAAGTAAACGCTGACTTCACCTTCCTGAGACACACCTGTAAAGCAGAATAACTCCCTCATTAACTCGTAAAGTACACACATGCTTCATCATCTGCCTGAGACGCACCGTTAAAGGTCCTTACACACCAAGCCGATTTCGATCCTCAGGATAGAGTGAAGGTGTGCGTGCAATATACCGGCGTGCCTGATCTAATAGTAATTAGAAATATCCTGCGGGCCAAAATTAAATCCACCAAGGGCCTGATTTGGCCCCCGGGCCTTGAGTTTGACACATGTGATGTACAGAGTCTACATTTTTCTATTTCCACTGCATGAAAAGAGGGGAAAATATCAAATGCCTCGTCCTCTAACTTACCTGTTACATCAAATCTAATATGATCTATATTTACTTTGAATTATATTCAAAAAGTGTCAAAAATACCTTTTATTTGGCTATAAATCCTCACTAGACTGTGATGATTAAGAGGGACTTTTGACCAGTGTAAGGAAAACTTCCTCTTTTCGAAATTGAGCCAGTGGGGGAGGGTTTAAGCAGAGATTCCCACTTGGTTCCTTACACACTGCGGCTAAAACGGAGAGCTGTTTTTGTCATGCTAAAATGTGCTCCTTGATTTAGTTTGGAAAGTAGCTAAACACTTTGCATACGGCAGGATGTGGATGCAACGTGAGGACATTGCAGAGTCAGGTAAGACTGGATAACTGCTGCAGAGATACTTAAGTTTATTTACATGATGACCTTTGCAGTTTTCTGAGTCTGAATAATTCATGTTCTTTTAGTGTGGACTTGTTAAGTAAGATCATCTAAGTGTTTGACTTCTTCAATGTTGGAGATTTAGTGAAAATAAAAAAAAATTTCATTCAATATAAACAGGTTTTTTAATTTGTATTTGTACTGGGAAATACACTGATTTATTATTTAGAAAAGTCATACCAATCTACAAATATAAAGCAACAGCAAGTTAGCTTAGCATAAAGACTGGAAACAACAACCTGGCAAGCAAAAATTACCCTTCCGGCCAAAATAGTTCACTTATCTTGTTTTTGTGTGTTGCAACCATAGACTGTATATATAAATGGACGTAGTGTCCGTGACGTCACCCATAGGATTCTGCAGAGTTGCCGTGAAGCCCTTAGTAGACGGAGTCGGCCACTAACGGCTCGACTGTGAAGTCAGAGTCTAATCCCGCCTGCTCCAAATAAGGGCAAAGAGGCGGAGCGGAGGCGGGACCTGCTGCCTCCGAACTGGAAGTAAACAGAGCTAGCTCAGGCTAAGAAGCTAAGCTAACATGAAATACATGCATACCAAGTTACTGCTAACAGTGTAGTTCCCCTATATAAACGTTACATTCATAATCAAATGAGACAATCTGCAAGAGAATTAGCTATATTTTGTTACTCTTAATGCTTGTCATTCACACGTTGAGAAAAGACGGACTCCACCGCCCGGACCTACCGGAGCCGCAGTGGGCTAGCTCCGGGACGCCGGCTGGAGCTAGCCCCCTGCGGCTCCGTTAGCTCCAGCGGCCACCACTGGGATAATTGGGTCCCCTATTAACATTTGCTCCCATTTAGCATTATGGGCGTCATAGCCATAGACTATAAAAGTCTTACCCAAGGCTGAATCATAAACTAAAATGTATATGTATGCATAAAGGGTTACGTCCTTAGCTGTCTAATAAGTAACAAGCTAAGCTACCAAGCACACAAACACCTACGAACGGGGTTAACATGTATAATATTATCATTTTAGACTTCTTGGAAGTCCTGTTAGTACATTCAAGCGCACAGCACGACATTGTAATTGTCCGGTATTTGTAACAATATTCCCTAAAAGGCACAATCACCACGAACACGGCTAAAGCTAAAGGGTCAAGTACAGTACTATGACTAACTAACGTTGTAGCCTCTATGGTTGTAGCCTAGCAGAGTGGACAAGTTGCTGTTAGCTGACAGTGAGGCATGTACGTGTCCATCAACGTGACCACGCCCTAATTTATGCAAAGACTTTAAGACCTAATATAAATAAAAGGGTCGTGTTAGAAAACAATTCACTCACAGATTCATAATCATGAAGGTGGAATCTAACTATATCGATAATAATATTTATTGCATCCATGGGTAGAAACATGTTTTTTTCTGCTGTAAAGTTGGGCATTTTAACATGGGGGTCTATGGAAATTGCTCCTTTCTGCAGCCAGTCCCTAGCGGCCCATGTATGAACTGCAGTGTGTGGCACTTCCGTATTGGCTTCCCGGCTGTTCCCCAGAGTTTGCCGCTTGGTTTTAACCATAGACTGTATATATAAATGGACGTAGTGTCTGTGACGTCACCCATAGGATTCTGCAGAGTTGCCGTGAAGCCCTTAGTAGGCAGAGTCGGCCACTAACGGCTCGACTGTGACGTCAGAGTCTAATCCCCCCTGCTCCAAATAAGGGCAAAGAGGCGGGACCTGCTGCTTCCGAACTGGAAGTAAACAGAGCTAGCTCAGGCTAAGAAGCTAAGCTAACATGAAATACATGCATACCAAGTTACTGCTAGCAGTGTAGTTCCCCTATATAAATGTTAAAAAAACAAGAAAAGTGAACCGTTTATTATCATTTTGATTGTGTTTAGAGGTGATGGCATCACACTTTACGTCAGGATGGCCGAGCGGTCTAAGGCGCTGCGTTCAGGTCGCAGTCTCCTCTGGAGGCGTGGGTTCGAATCCCACTTCTGACAGCAACCTTTTGAGAACCCCCTGATGACTTAAAAGTAAACGCTGACTTCACCTTCCTGAGACACACCGGTAAAGCAGAATAACTCCCTCATTAACACGTAAAGTACACACATGCTTCATCATCTGCCTGAGACGCACCGTTAAAGGTCCTTACACACCAAGCCGATTTCGTCCGTCAATAGATGTCGATAAATGTCTGGCCGTCGATGAGCATCCTGTCGCCCTACTCAGATTGGTCGTGTCTTTTCATTCGTGATGACACCTTCCGCCGCCGATTCATCATGTTGAATCGGTAGGCTGTCGGTAAAAGGCTGTCGGCTAAAGAAATCACTCTGATTGGCTGTTCAGCTTAGCGAATCGGTGCATGAGAAGCTAAACGGAAGTGATAGACCCAGCAAACGATTAAGAAGGCAAATGTGAGATTTCATTGAACTCCAGCTCTCGACACAGGTTCGGGAACGCCCCATGAGCTTCTCGCTGTAGAGTGAAAATGGAACGCACACGCTATTTGTTGATTGTTTATATCACGCAGTCTGTCTTCCGGTTGCCTCTTTTGAATGACGAATGCACACTACCACCACCTGCTGGTAAGGAGAGTTATTGCCACTCACGCATGCGCAGTGCGTACGTGCTACTTGGCCGTCGGCTGAAGTCTTTGCGGTGTGTTCCAGTGCGACACATGGCCAAGAAGCAGGAGACGTGAGGTGACACAACAGTCGGGTCCGTCGGGACGTGTTCTTTGGTGTCAGATTGGTGTGTAGGGGCCTTAACATGTTGCTCCTGAGTAACCTGCTTCAGACTTTATCTGAGACTTTTATTTGGAAGACAATTATTTAACCTTTGACCCCTAATGTGAAAGCTGCAGCTTGGTGGTCAAGCTCAGTCAAGCCTTCAACACATGTTAGCAAATATTATAATTTCTACTGTATGAAAAAGTAAAATAAAGAAATAAATACTCAAGGCAATAATGATGTTAAAAAAGTATTACAATTTTAAATGTCCATACAGTAATAATACCTGAACAATGTATAAAAATAGCCTACTACTGACAACCTAATAAATAACTGAATTCTGTAGCTTTTTAATTAGTCACCTTTTTGACTATGATAAATGGACTGAAACCTAATTAGATATTGTCTGTATTTTATACATTTGAATCAATTTTGATGTGATGACAGCACTTCCTATGTCAGGATGGCCGAGCGGTCTAAGGTGCTGCGTTCAGGTCGCCGTCTCCTCTGGAGGCGTGGGTTCAAATCCCACTTCTGACAACAACCTTTTGAGAACCACCTGATGACTTAACCTGTTTAACAGGTTAACCTGTTATGCCCTGAGCCTGTTCAGGCTCAAAAATGACATTCCCAGAACAAATGACCAAATCTTCACTTCTAAAAGGGATAAATTAATATTATTTATCCAAACATATAAACATTACCCATTGGTGAATGAGTGATGCATAGCCAGAATGCCCCAAAACTGGAAGCTGTCATACCCTCTGGTAGCTATCATTAGCAGCTAATATGAAAACTCCGGTATTGGCATAAATATGAAGATGGATTATCAGTAATCATTTCAGAAAAAATAAATAAGGAAATACTTTTTGAAAGATTTTATTAAAACATACCACAAAAGTACAATAAATACAAAAAAGACTTTAAATAAAATAATAAAATAGTAAGTATACTATTAAGTAAGTATGTATACAAAAATAACCAAATTACAAAACAACTATTATACAACTATTTACAATATATTTACATTATTTACCAAATGTTTTCCTCATTTCCTCCAACCAAAGTTCTTTCGAGAGTATTTCTGTCTGCGGACAAAACACTCTCCCGTGGTACTGGCTGTGTCCAGTTTCAGCAGTGCGGAACTGGCCACACTTTTTGCAGGTGTCTGCCCCTACAGTCCGCCTGTATAGCAGCTTTGGTGTGGCCCCAGCTCCGAGTGTGGCGACAGGAATCACGGTTGGTGGTGTGGTGCCCTGAATTGCAGCCGGAAAGGCAACTGGTACAAAACAGAAAGTTTGTCCAGTTGCTGTGACCATGCTGACCTGAGGTTGGAGAGCAGGTGCTGGTGCTGGAGGTGTGATGGAGAGAGACCTCTTTGCTGTCCCGTAGCTCTGTGGACCGGACCAGATGCAGCACTCTGCTGTCCCGTAGCTCTGTGGACCGGACCAGATGCAGCACTCTGCTGTCCCACGGCACCTTGGACAGTACCTACTGAACTCTGCTGCCCTGTAGCTCTGTGGACCGGACCAGATGCAGCACTCTGCTGTCCCACGGCACCTTGGACAGTACCTACTGAACTCTGCTGCCCTGTAGCTCTGTGGACCGGACCAGATGCAGCACTCTGCTGTCCCACGGCACCTTGGACAGTACCTACTGAACTCTGCTGCCCCGTAGCTCTGTGGACCGGACCAGATGCAGCATTCTGCTGTCCCGTAGCTCTGTGGACCGGACCAGATGCAGCACTCTGCTGTCCCACGGCACCTTGGACAGTACCTACTGAACTCTGCTGCCCTGTAGCTCTGTGGACCGGACCAGATGCAGCATTCTGCTGTCCCACGGCACCTTGGACAGTACCTACTGAACTCTGCTGTCCCGTAGCTCTGTGGACCGGACCAGATGCAGCATTCTGCTGTCCCACGGCACCTTGGACAGTACCTACTGAACTCTGCTGCCCTGTGGACCGGACCAGATGCAGCATTCTGCTGTCCCACGGCACCTTGGACAGTACCTACTGAACTCTGCTGCCCCGTAGCTCTGTGGACTGGACCAGATGCAGCACTCTGCTGTCCCGTAGCTCTGTGGACCGGACCAGATGCAGCATTCTGCTGTCCCGTAGCTCTGTGGACCGGACCAGATGCAGCACTCTGCTGTCCCGTAGCTCTGTGGACCGGACCAGATGCAGCATTCTGCTGTCCCGTAGCTCTGTGGACCGGACCAGATGCAGCACTCTGCTGTCCCGTAGCTCTGTGGACCGGACCAGATGCAGCACTCTGCTGTCCCGTAGCTCTGTGGACCGGACCAGATGCAGCACTCTGCTGTCCCGTAGCTCTGTGGACCGGACCAGATGCAGCACTCTGCTGTCCCGTAGCTCTGTGGACCGGACCAGATGCAGCACTCTGCTGTCCCGTAGCTCTGTGGACCGGACCAGATGCAGCATTCTGCTGTCCCGTAGCTCTGTGGACCGGACCAGATGCAGCACTCTGCTGTCCCGTAGCTCTGTGGACCGGACCAGATGCAGCACTCTGCTGTCCCGTAGCTCTGTGGACCGGACCAGATGCAGCACTCTGCTGTCCCACGGCACCTTGGACAGGAGTTGCAGCTGGCTGTTGTTCCATGACAGTGAACATAGATCAGTAATGACTTTGTTTAATGATATGGATGCAAATAAACACTTGCACAGACAACATGAGGTTTTCATTTAGTTCTTGAGTGTTACCTTCTGAGGGTGGAATCCACAGGTACACTGCCGCACTTGGCCAAACAAGGGTTTCTGTCCATGTGCCTGCATTGGACACTTCTCAATCTGAAAATAGTAGTTGTGCATTTGATTGAGTTAAACAAAGGCTGAATCATTTCATTGGTGCAGTAAATAAAATGTATTAAAATTAGGGCTGTCAAGTTAACGCGTTAAAAAAAATTAACGCCACTAATTATTTTAACGCGATTAACGCATGTGTATTTTTTTCCTCGGCCGCCCCGTAGTTTCAGAGCGCATCGATTTTAAAATACCATCTCCACGCTGATGCTGACAGCCACGCTCCTGCCGCCCGCTTGTGGCAGACCACACTTCCACGCTCACCGGCAGGGACCGACTGGCCATCGGGAGGACCGGGAGGGTGTGTGTGTGTGTGTGTGTGTGTGTGTGTGTGTGTGTGTGTGTGTGTGTGTGTGTGTGTGTGTGTGTGTGTGTGTGTGTGTGTGTGTGTGTGTGTGTGTGTGTGTGTGTGTGTGTGTGTGTGTGTGTGTGTGTGTGTGTGTGTGTGTGTGTGTGTGTGTGTGTGTGTGTGGTCCGAGCGAGCGAGAGAGAGACCTTAGCTTAGGTGTATTGTTGTTGTTAGCATCTGGTGCTAGCTAGCTGCGCTAACGGATATAAGGAGCTGTTTAAATGAAAACAGAGGAGCGACCATTTCGCCACAACTGCGCCGAGCACTTGACTTTATGCAGGAAGCCAGACAGCGGGACGTTGTAGGAGAAGTCAGCACACTAGGTTGGATAGTGCAACATGATTGCAGCGTCCAGGCAGCTCCCGTTCGAGCATAATATGCCTTGAGTTGCACATATCTCCAACGATCCATCACTCACTCGCTCACACACACACACACACACACACACACACACACACACACACACACACACACACACACACACACACACACACACACGCGCGCGCACACACACACACACACACACACACGCGCGCACACACACACACACACACACACACACACACACACACACACACACACACACACACACCATTTGTATTGTATTATTGAATGAGAGAGGTTCCAGGTTGAATTGAGGCGAATATGTGTAATGTTCAGAGGTTGTTGTGTTTAATATTCATGAAAATATTTGTCATTGTTCAAATGATAATAAACATTAGCATAAAGCATATTTGTCCACTCATATGTTGATAAGAGTATTAAAAACTTGAAAAATATTCCTCTAAGGTACATTTAGAACAGATCAAAAATGTGCGGGACATCCACTCTGAGTCCGACATGGCCTTGTGGGATGGATGGATGGTCTTTATGCCAGAAACCTTAAACACACCTTTATTCTGTCAAGCCCTTGGGTATATTTGCAGTTTCCCCGCTTGAAAGGGATGGTACAGTCCATAGGAGGTTTTAACTGGGTTTCACTCGTGCAATGACCACAACTTTGTTTTCTTTTGAGTTCTTCTTTACTTTAGTTTTTGTTGTTGCAGTACAGCTTATGTAGTAGTAAGGTTGTAAGGTAAAAACCGTAATTGAAAAATAAAAATAATTACTGTAAATACAATGCACATGAAATAATAAATGCAAAAATACATGCTTTACATATACTTTTTAACACTAGTGAATATTGTTTTTACTTTCTTAGTGTATTTTTATGAATTATGTTTTTAAACAGTTTTTAACTTTAGTTTTTAACTTTAGTTTTTAACTTTAACTTAACTCATTAAAAATGCAAATATAATAGACTGAATGTTTAGCAGCATTCAAACCGTTGTTATCAATCTACATATCTCAATAAATCATGTTGCTTTAGCTTGAGGACATCAAACAAACATGACACTGAACTAGAACGCACGTTCTACCGTGTGCCACGAACGGCAAGTTGTACTCTTAACTAAATACACAGTTCGTCTCCCACCGGCCGCTTCTCCAGCTTTTTATGGCTGCACCAGTGCTGCTTCTTTGACGTTTCTTCTGCTGGTTCGTTGCTGCTGCTGGACGCACGCTTTTTAGTTTGTCCCTCTCCAGCTTTGATTACTGCCCTTCTTTCAGGTGCGTAGCTTTTACTATGACTATGACTAACATCATACCTAAGCATGTTTTCATGCTTTAATAAAACACAATGTAATATTAATTGTATCACTAAAATACCAGGCCCTGGCACAGACACATTTGTGTATCGCCGAAAAATATTACGAAATGTGGTTTTTATCACCACACTGTTATAAGACTTACCATGTTTGTAACTACTCGTAAACTTTAATGATGTCCTCGATGTTATTACGATGTACGTACGTTGGAGCTTCCTTCGTTGCTCCAACATTTCTCCGCTGTGATTGGTCAAATGATGGACGTATGTAGGAGCCGCGAACGTGATTGGCAGGTCAATTATGGAGCTGGCGCTGCCATTGGCTAACGAATGTTGGAGCTGGCTCTCTGATTGGCCATATTCTCAACATTTCTCAAAATTGCTTCAGCCGAGCCTGCGGCAGCGAGAAGCCCCTCACTGCAGTGCGCAGTACCTCAAGCCCCTCCTTCTCAACCTTTGAGGCATGTGACTAACGGCCCCTCCTTCTCAACCTAAGCCCCTCCTTCTCAACCTTTGAGGCAAAGACTAACGGCCCCTCCTGACTAACGGCCCCTCCTTCTCAACCTTTGAGGCATGTGACTAACGGCCCTTCCTTCTCAACCTAAGCCCCTCCTTCTCAACCTTTGAGGCACGTGACTAACGGCCCCTCCTTCTCAACCTTTGAGGCACGTGACGAGCTTCACAGTTCTGTTCTGTTAATCATAGCGTCAGAGTATTAACTATTTTAACATATTAATATAAATATATATATATACCTTTGAGACACGTGACGAGCTTCACAGTTCTGTTCTGTTAATCATAGCGTCAGAGTATTAACTATTTTAACATATTAATATAAATATATATATATACCTTTGAGACACGTGACGAGCTTCACAGTTCTGTTCTGTTAATCATAGCGTCAGAGTATTAACTATTTTAACATATTAATATATATATATATATATATATAATGATACCAATGATGATGGAGAGTGATCTACTGTCGCCATGGCAACGGCATTTACAAATGTAAAACTCAAATTAAACACATTAACAACCTTCAAAGCATATTTTAATGAACTAATAACTATACTATGTAATAGTATAGTTATTAGTTCTCAGTAGTGCAAAAATAATATAAAGACTTTCCTAAAGTTTTCAGGACTTTGCTTATACAGCAATCCTACTATTTTGAAGCAACACAAATGTAGTTTTACTTAAAATCAACACATTTTAAACTGCAGCAAAAACAAATAGTTAATTTATTCAGGGATACGACCATACTTGCCAACCTTGAGACCTCAGAAAACGGGAGCATTTCAAGACTTTGAGTTGCGCGCGCTGCTAAAGTGACGTGCTACCATGGAAACCAAACAATGGTGTCGCTGTATTAAACAGTCCTCTCCCGCGAAAATCGGGAGGGTTGGCAAGTGTGGAGACGACAGAAAATAAGTCCATCCATCCATCTTCTCCCGCTTATCCGTGGTCGGGTCGCGGGGGTAGCAGTTCCAGCAGAGAGCCCCAAACTTTCTTTTCCCTGGCGACATCAACCAGCTCTGACTGGGGGATCCCAAGGCGCTCCCAGGCCAGCGAAGAGATATAATCCCTCCACCTGGTCCTAGGTCTACCCCTTGGTCTCTTCCCAGTTGGACGTGCCTGGAACACCTCCCTAGGGAGGCGCCCAGGTGGCATCCTAACTAGGTGCCCGAACCACCTCAACTGGCTTCTTTCGAGGCGAAGGAGGAGCGGCTCAACTCCGAGTCCCTCCCTGATGACCGAACTTCTCACCTTATCTCTAAGGGAGACACCAGCCACCCGGCGGAGGAAACCCATCTAGGCCGCTTGTATCCGCGATCTCGTTCTTTCCTTCATGACCATAGGTGAGGGTAGGAAGGAAACTGGCCCGGTAGACAGAGAGCTTTGCCTTCTGGCTCAGCTCTCTTTTCGTCACAACGGTGCGGTAAAGCGACTGCAGTACCGCTCCCGCTGCTCCGATTCTCCGGCCCATCTCACGCTCCATTGTTCCCTCACTCGAGAACAAGACCCCAGAAAATAAAATACTCAGACTTAAAATAATATAAAGACTTTCCTAAAGTTTTCAGGACTTTGCTTATACAGCAATCCTACACAAATGTAATTTTACTTTCAATCAACACATTTTAAACCGCAGCAAAAACAAATATTTAATTTATTCAGGGATACTTACCTCCATCGTACTCTGACGCTATGATTAACAGAAACAGGATGTCACGTGCCTCAAAGGTTGAGAAGGAGGGGCCGTTAGTCACGTGCCACAAAGGTTGAGAAGGAGGGGCTTGAGGTACTGCGCACTGCAGTGAGGGGTACTACGAGAAAGCTGGTGTTCAGGTCGCAGTCTCCTCTGGAGGCGTGGGTTCGAATCCCACTTCTGACAACAACCTTTTGAGAACCCCCTCATTAACACTTGAAGCAAACAGATTCTTCACCTGCCTGAGAAACACCGTTAACGTGCTGCAATAATTATCCTGAGTAACCTGCTTCAAATGTCTTTTTATTGTCTAAGAAGACTTGTATTTTGAAGAAATACATTCAACCTTTGAGCCTAATGTAAAAAGCTGCAGCTTGACAGAGAGGGTTGCTATTTTAAAAGGATATTGTGGCATTATAGATTTAAAAAACATGTTTTATTAACCATTTGTGTCATACTGTCAACAAATCTTTAACAGAAAGTTACTACAGAAAATGTTCAAAATGCTAGATGTCCATACAGATGAAAAGAAATGAAACTAAACAACGTGTCGAGCCTTGTGTAGTCTTTGTGTTTTCATAAATGAATCCTGCTCTCTTCTCCGTCTCTATTAAACCAGAATCTAAAGAGCCAGTTTTAATGAGGAGTTTTCCGCCAACTGCAAGAACACCAGACAACGGTTAATGTTAAGTGACAATTTCACCTTTATTAACATGGTGAAGAATCATTAGTAAAGGTCGGCGTGACAGGCTGGAGGAGGTTTTGGTGCTCAGGTGGCGCCTGAAAAGAGAGCAACACACAGAGAGAAAAGACTCATCAAATCACAAGGACGTCACGGGCATGAATCGCAGCAGCTTTTTATCCTTCAGCTGGGCTTCCACGTGCAAGTTGAAGGTGATTCAAAAGCAATAATTCAAGAAAGGTCTTTTGATTACTTTCGATTTCACCTATTTTCACCAGGTATAATTAAAACATTTGTTGTCCCATGTTGTTGTTGCAAACGTCATAGGCCACGCCCACATTCCTCAGTCGTTACGATACTTGACATCTCAGTTAATACTCCCCCAAAAGCACTTCTTTCAAATTTCGTAAAATGATGTCCATCTGTTTTAGAGTTGTACATGTGTGGTATTTTTGGTGCCCCCCTATGGGTCAGGGTAATAATGCTTTGGTTTGCTTATTCCTCAAGATGGTCTTAACATACCCACATACATTTGGGATAATTGGATAAATTGTTGGTGAGTTATGAACATTTCCTTTTAAGCCCCGCCTTTTGCAAAGACGTTTTGACGTTTTGATTGTTGATTGTTTTTTCATTGAATTATCTAATATCCGCTGATTCTGTATACCACGTGGTGTTGCTATACTCCACTCTTCAAACGTTTTTGTAATTTTACCCTTTTTCACATTATGCTAATTAGCAAAACATCGAAGTATTATTTTATCGAAGTCGATTGGATACTTGGACACCGCTCGGTTGCTCCGGCCCTAATCAGCAATTGGACGCCACAATTAAACATTGGCTTTTAATATTTACATTTGACAGAGATAACCTAAAGCCCCATGTGCACATTCATTACAATGAACGCGGGCACTCTTCATTGGGCGTTAACCTCATATATGTCCTGCTTCTCTAAATCCACACCTTTAAACCAATGTGTTTTAATCAACAGCTGAAAATAGTCCCAAATAAATGCCATTTTGATTTATGGTTGATTAAAAAACTACAGTGCCTAGCTGTTATTAGGAAATTACTGATACTGGTTTAAAAAATATATTTGATTTGTTAGCTGTTTTTAAAGATCTTCAGTAAGAACTAAAGTGTGACACAATGGTTTTGCATGGGATTGGTTGAAAGCACTAACAATATAGAGTAACTTATCCTTTTTTTTTTAGATGCTGTCCTTCATCTTAAATCCTGTTTGCCGTCACAGACCAAACAGAGTCCATCTGGAGCACCAAAAATCACCAAAAATCAACCTCTAACAGTTGATGTAAGTAGTACTTAACCCTGACCCAAACTCTCTGCATACTCGTAGCAGTAAGCTCTTGGAAGGCCGCTGGAATTAATAAAACACAAAGTTGTTAAATTATTCACATTGGACAGATGTGTGTCATCGCTGCCACCGTCATCTCCTGAATTATCACCCAGAATTTGGTCCCCTTGGCAGTTCTGGTGTTTGAGAGTGCAAACTGTGCTCAGGTCATGAACTCTGAGCACAGATGCTAATAGAGGAGAGAAAATACCTCATCGGCTGCTTGAGTGACATTGATCTTGCAGTAGAGAGACAGTGTCGTCCCTCGGAGACCACATTCAAGTACAGAGGCGACATTTCTCTATTTACAAGAGGGGAAAAGTTCAAACGCCTTCTACTCTCACTGACCTGAAACATCAAAGGCTAATATAATCAATATGGCCTTAAGTACACCAATTATTTATTTTAATTTGGCTATAAATCCACACTAGACTGTGACGATTAAGATGGACTTTTGATAAATGGACTGAAATGTAACTATAAATTGTCTTTCTTGCATTATTAGAGTTTCTTTTGAGGTGATGAAATCGCTTCCCATGTCAGGATGGCCGAGCGGTCTAAGGCGCTGCGTTCAGGTCGCAGTCTCCTCTGGAGGCGTGGGTTCGAATCCCACTTCTGACAACAACCTTTTGACTTAAAAGTAAACGCTGACTTCACCTTCCTGAGACACACAGGTAAAGCAGAATAACTCCCTCATTAACACGTAAAGTACACACATGCTTCATCATCTGCCTGAGACGCACTGTTAAAGGTCCTTACACACCAAGCCGTTTTCGATCCTCGGGATGGAGTGAAGGTGGGCGTGCAATATACCGGCGGGCCAGATCTAATAGTAATTAGAAATATCCTGCGGGCCAAAATTAAATCCACCAAGGGCCTGATTTGGCCCCTGGGCCTTGAGTTTCACACATGTGATGTACAGAGTCTACATTTTTCTATTTCCACTGCATGAAAAGAGGGGAAAATATCAAACACCTCGTCCTCTAACTTACCTGTTACATCAAATCTAATATGATCTATATTTACTTTGAATTATATTCAAAAAGTGTCAAAAAAACCTTTTATTTGGCTATAAATCCTCTCTAGACTGTGATGATTAAGATGGACTTTTGGCCAGTGTAAGGAAAGCTTCCTCTTTTCGAAATTGAGCCAGTGGGGGAGGGTTTAAGCAGAGATTCCCACTTGGTTCCTTACACACTGCGGCTCAAACGGAGAGCTGTTTTTGTCATGCTAAAATGTGCTCCTTGATTTAGTTTGGAAAGTAGCTAAAAACTTTGCATACGGCAGGATGTGGATGCAACGTGAGGACATTGCAGAGTCAGGTAAGACTGGATAACTGCTGCAGAGATACTTAAGTTTATTTAAATGATGACCTTTGCAGTTTTCTGAGTCTGAATAATTCATGTTCTTTTAGTGTGGACTTGTTAAGTAAGATCATCTAAGTGTTTGACTTCTTCAATGTTGGAGATTTAGTGAAAATAAAAAATGTTTTCATTCAATATAAACAGGTTTTTTAATTTCAATCAATCAATCAATGTTTATTTATATAGCCCAATATCACAAATGTTACATTTGTCTCAGTGGTCTTCACAGTGTGTACAGAATATCAGTATGACAATACGACACCCTCTGTCCTTAGACCCTCACATCGTACAAGGAAAAACTTCCAAAGAAAACCCAGTTTAAAGGGAAAAATGGGAGAAACCTCAGGGAGAGCAACAGAGGAGGGATCCCTCTCCCAGGACGGACAGACGTGCAATAGATGCCGTGTGTAAATTGAAAAGATAATACATTTGCAACATAGGTAGTCCAAATGTTTGGAAATGCATGTGTGTATAATAGGAAGATGAATCCACGAGGATATCCATCGAGGACCTATGATCCAGGACCACAGCCACGACTCAAGATCCAGCGCTCGCGATCCAGGACACAGGACCGCAGGATCATCCATGACTCCGGATCCCAGCGTATATAGACACCAAAAAGAAAGACATTTGGGGAAGCTGGGTTAATCGGAACATGAGTGTACACGGGTATAGACAGAGAGAAGGAAGAAGTAAGATGTCCCCCGACAAACTAAGCCTATATCAGCAAAACTAGGGGCTGAATCTAATCAGCCCTAACTATAAGCTTTATCAAAAAGGAAGGTCTTAAGCGCACTCTTAAAAACGGATAGGGTGTCTGCCGCCCGAACACAAACTGGAAGCTGATTCCACAAATGTGGAGCTTGATAAGAAAAGGCTCTGGCTCCCATTGTACTTTTAAAGATTCTAGGAACAACCAACAACCCTGCATTCTTGGAACGCAATGCCCTAGTAGGACAGTAGGGTATAATGAGTTCTTTAAGGTAAGATGGCGCCTGCCCATTAAGGGCTTTGTAGGCGAGAAGAAGAATTTTAAATTCTATCCTGTGTTCTATAGGGAGCCAGTGTAAGGCAGCCAGAACAGGAGTAATGTGGTCCCTTTTCCTAACTCTGGTTAGTACACGAGCCGCAGCATTTTGAATCAGCTGAAGCGACTTGATTGACTTCTTAGTACTCCCTGATAATAAAGAGTTACAATAATCCAGCCTAGAAGTAACAAATGCATGGACTAGTTTCTCTGCATCGTTTTGAGGCAAGATATGCCTGATTTTTGCAATGTTACGTAGATGGAAGTAGGCGGTCCTTGAAATTGATTTTATGTGGGCGTTAAAGGATAAATCCTGATCAAATATAACACCAAGATTCCTTACAGTCTCACTGGAGGCCAAATTAATGCCATCCATAGTTAGTATGTCTTTAGATAATTTGTTTCGTAGATTCTTCGGGCCAAGTACAATAACTTCAGTTTTGGTCGTGTTTAACATCAAAAAGTTTAAGGTCATCCACGTTTTTAAGTCCTTAAGGCAGTCTTGAATTTTATTTAGATGATTAATTTCATCAGGCTTGATTGATAAATATAGTTGAGTATCATCTGCATAACAATGAAAGTTTACAGAATGATTCCTTATAATATTGCCTAACGGAAGCATATATAATGTGAACAAAATAGGTCCGAGCACTGAGCCCTGTGGCACTCCATGGCTAACTTTGGTTTGCGTGGAAGATTCATCGTTAACACGTACAAACTGAGAGCGTTCAGATAGATAGGACCTAAACCAGCCTAAAGCAGTTCCCTGTATGCCAACTAAGTGCTCTAGTCTTTGCAATAGGATATCATGGTCGATAGTATCAAATGCAGCACTAAGATCGAGCAAAACAAGAATAGAGACAAGTCCCTTGTCTGAGGCTATTAGAATATCATTTGTGACTTTAACCAGAGCTGTCTCTGTGCTATGATGTGTTCTAAAGCCAGACTGAAAATCTTCAAATAAATCATTGTTTTTTAAGTAATCACACAGCTGTTTTGCGACCGCTTTCTCAAGAATCTTTGAGAGGAACGGAAGATTAGAAATAGGTCTATAGTTGGCTAAAACCTCTGGATCGAGGTTGTGCTTTTTAAGAAGCGGTTCTATCACTGCTACTTTGAATGATTGTGGAACATAGCCTGATAATAAAGACATATTCATAATATTTAATAAAGAAGTGCTAATTAATGGAAAAACGTCCTTCAACAGCTTAGTTGGAATTGGGTCTAACATGCACGTTGATGGTTTAGAAGAGAGAATCATTGAATGTAATTGTTCAAGGTTAATGGCTGAAAAGCATTCTAGTTTACTATCTAGTGTAATATTAGAACTTACGATTCCGGGAGCTGTTGATAACACTATACTGGTCGAAGGCAAGAGGTCATTAATTTTGTTTCTAAGAGTAACAATTTTATCGTTAAAAAAGCACATAAAATCATTACTACTGAGTGCTAAGGGAATAGAAGGCTCAATGGAGCTGTGGCTCTCTGTCAGCCTGGCTACAGTGCTGAAAAGAAATCTTGCATTATTCTTATTCTCATCTATTAATGAAGAGTAGTAGGCTGCTCTCGCTTTACGCAGTGCTTTCTTATATTCATTGAGAGTAATATGCCAAATTAAACGAGATTCTTCAAGTTTAGTGGAACGCCATATCCTTTCAAGTTGTCTAGACTTTTGCTTTATTTTGCGGGTTTCGGCATTATGCCATGGAGCTAATCTATGTTGTTTTATTTTCTTCTTTTTCAAAGGAGCAACAGAGTCTAATTTTATTCGCAGCGCATCTATAGCACTATCAACAACATGATCAATTTGGGGTGGTGTACATTTTGTATAAGTTTCCTCCCCTACATGCAGACATGCTATCGAGTTAAGTATTGGTTGAATCTCTTCCTTAAATGTGGCTATAGCACTAACAGATAGGTTTCTGCTGCAAGAGCTTTTGACTAATGCTTTGTAGTCTAGTAACAGTACTTCAAAAGTTACTAATTTGTATTTGTACTGGGAAATACACTGATTTATTATTTAGAAAAGTCATACCAATCTCCAAATATAAAGCAACAGCAAGTTAGCTTAGCATAAAGACTGGAAACAACAACCTGGCAAGCAAAAATTACCCTACCGGCCAAAATAGTTCACTTATCTTGTTTGTGTGTTTTAACCCACACTAAAACAGTGTTAGGCAAAAATCATGGTGATTGTGCTTGACTTCCTGCTTGTACCTTTTGATTGGTACGAGCTATCGGACCTTGACTAACATAAATGGACGGAAAATAAACAAGAAAAGTGAACCGTTTATTATCATTTTGATTGTGTTTAGAGGTGATGGCATCACATTTTATGTCAGGATGGCCGAGCGGTCTAAGGCGCTGCGTTCAGGTCGCAGTCTCCTCTGGAGGCGTGGGTTCGAATCCCACTTCTGACAACAACCTTTTGAGAACCCCCTCATTAACACTTGAAGCAAACAAACTCTCCAACATGTCCATACTATAGGCATAATACATGAAATGCTTAAATCATGGACTTTCTGCTTCTCTTGGAGGATATCAATGTTCCCATTTATCGTTCAGTAAGTTATAGGGATGTAACGATATATTGCGGTAAATAAATGTCTTAATACCGTCGTGAGACTGACACAATCCACCGCGATTTTTTTAATTTCTTTTTTAAAAAACCTTTATTTAACCAGATGGTCCCATTGAGATCATTGATCTCTTTTTCAAGGGAGACCTGTCCAACATGGCAGCAAGTAGAACATAAAACAACAGATAACACAAAAGGACATCGTACTTACAGGGCTACATGTACACACCTAGAGACATTGACAAGTACCAACACTATATTTATATCTCGTCCTGTCAATAAGCCTCACCTTCTTGGCAACAACTGTATTGTTTTTGAAGTGGTGGAGAGACAATGCACAGTTTGACCCACTGCTGTCACCCATGGCCAAAGCATATCTCTCTGTCCCAGCAACATCAGTACCAAGCAAGAGAGTGTTTCCACAGCAGGGGATTTTGCAAATGACCAAACATCCCAGCTTCTACCTGGAAATGTGGACATGCTCATATTCCTGAAAGATAACCTTGATGACGCCGAGTGAGTGAGTGAGTGAGTGAGTGAGTGAGTGAGTGAGTTTGAGTTGAGTTACTTGAAAAACTAAAGTGAAGCTTGATTTATTCTATTGCAGGGTCTGATTATTATATTGTTGACACTTTAAAATACTACTGTCCCACTAAAATGCTGTACAAATCAGATTTATTAGTTAATAAAGAAAATACTTTTTTTTTTCAATATCGCGATAAATATCGTACCGTGGACTTTTTATCGCGATATTATCGTACCGTGAGTTTTTGGTATCGTTACATCCCTAGTAAGTTAGCACATCTTCCTGAAAATGTCAAACTTTAGCTTTAGGATATCTGAGCACTTATTGTTTTCAAATAAAGGGAAGTAGGAGACAGACACTCCTATGAGTCAGAGGTGACAGAAAGTGAAATGTGTTTTTCAGGATCCTCATGATTTCACTTCCTGTATTTACTTGCCGATCTCCTTCAGACGACCTCGTGAAGTTCCTCTCTGTCACGTTGACAGGATGTGAGAATCTTCCGTGATCTCGCCTCCCAGCAGAGTCTCTGTTGCCACAGCCCGTTTGACAGTCTGTTGTGTGTAGATAAAATGATTTCCTTTCCCTCACAGAGTCTGACGGAGACGGTGGTTTGTCTTCTGAAGATGAGGGAGACGTTCAGGTATAATCGTTAGTGACAGGAAGTAAAACTGCTTAATTACTGTCGCTTTGTTATGTGATGTGAAATGGAAACAAAGTCCAATTACTTCTTTCTATGTGAGGGTAAAAAAGAGAAATCACACAAATCTAAAAGGCTTACTTCGGTTAAAGAGAAAAACTAAAATTGTTCTTTAAGTTCACATTTTGAAGCAAAAATAAATAAAGCATTTCCAAAAGCAAGAAAATTGCAAGATAAAATAAAAAGCGTTATTACAAACTGGAAAAATGCAATTGCAACAGTCTGACTCTCTGAATACAATCCAATGCATCAATTTGTCGTGACATAATGAATCTCTTTCTCCTGGTTTGCTTGTTAGTGCGAGATCCTGGAACTTCAGAGGGATGAAGCAAACCAGAGACTGTCTGAACTGGAGGAAGGTGAGGATCATGTTCCTTTTCCTCACCTGTCTGTCCCCATTCAGGACCATGTGGGGGTGGAGACTATCCCAGCATGTGTCACTCTCAATGTCACATCTATAGACAACATTAAGCCTCCACTGCATGGACAAAAATAAGAAAGGCTCAAATAAATGTATATGCGCACATACAAATAATCTACTCTTCTAAATGACTCTCCCCCTTTTAATGTGCAGCGTCGAATCAGCTCTTGAAGGAGATAAATGTTCTGGAGATGCAGTTCCAGATGGAGCGCTCCTGCAGGGAGAGTGCTGAGGCGCTGGCTGTCAAAGTACATCGTGTTGTTGCTGCAGTGTTCACCCTTACTTCCCTTAATCCTTACCGTTTCCTCTTATTTCCTTCACTCTCCTTTTCTTTCCTTAAATTATCATTTCAGCCCTATGTCAGTACTTGTCATTTTCCTTTACCATCCTTTCTTTTCCTTTCATTTCCTTCCCTATGTTGTATCCTTTGCTTTTCTTTGCTATCATACTTTCCTCACTTCCTTCCTTTTCCTATGTTCTTTTTATTTCCTTTTTCCTTTCCTTTCTCTTCCCTTTCCCCCACCTCTTACCTATGTTTCCTTTCTCTTCCCTTTCCCCCACCTCTTACCTATGTTTCCTTTCTCTTCCCTTCCTTATTTCCAATGTCCTTTCCTCTGCTCTTCTGGCATGTCAAGAGACTAACGTAAGAAGCGGGAAACTGCGACTTGTACATCGAGTGATTTACTCCAACCTTTGTCACTTTCAGTAGATTTGAATACAAACACACAGCAGCCTCCACACTCACACTGGTCTCCTCTTGTTGCCAAGGTGACCAGAGAGAACAAAGTGCTGAAGAGGAAGAGCCAGATGATGATGCCGCTCATCCCAGAGCTCCCTGAAAACTTCGATGGCTTGACCTTTGACCAGGAGACCGACCCCGCGGTTAACGGGGAGGACGTGTTGGACCTCGGTGAGGAGACGCTGCTGCAGAGTCAGGCCAGCATCGCAGGTTCGGAAACACCGGGAGAACTGCCATGGCTTTGTCTGCCTGGTAAAGAAAATACAAAATGGTATAATCTGTGTGTGTGTGTGTGTCTGTGTGTGTGTGTGTGTGTGTGTGTGTGTGTGTGCGTGCGTGCGTGCGTGCGTGCGTGCGTGCGTGTGTGTGTGTGTGTGTGTGTGTGTGTGTGTGTGTGTGTGTGTCAGAGCTGCAGGCATCAGTGGACGGTCTGCTGGCTGAGAAGCTGCAACTGGAGCAACGGGTGGAGGATCTGACAAAAGAGCAGGCCCACCTCACAGAACAGGTACATCATCGTGTGTGTGTGTGTGTGTGTGTGTGTGTGTGTGTGTGTGTGTGTGTGTGTGTGTGTGTGTGTGTGTGTGTGTGTGTGTGTGTGTGTGTGTGTGTGTGTGTGTACCTTGTGTTATAGCACCTGACTTTTTCTCTCAGCTAGCTCTGGAGGTTGAGGAGAAAGAGGCCATACTGAGGAGAATTAGCAAGCAGAGCAAGACCATGAATAAAATCGAACGAGGTGAGTCCTAATCACACTTGGAATCCAAATAATAATTTCTTTAACCATTTTTTTTAATCTAAAATGTTCTGAAAAAGACGCCCTTTTTTATTGGTTTTGTACAACCATCAATCCATAATCTAAAAGTTAATTTCAACCGAATTACACAAACAAACACAATTGGTTTTACAATTTAATCTATTGAGGATTTGAGATTTGTGTCGCTGAATGCAATAAATGTTATGAGTTTGTTTGTAAAACAGGCGAAAGCAGAAAATCCACATAATTGAGAGACGAAGAAAACAAATGGCCTTTTCGCTTCAGAATTGACTAAACATGGTTATCGTTGTCTATTAAGCAGCGGATCATTTCAGTGCATTTCACTTTTATATTTCTTGGGAATGCTACTTATTTTTCTCTGTGTGTGTGTGTGTGTGTGTGTGTGTGTGTGTGTGTGTGTGTGTGTGTGTGTGTGTGTGTGTGTGTGTGTGTGTGTGTGTGTGTGTGTGTGTGTGTGTGTGTGTGTGTGTGTACATGCAGTCTCTCAGCTTGTCACAGATGAGTTCACGGAGATGTCTCAGGAGCTGGAGCTGGAGCAGGGCCTCCGGCAGCGCGCTGAAGTCTTCGCCCACCAGGTGTGAGCGCGTGGCAGTTTGGCTGTTTGTGTTGTTGTGTTCGGTGTGTATGTGTGTGTTTTCTGCACAAAACAAAACATTTTGTCACACATCCACACCTATAGATACTGAGGGTGACAGGTCGTGCCACGGGAGCGCTGGCTGACCTTCGGGCGGCAATGGCGTACACACACACACACACACACACACACACACACACACACACACACACACACACACACTTCCGCTGTCAGCTGATGTGGCGGGACAGGAGAAGGGATCTCCATTCTCTGTTTTCCCACCGATGACACTTTGGTCAAATCCATGCTCTGTGTGTGAGGCACACACAAGACAAAAGCAGACACACACTCGTACACAAGCTCTAAAAACACCAATGCACTTGAATCCACACACACACACACACACACACACACACACACACACACACACACACACACACACACACACACACACACACCCCCCAGCTGCTCTTATAATGAAGGTCTTTTCTTTCAAAACACATCTCTGTTCCTTTCCCTTCCCATGTAGCCCCTCCCCGTCCCATAATTAGTGGTCATCACCGCGGCTGAAGGAGAATAGTGCTTTTTAAGCACAACCTGTCTTTGCCTGACACCTTTATGTTTTGCCGAGCATGTAGCAATTGTCGCCTTTGTGTGCAGCGTCCTCCATTTACCGGACAGGCGCACAATGGGCCGCCGCGCAGGGGTCCTTACCTGTGAAAAGGACCCCCAACTGTTCACAGAATCCCCCCCCCTTTACTCTCAATTCATGGTAAAAGACCCCCCTGCGCTGAATGCCTCTTGTGTGCACTACTATTTGTCTGTTTTCATGTGTTTTGAAAACACCAACCATTCACACCTCTCCTCTGTGATGCCGGTGGTATAATGACCTCAAAACAGGAAACAATTTGGAGCTTTTTTTGTGTGTAGGTCTTTGTCTCTTTGTGTCCCTCTGACTGTGTGTTTGTGTGTATGAAATAATTGTACTAATTGCTGTGTGAAAATGGCTCTCTGCTGAAGGGAGACCCGAGATTAGAGCGGTGTAATTTGCAGCGTGTGCTGACACAGAGCTCAGTAAAACCTGCTGCTCCAGACGCAGCGGCGGCACGGACACGAAAACCACTTTTTGTCACACTTCCTGCTCTCCGATCACCGACCTGCTCTCATACGTGTCTGCAGTCCGTTTATGAATCCAATATGGTCAGAATACCCTGAGATCATGCCTTCTGTGTTTTATACTCAATTTACGAAAGGCTTACAATTACTGGTAACATATTTTAAAGGTCTTTAAGGTCACTTGTTTATTTTGTTTGTTTGTTTGTAGCCTTTATTTCACCAGATGAAGCCCCTTGACTCATTTATTACTTGACTGCATGCATTACCCTGTCTCTTGAACTTGTGTCTGTCAGTCTTTCACATGTTGTCTGCTGCATGATACTAACAATATATCTGCAATCCAGTTGCTTAATATCCACATTTTGAACAGTAATTCAAATATTTAATATCACTAAAGGTCATGCGAAGGTCAACATGTTTGTTGATTGCACTTTACTCATTCATCAGCTCAAAGCCGCACTTATAGCTATAGCTTGTGTATTTATCTGTCACGGTGGAGAAAGAATCTACTTTCGTTCGTGAATTAAGGCGTTTGTTCTCACAAGCCACTTAGTATAATGTGGATAAAATGATGCTTTGTCTCACGGCTAATTCCTCCTGTGTGTTCGAACCCTTCAATGAAATGGATTTGTAATTGTTCAGTCAAACACTAGTTTGAAAACACTCCCCTGCATCGTGACAACCTCCTGGTGGGAGAACATTAACAACCAGCCATTCAGATCTCACTTTATCGCTGCTCTAATTGTGGCTCGTTTTCATTAATGTGTTTCTTCCGTTTTCCAAGAAGCAGAAAATCAGAAAGATGTGTTTAAAGATGTCTCAAAGGGAATTTGGTGTGTCTCAGATGTTGGTGCAGCAGGAGTTGGCCCACAGCGAGTGTGTGACGCCGCAGAGCTCGGACGCCGGCCTGCAGCTGCAGCGGGCGCTGGAGCAAATCTCCAGCATCAGCTCGGCTCTGTGTGATATCCAGCGCCTCTACCAGGAGCAGGTGTGTGCAGATGGGATCAAAGAGTGTGTCATGCTAGGTCGAAATGGTCTATGTATGTTCTTCATCTTGTCTGCGGTTTCTTTCACCCAGGTTGAACCCAGTCAGGGCGCTGGGGATGAGAGAGGCATTGTCTCTGAGCTGCAGAACCTGAGAGCAGAGCTGGAGAGCAGCGAGGAGGAGAGGAAGACTTTAGTGACGCAGCTGTCTGAAGCTAACGGCACTGTCACTCAGCTCCGGGAGGAAGGTAGCTGCAAGAAGAGGAGCATTGTGCACACACATGCTTAATGGAAGACAACAGTCAGCTAATGGCACCAGTGTGTGATTGGTGGTCATTAACAAAAAGAAAGAAGCTTAATTTAAAGCTTAATACAGTGGTGAAGGAATAAGTCCTTAACCCGGTAATGAATTAGCATGTTAGCACTTCCAGTTCCTTTGACTCGAAGACAATGTTCTTCTGAAAGAGCCTTTTTGGTTTCGACATAAGCTCTGTGGTTCATACACACAGCTGTTATCTCATCAGTTCAACGTTAAAATGATTCTGAGTGGTGCAAATTCCATGATTTAATATCGTTTAGTTTTTCCTGGGTGATTTGTCTCTTGGCTCATGATACTAATAGCAGGAATGTTTTCGCTCTCTTTTTTCGTAGTGAAACAGTTTCAAGATACACTGAAGGAGGATGAACAAGAGGAGAAAACCCCTCCCCCTCCTCCACCTCCTCCACCCCCTCCTGCTGTCACCAAGTATGAACCGTCTTCATCATTGTGTATATACTGTATCAGAGGCCACCCTGATGACTGTGCTTTTAAATCATGAATTGTATGACAATATGACACCTTTGACCTCTCTGTGCCAAGTACACTTGATTTCCTGAGAAGCAGGAGAAAAGAAGGCGCCAGCAACGCCGATCAAAACAGTGAGTCTCACACTTCCACTCAACTGCATCGATAACAAATAGACTTACTTTACTCTGAAGCTATGATTTATCCTCAATGTATATGTTTTTGGGTTCTCAGATTTATATCTTTCTGGTTTCTCAAAACACAATACTTTTACTTCTATTTAAATTAAACACACATTATATGCTCTCAAAGTCCTTTAAAATATTTCATCCGTCTCTAATCCTTAAGAAGCAGAACCTGTGGACATGAAGACGAGAGCGGTGGATGAAATGATGGAGAGAATAAAAAAAGGAATCATCCTGAGGCCCATCATGAGAGTACAGGTGGATCAATTGTATTCACAAATACTTTTTAAATGTATTCGCTCATTTGCTTTCCCATTGTGTGGCATTTATATATGAACAGAGAAACTCATATAAGAAAAAAACCCTTAAGTAAAAAATACTAACGTCTAAAATCTGACTTGTTCTGCTTACAGGAAGATGACAGTGCGTGGACGGTCAGTTAGCCTCATCTTCCCAATTGTTGAATTTATTTTTTATAATTAAGCAGTTGACACAGAATTCCCAAATATTCCCAAATCTTCTTGCAGGACCAGAAGAGTGAAAACAGAAAGTCAGCTATCCTGGAGCTGAAAGGAATGCTGGTAATGGACTCAGATTAGTGTTGCAAAGGCAAAACACTTTTGACAAACAGCCATTTATTCCACTTTTTAACATGTATACACACCAGGACATCATGAAGCACCAGAAGCTCCGCAGAGTGCCATCCAGACGGGGAATGGGCCGAAATGTTGGCGAAGCGGAGCTGCTGCAGGTGCTGCAGAGGAGGAGGAGAGCCATGGGGGACCAGCAGGACCAAACACAGGGTACACTCTCATTGTCCTCTTTGTCCTTTCTTCAATGGATTTTGGTTTGCGGTTTTTGTAGGTTCTTGCGTGTCTCCAAGCAGTCTGTTTTTAGTAATTAGCACGAGAACACGACATGCTTTTTAACAGAAAGCAAGTTAAAGCTTTCAAATGTTTGGAGATATTCGTTTTATACTTTGAGGTAATGCCCCATTTTCTGTTTCATGCTTTTATTGTAATTGCATTAAAATGTACTTGGTAATGCACGGTGACATATAACATTTTAAAAGAGTCATGCAAAAACGCTTTAATGTACTTAAAAGGGAAGATACAACGTGAAAAGTAGCCATCAGTTCCCCTCCAGGCTCAACATTTGATCTGCACGCAATGAGTATTTTAACCTCTGAAATATTAATCATCAGAACAAAGTGCTTTATCATATTATTGTGGTCAACTACAACCGTCTTCTCTCATTGTCTGGTTTCGTGCATAACTGGAGATAATCTCTTCCTTCAGAGCCTCAGACCGGTGCTCAGTGTGTCCCAGCAGCAGGAGACTGTCCCTGGGCTGGAGAGAGCAGCCGTGCCCCGGTGCTCCGGAGGCTGAAGCAGAACCGAGAGAAGAGAGACTCCCGCATCCGAGCATCAGCGCTGATCCTCGGACAAGAAAACTGAGAGCAGCTTCAGGAAGCCTCATTGTCAGTGCTGCAGTTATTGCAGGTCCCGCAAGACATCTTTGTTTAGTATTTGTGTGATTTCCTGAATATCTCCTGTTTTACTTCAGAGAAACTGAATGCATATTGGCAGATTTATTTAATTAATACATCTATGCACCGTTTCATCAGTTACAATAAAATGTGGGTTGGTCTCTTTTGAAAACAAAGACGTGAGTTGTGTCAGCAAACAGTGCATTTTATTTGACTTGTCTTGAGAGTACCACATGGGACGTGCTCATTGAAAAACATTATAAAATCCCACATTTTGACCTAGAGAAAAACACAAAAAACATTTCTGCCAAAAGCCATTTAACCCAGGTCTGCTTCAAATAGCCGTACTTGTTGCGTGTCAAAGGAAATGAAACTCATTCAGCTGTGGTTAATGTCCCATATCATGCCTTTTGGGTTTCAGCTGATCTAAGTGCAAGTCTCATGATTTTATATGATGCCTTTACCCACTTCTCTGCCGAGGTGTCGGCCTCTTAAAGCTCGATCGGGCTGAAGGCTGGAGGCTGCTATTTATTTAGGCACATTAAAGCTCTCACACACCGAGCCCAGAGGTGTCGTTGAGATAAGAGCCTCCGGTGATCTGGCTGCTTCCTCCTGAAAGTATCTTCAAATGCGGAAGGTCGCTTTTTGTTTTCTCACCTCCTCACAAACACTGCATATATGTGTGCATGCATGCATGGTTGAATACCTACATCGTACCCTCACACCACATCATCTACCTATCCGTCTTTGTTAAAAGCATTTGAAAAGATGAAATGACTCTCACCTTTGACTCCGACACCATTTTAGTGTCTTCACACTGTTTCACATTATATATTTACTTTATTTAGCTCTTTTTACTAGAAGGTCTGCATTTTCACTCCCCAGCATACATTCTTTATTGTTTCCCTCCTCAGTCTCAGAGGTGTTGGCTTTGGGATGCAGTAATGTATTCTACCCTCTGTTATTGAATCAATGCACATGAAAGCCAAAAGTGTGTATGAGAGAAATAGTAGGAAATGGAGACATGAAAGTAATGAGAGGTTCTGAAACTGATACATGAAAGATGTGTTGACTAGAGACACCAGGGACACCCATAAACTTGCTGTGAATCTTTATTATATATTGCCCTGTACGGTTTCCCCCATCCTTTCCTGAATGATGATCTTACATTATATCTCCCAGGATGATTAACAAATAAAAAGACACATTATTTAGTTGTAAGAAAATAGGGTTGTATCAACAATCTTTACCAAAGGTACAATTCCTGAAACTAATAGGAGCATACTGAGGGCCTAGCAAATACAACAAGACAAATGTTACAAATGTATTACCATACAAGTCCAACAAGATGTGTTTGTTTTTTGAGTTTGATTTTAAAGGAGAACTTTTTCAGGTTCCCACCCGTAGTTTGGCTTTCTATGAAAATAATGTTGACGTGCATGTTGTTAAGTGTTCAAACACAATTTTTTCATCAAACTGTCAAGTGACTAAACCACCACACCATTTTTATTTTCGGGTACCATATTGTGTCTTGGTAAACCACACTTTTAACATTATTACGCTGTTTTTTTCCCGCTTCGAATAGTTTTCTCTTTCTTCACCTGTGTTTGCATCACTGATGTTCTTTTTTAATGGGCTCCCATAGTGAAGCCCTGCATTGAATTAATCAGGATGTTAAGTTATGTTTCAGTGTCAAAAGCTTTTTGAATACATCAATGCAAGGTTTGAGGTTCGAGCACTGCTGTCCACAAGTTGCGTCTACAATGGGTGAATGAATGGGATAGTAGTGCAACAACATACATTGATAATTGCAGAGTTTGGTACAATGATATTTCACATGACGGAATTGTCGATGAATAAGATACAACCTGGAGAAATTCTGCTCTTTATTATGTATTTCTCAGTTGCCAAATACAGCTTATGAGTTGAGTGCATAGACTGGTTGAGTGCCAGACTCTTGCAGCTGTCCTCCAACCAAAGATGGCGCTGCATCAAAACACCTCTCTCCCTCCTCCAGACAGGCCCCTTCTTCTCTGCTTTCCTCAAAACAAACAGGCAGGAACTTTGACCGGTGTTCCGAGCTAGTAACTAGCCTGCTAGCTTTTACTAGTTTTCTGTCTTTTTTTCATATTGTTGTGTGTTGTAGCACATGTGGAGAGATGTGGTTTATTTATTTACTCAGCTGGCTGTCGCTAGTCATCCAAGTGTCCTTCGTTACGCTAGCAATAGGTAAGTGCATGTTTTAAAATCCATGCAAATGCTAGGTAGCTAATTAATAACGCTAGCGGACCATTTCAGTAAGTGAAGCTGCAACATTTAATAATAACTAGGCTTTGTTTGCTGCCCTGCACCTGTATTGGCACTACACAAGTGTTAATAATAAAATGCAATTACAAATAATAAGCCTACCTTATGACTAAATAAGGTACACTGTGTTCGTTTACCTCACTACTGTTTGCTTGCTAAGCTAGCAAGATTTCCACCACAGGAAGAACGAATTCATGCCTTTTTAATTTGTTTAAATGACAACAGCATATTTTTTTAAAACAGTAGTCATTAAAGTGAAGAATGTATTTTTGTTAGTTTTTGCCACGTCTTAAACTTAAGTAGTTTTCGTTGTACATGGGGAAACAATTGTGTTTCATGATGCTAAGTAAGCTAGCATTTAGCTTTCTCTCTTCAGTTTTTACCATTTTAAACTATTCAGAACTTCGATGCCTGAGTGAGCATATGACAATAGTGAGGTCCTAAAGTCTGATATGCAATACAGATTTGATATAATAGCATCAGTATTCAGTTGGAAGGTTAGCATGTAAACTAATATGAACTAGACAATGTTGCTTCAAATCTAACTAGCATGGTTATTTACAATGTTAACAATATGACATTCCCGTAGGTTAGTCGACAAACTGTATATTAAGCATTTGGCTCACATAGTTACAAACAGTATGTTAATATGTTGGGTTTGCTTCAAAACGTTGTCAAAGAGCTTGTCTGTCTGTGTCCACGTTGCAAGTTAGTTACCAGAGGCCTGTACTACGATACGAAGCTGGTTCAACATAACCTGGGAGGTATACTACGAATCTAGTTCAACCTATCCTGGATATGTTTTGAGTTATCCGGTTGTCCTAATCCAAAACAAAGCCGCTCTCGCTAAACTGTCCTACACCGCTGGTTATCAAGTGGATCGCTCAAGCCAGCCGTGTCCTATCTAGTTAGGTGCGCGTTCACATAAAAGTGGTGGTATCTGGAGCATTCGACCAATCACAAACATGGAGAAGCGCACTGACAGCGCAGCGTCATACTTCCTGAATGAAAAGTCAACTATAATATTAGACATATGAAGAAGTTCAACTTTAAACATCCATGACTTAAACACTTTATCCAGGATCAAAGCCACATAGCTGCACCTGCAAGGTGAATACAGCTGCTAACAGAACAAGTGTTTGAATGCGTACATTAATAGGTTTATGATATCACTGTCCGTCCAAGACACGAGTGGATCTAATGTGTTGCTTAAAATAATACTTCTGCATACAGTATGTGACACAGTGTCACATACTGTATGCAGAAGTATTATTTTAAGCAACACATTAAGTTGACGAAACACTCGAGTCAAATGTAATTAAAGTCAGATCGTGTAGACGGGGCAGTGATATCAGTGAAACCCCGAGTTTTCCCTGAAGTTAGCCGGCTAAGCGAAAATCCTGCTTCGTGGTATACCCCCCTGGCCACGTAACACACACACACACACACACACACACACACACACACACACACACACACACACACACACACACACACACACACACACACACACACACACACACACACACACACACACACACACACACACACACACACAGCTGTCAGGTGTGGCTGCTGACTGTCAAACCCTGCTAGTATCAGTCACTCTAGCCCAGCTGTGTGTGGTTGTGTACTTGTTTCTTCTTTTGTTGTTCTTATGTTTTACTTTCGGCACATACTTGTTCTGAGTGCATGATAACCTTGTGTGTTTACCTTAAATGTACCGGGTTAGTTCTCTTTGTTCCTCGATGTTATGTCTATTTTTGTATATATAAAGCTGACTATGATTCTGATACTAGTCAGGATCAAGGAACTAAGATTATCATGTTTGCTAAACTGAATCAGATTAAATAATTAACTAAGGCATTACCAAATATTTACCAATGCTAGACAGTTCACATATCATCATTTAATAGCTTTTGATTTGCCACGATATGAGCCGAGAAAATTCTGATGTCTTTTTCTGACTGCAATATTTTTGTTTGCGTTTTAGCAGTTAGCAACTTAATAACATTAATGTGGCACCCTTGCCTTTTCATTTAAGAACTTCTTTGACATTTAGCAATGAATTCAGAGCATTTACAATAATACCAAATAGACGGAGTTAAACACCAGCCAAAGTGGCTTTCTGTCACCTCCTATTAATGACTTATAAACATAAAACATTTGTAAATGATGCCCAAGTATAAAGTGGTAAAAACATGACTTTTTTCCAATGACCGCCTTAATAAGTCTTTCCTTCTGGGCCTTTATTGCCAATCATAAGCTGCTTTGTAGCATTGCAACAGTGCAACTCTGTAAGCAAAACTAGGTGAAGGAGCAGTACAACCCATGATTGCCCAGACCCTTACTTTATTAAGTCGGTATAATCATGCAGTACTTTTCCAGATTCAATTGGCCCAGTCAGGAATGTATCAAAAATAACTAGTTATAAAAAATCCTGCTGCGTAGGTAACATTTTCAAAACGTATTTTCATCTTTAAGATTTACCTTTTTATTTTGAACACAAACAAGCAATGTATCGCTACGTGGTGAACAACAGGATTATTTATTTTTATCATTTGTATTTTATTGAGATAATTGAAATGCCTGGAAGATCCAATGATGAAACTGCCTCTCTGTTTTTCTTGTTTCTTTTGACTCTTATATGAATTCTGATCCCTTCTGATTGTCTCCCCCAGCTGCTGGCCTGTACTACTTGGCAGAACTAATAGAAGAATACACAGTAGCCACCAGTCGAATAATAAAGTACATGATAATGGTGAGTAACCGCATCATTCCCCTAATTCTCTTGTTTTTAAGAATATACTGCACTCAACCATGTTGTTAACAAGGTGTGTGTGTGTGTGTGTGTGTGTGTGTGTGTGTGTGTGTGTGTGTGTGTGTGTGTGTGTGTGTGTGTGTGTGTGTGTGTGTGTGTGTGTGTGTGTGTGTGTGTGTGTGTGTGTGTGTGTGTGTGTGTGTGTGTGTGTGTGTGTGTGTGTGTGTGTGTGTGTGTGTGTGTGTGTGTGTGTGTGTGTGTGTGTGTCCGTGTGTGTGTCCGTGTGTCCGTGTCCAGTTCTCCACAGGGGTGCTGGCCTGTCTCTATCTCTTTGAGAGCTTCCCAGTGCTGATGGTGGGGGTCGGCCTCTTCACCAACCTGGTGTACTTTGGCCTCCTGCAGACTTTCCCTTACATCGCGCTGAGCTCCCCAAACTTTATCCTCTCCTGTGGTGAGCATGACACACTATCTGTTGGTCCCAAATCTCTTTTTCTCTTATCCTGTTTTCCAACATGTTGTCTCTTCTTTGTCTTCACTCTCCAGTGTTGGTGGTGGTGAACCATTATATGGCCTTCCAGTTCTTTGCACAAGAGTATTATCCCTTCTCAGAGGTAATGTTGTCTCTTTCTGAAGCCATATTCATGAAAAAGATTGTCTGCCATTCTAACTCAAGTCTCATAATCTTTCATTCTGCGTCAAGGTGCTGGCGTACTTCACCATCTGCTTGTGGGTGATCCCCTTCGGCTTCTTCGTGTCCCTGTCAGCGGGGGAGAACGTGCTTCCGTCCACCATGCAACAAGGAGGTGAGATTTATGTCTCTTTGGCTGTATGTTGGTTGTTGATTCGAGCTGTGGGTTTAGTATGTTTAATTGTAATCTCTCTATCATGACACGTTCTTAGATCCCTCAGTCTTATGAACACAATCTTAAAAAGCCTATGTTATAATGTCATGGTAATCAAGGGAAAACCATGTCTGTCATTTAAAGCAGTGGTTCTCAAATGGGGGTACGCGGACCCCTAGGGGTACGTTGGAGTACTGCAGGGGGTACGTGAGATTTATTTTATGTTAATGAAAAAACAAAACATAATTAATGCATTTAAACAAACTACTAATAGTAGATTAACTACTTTATTCAAAAGTTTACAGTAATTCTGGATAATAAAATGGGAAAAATAAAGTTAAACATATTTCAAAACGCAAAGTGTAATAACTGCAGTTAGCCTCCCTGTCAGAATGACAAAGGTCCTCAGTGAAGCACAAGCCCATATTTCTCACTACATTGTAAGTACAACTTATTAAAAAGATCAGTTCAATGCAACTAATGTCGTCTTAGTGTTATTGCATGATGTTAACATTGGTTTGTCATGAATTTAGTGATGGATAGTAAACATTTGAAATGTAGCATTTAAGTGCTTCTCAGTTACAAGGTTGTTGTTTTACTGTACCTCTTTAAAGACATTTGTTCCTTAACAAATTGTTTTTGCGCTGATCAGGGGGTACTTGGCTAGGGGGTACATGATTGAAAAAAGTTTGAGAACCACTGATTTAAAGGAATGACCCCCTGCGCTTATATTAGCCGTGCTAGTTCAGTCAGTCGATGAGACTCGGTCATGGTTTCGATCCCCAATTGCTTTTTTTTCTCTGTGTGTGTGACCACTGTTGTTGATTTCATCTTGATCTTAAACAACAAATGAGTAGGGTTGTAATGAAAAGTTAAAGCTAATTTATAACGTCACATTCAAATACTGCGCTGCTTTTCTTTTCCAGATATTACCCTTAACTCTAAAGCGTTGTAAATTCCATTAGTCCAAGTTAATTGAAAATACATGTAATCATTACAAATATTGCCAAACATAAATCATCCAACAAATGCTTCAATCCATATTTGTTAGCGTTTAGCTTTAGCCTTTAAAAAAAACTAATTTTCAGTGTGGGCAAAAACAGGTTGCTGCTAACAACGGGAGACAAGCAGGAATCCAATAGCAACATAAATGACTTTAAATAAGATAACGTCTATTTTGTCACACTTTTACTGTGAATTAACGATCAAGTTGATTTAATAAAGAAAATACACGTTCATTAAATATTTTGGTTGATTGGAAAAGTGTGATTATTGATTGACAACACACACTTGAAGCTTCTTTTCAAGACCTCCATAGAAGCTTTGACTAAATAAAAAAACGACAGGTGTTGTCTGAAGATAAAAACAGCAATGTATAACAATTGACTTTGTTCTTTCTTTTAGATGATGTGGTGTCTAATTACTTCACCAAGGGCAAGAGGGGGAAGAGGTCTGGGAT
The DNA here is from genome assembly GCF_902827115.2 of Pseudochaenichthys georgianus. Taxonomy (NCBI): domain Eukaryota; kingdom Metazoa; phylum Chordata; class Actinopteri; order Perciformes; family Channichthyidae; genus Pseudochaenichthys; species Pseudochaenichthys georgianus. The sequence continues at coordinate 6,133,961 of NC_047520.1, read as the reverse complement.
CCTCGTGGTGTTCTCGGTCCTGAAGGAGGCGGTGCTGCCCAGCAGACAGAAGATGTACTAAGGGGCTCGGGGGGGCAGCCTCAGGGTCAAGAGGTGTATGAGTGTGTGTGTGTGGAGGATTAAGGGGAAGCAGGAAGGACTCTGGGAATTTGTTTTCTGGATGGGACTAAAAACGAAACAGTGGCCATATTGGGAAGAAAGAGGAAGGACCAATGAACGGATCGGAGCTTCCTGCTGGACGACTTTACACCGACCACGGTCGTCTCTTTGTTTCTCTCTTTGTCTGTCTGACTGCCAACAACATCAACTAAAGACCCCTTTGTGGGGATCGGTTCTGTAGCGCAGCACTTTGTTATTCACATGTTGGACATTTTTTAAATCTTTGGTATTGAAATATGTTTGTGAAAAGGTCTGAAATGTAACCTGTACGTTTTGACTTGGGAGATAAATAATTTAGTGTTTTTTCCTGGAGACGAGATGTTCTGTCTTTTATGTGTTGTAGGTTTCACGCTAAGATTAAACACAGAAGAGCAGAATTAGGAGACGACTAGATAAATCTCCCCAGAGGAAGCCACTTTAAGGCACTTTCTGGTTTAATCCTGATGGCCAAGCTTTCATTTTGGTTTAAAGTGGCATAACAGCTGCAGGAAAAATGCCTCAAGTCCCTACTTTACCCGACTTCTTTAAATAAGAAAGTGAAGTTAAGTTGTAATTAATCAGATGGTGCTTTAATTTAATTACAGGATGTGGCATGATGTAAACACCCCGTCGCTTCACAGTGATGAACATGGCTTAATAAGGATTACTTCTATAAGCGAAACGCCCTTAAATGAATGTGATCTACAATGAATATCTCCCAGTCTGGATCATGTGTTGGAGATTTTCTTTTTTTGTCTTCCAGATCTACAGACTCATTAATCACCGGCTCTTTTTTGGACTATTTTGAAAAGAAATCCACAGTAATAACAAACAGATTTTTTAAAAACATTGAGAGTTAACCCGACATCTGACGACAAATGAAAACACTTGTGAAGACTCTAACGTGCGTCAGGGACAAAAGCTGCTCAAAGTGGTTTTTGATGAAAGTGCTTTTAAAGAGCCCGATATTCTTTTTACCAATTACAGAGTGCGATTCATCGGAGGCTGGTATGCTGCACAGATGTATAATAAAATACTTTGTTGAAATAACAGATAGATTAAATGCTTCTTTTCACGGGAAAATAGATCCTCAACATTTCCAATTAAATCTTCACTTATTTAATGTTAAATAAAATGTGTAGTACGATGGATTTTCCTGTTAACTTCACTGTCTAAAAATGTGTGTGTGTGTGTGTGTGTGTGGCAGTCAGTCTAGCTGGTGTTATCCACGTCCCGTGTGTCTCGGTCACAGTGAGGTTGAGGCTAGTGTGCACTTTGACCCCCACTGAGGTGTGAAGTAAAGCTAAAAAGACAAAACAACCACACGCACACACACACCTTTAGCTGACAGGCCACAGCTCCCAGTCACACACACACACACGCTGTTGACAAGCCCTCACCTGGACCCCGAGTCAGTTCCCTGGGGGGAGCAGAGAAAGTGCAGGGACTCATCTGAGACAGGTGACCCAGTTCACTGAGGTTTTCTCACCTTTCACTCACCCCTCCTTTCACCCCGCGTTTGGAGGCGCAGCATCTGGGGTGTGTGGCATTTTTAATTTTTGTCACTATGGGCTTGAAGTCTAGGAGGGGGGAGGGGGATTTTGTGTTAGGGAAGGTCTACTGTTGAGACTGTTACAACTCAAAGTGAGATTACATAGAGGACACTGCTAGATGTCCTTACAAAACATTTCCTAAAATAGAATCCCCTTAAGCACAATAATTACATTTTTTCAGATCATTTTTGATGGCATGTTAAATACAAAAGATTTTTAATCTACCATCAAGTTTACATAAGGGATATTTTTAATCCATTCCTTTCAGACATTTACTAATGCAGGTGTTGTTTAAGCTCTTCCTTTGTTCAGTAATGTCCGGGCTCCAGCACTTCAGCCAAGTGCATGGCCACCTCTGTCCAGGGGGAGGTGCTCCGCCCCTGGGGGTATCCTCTGTGCTGGACCTCCACAATGTCCTTTGGCTCAAAGTACCGTGGGGAGGCGATCCTGGAAGGGAAGGCTCTGGGGAACAACACCCTCTGGAGGACATCCAGAGGCAGGTCGGGGGCGGGGTGGCGCCTGCTGTCCCACTGGGTGGTGTACTGAGGCTGCTGGCTGCCCCCCAGCACCGTCACTTTGTCCCGGAGGTCCGGCTCCCTGAGGGGCTTTTCTGGTTGGAGGCCCGTGAAGATGGTCCAGGGTCCAGGGGAGGAGGCTGGAGGTTGCTTAGTGGGGATGTTTTTGTCCTCCAGATGACCTCCTGGCTGGTGTTTTGGATCAGAAGTGAGGCACTGGGTGTGGTACTGGCTCACCAAGACTCTAGGGGAGAATTCCTTCAGGAGAGGAAGACCTTTTTGGTTCGCCCACTCTATCATCTTCTCATCTATAACTGTCTAAACAAAGACATGGAGATTAGTTCGAAAAATGCTGCAAACCCCTAGATGTGGAGAGATTAGATTTTCCCAACATACAAACCAACCTTTTTATTGATCTTATTTAATTTGACCATATCCATGAGATCAATGTATAAAGTTTGACCCAGCTTCCTCTCCTGCATTTCCTTCTTCTTATCAGTTTGCCACATGCAGCTTTTCAGATACCTGCACAACAACACAAGAAGTCCGTCTCAAACTTCAACCAAAACAGTTTAACCAACTGTGTATGCTGTTGTTATTTTAGCTTGTTACCTTGCCACCTCCCTGTGGCACCAGATGCGGGCCAAATCCAGAGGAGTTTGTCCCAGGCCGTCCCGGGCCAGCTCATCGGCTCCGGCCTGCATGAGGGTCTCTGTGCAGCTCAGGAGGCCTTCAGCGGCGGCCAGGTGCAGCGGGGTCTCCCCTGAATCTGTGGTACTGGTAAAGACAAACATAAATCACTACTATTATTTGTGTCATCATAATCATTGTTCCTGTCAACAGCATACATCAAACTATCTCATCGTAATCATAATTTCACTTTTTATTGTAGGCTTTTCTTAAAAAATGCTTTACTTTAGTGTTTGAATAAGCAGCTATTGGACCCAGCTGATACATCCAGCTACTTGGACATACCCACAGCATTTTATTCACAAAAAAAGTGTTCCCCTACGTGTTAATGTCAGCCCCGTGCTCCAGCAGGCAAATGAGGCACGAGGCGGTGTTGGGTGAGCTCTGGGGGGACAGGACCATGTGAACAGGCCGGCGACCCTGATTATCGCTGCTGTTGACCTCCCCATGCCTGGACTCCACCAGCAGCTGAATGGTAGCCAGCTGGCCGTAAAGGCAGGCCATGTGCAGCGCTGAAAGACCCTGGTGGAAGAAACACATCATATGCATGCAGTTATATTATGCTTCTGCAATGGCATGGCTTGCTGGGAAATTCATTGGAGCAGAGCAATCATTATTTCTCGTACATTTATTGTTAGTGGACTGACCATTTATTCGATTATTTCCATGTGTGCTTTTGATGAAATGCATTTATAACGAGAAATATAGATTTTTTTTTCCTGTTACCACTTTACAGATTAAGGTTTACACTTGTTCATTGAATGTTCATTGCATCTTTTAACAGTGAAATACCATTTCCACTGGATAAAACTTCAAAAACACATAACTACTTTTCTTCCCAATAAGAATTTCCTTGGCTACTCAACTTTTCAATGCTGAATTGTTACCTTTATTCTAATCAACGTATACAGTAGAAGGCCCTTTTTTTTTAGAGAGTTTAGAGATAAAATTATTGCAGTGGGTCAATTTAATTCCACCACTAAGCTCCTTTCTTCTCTTAATGTTATTGAGCCTACCTGTCTGTTCACACTGTACAGATCCAGCTCTTCTTGGCTCCCAACATCTGGACACATCTGCCCCTCTGGGGGAGCTTTGTGGGTCACCTTCCTGTGAAATGAAACCATTAAAAAACTAGTGTTGTGAATGCTAGGTTAGTATCAACATAGGGCAAAAATAAAGACTTTTCTGCACCAAATGAAACTAGGGGTAGATGGTGACTTTGAATACAGTCAGGTAACGTTCAAAATGGCCCATGTAAAAAGTAAAGTGCTCAAAAGCAGCTAGTTTACTATGAATTAAAGTTTACATTAAAAAGCAGAACAATTATCAATACATTTCTGAAGTTATTTACCGATTTCTACATTCCCCTCGTCTCCGTTTTTCTGATTTGTTGACAGGTTCCATGGTTACCAAGGAAACGTGGTCAACATGAAACAAACTGATTTTTTTGGGTCACTTTTACTTTCCACTTTCACGGAGTTAAGCGTTTTGTTTTAACAGCTGCAGTCCTGATCACTCTACAATCTACAAAATATCCAGTCATTTTTTTTATTGTAAACCTTTTTAATCTGTTTGTTTACCTAATGCTACGTTTATTTAATAGACCAAGAACCCTATTTTTTTATTATTTGTATACTAAATGCTTGGGTTAATCATTGTTCGGTCTGAGGTGTGTCAAAGGTAGCAACAACATTGATTTAGATACATTTTTATACCACATTCATTTTCCACTTTTACTGGGTCATATTTAAGTCGAATCATAACTAGAAAATATTCATTAATTTTCACAATTGTATCCTCTTTCAATGCAAGTTTTCCGTTAACATAAAGCCTATATAATTCAACGTTGGGTGTTTTTAATATAAGTCAATCAATGCGCATGCTCAACCTTGATTGGCTGATGCCTTGTTGCAATTTCATTGGCTGTCAGCAAAATACGTTTGTCGTCATTAGCTCGTAGCTAGCATACGTTAGCATTATTGCAACTGCCGCCACACGTTGATAATATTTAAAAGAAAACGTTTAAAAGTCAGTCATTTGTAGAAACAAAAGTTGGTACATTACGTCGGTACTTACTTATGGTGAGATAGATGTATAAAACAAATAATTATAATGGTTCTTCAAGAAAAAATCCTCGTCGTCCTCAGGTTCGGGGGGGATGGAACCTGGTCCAGAAAATACAGTCTGCATCTCAAGCTTCTTTCTCAGAGGATTGCCAAACTTGAAAGCAGCAGAAGAACGTGAATCGACAACAAAATGCAGCAAGTTGGTGGGATGTTAGTTAATGAATCACCTTTGTCAAAATTAGCCAAAAGTGTAAAATGGTACTGTGCATTATATAAAATGGTGTAATGTTGTGTTGCATCTGTCTGAAAATGCCCATTACATACCATGAGTACTTCCCCTCACATATGTAATGTTTGTATGCTATGACATAAAGCAGACAAGGATGCACCTTGTTGTAATGGCAGATATGTTGTCATCTCATAAGGAGAGTATGTCATCCCCCCCCCCCCCCCCCCCCCCACATGACAGCACCTCCTATAGACAGCTGTTTATTTCGTGCCCACCTTGTATGTTTATTTCTCTTTTCTATCTGTTTTTTTATTTTTGTTAACCTGAAATATTAAGTTGAATGTTAATTTCAAAGTGTGTTTAAAAGAAAGGCACTTTTAAACCTCCTCATAATCTGAGAAGAAAGATGAGCAGCCAAATACACTAATATTTGTATGCAGCTTACGTTTCACATACAAAGCCTTAATCAGCATGCCATTTTTGAAAGTAAAAAGTTCACTTCCTTATTTGATAAAACAGGTCTGAGTCATTGTGACAGGTCCGGGCAGATGAATGGCTCCTGTCATGGCAACAATGGTTACTTGCACTCTCCCATCCCTGGTGTGTTTGTATTGACGGTGCTTTGTGAGTAAAAGGAGATCAATCCTGCCAGTGCTGTTGAGGCCTCAGAGCTAACGTTTGTTCCACTGCGCACCGGGCCTGCCGCCACGCCTGATTCCGATAGGAATTAACACGTATATTCTCTATGTCTCTGTGAGGCTGAGGGGTCGATAAGCTCATCGGGCGCAGGCCTCTGTGATCACTAATATTGACCACTTGACCCCGGGCGGCACTGGATGTAGAGAACTGTTTGTCATGGTAGAGAGTACTAGAGACACTGTAGTTTGGGTTAAGTCGATTTAGAGGATTCAGAATAAGCAAACTCACTGAAATGTATCTTATCATTGGTTTATGTTTATTCTTTTGGTTTCCTTGGTTTCTGTATTCATACATTTGCTACATTTTCTAGGGAAATCCTAGAGAACGGAAAGCACAAACACTATTGCTAAAATTAAACGTACCCTTGTTGTCTATGCAGCTTTACATTTCCTTAACCCATTGGAAGAAAGTTTATAAATAAATACAAGTATTCTATTTCCCCTTTTCTTTTTTATTCCACTAAAAAGCATAAAATATAGAAAAAGGAATACAAAATAAAGGAACAAATAATCACAGACTTGCAAATATAGATTGCTGACTTGTGGTGATGGAAACTTCCACAATGAAGAATATTTTTAGTTAGTCAAAATCTTTAACTTTAAGATCCACTTACTAGCTTTTCAATAAAAAAACCTTAATATCTTAACGTGCCTCATACATATTTTCTGCAGCTATTCAGTACTTTTGACTTCCACCTTTTTATTCTTTGTCCTTCTCTGTCACTCCAAGCTATGAAGGTCCAGTGGAGGGTCAAGGACGGGCCGTGAACTTCTGGCTTCCTGCTCCGAGCCTCCAACCCCCCCAGAGCCCACGCCTTTATCACAACACTGCTACTTCGATGACAAATGCATGCAAGTGCACAGAAAGAGTGAGTAAGAAAACCGTGTGTGTGTTTACGTGCACGTAAATGTATATACGGCTTAATAGTAAGGGCACGGTCCCGCTGCGGCCTCTTTAGCTTCCTCTGTCCTCGGTCACATTTTACGGAGTGTGTCGGTGTAGAGCTATTTCATGTTTAACTTTCAGCACAAATCCCCGGACGACGACCCCCGACGTGACCTCTTTCTTCTGGCAGTTGAGTGAGAATGTGTGTTTGATTGCCCATGTACTGTCAAACTCAGTCTGTCTATGAGAGTGCATGAGCCTTAACATCTTAAAAGCTTTCTGTTTATTTTTTTCAAATGAATATTTTTCAAGCTCTGGGGAAAACTGTTTTACATAAATCAGATGTCAAGTGCAGAAGAAAAGGGTTAAAACAACTGATTTTTCTGGGATAAACTGTTTTAGGTTACATACACACAGCGTGTTACAAAACTCCTCTGACAACTTGTGTAGCACACATTAGAGCAACTTGCGTCTTAGTTCAAAGATGTGTTTGTCAAATGTACCTCTCTTACTCTAAATCAGGGGTGTCAAACTCAAGGCCTGGGGGCCACATCCGGCCCGCGACTTCATTTTATGTGGCCCCGCAAGAGCTTGCAAAGAATGTAATACGTTTATTATACGATTACATGCCGCTTTACAGAATCAGGTTGCCCATGAACTACATGTCCCACAATGCATCTCGTTTTGTGACATGCGCACTGAAGAGACTTGCAATTATTTGCTTTCAGACATAGATAATTACTAAGTCATTATCCTATCCGATAATAATCCAATTCAGAGGCAATAATGTAATACAACACATTATTTTATATATATTATATATTTATATATATGTATTTATATAGTTCCAACCGGCCCTTTGAGTGCAACCATAATGCTCTGATGTGGCCCGCGATGAAATTGAGTTTGACACCCCTGCTCTAAATGCTCATTGCCTAGAAAAAATACTGTGTGTGTGTGTGTGTGTGTGTGTGTGTGTGTGTGTGTGTGTGTGTGTGTGTGTGTGTGTGTGTGTGTGTGTGTGTGTGTGTGTGTGTGTGTGTGTGTGTGGTGTGTGTGTGTGTGTGTGTGTGTGTGTGTGTGTGTGTGTGTGTGTGTGTGTGTGTGTGTGTGTGTGTGTGTGTGTGTGGCATTAGCTACAGCACGTCCAGTCGGTGCAGAGCAGATTAGCATCAGGCCGATCTCAGCTGTCTAAACCTGCTTAGGGCGAGGATGAAAGTGAGATCATGTGCCAGTAGCCTCACAACGCGCTCTCCCATTGGTCCGTTACCTCATCCAATCACATCCATCTGATTTTGTGCTCAGTGAACATGGGAAGGGAATACATCTGTCCTCTGAATCTAAAGGTTTGTTGGTTATTATACCGTATTATCCCTCTATTCAATATTTATTTATGGTGATTTTGACCTTTTATTGAAAGTAGTATGTGCACATTGACTGGAATTAAAAGACACTTGCAAAATAGTTTCTTGGCTAGATTTAAACAAGGGACATTAAATACTAATAAATCCTCATTTTGGGTTTATTTGGGGTTTCCCTCTTCATTCTAAGGGCTGTTTGCTGCTCTGTATATCTGGAAAATACTCGTAAGAATGCTTGAGTTTTCATTAAATGAGTTTGAAGAAAAGTGACCACACAGCCGAAGCAGTGCTTCAGAAGAGAAGTGAAGCAATCGAGGGAGGAAAGAGTTAAGAAGTGAGGCCGTTGAAAAGCGAGAGAACACAGAGCGAAGGAGAAGATGAAGAGTAGCTACCAGAGCAAACACACAACCTTGATATGCCTCCATATTTGATGAGCCACCTTACAAGGACCCTGGGCCTCTGGGGTTTCTGAACTCTGGCCCGCGATGAAATTGAGTTTGACACCCCTGCTCTAAATGCTCATTGCCTAGAAAAAATACTGAGTGTGTGTGTGTGTGTGTGTGTGTGTGTGTGTGTGTGTGTGTGTGTGTGTGTGTGTGTGTGTGTGTGTGTGTGTGTGTGTGTGTGTGTGTGTGTGTGTGTGTGTGTGTGGCATTGCGCTGATGTCCTCACTCCTCCTTTCTTCGTCCTTCTTTTTGCTTCCTCATCCTTTTGCATTATCATGTCAAGTAACTAGGCAGACACGGGCTGCAGATGCTCATATCAGAAAAGGATCATCTTTTTTTCATACAAGTGTGCTTCCTTATGCAGCATATTTGATAACACCTGAGTCATAGATCGTGACGGATCAGGGAGATTTTCTCCTCTGATCTTCCTTCTTGTTTTTGCTTCCCCATCATATTTCCTTTTAACTCCATCCCTCAGATCCTCGTTTCATCTTGTTTCTCTCTCTCTCTCTCTCTCTCTCTCTCTCTCTCTCTCTCTCTCTCTCTCTCTCTCTCTCTCTCTCTCTCTCTCTCTCGGTGCTTGATGCTTGATGCTCAGCCAGGTGGCAGCGCGCTAATGCACCATGGCACATTCTGCAGCTCAGAGTCACAATGCGCGACCAGGCTTTGCGCAGTGACCGCACGGCGACCTCCCTCAGTATCGTTGCGCACGGCGATGTACTGTACCAGGGCCTGTTTAGGGCAAGGATTGAGGTGATGGGTGGGTTGAGAGGATGAAGTAGGAGAGTCAAAGGAGAAGAAGAAGCAGGGTTCTGCCACCAATGGGTACCATCAGATCACATGACAGGGAGATAAATGGATTGTGAGCAGAGAAAGTCTGAAGCAAACTGAGACGCCCATCGAAAGGACATTTCTGTGCCATGTGTGAGTTATCTAAGTGAGAGGAGGCAAGAGTTGGCTCACGCACCACGATGAGCGCCTCTGTGACCAGATTAGGTCACATGCTTGGTTTCTTACGTGGTAGAAAGCACACATTTCTGAACCTCTGGAAGACCCAACAGCTCGTCGTTATGTTATTCAAGGTGTTACTCCTTTGCGAGAGGATAGGATATCCTTCTTACTTTGACCACTTCTTTCTGGATGTCGGCCGATGCTCTCTCATCCCTGAGGTCCTGACAGACATGGTGCCATCACACCTTCCCACAACCCCAAGCTTTTCTTCCACCTCAATCCTCACAGTTCAGCCTAAACGACCAGGGGGAGGGAGCGATAAAACGCCTGAGATAGTGAGAGAATGAGATGTCGCCTTTAAGGTCAATGTAACGAAGGTAGAGGGAGGAGATGGGAAAGCTCAAACTATCTTATGGCAGACCCGTTTCTTTTATTCAAGGTGGTGAGTCCTCTCCAAGGCAGCACGGCTCTTCGAAAACCTGAGGGGATGTAGTCCTTCTGGTGATTGTCACATCTCCCAGCAATAGGCTGTACTCCGACATCTAGCTCCACTTTACGGTCATTCTTCCACTAATCTTTAACCGTTGTTGGAACAAATCAGATGCTTTGGATTAAATGTGGTGTAGGTCATTCAAATGTACTTAAAGTAGTGCACCCTCCGTATCTAAATGATTAATCCTATACATTAGCAGGACCTCTCAAGAGTTCAAGTTACTTAAACTGTTAGAGTGCAGGTTTCCCCATTTCATGAAGTCTACAGCGAACATTTAGTCTCCAACATTGAGTGCATCCAACAGAACTCAGACCAGATGCTCCGAAGGATTTTTTGGGAAGGTCAGAGGTCAACTGGTCTTTTGTATTGGTCCTGTCGCTAAACAAAAGATCTGATAAAGCAAAGCTGGAAGAGGATAAACAGATGCCGTACTTAAAGCTCTGTACGAATCAGAAAAAGTCCTTTCATGTGATACACACAATAGATATATTTGTGTGTTTTCTGGACATGTTGCCTTTATTCAAACGTTACAGAAGAGGTTTTACAAGGTGACGTAGTAATAACCACCGTTAGTTTCATCACTTTGACATTCATTAGGAAATAACTTCTATTCCTTCTTTTGACCCTTCTGGAGTTACTGGGTCAGCAGCTGTGTGAACTCACGCTCTGGTTGTGTGTAAAGCCGAGAAGATCAACCGCTCGTTGACACCATTAACAAGGTCACATGTATCTAATCGTTCTGTCAGGAGATTGCTCTTGACAACAGCAGCAGTGCTCGTTGCCCTGCGCTATTAACCCGCACGTGAGTGTAGAGTTTTCAGAGACGAACTGAAACGCAACCACCGCGGCTCACGCTCGTTCTTCCTGCTGTGCGTGCAGTTTTATGTCGTCCATGCGTTTCTGTGTGATTGCTTCCCTACTTACACGCATGTGTTTTGCCATTGACACCGCGACCCTATCTAATCTGACGGACTCTCTTATATCCAGGTCATGGAGCATTGCCTCGACCTGGTTCATCAGCAGGCCCCCCCCAACCCCCATTGTTCTTCTGACACGCACCCTGATTATATTCATAAAGTCTGGTGTTGGTGGAGATAACACGATGTAAATATGCAAATGCCATTGGGACAGCGATACCACAACAGCTTCGGGACAGTCGGCCACTTTAACCCACTCTGCCTAGACAAACATGATAGGACAGGAAGTAAAACACACACACACAAGTTTGCATACAGGGTAAATTATGTTTTTTGCCTGAGGTATTAAATCTATTGAATTAAAGTGCTTGTATTTTTCACCCTTTATGCTGCAGGGGAGCTGGAATTAGGCCAACATAAACACAATAAGCAGCGAGGGGTTGGGTTTGGTGTAGGGGGGTCTGTCTGTCAAACAGATGACTAAACAGCTGATGTGATGATCTTCTTTCTGAAGAAAAGAACAATGTTCTGACGGTTGCTTTGCCCTCCAGAGACGTACAGAAGCTACACTCGCCTAATTACCATCTTTAATTATTCAGCAGCATGGCAGCTGCACGCAGAAACATTGAACTCCATTTGGACCGACAAGGCTAAAAGGATGTACTGTATGGCGGGTTGATCGCTTTATTATTGATGCTCGGTACGCTGAGGGCTTCATACAGCTCAACTGGAAGTGAAATAGACCTAAACTTAACCCCAAAGACTTGACATGTCATAACGCACATGTGAATCAGAATGATATAGAATAATAGGGATAATTATTTTGATGTGTTTTCTCTTTTCTCTTGACTCCCGTTGAGAGTTTGATTGACAGGTGGTTCATCCAATCACCTGCCTTGTATTTTCTGAAATTGCCTGTCCTTTTCCGAACACTTTCCACGGACCTCTTTTGAGATGGTTCTGTTTAACGAAGGGTTATTATTAAAGGGTTCCTAAGGGGTTGGAGCAGAGTTCTCCTCTCAGCACACATCACCAGTGTTTACGCTGTGCCGTTCACAACAACAAGAACCAACAGTTCGTACAAAGTTCTTCCATTAAAAGGAAAACTTAATGTACCCTTATGAATTTTTTATTCTGAGGGCTAATAATGAGGTCCTTGATACATGGAAATAAATAGACATCGGGATATTGAATTTCTTCATATGCTATATTTGGAATAAAGCTTGCTATTTGTCATTATAACAATTCTCAGTGTTGTACCTTTAGCTCTGTTTTGGTCTGTACCAACTCCCGAGGGAAATATCTGTCTCTTTAGCTACTGACTGATCCTTTCATCACCTGCTATTCACACACGCTCTCAGCCTGCTGCTGGGACTTGGGCAGGCAGAGTAAAGTGGATTTTTAAGATGTTTTTCTGCAGAACATCTCCCTGCTGCTGCTGCTGCTGCGAGGACACTTGGTGTATGCTGGTGACTCGGACGCAGTACCAAGAACCCGTCTCATTGGTTGTTTCGCCTTTCCACTGAAAGTCTGTAAATGTGTGTGTGGGCTTGGTGTGTGTGATCCTCACCTCTCCTGGCATCCCCCGCAGTGCCGACACTAAGGTCTGCCACCCTTCCTGTCCAGCTCCTCTTACCCGGGGTTCTGGCGTCGGCAGGGCACAGAGCAGCGGAGTTTGATCCCATCTGACATGTTTGGGCTCTCCCTGCATTTGCAGTCAAGTCTACACGCATTCACCTATTGTGTGTATTATAAAGCTAATGTGTGTGAGAGCTGTTTTCCTCACACTTAGGCGCAGGTCTGTTGCCACACACGTACGGTATATACATTAACATCAGGCCATATGGCTCGGATATCTGTCACATGTACTCTTTATCAACAGATGTGTGGGTGAATGTGTTACATGCACTCCCTCATATGATCTTATTCCAGCTCATTTTAAAACGTGTGGAAGCGACATCTGTCTGTCTTCATCGAGTGTTGACGTTCAGGCCTTCATGCGCTTTGATTATGTGTTCGTTCGCCCTCAGGGAGAGAGACGTGACCCATAAAGCCAGGTCAGGAGCATGCTCAGTGCCGCCTCCCCCAGTCGGGTGAGGGCATCTCCACATGTTTGACCCGGGGTCGCCTTCACAATCCTGATGGAAGTGTGAAAAGAAGCCTGGGCATGAGAAATTAGGGTTGAAATCACACCCCGGACCAGAGTCTGGCTCCTCTGGTTCCCAGGTGTCCTCTCACCTCGGATAATGCTAATGTGCAGAGAAGAGAACCGATTAGAAAGCACCGTGAGAGGCTGTTGGTTTAACAGCGAGGGCAGAGACCTTCTCTTCTTAAGATGCAGAAAAATGTTTATAAAGGGCAGCGTTCAAAAAGTTGGGCTGGAATGAAGTGTTTTCATTGGTTCAAAGTTGGATGTACGGAGCAACACAGTGATGTGCACGGACACACCCGGCTGTACACTTCTACCTCACTGCAGCAAGGGGAGAACGCTGTGTAGCAAAAGCACTATTTACTCTGCAGTACAATACACCTGTATACAATTATCTAATCTATCAATAACTTCAAAAAAAATTGGGGAATTTTTGCATATTTTGTGAATTTATTTATAGAAAATGTAAAATGTAAAAATACAGATAAAACAAGTAGAGAAAATCCCTCTTTGGTTTGAATAGCATTCATAATGCAAACATTCATTATTTATCCATTGACTATGTGTCACTACTCTTTTATTGTTGCTCACAGGGAAAACACTTCATTTAGAACTTGTATTTTAAAATGTGTTGGTGCTTTTAAACTGCATTCCCATCGATAACGGCTATATTTGCACACATTTGGATGATCCCCACAGATGTTGGGGCCTTCCTCACCCTCCTCATCCTCTACCTGCAGCAGCTTGCCGAGGAGCTGCATGCTTTTATATCACTGCAATGTTGCTCTCAGGCAGTGATGATGACCTCACCTCACCCACACAGCCGACACAGGCTTTTAAAAACCTCTGCGGTCCTTCCCTCGGCCGTGTCCTCAGCAATATAACACCGCCAGCCTAAGAGCCGCGCTCCCTGATCTGCTCTGACCTAATGGGCTGTGAAGCCGAGGGGGGGAGAAGGGCGTGACTATCTTCCATTTCTATCTGTCTTTTCCCACCTCGGCATGTGTGTCTTTCCATATCATTGGGTGATTTCTGTTATCGTAGAACGCCAAAAGCATTCCCTCAAGTGCTCAATTTGGGTTTTCAGATCTGCCGTATGCATGTGGCTGATTTTGTTGGTCTAAATTCAGAACCTTCACACCATTTTTCAAATAAATTGTTATTCTGGAGCTCTACAGTACAGTTGGGATTGTGTGGCCTAAAAAGCGAGAACTGGAAGAGGAGCGATTTTGGCTTCTGTTCGGCTATGATATGCAGATGTTGTGTGTCGATCGTAGGATACTTGAGGAAGACTGAGTACAGAACGTGTTTGCATATCGAATCACAGCTCTGATGATGGTCATGCTTAGAAACTCCCCCATTGATTTATTGACTGTTTAATCTTTAAAAAGACGGTTCTTAGTCTTAATTCAGCCTCAACCATCATCGGGTGTTGTCTTGATTTTAAAGGTCAGGTTGTGTTTTAAGTAATTTCCATCCTCTCTAATGTTGACTTGCATAGCTCTGAGGGTTGCTGTTAAACATGTAGATTCCTCATGTGATTTAAATCGGTCCAGGCTGGTGCTCGACATTCTGACTGTCAGCAAATCAGAAACATGCTTTGATAGGACAGCATAACCTGAATGCAACAACCTGAATGCCACAACAAAAAAATGGTGCTCCAGAGCAGGGAGGAGACCCTTTAGTGGCCCTAAAATCAAACTGGCACACGGAGGGCAGCCTCTCCTCTCGGTGTGTTCGGCTGGCTGGGCAGAGTGGCAGACTGTTCAGCTCAGCCAAGCATCCAGAAAGAGATCTCATGATGGATGGTAGGGGGATTGAAAGCTCAGGCCTAAGGATGTTTGCCTTAAGGAAACTAAACTGCAGCACCTCAGGACCCGGTCCAGCTCGGTGTTCAGAGTCCAGGCCGATGCCATAGGACACCCCCCCCCCCCCCCCTTCCTTTACATCGACCCGTTTGATGAGACACCTGCGGGCTAAAATGACCCGACAGCTTTTGATGCATTTGCTGCCACATAAGCGACCTGAAAGCGCGGAGCTATTTTTGCCGATGTTAATTTGCTCAGTGTTGAGGCCCCGGTTCACAGCTCGGTCAGCCTTCCCTGATACTATATTCCCGTTTGTTTCTGTAAAGGTTCTCCCGTCACATCGCATTTAGGTCGAGATGCCTGTGAACTGTGAATGAACCGCGCATAGGGACCGGCCGCGCGCAGGCCTCTGGGTCCTAGAGTCGGTCGTTTCCACTCCGTTTAATCATTTCTAAGATTCTCTGTGTGAGGGATGCTGAAAGAAGATAAAGATGAAAGTAGTTTCTTTAAAAAAATCCTTTAATTTTCATTTTTTGTCTTAAATAAAACGAGCAATCATCATTAAAATACCACACGACTTAATCGCCTAAAAGTTACATGCATGCAATAATATACAAGCGTTTTTATAATGTAATTTTTTCCTACGATATCCTTTACATCACAAAAATAGTATTTACAAACAGTAATCTCAAGATGTCTTTTCAATATATACACATGTAAATTGTAATTTCCTGAAAACAATTGCTACTTATTTAATTAAATATAAATACGCACAACTTTAAAAGTATTAGTATAAATGAGTATATATCAGCGTAGAAAGGTACCTGGTTTGTGCGGTTGTCCAGCGAGCAGCAGACGTCTGACCGTCCTCTAAGGAAAGGCAGCAGTGACTCCTGTCTTCAAACCAATCCCTCCTCAGTGGGCTCGCTGATCCTTCATCGGCTTCTTCTCTGATTTCATTAATTATTCATCTCGTAATCAGAACCACAACCCAGCACTCTAATTGGTGCCTTTTCTTTTTTCTATCGCCATGATTGTTATTGTTATTACTCCAAATCTCCGGTGTGCACGATTAAACATTAAATTAAATGTGACGCTGGGAGAAATATTGTTCTAATAGCCCTGCATTAACCCTCTTGTTAATTTGGAAACAGATTTAGTGAAATTAATTATCAATTGGAACAGAGGGGAAGAAAAAGAAGTCTGCTAATTTAAGTATTCATTTGTGTAATAGCTCAATTTGTTTGGCAGTGGAGAAATGCTAATATTTCATTTTAAACAAGTTGAGAGGAGAAGTGATTTAATAGAGGTTAAAAAGTACAATAATATTGAAACTCCACACCATGCCGGTATGTGCAGTGTTTAGGAAAAAAGCCTGCGTGGCATTTAGCCCAGTTGTCATTTTATCTCCCCTACAGTCCCATTTGAATTTCATGACCACTGGTTAGTCTTTTATAAATTGCCTTTCCAGCGGTGAATATTCAACTGTAGCCCTTTTAGCTGCGTGAGTGTGTGTTCCCCTTTAAAAGCGCCAGAAGGTGTGTGTGTGTGTGTGTGTGTGTGTGTGTGTGTGTGTGTGTGTGTGTGTGTGTGTGTGTTGTGTGTGTGTGTGTGTGTGTGTGTGTGTGTGTGTGTGTGTGTGTGTGTGTGTGTGTGTGTGTGTGTGTGTGTGTGTGTGTGTGTGTGTGTGTGTGTGTCCGTGTGTGTGTGTGTGTTACAGTGAAGCGGTTAAACGGAGGTTAACACGTGTTGATGCACAAACATAATTAGGTTGCATTAAATTCATGACTGTGTAAATATATTTTGTATTTTCCCCCTTTTTTCATATTTCTCACATGTCATTAGAGCGCCAGGTTGGAATCGAGGTCATGGATGTTGAATAATACTGTACATATAAAATTGATGCAACAACCACACTTACTGCGTCATGCTAAAGGCCCTCTAGTTTACTACTTCCTCCTTCTGCTTGCACAGATCAGCTTCATGCTACTACACGAATCCCTAAAGGAATGCTATACATTTCTTATTTTGCATTAATGCTTCCTCTTTATTTTTAATACCTAAATAAATGGTCCTGTGCTGCATCATCTAAATACACATATAGAATTTAATAGATGATAAACCCCAGTTTTAAACTATTGGACAATTATTTGTTACACTATTCAATATTCTGTGTGACAAATTCATGCATTTCTATGCTGGGTGTTAATTTCCAAGATAAAGTTCAGTTCCAGTATTAAATAATTTAATTATTTGAAATTGTAGGATATTCAATTCTACTCTGAAGTGTTTATGAGAGTAGAGTCATTTACAAAGTATCCTTTGAATACTAGAACTTAGAACCAACATGCAGCGTAGTGTGTAATAATATTTAAGGACTGTTAGTTGAATGTCGTGTAAAATCCCCAGAATATTATAAAAATAAAATGTAGCGTTGAGCACTCACATTTCAATTCAGTTACAATAATGCAGAGTATTCGTATTTTCCATAAAAATGTAAGAAATTCTCTCTTTTCAAGAATAGTTTGTAAAGTATTTTAAATAGACTGGTTCTCTATTAGACTGTGTTTCAGTACCATCATAAAGAATACATTATATAAGAGAAATTCAAGCACGCAGTTTTGAAACTGTATATTATATAAAACCCTTGTGCATTGCTGTGTTACACTGATGCGCAGTGCTGCGCAGAGGCCTCCTCTGGACACATCTCCCCCTTCAGGTGAACTAGATGTGTTCCGATGTGTTGGAAAAACACTTGTAATAGTCTCGGTGTGTGAGAGGATTGACCAAGACCTGCATTGCTCCCGAAAAGCGGTTGCTTCTGTTCCTCAGTGTGCGTCAAACCGCATTAAAATGCACCTGCAGCGATAGAAAAAACACTCTCTCTCTCTCTCTCTCTCTTCTATCCTCTTTCTACATCTGGCAGGCAGCAGCAGCCAGTTGCCGTGGCAACAGAAGCAGATGTTGAAGGGTTCCTCGCGTGTGATGGGATGTGAACTGTTGACCTTTAAAAAAAAAAAATAGAAATGGCAGTAATGGATATGGATTTATGAGTGTATGGGCTGTAGCGACATCGTCTCTAACGCAGCTTGGCACACCATATGCCACTGCATGCATTTTTTATGATGTGGGGCTACTTACTTGCAGTGGTTGAGCGATTTACTTCGCTCACAGGCTCTGGGGCTTTATACACCGACACATACATATTGAAACTATACAGCACCTCTTTACCTCCTCTGTATCTTATGACAGAGGCATCTTTATAAGCAACAGGTCAAACCAAGACAAATCTCACAAAATTAACTAAAGAAAATGAAGTATATAGAATATGCCACAACCCAGGCAAACATGATTAAAACGGCCTTATATGCCACATGTGACTCATACAGACAGATGCAACATGTGTATACCTAATTTGACAGCCTAAGATGCACATATGCATTGATAGCTTCTGGCATAAAGGGAGTCACAGCAATGCTACAGTAACCACAAGGGCTTACTTCTGCAGGCTGCAGGCTTTAACGCACGCACACACGAATGACTCAACCGGCTGTTGTTGCACGGCCGTCTCTTTCTGTTTAGCATTTATCTCACTGTTGTTGTGAAGACCAACATTGTTTGCTGTCGTGTAGCACTTCATCCTTCAATTGTGTTACAAAAGGAAAAGTACAGACAGCTTCGTAAAACACTCAAGACATCACATTTGTAGTTACATGTAAGCACATTTCTCATCAATTAAACCATATCTACTGTGTGTTCATTCCAACTTTAACTAGGTTTCCACGGCCACTTAATACTTCGAATGGAGAGATTTTTGTCTACTTTACGCCCATTAGTTGTCGGGATAAAATTAAAATGACCAGAATTGAACTGACCTCACGAGTTGCATGAACGTTGCTTTTAAAATGCCGCATTCATGTGATTAGAGGTGGAATGGGTGTTTTAAACAGCCTCCCATTAACCGGTGTTCAGAAGCAGAAATGACTGGACAGGCCATGGACCTTCAGATTTAAACTTGGGGGTTCAGGGATTTGTTTTGAAATTCCTTCAGCAGCGACATGGTAAATGGATTTGAGAAAATAATATATCACCATTACAGGATTGGTCCTTTCATCATGAGGTCACCTTACTAGTGAATTTGACTTGTCTTGCCCTCCTGACAGTGGCCTTGTACGGTTTGGGGCACAAAAAACGTTGTTTAAATGAGACATTTATTTGAACTAAAGCTGCTTCCGATCAAATTAAACTAAATGTAACGTTTAAAAAAACACATGGTAACACAAATTCATGAAAGTCACCAAAAGGTCGTTGTCAAGTACATTTGAGTAGGAAAGAAAACGGACTTCAGGTCAAAGCACCGAAACCCATCAAGCCAATCCAAGGTTTACGTTGATCTGTAAAACACAGTTAAGCAGAGTGGGTTTTCTACCAAGTAATGAGAGGATAATAGAAACAACCCTGACTAAGGTTAAGTCTACCCGAGTCCTTGGGCTAGGTTGTTTATTTTTTACCGCAGAACAGCCACAACCCTACTTTGTAATTCAGGTCATGAACTATGTGTAGTTGAACATTGGACCTTTTCTTCTTGGAGAAAAGCCTCCAGTCTTTGAGTAATAAAAAGAACTGCCGTCATTATCAGTTGCTGGCTGAGCTCTTGTGTCTGCTAAGGCCATAGAAGACGGTTCACTTTATTCTGGCCGCGTCTATCGGGGTCTGATAGTCTTTGACTGTAGCCGCAATATGAGAAAAAGAGGCCAAAATGGCTCCGTACTGTGTTGTGACTCCATAAAGAAATGCTCTGACCTGAAGGCATCCGCATAAAATGAGGACAAACAAGTTCGTGTTTCAGCGCTCACAGGTTGATGGTGTTGCTACAGGTTGGGAGGTTAGCGCTGTGGTTAGTCTTGTGAGGACAGGCCATTGACCATATCTGTGTCTATTAACTTGTGATCGTGCATCCTGCAGTTAGTTTGTACAGGTCATGCTCTGAAAGACACCTTCACCAGTTCAGCTGATTCACTCTGAACAGGAAAGGACGCTGTCTGGAGACTGTCTTGCAAAGAATGAACAACGCCTTCAACGACAGGAGAGAAAAACAGTCTCATTTGTGTCGTATGTGCCTCGTGTTGGCGTTCCTTCCTTCCTTCCTTCCTTCCTTTTTCTCTCCTTATTTTCTTGCTTAAGTCTTCATTTCCTAAGAAAAGTAGTGCTACAGACGTAGTCCTTCAAACGTCGACTTCATTATACTCACACAATTCATCTTTAATCTGCTCCTCACCTCCATCCGGAGCTGTGACTCGCGCTCTCTGTCGGCCCATCAAACTTTCATGAGGGTAATCGAGATAAACCTAAACTGGAACAACCGCTTCTTCCATATTATCCCGGAGGAAAGGTGAAAGGACACCTTTAAGGCGATGCACGGTGCCAGACCGCTTTAGGAATTCGCTTTTTACACCCAAAGGTGCAGGACGGACCGTTCACTTGAATCCAGTATAATGAATTCTGATAGAATATTCCACTGATGGTGTGCGTGAGTATGTGTGTATCTTGATGTTTGAGGTTAATTCTAGCTTGCATAAACTAGAACATTTTCTTCTAGAAAAGAGATTAAGAAAGCTAGGTGTTCAGATGATGTAAAAAATAAACGTTTCTGTTGCAGCAGGTGATGAGAGAGAGTGTGTTTGGTTGTGTCTGAGTAATACGTTTGTACAGGACATGTAATTCCCTAGTCTGTCTTTGTCTGCCTAATGTAATCGCAGTTTTTCAGGTTGATATGTGAAGCTCATTAGCTAGCCAACATGTATCGAGCAAATGTTTAGCAAAATATTAGAAGTGAGGCTACTAGACTAACGTTAGGTCTACTGTAATAGCCTCACTTTGAATAGTTTGCAAAACATTAGCTAGCACTAGTGTTTTGCAGTTACTAGAAGCTTATTGGGATGTTATGCTAGATAGACAGGCATTGGTTTGATATAATAAATTAAGCATTATTGTAAGTTAAGCATGTCAGCCTGCAGCCCCACTTTTAACTCTCGGTCTCTCTCTAACACATTGCAGATGGCTGCACTAAAGAAAAGGGCACAGAGAGGAAACCAGTTGTAAGAGGTTTAAAAGTTCATTAAACATAATATATGCTTAAATGCATTTCAAAGAAGTTGAGTTGGAGTTTGTGTTATTCTACATTTTGACACCAAGATTTTCTGATTTTACTGCAAATGTATATCGGTTCCAAATATCGGTTATCGGTCTCCTTGATTACTAATAATCGGTATCGGCCTTGAAAAAGCCATACCGGTCGATCCCTAGTGTGTGTGTGTGTGTGTGTGTGTGTGTGTATGTGTGTGTGTGTGTGTGTGTGTGTGTGTGTGTGTGTGTGTGTGTGTGTGTTTGTGTGCGTGCGTGTGTGGGTGGGTGTGTGTGCGTGTGTGTAGGATAGCAGCATAAAGAACATGGACCTAAACATACATAGAGAAAGCATGATGCCAATACAGAAGAATAAACGTTGCCCGAGGGTGTGCCTTCGTGCCTTCATGCCTGCCTGCGTCTGCGCAGTGTTTACATCCATTGGCTGTAAATAATGAACAAATGCAGCACAGAGTACATGCTGTTCCGAAGGCAAGTCGTTTCCTTCCCTAGAGAGTGCTCGTCGCCTCTGAACGTTTGACCCCTGCTGCCGGGCATTCAGACAGCTTCACATCTGTTATTACGTGATCTAACTTTGGTTAATTAGGCGAGTATGATGGTAGGCCAACCATTTGAAGGGGCAAAGTGTAGAAGAGCGAAGTGATGCAAAGGACACACTATGAAACGGAGGAGGGAACGTGGAAGAAGAAGGGAGAGAAGAGCTGATGGGAGCAGTCATAGATGCAAGTGTGTTCAGCTCAATGCAGTCGGATTAAAACACACTGTAGCTTCCTGTGTGTCTCTCACAACTGACCTTACGTCTGCAGTCTGCTGCGTCAATCTTCTATCCGTTCTAACGGGAACGGATGATTGAACTTTGTAATCATCGAATGTTTGAATTTGAATGGTCATCAAAATAGACAAGAAAATGGCTACACGAGGATACAAAACAACAATTAAGAGACACACAATATGACTACGAAGAGACAAAATCACCACAAAGAGATGGAGAATAACCATAAAAAGAATCAAAACAACCACAAAGACACACAAAAAGAACCAATGGATACACATAATTAACACAAAACAATACAGAATTACCAAAGAGAGTACAAAGAACCACAAATATACACAGAAAGAGACACCGAACGAAGACAAAAAGCCAGAAAGAGACACCGAACGAAGACAAAAAGCCAGAAAGAGACACCGAACAACTGCAAAAATATGCAAAATAACCACTGAAACACACAACATGAAACTTAAGACCCTCAGAAATGACTACAAAGTCAAAGCTACACATTTGTAGCTATTACGGCCCGTCCACACAGCGGTGTGCGTTGAAGCTTCCAACGCTTCCCGAACTGCATTTTGGGAAGCGACGTGGAGCGGTGCTCGCTTCAAAAGTTGAGCAATGTTCAACTTTTGACGCCTCGACGGAGACGTCAGCCAATGAAATCCCGTTTATGCAAATCTGCCAGTACAAGCGCTAGCCAATCAAACCGCGTGTATGCTGGGAGAGACTACGCAGGTCATTTCCTCATATTCAAAAAAATGGAGCGGTAGTGAATCACCCGGTGCTGTATGATCAGTCTCTGTTCATCTACCAGGATACAAACCGGAGGAGCGAGGCATGGAGGGAGGAGGCAGAGACAGTGGGTGAAACTGGTAGGTTTTCGCCTGTTTGGGGATTTTATATCCAGTTTACTTCGTTTTAACATTGCTATTGCTTTGTATGTCGGGGGCGGGAGATGCATGTGATTGGTTGTTGGTCGCAAAAAATCCCCAAGCTTCAGATACGCCCACCTCCGTGCGGACGGGCCGTGAGTGTGCTGCTCATCGTGATGTAAGGCCTTTTACTTCGCTGTGCCCAAGGACACGGGACCCTCTTCCTCCTCCCGCTGCTCTTTTTTTCTTCCCTCCGCTCTTTTCCTTCAGGCATCTGCCACCATGAGCTGATCAGAGGACGCTCCCTTACGACCAAAAATGTCGTCCTGTTCCTCGTGCACCCTGACCTTCATCTGAAGCGCCTCACAGCTCCGAGGAGAAAAATGTCAAAGCAGCAGCTCTGACTTTTTTTCACATCCTTCTCTGAACTGTAGTACTTCGGTAATGTCTTGAACCTTCCTTGCGCCTCAGAACCAAGTATATCATTTCCTTATCTTGTATACATTTATAACATCGGTCAAGGCCTAGAAAAACACAAACAAGGACACAACAACAGTGTAGGGGAGATGACACCTTTAGATTTTCTTTGGCAATCTATTTTTAACACACCTTACATTTAAAAGGCTTAGAAATGTCTTCGCCCAAGATTGTTTAGGTCAGTTTATCCCGTCAACTAGAAATATGTGTAGGACATTCCAGCTGAGAGGGTCCGCCTTTTGCTCGTAATAAAAAATACAATATTTTATTCATGCTCAAAGATACACATGTCGCTTTCATTGTCAACGGACCTCCTCCGATATACTAAACTAAGTAAATAAAATATGTATACATTTTTTTTTTCTAGCGAGTGAAAGGAGGCCATCACATCTGCAGGATGTCTTGGTGCGATTTGGCTAAATGGGCCCTTGAAAGAAGAATGAATAACATCCTAGAAATATTATTCACAGTGGAAGCGTCATCACTTATTCAGCCATAGGAGAGAAGCTCAACACATACAACATAACATACAGTAAACCTGCTGTTGATACAGAGTCAATGTGCTGTGTGAAAGTGCTTTAAACACAGAATAAGTTAAAAATGATTGTGTTCTACAAAAAAGTGATGCTCCAAGCTTTGGAAATAACCCTGAAATATAAAAATATGTAAAGAAATAAATTGCACATTGAACCAAATATGTGTAACTCGTCATTTTTGTATACATTTGCAAATGTTATCTTGAGTATACATTTCACTCTGCTCATTTAGCTGCTTTACTGTGTGCCACGGCGGATAAGAGCAATGCAGTTTTGATTTGCAACACGCTCTGACAGCTGCTGGCACAGGGCTCCCATCAGCCAATGGGCTCGGCCTCCGCCCGGCTCTCAGCCAATGAGGCGCCGCGGAGCCCTCGGGGGTGTGTCTCATTAGCTAGATTCCAAGACCTGGCTCTGGCCCACTGGACGCACTCAGCCGGAAACGATGCGGTCCAGAGGGGGATTCATCATCTGAAACATCGTCTCCTCCTACTCAATCTTTCCCCTTTTCTGTCTTCCCAAAAAGGCAGAGGAAGGAGAGGAAGTAAAACAAATCAGTGATGCAAAAAGATGCCATGATCAAGTATTTTTTGTCAATTTATTTTAACGCTCAGTCATATACCAACTATGATTTCCTAATTTACATTACATTACATTTAGCTGACGCTTTTATCCAAAGCGACTTACAATAAGTGCGTTCGACCAACAAAATACAAACTTGAAGAAAACAGAATCATATAAGTACATCAGGTTTCATAGAGCAAAAACATTTCAAGTGCTACTCAACTGGCTTTAGATAAGCCAGTCCTTTATTAGTATATAAGTGCTCTGTTAATAGTTCTATCGCTCGAAGTGGAGTCGAAAGAGATGAGTTTTCAGTCTGCGCCGGAAGGTGTGTAAGCTTTCTGCTGTCCTGATGTCAATGGGGAGCTCATTCCACCATCTTGGAGCCAGGATAGCAAACCCACGTGTTTCTGCTGATGGGAACTTGGGTCCCCTTCGCAGCGAGGGTGCAGCGAGCACATGAACAGTCAAAGTAACTCTGAGATCAGCCAAAGTTGAGGCGCCTGCTCTCTCAGACATCTGGCCTCGTCTTTACCCCAGCCGGAACATTTTGTTCTTTTGGTACGGACGTAACTAGTCTGGCTATCCAACTCTGAAAGGCTAGCTTTCTCTAAATGTACCCTCAAGAGGTGGGGGGCAGATGTGGACTCCTTATGGTCCATCAGGTTCAATAAAAATCCTCGCCCTCGAGCAACCAGCATGACCTTTACAGCCACGATCATTCTTATACCTAGCTGTCCACCACACCCAACGCTACCCTTTGGCCTGCAATTCCACGAGCAGGACGTCTGCAGATTTGTTCTTTTTTACATGTAATGTCAAAAATCAACAGGAAGTTACCTCAAATTACCACTTCTAGACCCAAATTGGTTCAATATAATCTTATTAACATGAATTTGTTCTCTTATAACTGATCTATAAAGCACTAGGAAGTGACTTACTATATACCCCTCTTATATTGTGCTGTAAATGAAAAACAAGACTCTTCAAAGTGACCATATTTATTTTCCCAAATAAAGTTCTTGCCTTTTTCAAAAGCCTCGTCGATAGGTCAAAGCCCGGTGCCTTTGCGGCTGGCTTTGGATTCGCCGCTAGTTTAGCAGCGCAGGCGTCTTCGTACGCTTTTAACTCACCATTGTAGCCATGGCGATGTTTCAGGCGACTGATCAGGTTGGAAGTATTATAGCTCGTTGCCTTCTTCCCTCCTCGTGGAACTTCTGCATCTGTTAATACAAATAGCAAGCGAACTTTCCAACTCTGAAACTTTGAAATAGTCCCATACTACCGACGACATGTTTGTTTACTGTCCTGGCTTCACGGCCGCACACCGTTTACGTCACAGCCAGGCATGAGTTAGGGAGCGCTGGATTTGTGACGAACTCCCCTCTTCCTAAACCACTAATACCACAGTACTGGCAAAACGGGAGGAGCAGAGTGAAAAACAAGCGCCCCTCATCCCAATCCACCCACACCGCAGTATGTTTTTCTTTTCTTTTTTACCCAAAAAATATATTGTATATTATCGGGGCTATTAATACTTTCATCGGGTTTATCGGGGTGACGTCATAATTCCTAATATCGGACCGATAATTATCGTGCACCACTATATAATAATACTATTAACAAAGGATTACAATGTTTAAATATATCTATATACACACATAATATATCAAATTATACATTTAACATATACAAAAATACATATTACATTAACACAGTGAGAAAAAATCAACAATTATCCAAAGCAGCATATTTTTTGATTTAAGTATACTCAGAAGGACAATCCACACGCAAGAAAATACAGTTTTGTGTGAAAACGAGTCATCCTGAAACGCAGTGAAATACCGACTTCTATACTCTCCTCACAACAGGCATTTTGTTTTTAATAAAGAGACCCTTGTTTGCACCAACATACACACACACACACAATCGGAGCACGATTTAAGGCAAACTAGCACCAGACTGCCATGCTAATTACGACGAGTCAGAAAATAAACCTTGAGTATTAAAACCACTTGAATATTAATGGAGGTGTTAAAGCGGAATCACATTTATTTCCCTCCTAGGTCAAGTACTGGGAAGAAAAAACATTGTTAGAAGCACCATTATTCAAATGAGAGTGCACAGACCTTAATAGAAATCAGCCCAGCCATTAACTTCTGTTTTAACACAGTCTAGTAATTTTGTTTCCATCATTTGTAGACATGATTGACTGCGCTGTTCCTGTCTATTGTGGAGCATGTAAATGTGGCCTCATCCATATTTCCCAAAAAGCCTCGTTCAGGACCTTAAAAGGCTCCAAATAAAGATGAATTAAGGTAAACATGTTGACTTAATCTGAACTAATGCCTGCTAAAACCAAAATGAGTGCCCAAGAGTGGTTTCAACAGCCACTGTCTGCTGGAAGCAAGGATTCTGAACTCAGTAATAGGGGTGATGTGTGTTCATCAATGGCCTTGAATGAAAGACATAAATACTGTGATGGCTGTCGGGATCAAAGTTCAATTAAAATATACACTTGACATGGTTATACTTCATCCTCAAGCCTTAAACTGTCCAACCTCGGCATTAATACACTTTTCCATTATTAGTTATTTCAAGGTAAAGAAAAGTGTTTTTATAAAAGCGCCACGACAATGCCGAGTTTCATTTCTTAAAGGTCCCATGTCATGGCCATTTCTACTGATCATAATTCCATTGTTGAGGTCTACTAGAATACATTTACATTGTGCTATTTTCCAAACAATTTCCCCCCCCCCCCCCCCTGTGAGCCCAGTGGCCGACTGCGAGACAGCGAAGCCCAGCCCGAAACACACACACACAGCCTGGCTGGGAGTTTGTGTGTGCGCTCAGGCTGAGTTCCGCGGTGTCTCGCTGTCTCGCCGATCCCACACCAGTGAGCCAGCTCACTCTGTCCGCTCCTCGCAGCAGCGAGCCTCGCAACGTCCCGTCGAGTGTGTGTGTGTGAGGATATCCGCAGATTGGTCCAAACGTAACGGAGCCGTTACGTTACGTCACTATACCCAAATACGTCACTATACCCATGAAGTAAACAATGGAAAAAGAGAAATCTCCAACGAGGCGTTCTGGGGCAGCATAGACAGGTATTTTAGTTTTACTCGCTACAGGGTGTACTTTGAGGGTTTGTGACTCTGCAGACCGTTCACATGCAGAAAAAGCTACATAACTCACAAGGGGACGGGTAATAACTGGAAAAGCATGTCATGGGACCTTTAAGGCTCCACATATCTTTTTAACGTCTCCAAACAACCAAATTATTGAAACGTTAGTAAACCATTTATTTTGTGGCTCCATACATCAAAAATTCAACCTGAATGATTGATGCCCTTTTTTAAAGCAATACCCAGATAGCTTAGCTTAGCACAACGCTGTACATGGGGGAAAACTGCTAGCCTGGTTCCATCCAAAAGTAACAGATGTTGTTAACTAGCACATCTTAAGTTTAATAATCAACATTTAGGTTTTGGTTGTTTAATCAATACCAAAAAACAAAGAGTAAAAACAACAATTGGTGGTTTACGGAGGGTTATATGTCTCTTTGCTAAGCTGCCGTACAGATCTGTATGAGGGATAAGAGTCACAGATATGAACATTTCCCCAAATGATTAACTATTACTGTAAACACATTTCACCTTAATTCAGTATACAAGATATTTAGTATTGTCTCCTAAAAAAAAATGTAATATAGTTTTTGTTGCTAAATATTGTTAATCGGAACTGTATACCTATCAATGTTTGGCTGTGCAACATGTTTCTCCAAAGATGTATTCAAAAGTTTTTTGTCTTCCAGCTTTGAGGGGGTTAAAACTTCAAACAACCTAAAACATTTTAAACTAAACCATTAACAACCCTGTCGTTACATTTTGCCGAAAACCCATCATACACTGTGTAATCAATCCAAGCTTATAATCAATAAATCAAGTGTTGTGATACTATAAATGAGCTATGTGATGGCAAATCTAAGAATTTGGAAATGAAAAAGGCGTTGCTTATGACATATTATGGCTCGATTTTGTGTTGGATACCTGATATGTTTAAAACATTATGCTAAAATGTATGAAAATTATGTCTGCATCAACTGCAATTTGGCACGTTTCCCCCCCCGTAATTTCTCCCCAGACGCTTTGAAAACAGTCGCTCCCTGCAGAGATGATCAAAGAAGCAGGGGATCCATCTTGACACAACACCTTCTCATCACGCCTCTAAAGGCAGCTCCCATTGAATGGACAGATTAAAAAAACATTGCTGCCATGTTAGAGACAGGCCAGCACTCACACTCCATAATTATTAGCCTGATGATTGCACACGAGTGTTTTTGGCTGTTGCATCTGGCGATGATGGAAGTTGTTGTATGTATCCACCCGCATTTTCCTGGCTGTCAAAATTGCATTCTGAGAAAGCCGTACTCCTCTCATCAAGAGTCATAATTTACTTGTCAAAGCAGGAGTCCTCTCAGCGGGCGGGAGGCTCCCCGGGGTTATAATTGCGAGACGGTTTTGCTTCTCCTGAAATGCCTTCAGTCAAGATGGAGCACAGGCCTGCTACTCTTTGTGTACTCTTTCCTTTTTAAAAGTAGCCATTTACACAGAAAATTGTAAAACATGGTTTAAAAAAAGATATTTGACTACCTTCACTATACTTTCAACATCAACTCCTTGTCGTCAGAGACTTTCCACTGCTGATTACTTTGGTGCTCAGAGAGCTTCTCTCCACTGACACAAGGTCCCCATCTGGTGGAGGGAATAAGGAAGTCTTCACAGAGTCGAGGTCAGCTTCGGTACGTTGGAGAGATTACAGCTAATGCAGGATTGTAAATGATTTTTTTAAAGTAATGAATATTTATATTAATCATTCAGAAAGGTCAATCTCAAGTACTGTACTTAAGTCTACATGTGATTACTTTATTGTATGCCCCTTTTATACTCCACTTCATACCAGAGGGAACTATTGTATTTTGTAATTTGTCAGATATTTAGATTTACACAAAAACACATGCTTTTAAAACACAAGGCTTAGTTTAACCCTTGTGTTCAAAAGCTGTACCCGCTCATGGTGTTCACGGGTACATTTTGACCCATGATTCATCTCAGTCCGAAACACTCCAAAATAATGACTATCGTCCAATATTGTTTTAACTACATCATAACTAACTTATTATGCATTCATAACCGTACAATCCTGTTTATTTTATTTTATGGCCCCAACAAACATTACACCACATATTTAAGTAAAACATGTGATTCAATTCACTCACTATATTTCCTATAGTGAAGACAGTGGATCATTGCGTCATCGGACTACAATAGACTATCAGAATACAATTTCCCCCCAAAAAGTTATAAATGATTGTTACAGTGGATGAAGGGGCTGGGGTGTCTCAATTCATGATTGGGCCACATTTGACCGTGACCAATGCTGCTGAACACGGACTCCAAATTATACACTTTTTTTTTAGAGACCTTCAGACTTGACTAAAATTGTCAACATCTGTTTTTTAGTGTTTATATAGCTGTTGTGGAGGATATCATGAAGCCTTGTTCCGATCAAAAAACCAGAGCGTATAGTTAATTTTGAAACGGGTCACGGGAGACCCGAACAACATAAGGGTTAAAAAGCTTTATGGCCTTACAAAAAACTGTGTCTAGTAGGGAAAATGTGTCCCATGTAGCCAGAGTGATTGCTTTCGACTTCTTCATTTGGAAAAATCGGGAAATTATCAAATATTACATAAAAAAAGCTAAGATTTTAGAAAAACACATTTCGGTAGAGGGTTTGCCCAAATCATCACACATTCCCTCTGAAATCTTACGAAGTTTACTTAAAATGCAGTATATTTTGTTTTACGATATTGAAACTTTGGTTTACAGCAAAGAAACAACCTCAGTACTTCATCCACCACTTTATTCAAAAATAATTCACATAACATGAAACGCTAAATGGTATTTTCATACCGCCTCATCACAGTTCTCCATTGTTCAAAGCCACCACATCCTCCATCTTCTCCAGCAACCCCTCTATCATCGAGTGGCTTTTCTTGCTGCTCAGCACATGATACCGGCCCTCACATTTCTCCACGAGCTTCATCAGCTCCCCGTTCCTCAGTATCAGCTGCTCTGCGCTCTCGCCTAACATTTCCCCCCACGTGAACAACACCATCGTGCGCTTCCAAATGTCTTCCCCGAGCAAACCCGTGTGCTCTTCCACTGCTTTCCTGTACTTCTGTGTGCACGTGAGGAAGGCCGGGATGAGCAGGAGGACGATTTGAGGTTTGGTTTGACCCCAGGAGACGCTGTCCAGGATGCTTTTCCTTTGCGGCGTGTTCGTTGGATCCGGTCCGTCTCGCCATTTCAGACCCAGCGGCTCTGCGACCGCACATTGGCGTCCAGCTATCTGACCTCTCCAGGACCTGAATGTCTCCGAGTCATCAAGTTTGGATTGGTCTCCGCACAGGATGGTGACGCCAGCTGGGGAACGAGATGACCAGGACTCTCCTAACACCACCACCCTCAGATCCTTTGAGCTTATGTGACCCTGACTTGGAGATAAAAACTGTACATCTTGAGCAACCTTTGCCCTTTGACTCTCCTTCGTCTCTTCTCCTTTATCTCCCATCCCTTCCTGTCCCTGAGCTGTCTCTATCTCGTCCAGTATTTCAAGGTGCCCATTACTACTCTCTGCTATCCTCTGATCCTCCCTTTCCTTCTCCCCTTTATCTGACTCCCTTCCTGTTCCCTTTTCCCTTCTGTCGCTGACCTCTCTGGACATTAAATGCATGTCGTCTTCTGAGCTCTCAATGGCATCTGTCCCATCGAAACAATCCATGTCAGCATATTCTCCGCTCTCTTCTCTCCGCAACCCTTGCTCTCGTTCTTTGAGATTCTGTTCCCATTCGCCCAGTTTCCTGAGTGACGTCTTCAGACTTCTCTCTTTGCTGTGAAGTTCTTCCTTCAGCAGAACCAGGTCCCTCCGCATCTCATCCAGCTGCTGCGTGGTGGAGTTGACGCTCTGGTTTTGCACCTGCAACTCCGACTTCCAGTTGAGCAGTCCCTGTTCTTCGTTTCTTAAGTAACACTCCTTGTCCTTCAGCTCCTTCCCCTGATCTTTCAGGCCTTTCACCTTCTCCTGAAGAGTGTGACCGTGGCAGTTCAGTTCTTTCTGTTTCCCCTCCAGAGCTCTGAGCAAGACGTCCAGCTCCCTTTCCTTGTTCTCAATGTGTTGCGACCTCATGCTCACATCATGCTCGTATCTATCTTGTTCCTCTACACTTGCTTCCTTTTTACTCACTTCTTCTTCCCTACTTTCCAACCCTTTCACTTTTTCAACAAGCTCTTCCTCTTTCGCATCAAGGTCATGTCCTCTTTGGCTCAACTCTTCTTCGCTTCTCCTCAGAGCCTGTTCCCTTTCCTCTACTTCATTTTCTCTTATCAAGAATTCCTCATCCTTCATTTTCATCTCTCTTTCTTTCTCGACACAGTCTCTCATTTCCTTAGTTTGCCTTTCTGCCTCCTCTCTCCTCCTTTCGATCTCTACTTGCAGTTTGTCGTTTGCCTCCTTCGACCCCTCCACTTCCACATTTCTCTTTTTAAGAATGTCTTCTGTGTTCTTCGCCTGCTCTTCATATCCTTTGAGATGTTTCCTTACTTCCTCCTCACACTCCTTCAGATCCTCGTATTTTATTTTGAGGTTGTCCGTGTCTTTTCTCAGCTTCTCGTTTTCCTCCTGCAGCTCCTCAACCCTCCTCCGACTGTCCTCATAGTTCTCCGCGACTTCCTCTGAGCGACTTATAGCGCGATCTCTCTCCTTCGCTATAGTTTCTACGCTATCGTTCCTTCTCGCAATCTCCTTTTCATACCCCTGAATCATGCTTGTCGTCTCCTTCTCCATCTTGTGGGTGAGCTCCTTCAGCTCTGACTTTGTCTGCTCGATTCGAGACTTCAGTTTGAGGATCTCTCTCTCGTTCGCTCTGTCTCTCCGCGTCAGGTCTTCATCTTTCTCCTGAAGTTTTCCCATCATGTCGGCGTCTCTTTTCCGCTCCTGCTCTGCGTGGCACTGCTGTGTCTCCAGGGTACTCGAGGCTTGCTGTTCAATTTCCTTTAAGTACTTGGCACATGTCACTTTCGCCTCTTCAACTTCTTTGCCCCTCTCTGAGAGAAAACACTGCGCTCGTGTTATTTCAGCCGTTTTCTTGTCGATGATTTCCGTCAGCCGGTTCAATTCGGTCTCTGTTTCCTCGTCCTTCTTCCTCTGCTCTTCCTTCCATCTCGTCCCCGTGGATTCGACCTGCTGTTTAACACTTTCAATCTCAGTCTCCTTTTGCTTCAGTTGTTTCTCCGTGTCAGTACGAAGCTGGAGTTTCATCTCCTCCATCTCTCGCTCTCTGTCGTGCAGTCGCTGCTCTGCCTCTTTCTTCTGACTCAGGATCATCTCTCCCTGCAGGATTTCTTCAACATCCTTGACTTGCTGAATCAACTCTTCTATCGTCTTCTCTTTTTCTTGGAGCTTTTGCTGGATCTGTTTCTTGTGATTTAAACGATCCTTGTCTCGTTCCTCTTGTTTCTGCTGCCATTGTTGCTCCAGGTCTTTGAAATGTTCTTTGATCCCTTCCGTTTCCCTTTTTCCTTCTTCCAGTTTTTCCTCCATTTCTTGCGTGTAACTTAAATAATGTTTCTCGTTCTCCTCCTTTTGTCGCAGCTTGTCTGTCATTTCTTTCACACGCACTTTGATATCGCCCATCTCCTCCAGCCTTTGCTCCATCTCTTTCTTTTCCTGGGCACTTTGTCGCGTTTTGTCTTGGATTGCATTCATGTGCTGACGTTTTAACTCGTCTACTAGTCCGTCTTTCTCTTGCATTTTTCGCCAAATGTTTTTCTCGTGATTTCCATTCATCGCTTTCTTCTCGTTTTCATTTTCCGCCGCCATTTGTTCTCCTTTGGCCGCAAACTGTTGCTCCAGCTCTCTCATCTCTCGTTGTGTCTCTCGCTCCTTCTCACTTATTTTATCACTGTATTTTAGTTTGACGCTTTCCACTTCTTCTTTCTTCTCTCTCACTTTTCTTTCTATTTCCTCCTTGTGTTCAGCACTTGTCGTCTCCATTAGTTTTTCCATTTCATCCATTTCCCCCCGATGCTGCAGTTTGAGCACTTCGACCGTCGTCGCCATGTCTTTCTTGTAATTAAGATGAATCATGTCCTTCTCTTTTTCGTTTTCCAACATGTGTCCTTCCATTTGGACGAAATACCCGTCCTCCATATCTGCTATCTCTCTCTCGCTTGCCTCTATCTGATCGGCAATCTCACCATGTTTCTCTTCCTGCATGTCCTTTATTTCCTTGTCATGCTGTTGTTTGACGCTCTCCATATGTTCTACACTGTCCATCAACTTCTGCTCAATTTCTTCTTGATGTTGAACTTTCATTGCTTCCATCATCTTTTCTATTCCACAGATGTTTCTGGCCATCTCTTCCTGATGCTGCTGTTCTATTTCTTGTATCTCAGTCTCTTTCTCGAGTGCTTTTCTCTCCATCTCTTTCTCGTGTTGTGATTTCATTTCTTCAACTTTCAGTTCTGATTCTTTCTCACGTTGTTTTAAATGATTGAGAGTTCTCTGCTTTTCCTCTGAAGCTTTCGTTCTCAGTTCTTCCTGCTCTTTGTCTTTATCTTGCTTACGTCTTTCTTCCATCTCTGCCATCTCCCTCTTTTTCTCTTGTTCTTTCCTCTGGAGAATATCCTCCTGGTGTCTTTTAGTTTCGTCCATTTCCACTTTTAAAGAACTCACTCTTTCCATCCACTCTGCTGTCTCTTTCTTCTGCAGCTCAATGTTTTCTTTCAACTTCTTCACCTCATTCACCCATTCTTGTTTCTTCCCTTTGACGCCGTCTTCCCGCTGTTTTCTCTCCTGTTCCTTTTCTACAGCGGCACGTTCAAGGTCGAGCATCTTCTGCTGCTGCTCGTCAATTCTTTCTGTCAGCTCCTCAATCTCGCTTTCTTTTAGCTCCACTTTGAGCACGGCCTTGTCCCTTTCCCCTCGGCTCTGGTTTAGTGCCACCCGGAGTCTCTCATTTTCTTCGCTCAGATCTTGAATTTCTTTCTCTTTATCCTCCGTCAGCCATCGCATCCTCTCCTCTAGCTCCCCGATATCGTTCCTCCTTTCGCCCATCCTCCTGTCCTCTTCCTCCTCCTCTTCCCTCTGAACGTCGGCCTTTCCGGGCGATTTCACCTTTTTCTTCCAGTCAAAAAACCACCTGATGCTTTTCATCTCCCGCTCTCTGATATTTTTCAACTCCTCCGCCTGACGAAGCATTTTGTCTCCTATATCCTTCAGGCGCTGGTTGAACTTCTCGTTTCTCTGCCGGCTCAGATCCCTGACGTCTTGCACCAGGCCGGAAAAAGCCTCACATCTGTTCATCGCGGCCATCTTTTCCACCTTCTGCAGAAGCTCCGTCACTTCACTGGAGTCTCCATTTCCTTTCCCTCCTCCATTTACGCTTCTGATAACGTGGTACCGGCCCCGGCACTTCTCCAGGAGCCACTGGAGGTCCCTGCCTCCAGATTGGATGTGCTGCTCTATATCCACCCCTTCCCGGAGCTGATCCCCGTGTGTGAACAGCAGTATTGTGTGTCTCCATACACCCTCGCCTAAAAGTTCCAGATGTTCCTTGACATGTGCCGCCTTCACCAGTGTATCTACTCTTAGAGTCAGCAGGAGAGCGTGAGGCCCTGGAGGACAAAGGGCCACACTACTGACAATCTCCCTCTTCACTCTTTCAGGTGTGGCCCCCGCTACGCCTCCCTCCCAACCAGGAGTGTCCACCACCGTCACCAGCCGCTTGGCCACCTCCGCTTGCTGACGGACGCACTCCTCTGTTACGGCCCCGCCTTGGAAGAAGGACGTGTTTCCCAGGATGGTGTTTCCAGCGGAGCTCTTTCCTGTTTCACGCTCGCCCAGGAGGACCAGCCTGACCTCGGGTAAACGTCGAGGAGCCTTGGAGAACGAGTGGTGGGCGTCCAGCTCTGAACCCTGAAGACCGTCACCTGCAGAGGAGGAAGGTAAACAAATGTTACTATCTCTGTGAAATAAAGTTGATGTTAAATCACTTAAGTGATTGTACTTGCAAGACAAAAACACTTTTAAAAAGCTACTGAAACAGACATCAGCCACTACCTTAAGTTTCTCCATTCATATCATATATATATATCATATATATCATATAAGCGTCTTTGGGTTCAAGAAAAGCGCTATAGAAATATAATTTATTTAGTGTTAATATAGCACCAAACAACTAGCTGTGTAATAATATAGTATTGTAATGTCATCCTTTGCAGAGAATGAAGTCGCGTCATGGACTGGCACTAGTAGACATGTAAGGTACAGTGGGATTTTAAAAGTTTTTTTAAAAGTAAAAAGCTGACTGCTGCTTTGTGGATTCAACACTTAATATGACATTTTTCTTTTTGCACTTATACATATTGAACATAAATATGATTGTAATAGGATTCTATGTTTTTGAGAGGACCGACTGAAGGACTTACTCATTAGCGCTGCTTTGATGGTCCCTCTCTGCATCTGCGCCTCCATCTGCCTCTGTTTCTTCCTCCTCTCCCTCGCTCTGCTCTTCCCGTCAGCTTCCAGACCCACCAGGGCCGCATTATCCATCTCTAAATGACTGCTTCCACCCTTCTTCCTCGCCACCATCTCCTCCAGCTTCCGTATCAGCTCTTTCACCTGCGTCCCATCTCCTTTGCTCCGGTTATCCACCACATGGTACCTGTTCCCGCACTTCTGGAGGAGCTTCTGCAGCGCCGGGCCGCTTGTCAAAATCCGCTGCTCCATGGAAACCAAACCCAATTCATCTCCCCTGGTGAAGAGCAGCATGGTGTGCTCCCAGACTCCTTTCCCCAGCGGCTCTAGATGCTCCTCTATCTCCCTGATGTAGTCCTCTGTGACCGAGGCGCAGGATCGCACCACCAGGAGCACAGCGTGGGGTCCAGGCGGGCAAAGCGAGACACTCCGTACAGTCTCTCTCCTCACCCAGTTTGGGGTGCTGTTGAGCGGGTAATACCACTCCCACCCCGGGGTGTCCACCACTGTGACTTTCCTCCCCGCCACATCAGCTCGCCTCTTCACACACTCCTCCGTAGGCTTCCCGCTCTCGAAACCTCCCGCAATTCCTAGGATGGTGTTGCCCGCCGCGCTTTTCCCAGCTCCTTTCCTGCCCAGTAGGACCAGTCTGAGCTCTTGGAGAGCCGGGGGCGCGCTGTGGGAGGCAGGGGGGGTTTGAGAGTCCATGGCGTCCTGCAGACTCTCATCTGTGAAGAAAGGCAGAAGGACTTCCTCACTGCATCGTACCGGGTAAGCTGAATGACACAGAAGTAGCAACAATGAGTCATCTGCTATGCTCCACTTCTAAAACTGCATTTTAAGCCACATTTCAACCGTCTTTCTTCTGTATTTACCATAAGAAAGTGCATTATTGTTTTAATGACATCACACATTAAGGTGCCTTTATACAACTCAATAAAACTAGGTATAATAAAAGGTAAGCAAATAATCTAAGAGCTCTGACAAACTCACCACCGTTGGTGACGATGACTGGACTCTCATCTGTCGTGTCCATCACCTCTCCGTCCGCTCTCTTCCGCTTTTTAGTTCCTGTGTGTCTTTTACAGGAAGAGCGTACTCACTTAGATTGTGAAAGAAAACCCTCTGTAGTGAATTTCAAAATGACGATTCGTGCCGCACAACCTGAACACAGAAAGTGGAAGACTTGTCGTGTCACGTGACCACCGTTTGGTTTTCTAACATGCTGTCATTCAGGACGACCGGAAGTGAAACGATGGCACGGTGAGTGTCTTTGACCCAGTAACGTGAACATGTTTGCAACACACACACATGCATGCTGCACAGAACTGCAACGATTCACTTATAAGAACATACAGAGCGTTGACATGCATGGTGTCACGCGTATGCAGACTTGTTGTCGGAAGCTGCAGAGCTTGATGCCGACGCTGCCTGTGGTGAACGTGTGTCACTTCTGTTTCCTCTACCCACAAGACACTGAGCTGCCTTGTGGTTAAAGACTTCCTGCCTTTAAAAAGTACATGAAAGTACAAAGTTGGCAGACAAAAGAATCGTACGAAGTGCATCTACTATTATCGGCTAAATCTTTCTTTGTCAAAATGTCAAGCTGAAAGGAACAGCATCGCATGGCGAGGGCATCTTTCATCACGTGTATCTAAATATACTCGATGTTCCTCAATGTAATCAGAGGTTATAATTCTGATGCAATAATCACTTCCCTGTATTGACTATTAACGTTAAAAGTTCAGTCTTAATCTTAAACGGTAATGCTTTTTACAAATGAAAGAATTAAATACTTTGAAATAAGTTCTGCTAAAAATACTACATCATAATGTTTATTAAACCGTTATGAAGGCCAACATATGTTCGTAATTCAAGTATGTTATGTCATGAACAATAAAGTCTGAAACTCACCAAAGAACATTCATTGGGGAATGTTGACTTGGCGAACACTTCTATAGAATAAAGCTACTTTGAGTTGGTCCATACGGTGCAGCTTCTAACGTGATCAAATCTGACATTTGCGACTCTGGAAAAGTGCAACACACATCTTTGTATCCTCTCTGAGCATAAGGGACGAACACCTACATCTACGCTGGTGCAAAACATAACCAAGTGATTGATGCATTTCTTAGCATGATGCATTTATTTCCGAACAGTCGTCTCATTGTGTGCAGAGCCTCATCATGCCTGCCTGCTGTCACTGCAACTTGGCATCACACCTGGTACAACGTGTTCTCCAGTCCCAGTCCTTTTAAAAACACACATTATATCACACTCGCTATGATTCACCCTTTCCTTCAGCACCAGTTAGTTAATAAAAACAAACCCTGTTCATGGAAAGGCCCGAGTCAGCCATATTGATTTGGCGCGATTAACTTGAGTGGAGTTTGTTTTGAGGTCTGTTAAGTGTTGGCTGAATACAACCATGATGGATGCCTTTTCACAACACTGCTGCTTTCTGTAAAAGTCACATGAATGACGTTGTGTTGGACTCACAGCAGCAACACCACTTCCCTCCAAATGACGCTTGCATCTAAATAACATACTATAAAAAGAAAACAGCCACAAAATAATTCCACTGCCTCAACACTTGGTCTCAAGGTTGCTCCTTGTAATGTACATTATTCTGCCAGTTAGATGTGGTAGAAAAAAACCCGTGCCTCTTCCTGCTTTTAGATGGAAATTAAGCTATATTTAATGTTAATGTTTTGGGTCGTACTTATGGAAATTCTTCCTCTTGGTGGCAGCATATCATTAAATGAATGAATGAAAAAGAACCTCTTGTGCACGTACAAAGTGGAGACTGAGTTCTCACTCTTTACTGCGCTTCAAAGTAGAGGTGCCATTATGGAAAAGAAAACTGCTCCAAGAAGTAGCAATAAGAGTCATAATGATGGGGGACATGTACAGGTGTATGCACATTATATATGCAGTCAATATCCTTTATTAACCAGTAAAAGACTCATTGAGATTCAAATCTAGTATCTTCAAGAGGGCAGAATCAACTAAAAAATACAACTCTTGCACCAGTCCAGATAATAAGCAATACAAAAGGTCATTATGCATGAAACAGGTATCGTTTTAAAACAATTAAAGTGGACCTATCATGCTATATTTGAAACATATATTGTAGGGCCATACCTATATTAAACATGTCTGTGAATTATTTTTTTTTAAATACCAAACAGACCATGCATTTTAGCCATGCCTCATATCGCTCTATTTGCTCTTTTCCAGCCCTGTTTTTGCAAGAGCTGATTCTGCTTTTGTGGCAGACCACAGCGCCACTCACAGGCCTGGCATATGTACTACAGCGTCTCCAGCGCTTTCCAGCGGTCTCTCATTCCCCTGATAGGTGGAGAGTTGCCCATAGGCGGAGCACCCCTTTTCTGACGTCAGAAAAATTCAAATAATAATCAGCTCCGTTGCAGCCCCGTTTTTAGAGATTTGGGTACGGAGGAAAAGAGAGAGGGTTGTGTTCCCTGACCCACCGGGGACACATATTCATGTATAAAAGACGTACAAAAGTGCATTTTGCATGATAGGTCCCCTTTAAGTCATTTTTTTGCGTTGAGTTTGATGGGACATTTCGCAGAGAATGCACACGCTGCTATTAGTTTGGGGAATGTGTATATACAAGTTTTCTTAAAATAAGGCTTTTGTTTGGGGGCTATTTACTATTTGCCAACAAAGGTCTTAATGGTGTTAATACTCGGCTAACAAATGGCTCCAAAAAATGTAACTGGGTAACTTTTTAAGTGATGTCGATAACCCGGGCCAATTTTGGTTGCCACAGACCAGCTTTAGGCCACTTCAGTCATCCTAAATCTGACCAGTGCACATGTCAGTCTTTTATCACAAGTCAGCCATAAGTCAAGTCAGGAATTACCAACTGAACTAAGACTTCATTAAAGAGGCCACAACAGTCTGTGTTTATTTACATCCAAAACCTATGCCCTCTTTATTTAGAGCTGAGGCCTAAAACAGAGTGGAGCAGTTGGAGTAAAGAGAGCACAAGACCACGCCTTTTTAAGTAGAAAACAAGGGGGACAACATAGACCTTATCTGCGTGAGCTCCATCCAGCTGTGGGTTGTGCAGCGATGCTAGATTCCAATCCTGCTCGTAAAAAAAAGGCTGTCCAGTTACACACACACACACACACACACACACACACACACACACACACACACACACACACACACACACACACACACACACACACACACACACACACACTCATGGAAGGCTCTTCCTCTCCCCTGTAGGGTATTTAAGCAGAAGCAGAAGTTTCCCAACACGGAGCAGCAGCAGCGGATCCACTCCATCCAACAGCAGCTTGTCTCTCCAACTTCATCTGAGGTGCGTCCACTCTCCATTTGAACTTACTTTATATTTACAAGAGTTGCTGTAATGCTACATTAACCGCAACATTCCTCAACAGCATGGTATCTGTTTTTGTTTATACCTTCCAGATGTGAGTTGTTGTGCAATCGTTCAAACATGCTCTAACAATGCCCTTTGTGCATCACTACGATTTAATATTATAATCAATGCACTTTTCTGTTAACTTAAGTTTGATTTAATGCCTGGCTTACATTCAAATAAGTAGGAGTAACTGTAACCTTTGTTTCAAGGTTTTCTAGATTGTTGAGGTGCGTGTTGTTTTGTCTCTAGCATGTATACAATGCATGCAACACTTTGACCATTTCACTTTACTTTTTGCCGGGTAAAGTATGGTCTTTGCAGAGAGTTTTATGGCAAGTAAAAAACCTCCCTTGAGCATTAAAGGTCTCAGTCCTGCTGGTTAACGTGCCGAGTTCCTGTGTCAGCATTTGCCAAAGTTGTGTTAAAAATCTTTGTACGCAGAAAAGAGAAAAGTAACAAGTGTCAGTGATATGCAGTAGTGTGAAGAAACTATATGCATTCACTCCAACCCTCAAATTAAGAACAATTTGGAAATACTGTGGACTACAGTATTTCCATTTTATGCCACTTCCGTTCAAGATTTCATCATTTGAAATGTTTCTTTATGCAGAACTGATACCACCAACACACCCCGACTTTCCAAATGTAGCACTTAACATAGATTCTGCGTATTTCTTCCAGCAATGCCCATGAAGAACAAGTATGACTTTATCTAACATGGATCCTGTAGGACATCTGGGATGTGTATATGACTTTGAAATCTGCAAATATGTAAGAAAAACTCAAATAAAAGTAAAAATGTTGCATTCAAATTCCTCTTCCAGTCAAAGTACAAAAGTCTCCATCTCAGTGTTCTTACAGCATGAACGAAAAGGTATTGTTGCTCCAGAAGCATGGTCAGACACTGCATTAATTCACAAGTCTTTATGCACCTGGCCTGAGGTAGAGACCGTTTTAATCAGTTGTTATGAAGTTAGGTGGTTTAGTCGGCTGGTTCTGATCCTGGGAACCCCCTGAAATTATCCCAAGATAAAGAGTTGTAGTGGTGAGATGACCAATTACATTTCGCTACACAATTAGCATAAATATTGTGGCATTTTTTTCATGTGAAATATTCAAAAGTGTTACCTCTTCGTGCCTCAAACAGCGAGTTAAGTGAACCCTGTGACATGTTCCAGGTGTAAGGGAAACTTCTGCAGCAATGGAGGGTCAGGACTCAGAGAGACACGAGGAGAGTTGGAGCTTTGATGTCAAACAATGATAGTTTATTGCAAGGATCCGGCCGGAGGATTATATCAAAAGTCACAGCAGCAAAAGGTTCTGACTGCACGGGTGGGTTGCCATGTCAATCTGACCCTTAGGCTCTGTGACCGAGAGCTGACCGGTCATAAAACTTAGACTAAGTGCTGGAGCGCATTCCTTGAAGCCGGCGTCACAGATCAGGGTTATTGATGAACGTCAACAGGCAATAAGGTTAAATATCTTAGGGGTAAGACAGAAATATTCCCTTACACCAGGTGTTTAGGCGTTAATGCCAAAGACTTCTGGCTGCTATTTCTTTTTTTCTTAGTAACTCTTTTTATTGGGTGTTTTTAAATAGTAAAATGGTGCTTAACTAGTACAGGTAATTAGTTCCTTTCCACCAATGAGCCGCCGCCTGTCTGTCTGCCCACTCGTCCTGTGCCAGTCTGCAGAAGGTAGGCACGTCTCTGAGGGGAAACAGAGCTCTCTCTGTCTGTAGCGGTGACTCATGCCGTCCAGTCAGTCTCTCCGGGTCCAGCACACGCCCCGTTATGCAACAGAGCAGGTGTTCGTCCCATAAGCCTGACGTACTGGACACCCCGCTCGCACCTCATGAAAACACCTTTTGTGTACCTGATGTTTAATCATCCTTCCCACATGGTTACATAATCGTCATGGCAGTAACTGCTCGGTGTGGTATGTCGACCCCATCTGGGTTTATGTCACTTTGGTTCTGTTTAATATTTTTAGGATGAAATGAGTCACTCGGAGAACACTGAGGGTCTTTGTTTACATCAGTTTGTTGTGTTTGAACCTGATGTTCAGTTTGTGTTTATTATTCTCACCTTCACAGACTTTTTATGAGGATTTTTAACGACTTTTATTTACCTTGTTATAGAAATAAACTCTTTACGAGACTTTAATAAAATCTTCTTTTACTAGCGTTACTCCTTGTATTGCAGTAGTACTAAAGGTCCATGACCAGTGTGTTTTAGTCATTATTAAATGATCACGTTACCAATTATTGGTCATTAATCTGTTTCTTTTCTCAACTAATCAATCAATTGTTTCGTCTATAAAATGTAAGACAATTTTCAAATCCTGGTTTTGTCCAATTAAAAGTAAAAAACCCAAATATATTAAACTTTTTATCTTAAGAAACGTATTATTTTTAAATATAAAAACACTATATTATTCCAGGACATTCTATGAAAAGTATTGGTTATGTAATTATACATTTCTGGTTATCACAAGTTCTCTCCCGACTAATAGTACTGCTACTTCGACAACTTAGTCCCAAAATCCAGACTCAACTCAATGCTTAACCATTTTAAAATGATTAACCCTGCTATGATTAACCCTGCTTGGACTATATTGGACCGCATGCAATATGCGGTTCTAGTGTCATCGGGTATTTATATTGTGTGTGTATTCAGGAACTTTCACAATGACATGATTTCACACAGAAGAAACCCACAGTCAGTTTCACTGTGGGTTCCCTCCATGCCCGTTCTGTATTTTAATACACATGATACATGCTTCTCTTTCTGACCACAAGGAAATATTCAAATATAATATTTGTGAAGTGAAAATAAAGCACAAAAAGTGTCTTTGTTTACCAGCATCTTCCAGGAAGGGGAGTGGCCTAAAGCTCTCCCCCACCCAGCACACACACACACACACACACACACACACACACACACACACACACACACACACACACACACACACACACACACACACACACATGGAAACCACATGGGACATAAAAGTATTCACACTGATGTCGTTTTTTAACAAAGGGATAATCACTCACACACACACACACACACAGGCATGTTGCCAGTTTGTCCACAGATGTGTAGCAGATGGGTTTTACACAGCTTGTCTTCATGCAGGAATTAACAGTTTTCAGTAAAAAAGTTGTTGCAACATTAAATAAAAGTGTAAAAATTAGTACAAATGTTGTGTTATCAGTCTTTTCAGATCGTCCTTCTCGAGTTATCGTCGCCATGTCTGATCCAGGCGCCACCGCAGCCTCCTCTCCCGCCCCCCCCACTCCCACCGGACCCCGACCCAAGATGACGAGCAGCGGTCGCTCTGCAGTTCCCATCTCCAGCTCCAACTCTGACTCCACCGACATCCCTGAGTTTGAACCGTTTGGGCTGCCGGGTCCAAGAGGGTTCCCCCCTCTGACCGGTGAGAGGATTCTGCAAAGAAGAGACCATTAAACTTAAGTTTTATTGAGTTCAAGTAATAGAAAAACCTTTAAAAATCCCTGTGTGGGAATGTGGGTGTCTTGGCAGCAACTGCAATAAGGGTAAACACAGGATAGGACAGATATGATTGCACACAAGCATAGTAACAATAGTTATATATACATAATATAATAATAGTAGAAGAAATGTAAGAATAAAAGTGCAAGAAAAGTATGTGAAAGAAAAAGTGACAGTATAAGTTCATATTGACGGTTTTACGTATAGCTATGGGATTGTAATTATTATATAGTAAGTATTGTACCCTTAACAATAAGATCTAGTTCATACATTATTTATTTATTTCTTAATCAAAAATTGAATTGAAGGAGACAGATGTCACTTCTTGGTTTGAGAAGACTTCCCGACACTGATAGTTGTCCAGTCGTTGTTATACATGACTGACACGTGAATGACATCCAAGCCAGATACACTCTAATCACTTCGTGCAGCTGTCGCACGAGATGACAGCCGGAACGACAAATGAGCGGCTGTAAGGATAACGCAAATAATAAGACATCACT
This sequence comes from Pseudochaenichthys georgianus, assembly GCF_902827115.2. Taxonomy (NCBI): domain Eukaryota; kingdom Metazoa; phylum Chordata; class Actinopteri; order Perciformes; family Channichthyidae; genus Pseudochaenichthys; species Pseudochaenichthys georgianus. Next base: position 6,089,648 of record NC_047520.1, on the reverse strand, counting down.
AAGTTTTCTGATAAACTGCTGACACACTGGGAGAGCACTGGTCTCCACCACTCTCTCTCTTTAAGCAAATACCCAGTGTAATGTGATGGCTGAGGCTCTCTTCCATTGGTTAAAAGAATATCTCATGTTTCATTGATATAACGGTTTAAAGAAACGGGCATGTTCATCGGGGCTAATTCATTTCAGTTTTTAAATAATTACCTGGATGTTTAATACAAACACACACATTCAATAGTTTTGTATTTATTCACTTTTTTAAAACAAGAACGGTTATGTGTGAACACTTGGGTCAGAAAGCCACCAAACATGTTGTTCTGCATGGGGCTCTTCATTCCTCTCTTTTCCTTCAGACTATCTTGACATCTTGGAAGTGGACATGATGCGACTGCCGGAGGAGACAAACAAGCAGCAGCACCACACCAACTTTTACAACTCGGACTATCTGGTGGTGCGTCGAGGACAAGAGTTCGAGGTCAAGATCACCTTCAACCGTCCCTACAAACCTGCCTCAGACAAGTTCGCCGTGGAGTTTGTGATCGGTGAGCGCGTCTTCAAACTCGTATTTTCCATCTTACGACACGATAACACTTTAATAGTCAGATCGAGTCTGAAATTGGACTTGCGTCACAGCAGCTCCATGTGTAACATCAACATGGAAACATATCAAGACACAATACATGGAAAACAAACCACAAACATTTATCACAATCACTGAGAGAAAACATGTTCAATGGCCCTTCAGCGTGCATCTGATCTGGGATTCAGCTCTGGATTTACTGCTTCAGTCTGACTTTATTGAATCGCGGGACCCGGTATCTCCCGTTAGACGCTGTTCAGAGCTTGGTTTGGGTCCGAGATGATGTTGTTGGACAGCCTTATTAGGTTGTTATGATAGGCTGAGTCATAAAGTCTCTGACCAACCATCTTTGAGCAGATTTGAACGGGTGGAGCAGTATCCTGCAAGTCTTTATTCTGTTTTAATGTCAGACGTCCCTCCTTTCCTCCAGGCTCCAGCCCTCAGTTCAGCAAGGGCACCTACATCCCCGTCTTTCCCCACAATGAGCGTCCGAGCCCCTGGGAGGGCAGCATCACCAACACCGCTGACGACACGGTCACTATGGGCGTCACGGCTGCTGCCACCTGCATCGTGGGGAAGTACAACATGTACGTCGCCGTGGTGACGCCCTTCGGTATCCGCAGGACCCGGAAGGACAAAAGCCGCAACCTCTACATCCTCTTCAATCCCTGGGCCACAGGTTGGGTTAAGGCGTCCACAACTTCTTTTTTGAACCACTTTATTTTTGCTTTTATCAGGTTTTCAAGATTCAAGTAGTAATAGTGCAGAATGGTCTAGATACAAGTGATTGGAATATTGATATATATAAGTTGCAAACAGATGTTTCAAAAGTGCAGGTGTTTAACGGTCTTATGGCATGTGCGATGAAACTGTCCCTTAGTCTGGTGGTTAAATATCCACGTGACTTGTTTTTCCTCAGCTGATGCCGTGTTTCTGGATGATGAGAAGGAGAGGGATGAGTGTGTGATGAATGAGATGGGGATCCTCTACCACGGCGCCTATGATGACGTCGCTGAGAGAAACTGGAACTATGGGCAGGTAGAAGAAAAGACAAGAGCCTCAGGATTGATTATCTTAAATATCTTTTGACTTATTAAGGTTTTGTTTTCCTTATAGTTTAACTTTGGAGTCCTGGACGCCTGTCTGTACATCATGGACCGCTCCGACATGCCCATCACTAACAGAGGAGACCCCATCAGGGTGACCAGGAAGGCCTCCGCTATGGTGAGGACATCTTCATAGACATCCATTAAAACTCGTGAAAATGGTTTTCAGAAACACAAGATATGCAGTTAAACGGTGCAACAATACAAACAGAATATTATTGTGCAGTTGTTACGTTCCCTCCTGGACTAGGGGTACAAAGGGAAGTAACACAAATATAAAATAACCGGGAGAGAGAAAGAAAAGAGGAAACCGATTGCTGAAGCCACAAAATGATGAATACAAAAGTAAAGGGGCTCACCAGCCATTTTGCAAAACAAACTTAAGTAACTGAGAACAACTTCCTTCTAAAAGAAAGAGACTAAATGAAACATCTAACAATGATCAAAATACAAGTTCTTATACAAAGAAACCACACGATGCTGCACATATCACACATGCAGCCAGAGGAGAAGGAGAGAGCGACTGCAGCCTTCCTCGGGTCCTTTATGGAGGCCCTCATTGGGGATTGGGACTTAACCTGGAGGGAGACAATCAGGGGGAGAGGGAGAGAGACACACACACACACACACACACACACACACACACACACACACACACACACACACAAACACCCACTACGGCACGTAACAGCAGTAAAATATTAAATATCAATGATATAGTGAAAGGAATTATGGACTGTTTTCTTTCCATGAGACTGCATTAAGAATGTGGAACCAGCTTGAAATATAATGAGCTGTAATCAATTGTTTTGGTTTTCTCTCATAAAATGTAGATGTTTTTTTTCTTGTAGACTTTTGCAGAAAGCCTTTTCACATTGCCATCACTTTTAAAAATAACGTGTAATTGGACCAACACAAGGGTTTCTACTGTTTACATTATATTTTTACTTCAACTCCCTAATTTCATATATCTAGGAATTTTACACATCTTTTATTTATTGAATATAGTTTGTTCTTCTAGTCGAAAAAAGTAAATGATACAGAATTAGGCCTTTTTTAAAGTGCAAAGCTTCAGATATATAGTGCTTGTCGGATGCTCTTTCCATAAATGTCTTAAATCTGCTCTTCGTCACACTCAGCTGAACTCTCGTGATGACGAAGGTGTGCTCGTGGGGAACTGGAGCGGCGACTACACCTACGGCGTGGCGCCCACTTCCTGGACCGGCAGCACCGACATCCTGCTCACCTACGCCAGCGGACAGATGCCCGTCTGCTACGCTCAGTGCTGGGTCTACGCCGCCGTCTTCAACACCTGTGAGAAGCAGAAAATATTACACAGATATACTAGTATATATATATACTATAAGTGTGTTAATTGTAAATCCCAAATATAGAAAAACATTAGCACTTTTTTTGTTGTTGACCAAACCCCTTCAGAAAATTCTTGACATCAGTTGAGAAGGTCCTAAAAAGGAAGATAAAAAGTCATTAGAGAGTAGGGAAAGACGACCATGTGCAAAAATGAAACCTTGATACAAGTTTTTTTCAATCGATAGGAAAGGAAGCATATTACAAACGTTCTCCCCTTTCAACTCTTGTCTTTGCTTCTGTTTCAATCTTAATTTCAGTTTTTTTATTGTCCTTTTAACGTTTGTTTCCAGTCCTGCGCTGTCTGGGCATCCCATCGAGGGTCGTCACCAACTTCTACTCCGCTCACGACACTGATGGAAACCTGAAGATGGACATCATCCTGGACGAGAACGGCAGAATCGACCGCAGTCGCACCAAAGACTCGATCTGGTATCACCCTCTATGTAAAACTAGTAGCTTCAACGAGTGCTGAGATTACAATGACATTTGTTATGAATAATCATGGTCCTCAGAGGATGAATCCTAATAACTTGGGTGACATCCTGACCTTTTTCTTTTACAAAGTTCCCACCTGAATCTAATGTAATCAGCATCATGTTGACTTCTCCACGACCTTCATATCGGGCCGTTTTCAGACCAAAGCCTCAAGATATTAAATGATGAAGTTAGCTGCAAACATTCAGACTTTTTCTATTGGAAGGCTTCTTTTAGTCCCACACAAGTTTTTAGTTACAAAGAAAGACTGTAATTATATTTAAATGTTGTTTTTATCAGGAACTATCACTGCTGGAACGAGTGCTTCATGTCCAGACCCGACCTCCCAGCTGGCTTTGGAGGCTGGCAGGTGGTGGATGCTACACCACAGGAGACCAGTGATGGTAAGTAATAATAATAACATGAATTAAAATCTTGCTTCATAAGAACAGGTAATTGATAATCCTCTCTTATCTGTAAAGGCATGTACAGATGTGGCCCTGCCTCGGTCCAGGCCATCAAACACGGGCAGATCTGCTTCCCATTTGATGCTGCCTTTCTGTTTGCTGAGGTGAGCCTTTTAAAAAAACAAAACATGTTATTTTTACTAAAATTGCGTGAATCCAAGCCAGTGTTTTTCTCCTCTGCATTCTTTGCCCACAGGTCAACAGCGATGTGGTGTTTTACTCCCGGAATAAAGATGGCACCATGGAGCCTGTCAGAGTGAACCGGACCCACATCGGCCGCATGGTGGTGACCAAATCTGCAGGAGACATGACCCGCCGCGAAATCACCGATCAGTACAAGTTCCCTGAAGGTCAGAGACTTCATACGACACAAAGTGCAGGGTTTTTAAAAGCCTCAGCTCCTGATTAGGAAGCGTTTTTACAAACAAATGTTAAATCTAAAATGATTTGAGTTTAAGAACAGTCTAAAATGAATCTTCCACGACAACTAAAACCCTGAAAGAGGCGCCAACATGAATCCTCATCGTGAACACTGGAGCACAGTGTGAGGCTTCGTGTTAACCGTGATGTTATTCTCTCAAGCAGCCTCCGAGTCAGTGTTAAGTCCATTTATTTTTCACACTGGGCAAAAATGACGGGTCCCGGGTTAATTTGGGATGATGGTGGCTGTGTGTTCGCACAGTGGGCTTTGTTACGGCACCAGAGGAACAGCCGTGTACCCCTATGTGGCTGACAGGTCTGGGAAGGGTTAAGCGTGTGGAAATCGGTTATAGTTTGTCTCAAATTGAGCTTTTTCTTACTTTGGGACCAAATGTTGTTTCCTGTCACGCAAAAGAACTCCCAATATCAAGTTTGTGAAGAAAACCATATAGAAATGTACAAGAAATGTGTAACTTTGGGACGAAATGTAGCTTCCTTTCACAAGAGTCCTGAGATCTCCCCCTCTCCAGGCAGTACCGAGGAGCGGACCGTCCTGGAGAAGGCGGAGGAGTACGGCTGCAAACGCGATAAGTCCGAGCTTCCCCCGGCCGACGTGGACCTGATCCTGCCCACCCTGGAGGTCAGCGTGGGCGACGACTTCGAGATGAGCCTGGAGTTTGTGAACCGCAGCGACGAGCGCCGCACCGTGGACATCTACATCAGCGGCAGCGTGGTTTTCTACACCGGAGTCACCAGCTCCGAGTTCCTGTTCAGGAATCCCACCGTGACCATTGGCCCAAACAAAAGTGAGAGAGGGGTTTCCTTTATTTCACACCAACAAAAATACACTCATACTAAGAAGTACTTCCGTTTACTTATCGGATGGCAACAACTGCAATACAAAGAATATTTAAACAGCATCATCTTTTTGATTGTTTTTCAGAAAACTCCAAAACCGTTGATAATTTGCTTTGGAATATAAATATGAATAATAATCTTTATTTGTATAGCGCCTTTCATACGACAACTGCAGTCCGAAGTGCTTCACATAGAATACAGATACCATTAAAAGACATAAGCGTCCTTAAAGTCCTTAAGCGTCTTTGAGTTGTGAAAAGCGCTATATAAATAAAATGCATTATTATAAAATCTAAAAATAGTTTGCTCTAATAGAAAAAGTTGTTATGCAGTGTTATGTTTCTGCGTTCTCCAGGTGTGAAGGAGTCGGTGACAGTCGAGTCGAAGGCCTACATGAAGCATCTGGTGGAACAGGCAAACATCAACTTCATCGCCACTGGGAAGGTCCAGGAGACCGGGCAGATCATCACCGCCATGAAAGTCATCACCCTGCACAACCCCAAACTCACCGTCACGGTCTGAAACTATGCTTACTTTCTGACTATACGTAAAACTCATCTTATTACTTGCTTTTCGGTACAAATCCTGAGTCCAGAAAGTAACTTTTACGACTTCCTGTATACTCCAAGTGGCTAATAAACTCAACAAATTGACTTTAGGCCATAAGACTGTTAAACACCTGAACTAGAACATCCATAACATTCACCTGTTTACAACTTACAAATGATATCGACTCTTTTGCACTATGTTATCTGTTTTATTGTGTTGCACTGTTGGAAGAGCCTGTGACGTAAGATTTTCATCGACATTACTACACTGTAGCCATGCACGAATGAGAATGAAAGCCTTGAGCCTGAACTTTCTTTTATGTTTTCTTATGTTGTGTCTTCAGGTGTCGGAGGGCGGCAGAGTGAGTGAGGAGATGACGGCGACCGTGGAGTTCACAAACCCCTTCTCCTTCAGCCTGGAGGGCGTCCACATCCGCATGGAGGGACCCGGGGTCATGCTGCCCAAGTCCAAATATTACAGGTGAGTTCAGAACAGCAGAAACAAGTAGCCATGCAAACCTTAAGCCTTAAGATGTTGAATAAAAGCTGTCACATAATACAAAATGGTGCTTTCATGTCATCTGGTTATATTGGTGGATTTCTTTAAAATGGGAATTGTATTCATATTATTCTTTTGTAAGAATAGTTTTGCTTACAGTTTTCCCTTATTATTATTATTTATTTATTTAGAATTATTATTATTTTTATGCTTCGTTTAGTTTCTTACCTGAGGGCGGGCGGGGTGGGGGGCGGAGATGTTGAAAATAGAAAACTGATAGTGAGCATTATGTTTCTGTACCTTTCTTATCATTATTTTTAATTATTACATTTGTACTTTTAATGCTCAATAAAATATATATATAATAAAAAAAAGATCTCTGCTGAGAAAATTCTCCTCATAATCAGAGATATTGAAAAATTACCATTTTGAAAGAAATCCACTGAATGTAAACACGATTACTCAGGAATGCTAAAAACACAGCTATAGATAGGATAAAATGTGTAAATTAGTTGAAGCTTAGAATATCTTGATTATCAAATGCAGCCCAACCCTTCTGACATTTAACCCAAATCCTGCTGGTTTCAGTCTGATCCAGGGTCGTACTTCCCTCTCCTGGGCGGAGTATTTCACCCCGCAGCGGGCCGGCAACAGCAGAGTGATCGCCTCTCTGGACTGCCCCGCCCTCAGGCAGGTCCTCGGCCAGGCGTCTATCACCGTGAAGCCCTGAGGATCACCATAGGGCCACTGAGGGTCACTGTAGGGCAAGGGTGTCCAAACTACATTTGTAATCGGCCCTCAGCCAATTCTAAAAGTATAATGACTTAAGTATAATAAACTTCTGCTTGTCTTATATTCTATTTCTCAAATATATAATGTCAACATATATTACACAGTATTCATGCCCAATTTTCAAATACATTCAGTCAATTAAAGCTGAAAACATATGGAATGCGGCCCACAAATTAAACTTGAGCTTGTATTGGATTGTACTTCTTAAATATATCTGTAAACAATCATATATTACACAGTATTCTTCATGTAAGCCCCCAAGAGTTTGCTAATTTACAATGAGGCAATATACCTCTAGTGAGTACCCCAGCTCTTGGTATATTTTTCTCTGTGGCCTTCGGTGAAAATGTTTTGGACCCCCCTGCTGTTGGGGATGCGAAACACCATTCACTCACACACACATAAGCCTAAAAGTAGTTGTGTATCTGTAGGTTTAACAGCGTATTCAGTGTAGCTTCAGAATTTATGATAACAATGGGGATAGTTGTAGGCGTAAGAAAAGCAAGCGCAGTTATAACACATTCTGACAATTAAAGGTCAACATTTTTGTTATCTGACTTTTTTTGTGGAGAAAGTGCATTTTTGAAAGATCTATGATTGCTACTAAAGCTTCAATTTGTTCTCATCATTCAAAAAGTAAATTCATTTGAAAACGTTTTTTTAAAGCTTAATTCATAACTCTATTTTGGCCGCCAGGGGGCACAATTACACCAAAACAAGCAGATAGTTATTTGGTTTAAATGACCCATTTGATGTGTGTTTCATTCGATACAACATAATAATTATTAAATCAGCTTTAACTCAAGACATACTCCCTCTGTTAATCCTGCATATCAATGTTTCTACTTGAGCACCATAAAGAGCTCTTTTAACCTTCTTCATATCGATTCATAACATCTGGTTCCTTACATTTTAATTTGTTCAACAGCAAATGCAAATAACCAAATAAAAGGTTCATAACTGCATTATGTTTTGACAAGTTATTACCTGGAAGTGTGTGTGTGTGTGTGTGTGTGTGTGTGTGTGTGTGTGTGTGTGTGTGTGTGTGTGTGTGTGTGTGTGTGTGTGTGTGTGTGTGTGTGTGTGTGTGTGTGTGTGTGTGTGTGTGTGTGTGTGTGTGTGTGTGTGTGTGTGTGTGTGTGTGTGTGTGTGTGTGTGTGTGTGTGTGTGCAACACGTTCTCACTCCCATCCCGTCACATATTGACGGACGGTCAGGGCCCCTCCCCGTCGCTATATTACGTACAGGGTACCCCTTTCCCGTCATTTTCTACGGGCAGGGCGTCCCATAGACCTTCATTGCGGACAGCGGACCCCTTGACCGTCAGGTTTCTACGGGAAGGGCGTCCCATAGACCTTCATTGCGGACAGCGGACCCCTTGACCGTCAGGCTTCTACGGGAAGGGCGTCCCATAGACCTTCATAATGTCTATTTTAAGGTTCATTTGGCCATTAAAATGCGTTTTGATGTCATTTTATACGAGTAATGAGTTTGTATTTCTGATTATTTGTGCAGTACATGTACATGATGTTTAGTTTGCTAGTTATGACGAAGATTACTTCATGAATGTGTACACATTCATGGTTGCTAAGGTGGTTGCTATGGACGCTGCAACAGCTCCCAGACCACGTGATCAACAACAATGGCTGTCCTTCGTGTTATTCTCGGTGGAAAAATGCCTATTTTATGGTTCATTTGGCCATTAAAATGCGTTTTGATGTCATTGTATGCGAGTAATGAGTTTTTATTTCTGATTATTTGTGCAGTACATGTACATGATGTTTAGTTTGCTAGTTATGACGAAGATTACCTTACGTCTGTGAGGAAAATGCATGGGGCTCAGAGCCTCGTATTTTTAAAATCTTTTTTTCCTTCTAATTTGTTATTCTTTTCAAATAACACACTGTTATTTACTCACCAATAACATACAATTATCCTTGCTTTTATTTATTGGTTTAATTCCATAATCTCGGTCTTTTTTGGTGTTCGTCAGGAACTGAATTTCAAAATTAAAATCTAATGTAATCTTGGCAAATCAAATTAACACGTGTAGATTTATAAATACATGTTTTAGTTAAGGCAACGTATTATTTATCCTTTAAAAAAATAACCACATGGAACTCACATTTGTATGACGTTGTTTCCTCCATGCCCGAAAAACGGTTGCGCACCTGTGGAGTGAGATTATCAAACCTGCATCCATGCAAACTCGCTGTCGGAGGCTTTTATAACCCACTACGCCTCCGCCCTGATTGCTTTGGACCAGCCCTTAATATGGCGGACCCTCCGCGTGAACGCGCAAACGGAGGGGTAGGGTGTAGGGGTAGGGTGTAGGGGGCGGTTTGGGAATGGGCCATAGAAATGAACGGCGGGATATCTCTCCCAGCTTAGACGCGGTTTGATTGGCTAGCGCTTGAGCTGTCAGATTTTCAGAAACGGGATTTGATTGGCTGGCGCTGGCTACTCCGGCGTCAGAAGTTGAACATTGGAAAAGGATTGATAGAAAGACTTCTGTCAAAGGGCGGATTTCTGAGCTTACTTTGTTTTTTAGGCTGTGAACGATCGTCCAGCCAGCCAGAAATTACCCAAAAATGTAGATTTAAAAAGAAAACGACATAGACAATCCAAATCAGTAAAATTAAATAATGTCAAAAAAATTAAGGATCCAGGAGGACTTCATAAAGCTTCCAGATCCCACCAAAAAGTAATAATATATATACATGTCCGTATATGATCATTTAATTAATTTCTTGTTTAACAGCTACTTACCATATCATTTTAATTGTGTCTTAAATTGTATTAATCTTGTGTGAACTGAACTACTACTGTACTACTTTCACTCTTACTCTGTTGCATGCTTAAACTCCTGAAATTTCCTCACAGGGATTAATAAAGGTCTTATCTTATTTTATCTTACCATGGGGTTCAGAGAGGAAAAGGGCAACAGTTGCGGGGGAAATCCTGACTAAACACAACCAGAGCAGGATGTGAATAACTTACACAGAAGCCAGTTCAAAGGATTAATGCTTTATTTTACTTCTGCGATTAGATGTAATTACAAGCAGGGAGTCCTCATTAGAAAGTGAGTCATGGGGATTGAAAGTGACTTCTGAGGAAACGTATCCCACTTCTCAGGAAACTAACTGCAAGGGTATAAAAGGGTGTTCAGGAAACAGGGGTCTTCAGAGGAGACACAGCACAGAGGAGAGGAAATCATTGCAACATCTCCTTTCACTACCATTCGAGGATGAATTATGCAATCCAGTGCATCGTTTTGCTGGCATGCATTGTCACTTGCACTTCACTCCGTAAGTGTGTCAAATTATTATTATTATTATTATTATTATTATAGCATTTTAAGCTTTTTGTTGTATTTCTGCCTTTATCCATCTTCACTTTTGTTCTGATTTTACAGATATTTTGAATTGCCGGTGTATAAAAACCAGCTCGTTCGTAAATAAGTCCCTCATTGCTAATATCAAAGAGCTCCCGCCTCGTCCCTACTGCAACAAGAGAGAAGTCATGTAGGTATCTATATTTAAACATGAATACATTGCATTTCTTTCAAGTGTTGCTTTAAACTGTTTTACATTAAATCTTCCTCTACCTCCTGCAGTGTTCTCCTGAAAGATAAGCGCTCAGTCTGTCTTGACCCTGAAGGAGCATTCACCCAAGCAGTCCTGCGAACAATTCAAAGGTAGGTTTTTGTTGTTTGTTTGTCATTTTACCAAAATCAGGGAGCTCAGCAGTGACTTGTTATTGCTCCGTGAATCAGGACCAGTCTGTGTGTATGAAAGACAGAGGAAGCGGCATCTAATTAAACCTGGATGACTTAATTTTGCAGATAAGCATGAGGGTCCATGGGGCTGTTAAATGAATGGGAACATTAATTCTGATATGCAAAGTTCCCCCCCCCCAGACTTCCCTATTTTCGATGCTGCAGAACTCTAAAAATAGAATAAAGAAAAACTACATTTGATTATAAGGGGGTCTGATGTAGTCGTAGCTTTTTTATTAAGGAATGACAGGCTTAATACAGCGTTGAATTAAATGTGTCAAAGTATTATGAATAATCGACTTAGAAGTAGACATTTGTCATGTTGACGTGTAACAAGGCAAACAGTCTGGAAAACCACTCTGTTTTTAAAGGCTTACATTTTTTAATTGAACATGATGTGTTTTCTTTACAGGCAGAAAGTGATACGGGCCTTTAAGATGAACAAAACAACCGCACCACCAGCCCAAAAAGACCCCCCGACCAGCCCCAAAACAACCACAGCATCAGCATCCGTCGTGCCAACATGGTCATAATGCAAATGTGCTTTTCATCAATGCAATTCAACCAGTGTGTAAGAAGATCTGCACGGCACACCTTCTGAATATCCTCTCAGGCATGGTGTCACTTATTTGTATCCAGATATGGTCAAATACTTGTCATTTTGTTGTATGCATATCACTGGATGCCACTTTTCTGTTAGTTGTTTTTTCCAAACCTTTAATACAGTCTTTCAAAGCGTACACACCAGAGCTGAGTATCATGGCGGCTTCACATCACACTGTGAAGCATGAGGTTTTTATTAATAATGGTAAATGTGAATTGTTTTTCTTTGTGGTTCATGTAAGGCCATTGTTTCTTATGAAATGGGAAGGATTGTCACTGTATGTTGTATAATACAATAATAATGTACACTACTGACCGTGTCATGTGATGAAGAGCTCTTAATCTTCAATAAATAATACAAATGTCAAATATTGGCAGTGAATTACATTTTTGTTTTTCTGTGTCGGTCCGTCTGTCTCTCTGGAACTTCACGTTGAAATAATACACTTTATTTATAAAGCACTTTAAACCTCCAGACCAAAGTGCTGTACAGGCAAATAGATCAAACAAAGCATACAAAGCATACACAGCTCAGCTCACACACCATATAACAAGTACAAGTAAAAACAAAAAACAATTTAAATGCAAAAAAGCAACACTCTGAAAGATGTTGAAACGCCAAATGTTAAAACGCTAAGGAGAAGTGGTGGGTTTTAAGAAGCGATTTAAAAGCAGGCAGTGTGGAGGCCTGTCTGATCTCCAGGGGCAGAGCGCTCCACAGTGCGGGAGCCGCGACAGAGAAGCAACCCTCTGAGCTTTGACCTGGCTTTAGGCACATTCAGGAGCAGTTGGTCGGCTGACCTGAGAGGGCGGTCCGGCTCAGCAAGGTATGGGGGGGTCATGCCATTTAGGGATTTAAAAGTAAATAAAATAATTAAATCAATCATAAATCACAATTAATGAAAGTAATTCATTATCTAAAGTATACAGTAAGCAATATAATAGTATTTATGTTATTCAGCTTCTTATTCCCTCTAAAAGGTGTTTTTTTGCCAAGTCATACTGTAATACATCGTTGTATTTCAGTCATGTGTTGTTGAGGCTTGGCATGATGACCCACTGTTTTCCCACATCGCTGACCCCAATGTCTGATAAAGACACATGCCTTCGATCATGAGGGAACAATATTTCTCAAGTCTGTGACTGCTTTGTCAGCAAAATATGATTTCAGCTGTTATGTTTGCCACTTATTATATTTACTGAACTTTGAGGAACAGAAACAGGAAGATCATATAATAGCAATTTCAATCTTCTGACAAATGGACTAAACTCAGAGAAATAGACTTCAAACATGACTTTAACTTGTATTTTCAATGTTCATTAATCAGTTTAACCTGAAAACGCCTCTATTGATACAGATGGTGGTTAATGATTATATTTATTACATATTATCAAATTAATATCTATTTCCCAGATGAGTGTTTTTGAGGCTGCACAGCTTGAAGTTCAATGTTCATTTTACCCTCCATCTTTTAAAATGTTTATTTTGATTGTGAATTTGAACTGAAATGGAGTGACAGGCTAGATGTTCAACTCAATAAACATTGAGACAAATACCAGGTGATTGAATTGAAACCAAACTGAAATGTTAGTTTATTTATATCGCTATGCACAGGATGACAACATTTGGGGAATTTTTAAACAGTACAATAATAATGTCAAAAACAAGAAGAATAGAATCGTTTAATGTCATTATACATGTACAATGAGATAATAATAAATGCTTCTCCCTTTCAAGGGTGCCATCAAAACAAAAACATCAGAACATAAGACAACAAATACACGCAGCATACATACTTAGGAGTTAGGAATAAGGAATAAAGGAATAAGGAATAAAGGAATAAGGAATAAAGTGCAGTAATTATTTCCAGGAGTAGTAATTATTTATTATTATTAATTCCTCGAAACTACTACAACTTAAAGAGCCTGTGACAGCATCCCAACAACTGTTGTGCAATGAAATATTGGGCTACTAGTAATCTCGAACCGTCAGTTTAAAAAAGAAAAAGCGATACCGTTCCGTTAAATATCAATCATTTCGAACATCGCGGGGAAATTCCTTCGACTCATTTTGAAGTTTTGGGGGAAGCAAAGTGTGTTGTTATGCGTAGAAATGGTGAATTACTGAGTTTAGGCACGTTAATAACGTTTTAATGAAGTTGACTACAGTATATTCATATTTGTCAGTGCTTTCATGTCAATTCGGCGACATAAACATAAATGATCGTGGTGAAGATGATGATTACATTAGGATTAAAAATCGGGAGTGAGAGCTGCTGAATTTCCTCCCGTCGGATGTGATATAAAAACAAATCGATTATTTTTGTAGTTGTAAACTCAAGTGGATGAAACTACATTTATTAGTGCTTTCATGTCAATGTATTATTTGAAGCAACACATTATGTTGACGAAACACTCGAGTCAAATGTAATTAAAGTCAGATCCACTCGTGTCTTAGACGTGAACGCGCTCTCAGCTGGTGAGAGAAACCCTGGCTTGATTTACCGAGTTGATAACCAGATCTTAGCGAGATCTCGTTTGTTAGTTTGTTGTTGTTAGTTAGTTTGTTACTCAAACATATCCATGGTCTGTTGAACTGGCTTCGTAGTCTACAGGGCACAGGTGGCTAGCAGCGCTAATGTCAAAGACACAGACATTATACATTATATTTGTATTTTACCAGGATGCAGTGACACAAATATTTACATATTTACATTTACTATCTACAGCACCCGCCGCCCCTGACATCCCCCACTCCCCCCGTTGACAATTTACTAGCTGTACCGAAGTGGGCCGGTCGAGAGTCCCGGGATGATTTTTAAGGCCCTGACACACCAAGCAGTCACCAGAGGACTAGCCGACGCTGAAGTCGGCTGTTGCCTGGCCGTGTTCTCCTGCGTTTTGGCCATGTGTCGCACGGGAACACACCGCACCGACTTCAGTGCGTGAGTGGCAATAACTCTCCTTACCAGCAGGCGGCGGTAGTGTGTATTCGTCATTCAAAAGAGGCAACAACCGGAAGACAGAGAAGAAGAAGAGTATATTTTCTCCGTAATATCATACAGAGCTGGCCTCTCCTGGATCAAGGTGATGAGCAGGTCTTCGTTTGCATCATTCCAGATCGCCATGATGAGATGAAAATGAATAGCAGTCTGTGTGTGCCTTCTTAAATCGTTTGTTTACGTCCCTCACTTCCGCTTCGCTTCTCATGCACTGATTTGCTAGCTGAACAGCCAATCAGAGTGATTATTTGGTCCGACTGCCAGACCCGATGCATGGCCGATTCAACATGTTGAATCGGCCATGCATCGGGTCTGGCAGTCCAAATAAGGCGTGTCACGGTCGACGGTGCGGGACACACCAACCTGACTACGGCGCCGCGAATGCCCGACAGCCTCTGACGGCCTCTGACTCCCAAAATCGGGTTGGTGTGTCAGGGCCTTTAGCCCCAGTCCACCACTGGCTACATGACCATATGATCCAGAATAAATTGAATAACGACTTCTCCAACCTTATACTTTGCTCCAGTGGTTCATTGTTTATTAATGTGTTTCTGCAGCATTTACCGACCGCTGCAGTGCTGGCTGCTCTTCCACGGGAGTTTATTCTCCCGTTAGCTCCCGGTTAGCTCACACTGCAGCGGCCGCTCTAAAGGCCCTGACACACCAACCCGATTTTGGGAGTCAGAGGCTGTCGGGCATTCGCGGCGGCGTAGTCAGGTTGGTGTGTCCCGCACCGTCGACCGTGACACGCCTTATTTGGACTGCCAGACCAAATAATCACTCTGATTGGCTGTTCAGCTAGCAAATCAGTGCATGAGAAGCGAAGCGGAAGTGAGGGACGTAAACAAACGATTTAAGAAGGCACACACAGACTGCTATTCATTTTCATCTCATCATGGCGATCTGGAATGATGCAAACGAAGACCTGCTCATCACCTTGATCCAGGAGAGGCCAGCTCTGTATGATATTACGGAGAAAAGATACTCTTCTTCTTCTGTCTTCCGGTTGTTGCCTCTTTTGAATGACGAATACACACTACCGCCGCCTGCTGGTAAGGAGAGTTATTGCCACTCATGCACTGAAGTCGGTGCGGTGTGTTCCCGTGCCACACATGGCCAAAACGCAGGAGAACACGGCCAGGCAACAGCCGACTTCAGCGTCGGCTAGTCCTCTGGTGACTGCTTGGTGTGTCAGGGCCTTAAAGTATTCACTGTCCGACTCACACAAGCAGCTGATGCATATCCCCAGTTCCCTTAGCCTAAGTGAATGTGTGTCAGTCTGAATTGACACTGTTTGGTATCACAACGCTGTTATGAAAGTTTCTCTGGTATAAAACGGGTGATGTTAGCATAGCAACCGAAGCTAAACTGACTACTTGCATCCGATAGCTGCAATAACACAAAACAACACGTCTGCCTCTCTCCACAATGATCGATAAGAGTGAACGGATGGTCAAAGTAAGGTACAAATAAACAGAATCACACGAAGCCTGGTTAGTGTTGCCTGACTTTATAAAGTGTGTTTATAAGCACACTGCTTGTAGGCAGGCATAACAGTGTTCAGGGGAGGTGGGTTTAGTTTCCTGGTTTTACATCTGGGTCGAGAGTCATGGAGTACGTCACAGGTAGCTTTCCAAGCTCATCAGAGAAGAGATCGCTGTATTCTGTTTGGATCTCAACTGAAAAATCATCGTCAGTGGGGCTTAATTGATGAACTGCTTCACTGAATGAAACTAGTCCCATCCGTCTGCACGCTCGTAGCCCAAGCAGTGGCAGGACATCCTCTTCCACAATGTAGAATGGCAGTGTGTGGACTTTTCCCACTAGGTGGCACTGCAGTCTGACTACGCCCGCAGTTTTGATTTTGCTACCACCATATGCAACAAGATTAGTGGATTTAAAACACGTCTGTATTTTTTCATCTCCTTTTATCACATTGAATGACATTTTTGACATAACATTGCACTTCGCACCAGTGTCTACTTTCATCTCGACTACATTGTCATTGATTTGCACTGTGACAAAAGCCTCATCATTTTTATCGATCTGTGCATCAGTTGCGTCAACACTTACTTGCAGTGTTACGCCGTCAACATAGAATGTTTCATCTGTAGTTGTATCAGCTTGATCAGGTTCTAGTTGATGAACTATCCTCCTGGGCCCTTGCTTGTTGTATGCTTGTTGTATGGAATTGCAACACTTCTTGAAATGATTCCACTTTTTGCAGGTATGACACTGTTGACCATTTGCTGGACAGTTGTCCCTCTTTGCTGCATGACTACCTCCACAGTTGTAACAGTTGGAAATAGAGCTAGCTCCATTTGCCTGAGGTTTCCTTTTGTTGTCGTATTTTCGTGTTCCTCTCTGGTAAGTCTGAACTGAATCCACATTTGTGGCAGAGTGCTGTGGCATAGCTAGCGTTTTATTGTGCTCTTCAGTCATCTCATGGATCTGACATATGTTAACAGCCTTGATTAGTGTTAAATCACAGTCTCTCAGGAGCACTTTCCTTAAGTTGTCATTACTGATACCACAGACCAGTCTATCTCTGGTTAGTTCTTCATAGAGATTCCCAAATTTGCAGCTCTTTGCCTTGATCCTTAAAGCACTGACATACGATTCAATTGACTCACCGATTTTTTGATTCCTTGTATTGAACTTGTGTCTTTCCATAGTGACATTTGTTTGAGGGTTACACATCTCCCTAAATTTCCTTTTTAGACACTCCGGGTCTTCTTTAGACTCGGCATGAGTGATGATGGGCGCATCCTCGCCAGGACCCCTCACTTCAGCCGCATAGACGAAAGATCTCTCGCGCTCGATGGCCTCTGATCCCGCTATATTGAGGAGAATGTATGCTCGTGTCTGTGCTGGCTTGTCATAGTGTGCCGCCGCGATGAAAATGTCATATTCCTGTTCGAATACTCGCCAGTTCTCTGCGATGTTACCGTCAAAGACGAGTGGGTCGGGTCTCCGGAATCCTTCCGCCATGTTAGCTTAGCTGCATGCATCGTGTTGGAGCAGGCTTAGTTGTCCTCTCAAACGTCACCCAGACGTGAAAAATCCGCCGTAAAAAAACTCCGGAGACTTGACTTCTGACACCATGTTTGATGTTCTCATAAACGAGTCATGTTTGTTATAGAACTTGGTTTAATAACCTTGATAGTAACGGAGCAACATACATACACCTGGTAGTTATCACAACACTACTCGTGTGCCGCATGTAGATCCCTACATCCGGTACGGTGTCTGCAGAAGGACCAAAGAGACCAAATGTGAATACTCTACACTGACCAAATCTAAAGGAAATACCTGCGTCTTTAGCGGCTAAACGCTCAACTCTGTTCACCAGCTGATATCTTTATCTGTCTGCCATTATCTGTGGCCCGGTTGCATACAGAGGTCTTCCCAAGGTGTTTGGCTAAAACTATGCTAACAGGAGCCAAGAGAGTGAACCAAAGAAGTAAAATGGTATGCCTCAGGGGTCGGCAACAGGCGGACCGCAGTCCGGATCCGGACCCAGACGCCGACCTATACGGACCCGGACCTATAATCAATACATTAATAGGAGATTTCAATTTTGACGGGGCGATTCTATTTTAACCGCTGCCGACGGGGCGAAAGAGACAAGTGAGCGATACAGGGAGAGAAACACAGAAGAAGAGATGAGAGCGCGCCGCGCCGCAGAGAGGAAAGTTAGAGAAGAGAATAATTAGCGATACAGGGAGAGAAGAGTGAACAGGCGAGTTAGCGGCAGACAGGGAGAGACACATAATTACACATGGCGCTCTCCAAGAGAATGTGGACAGTGAGAAGAACAGAGCTTTTAACCCTGAGTGGACTCGTTCATGTTCATCCTGCCCACTGGGAGCACAGAGCCAGTGTGTCTCATCTGTTCAGAGACCGTGGTGCTCATTAAAAGTGCCAAAACGCCACTATGAGACAAAACACAAAATAAGCAGTCTCAGAGCCCAATATGATCAGTCGACCAGGATCAAAAACTAAATATCGTTCCAGGGCAGGCTACCCGAGGCTAACCAATGAGCACCTGCATGTGTGTATGAGAATGGCCCTGACACCAATTCAGCCCAGATTTAAACTCCTGGCAGGACAAGCTCAATTCTCGCACTGAACAAAAACAAGTGAGTGAGGGACTGCAATATAAGAGGGAAAGAAAGAGAAACTTTAAAACTGTTCAATTGTTATGATGTGTAAAGACTGATATTGTTCTATAATCGTCTGAAACTGTGAAGTCATGATGTGAAACGGTTAACAAAGAAAAAGGGAAACTCAAGCTGCTGCTACACTTTATTTTATTTATCTAAAATTAAGCACTTTTAAGATGCACATATTTCAAAAGCTATTTTATTTATTTTCTCCTATTTTATTTTTAAATGCAGCCCGAGAGGAACATTACACATATCCACAGTATTTTACTGTATATCTGTATAGTACAATGTTAATTGACAATTATGTTGTTGTTTTTGAATTGTACTTTCTTTATTTGATTGGCAGTCAGTTGCTGATTACATGCAGACGTTGATAAAGCTACAGCTACTTCAATACATATCACACTAATTCATAAAGCAACTTAGACAGTTTGATGTTCCGGACCTTTGCATGGGGAAATTTTCTCTAACTGGACCTCGTTTAACTTTAGTTGAATACCCCTGCCTTAAACCAACACAAAAAGCTGAAAGAAGCAAAACCGCTCAGAGCTGACGGAAACGGGTAAATTGGGTGATAATTCTCTGTGAATTTGCCATGAGTGACCCCTTTAACATCACACGTAGTCATTTAATCTGCATCATAACACCAAACTGAATTGAGTAAACATATTGACAACAGTGTGAGAAGAATCACTGAAAAATCTTTTTCACATAGTGACTCTATTGTACATAGGGGGTCAGGAGTCAGGACAAGCCCAGAGGGCCAACAAACAACGTGCAGTTGCTGCGAGTCAAACTGTGATATGCGTACAGATATGTATGTGTTTATTATTTTATCGTTTCATCTTTGAGTTGGAGGGAAAACACAGAGTTGCCTTATTTTTACAGAGAGAAATGAAGCCGTTCAGACAGACAACCTCCGTCTGAATGACTCGATTCTCGCCAGCCGCGAACACAACGTCTCACCTCAACAGGGCCTCTCGTCTGTCCCTGAACTCACCGTCCCATGACTGCCTTCTGCTGCACATGTGAACGCATCAAAGTGAAACCAACACACACACACACACACACACACACACACACACACACACACACACACACACACACACACACACACACACACACACACACACACACACACACACACACACGTATACAAATTGGGTTTTTTCCCAATTTCCCACAGTTAAGAAAAGCACATGATTGATGTGTTGGAGGGGGGTATATATACATGTTGTCAGGCAACTGTATGATATCAGTCTGAAGTGAAAACCAACAGCTGCAAAAACAAGATGAAGCTCTGCATCGTGCTCGTGTTCGGGACCCTGATTGCCCTCGTCTACGGTAAGACCACCATGTGTTTTAGCTTCTGTTTGACTTTTGCTGCTTTAAATAACCTACTAAAGCTCAGGGTTTTTAGAAATACTGCAGAAACTGACGTGTTCCTTCACAATACTGAAACAAATCCTCAATCTGGAAACTTTAGTAAAAGCCTTTTAGTTAAAGCAATAATGGAGTTACCTAAATGTTGTCATGTCAAAAGGTCCATTGTATTGAAATACACTAACATATTAAATAACTATAGCTGTGTTTTTGCAGGTAAATTAATTGTTGATCACTTTTTGCTGCATTTAAGATTTTCTTTAACATGTTTTCCACATTCAGACAGCTATTGGAGTATTTTAATTTCTCTGAAGTATGACTATCAACTTGCAGAGACTTAAAACTTTAAATTGTCTAATCGTTGCATTATAATATATGTGCTGTTATCTAAAAAGCCTGTGTTAAGCAAGGCCAACGCGTAACTAGATGAGTAAAAGTTAACTGAATGTATCAGCTAAATGTGCTTGAAGCATTAAAAGTAATAGTATGGTGTTTTCTTATTATATATGAAGCATTTTATCTGTAAGAATAATTTAAATGCAGTTGGTCGAGGGGGAGCTCCACTTTTGTACTGTGTTATCTTTCCATATCAGTTCTAGACCCATTTTATTTGGGGGGCCATGCTCAGGCTAGTTTATTATGACAGGGGCACATGGATAAAAGACGCAAAAGACAGTGTTCAACATTATTATTATTTTTAGTTTTGTATAAATTCAAAGAGCACAAGTGAAGCAAAGTAACATCATTTGTTTCAGTGGTTAAATTGTTATTCAATCACATTTTGAGAAACAAAATGCATTCAAGTTAATTTTGTCTACAGCACAACGCTACATACAATTGTATTATCTTTATAAACTCTTCCCCCAGAACCGCCCAGGATCGAAATGTCTCATATTAAGAATATCAATCTGCCATCAATATAAAGTGAAAAATACAATATCTGCCTCTGAGATATAGTGTGATAGAAGAATGAAGTACCACAAAACAAACAGTACTGCGGTTTTAGCTACAATCCGCCGCTTTGTGTAACCCAGTACACTTTTCATCATGACTTGGAGAATGTACGCTGTAGTGAACAGGAAGATGACTAAAGGAGAAGATGGGGAAGTAAGCGTTGTAGCAACACAGAGGGAGTTAGTTGTAATGAAAGCATTTAGAAAGTGAACCTGTCAGCATTTAATTCTTTGGAGCACACAAACATCAGGTCTAATGCAATCACAATGTCACAGTGCCAAGTTCCCTGTAAAATGAAAGAAGGGAGGGAGGATGCAGTTTGATAGCGTGAATTATACAAGTGCGAACTTTTGACCTCTGACGAATCTTTAAACAGTCAAACAAAACGATGGACTCAGACGTATGAGATTCTTATTTCCTTGGGATATTCAACACTGCATATTACATGTTACATACTCAATACTGTGGACAATCCCCATGAGCATGCTGACTACATGCTGACTACTGTGGGGTTTGAACCTGAGACCCCCTTATCCCAACACCAAGGCTCTATCCGCTGCACGACCACACACCTCCGCATATTGTGCAAGACTGACATGATTTCAACAACTGCTAAACTGATATTTCAACATTACAATGACTAAAAGCCTCGAAACGCTAGAAGTCATCTCCATGTTGTGACACATGATTGAACACATGGTAAAACATGACTTAATGAATGTCTTTCGATGACAGGAATGCCACCGATCAGCAGAGACTACAACACTCACTGCCGGTGCGTTCAAGTGGAGTCGAGAATCATCCCGCCGGACAGCCTGAGGAGCATCAAGCTGTTCCCTAAAGGGCCCCACTGCCCCGACATAGAAGTCATGTAAGTGTTAAATAAAAGTCATCAACATGCAAGAGTTTAAATTAGAATTAGAAACCATTTTTACTCCTCAGGACTTATACAAATGGTCAAAAATCCCTCCCAAACACAGGTACCGTACTAATGGCGCATTTCCACTGCAGCGGGTCGCCCCGTTTAAGCGTCCTTAATCGTCCTCGAGCAGCCAGGCCAGTTTTTAGTGGCCTTTCCATATAGCGTAGCACCGGCTAGCGGGTACTTTTTCCCTCCTTTTCCGGCCCCATAACATCGTGGTTCTATCAGGCCAGGGCTGAACTAGTGACGTCAACACTCTCGACTGCTGATTGGTCAGAGAGAATCGTCACAAGATCGCGCGCGAGATCATCCCTAGCGTCGCATGTATATCTAGAAGCAAGCTTGCAGCATTTTTATACACATCATTTTTGTAAACGGAGGAGCTACAAAAATGGCAACGTCAAAGAAAAGCACACCGTGGTCGACCGAGGAGGTGACGACGTTCCTACATCTCATTGGGGATGATCAAAGCCAGCGGGAGCTCGACGGAACAACAAAGCCGATCGCCCCGCCTACACTGAGTTGCTACCCCAGGTCCTAAACTGTAATGGAATGCGCCCCGGCCTCGGACGGCCAGCGAGGCCTGAGCGAGGACGCTTAGGGACGCTTTAACGGGGCTACCCCGCTGCAGTGGAAATGTGCCATAAAACACCAAGTCCTCGAGGAATACATTAGAGAAATCCATGCTGTGATTCGGCACTGAAAACCGTTGGCGTACGGAGAAAAGCTTAATGTGGACCCTTTGGAATTTCCTGGTTTTATGCATGAATTGGTCATTTAATGTGATCGGTCACAATTATAGACGAACACAATGTGCTTAAGCTAATAGCAAACCAACATTTATATTCTTTCATGTATTTATGGAGAACACCCGTTAAACATTCACAGTGCCGGTTTTGGAGCAATAACCTCAGACAAACTCTTAAACCCTCCAGATCCAGGAGTAAGTTCTGGACTCGGACTGAACCTCTCTAAAATGCGGATTTTCTTTTTTTCTTTTGCCACAAAACCACCGAACCTCAGTTGATCTTCTGCCAGCGGACAGCCACTCTGACATTATACTATCCAAGAACAATACGATAGCTGTGTGCTATTTAGGTAAAACAACTGTAATGGTGTCAGCACAAGCCATTTGTATTATGTATTTTCTTTCAAATAACTTCACTTAACTTTTCTAGGCAGGTACATTAACACACGACAGGATTGTGTGGAGTGAAAATACTTTGCCTTCTCAGCAGAAACTCCTGGAGGGGTCGGCTTGTTTTTGGAAACATAATCTCTGTGTCGCTAAGCATCTTGGCTCGGTTTAATCCATTATTATTTTTTACAGAGCTGGACTGGCGAGCGGGGAGAAAGTTTGTCTGAACCCGCGGTCCTCCTGGGTGAAGAAGCTCATCCAGTTTGTTCTTGCAAAACAACGTCATCCAAAGACTCAAGCATAGTATCAAAAGACAAACAGTGAAGCATGTGCAGTGAATTCCTCTCTGCAGCGACGAGCCCTGCTGTTGTACTTTAATCGCACTTAACACAGTTTGTAAAGCTTATTTATACTGTTAGTGTTTGAATGCTCTTTTTTAACCAATCAGAGAACAGGAAGTGTCTAAATAGCACTGTTACTGGAGGAAGTATGTCTAAGCATTATAGGAAGTAAGGAAGTGTAAATTGTAAAGAAAATCAAGTGTGAATGAGTGTTTACTATTCTCTTTATAGAACGTTTGGTTGTATGTCGGATGCAGACACTTTGTAGCATAGCATGTGTGATATTCAAAACATCATTCTCTTTATTTTGTGAAAATCACTTGCTTTGTTAAACCCCTTTCCCAACGTTGGCACCGTCGGGGTCTATATCCAATTTGAGAAAACAAAATAAATGATAAAAAGTCAAATGTTTCTTGTCTTGCATTTAATCTGAAACACACTTTTTCTCCAGATGTGAATTTTGTGGAGACAATTTTGAACTTTTGCACTCATTTAAAAAGAAACTGACAACGGATGTAAAACTGTTAGTTGATTTCCCTGTTTTGTTGAACAGCTTTTGCAATGTTAGGTTTAAAGTCTGAAAAGTACAATGTGTAACCGAGCACCTTAATGCATCATTAAGCACTTATTTTGCCTAGTTCGACATGTTCTCAGGTCTTTTGGTGTTTGCTTTCAAAGAGACGTTTATTCCAGTAAACTTCTCCTACTCCTGAAACACTCTGTTTTAAAAAGGACCAGGGGTTGATACCTTCAGGGCCCTCAGGAAACCTCTGGACATTTATAATCAACCTGATCCTACTTTTCCCCTTCATTAGACGCACCCATGTGAAACGGAGGAGGGGATGTAATGAAAGAAGTGACGTCAGTGCATACCTTGGAAACCTAAAAGTACTTGTGTGAGTGTGCAGAGACTTGTGCCTTTCTATATCAATGTTTAAAACTTTTTTTAAAAACATTGAGCGTGTGCAAAAAAGAGAAAACCCATATGTGTAGGATCCTGATGTCTAACAGCAGCAGTTTGTCAGTAAAACAGACGGGTCTCCAAAGAGTCCTTCCTTCATGACTCTTTGATGTTAGGAGCTCTTATGAACTGAGAAGTCAAACCTGCTTCTAAACACCTCAAAAACAAAGGAGATGGAAATTGATTTTAGAATAGCACAATCCCCCTACTCTTTTCAATAGGGAGCCTAATGTGTCACTGAGTACAAGTATCTTGGTGTCGTGCTTGACCCCAAGCTCAGGTGGGATGTTTGGTCTGAGAAAGTAAATGCCAAGTCTCAACAAAGAATGTTCTTTTTACGTAAATTATTGTCTTTTAATGTCGGCAACAGAATGGTGAAGATGTTTTATCATGCTTTTAATGAAAGTGTGCTCTCCTTCGGCATCATATGCTGGTTCGGCAGCGCCACGGAGGCACAGAGAGGAGGGCCATATTGTCCAGTAAATTGACAGGAATCTCAGTTTTAAAAATGGCACACACTATTGTGAGTGACCTGAGGCACCCTCTTGCCTCTTGTTTTGAACTGTTGCCACCCGGGCGGAGATATCGTGCCCCTCTGTTCAAAGAGAACAGATCTAGGCTGTCTTTCGTCCCACAAGCCATCAAACTCCTTAACCAATGATGGCTAGGACGCACTGTTTACCCAGCTGGTACCCCCCCCCCCCCCCCGCAAATGAGGGCCTAGGCCCCTTGTCATGTCTGCCGATATCTGTTCTTTTTATGTCTGTTCTTTTTAATCTGTGTCTATGTTGATGTCAGTGACGTATGTTTTATCTTTTTTAATGCCTTTGTGATGTGCTGCAACCCATTTTCCCCTCGGGGATAAATAAACGAATATTACTACTATATTGGATTCACAGGAATTATTGAATCAACACGACAATGCTGGCGTCAATGGAGGTTACTTTTCAAACTCCTAAACCTTTGCAACTAGTTTGAAATACAAGCCAAAACACTGCCAGAGAACAAACGTGTAATCTGAGGTGGTTGTGCTAAAGAGATGCTCCATATCCGTGCATCCTTAAATAACCTTGTGAAGTCGGATTCAACTTCATCTTAAAGGTGCCCTATTGTGCTTTTGGGGTTTCCGTTTCCTGCAGTGTGTTATATAGGTTTCAGGGCATGTACTGTAAATGGTCTGCAAAGGCTACAAATCCCTGTGTTCCCTCCAGAGGGAGATTCTGTCTTCAACATACTTTGACCACTCTGTCTCTATTTGTGAACATTTTACAATACAATCAGAACTTTAAAGCACTTCCATATTACATGACATGTTAGACGCTTTTATCCAAAGCGACATACATACTCAACACTGTGGACAATCCCCACAGGAGCATTTGGGGTGAAGTGTCTTGCCCGTAGCAGTGGGTTTTGAACCTGATCCCCTGATACGAACACCAATGCACTAACCCACTGCGCCACACGCCTCCCATATAAAACAGTCAAGATGTTTTCTGGCAACATTGCTTTGAAAAAACAAAACAGCTGTGTGAGATTAGTGTTTAATCTTAAGCAAATAAAAAACATGTAATTTATTTCAAACATAAAACAAACACACGTTTAATACTCCAGCTCTCCATGAACTCACTCACTGGAAATCAGATAATTCAATCAAAGGAGTGAATAGGGAATGTAGCTATTAGAAAGAGGCAATTAACAGAGAGTAATCCAGTGTTATCACTCAGGAAAAACAGTCAGAAAAAAAGATCGAGATCTTTTCTGGGAAGCTGAAAAGTCTATGAAAGTTCAAGCTGCTTACAGTAAAACACACACAAAGTATAAATAAGGAATAACAATAGACAAACATCTTACAATATACAATCTTTCAAGTGCAATCGCCAAACCTAAAGCTGACACAAAGTGCCTCTTAAATAATGTAACAGTTCTGAAGTTGCTTAAGGCTAAACAGCTGGTTTACCTTAAAGAAAGTTGGAGGGATAGAGCATATCAATTAAAACACTTAGTGTCAATTCAGTCAATAAAAAAACATCAGTGTGTAGATTGTATACATAAACTGATTCAATACTTTTTAAGGACGCAATTCCTGAATTGTATGACAAGTATATATTTAGCATTTTACCTTTTAAACGTAAGGGATCTGTCTTTTTTTTAAAGAAACATAATTCTCTATAAACAAAAAATCTCCTGAGAAAGTTTGGAAATACAAAAGTTCCTGTTTTCATAAATTCCTGTCTCTAGGCAACGGCTTGAAAGATCGAAATTGTCGCTTTCGCTTTAGGTATTCCAATTTCACACGTGTACAAAAGTAGCTTAATTCAACTGATGAGGGCTATGTGAATACATGTAAGCGATGTAATGCAAGCAGCTCTTGGCCACATTCATTTTTTCAAAGCTCTCAGATGAAGAAAGGTTGGAGACCCCTGGACTATGGGATTGGGTAAGGGGTTCATCCATGTGATCAAAGTACTTTATTCTGCCCCTTCAGCAATGATTTTAACAGGCCAAACTATCTCATCGCTTTTTTCGGTAGCAAGGTCATCCAGACAGGGCTGCCCCTTGAGTCCAGGGCTCTTCGCCCTCTCGCTCGAGCCACTGGCCCAATTTATTAGACAATCACAGGATATTATCCCCATTTCTATCCACGGCTCGCTTCATCACATCCTTTACGCGGATGATGTACTGATTTTTATGCGGAACCCCTCAACGTCTACAACTCGTCTGCTTAGTGTAATAGAGGAATTTGGCAACCGATCAGGTTTTAAAATTGATTAGCCCAAGTCTGCCTTTTTGCCTCTCAACGACGCTGCCAAATCAGCTATCCTCCCTGCAAACATACCTGTGGTAGAACATTTCAAATATCTTGGTGTTGAAATATATAACAAGACTATAAAGAATAATTATACAGACACGTACAACAAGGTTCTCCAGGACCTCAATAGGTAGTCGAGCCAGCCCAACTCACTACAAGCCAGAGCTTCAATAATTAAAATGAATATACTGCCTAGAGTTCATGTTATCAGTTCAATGCTTCCTCTATCGCCCCCCAATGGTCATTGGCAGAAACTACAATCGGCAATTTCAAAATGTATTTGGAACAACAAGCGGCCAAGACTCAGATTTAAAATTATATTTCTGGTCCTTTTCATTAAGACCTTTGATTAATTGGTTTGACCCCAAAGCTGTGGTTTCATGGCGTGCTTTAGAAGAGAAGTTAGTCTCCCCATGGAGACTTCAGCGTCAGGACCTCGACACAAACTGATGGACCCAAATGCACGACCCAGAGACAAGTCTTGAATATAACAACATTTATTTTTAATTCCAAAGATGAGGTAATCCCTCTTAACAGAGTAGTTATGGCATAAACCAAAAGCGCTCACAAGGAGGAACAAACCAGCATAACAAAAAGAGAACTTAAGAACAACTTAAGCCTACAAAATTAACAGCAAAACAAAACCTGACATGAGTGAAAGTGATCCTTTTTGAGCTGAGGCTTAGCACTACCCTTCGGGGAAACAAACCAGACGAACTGACACAGGACAGGGGAGAGACAGGACTATTTAAACATGAGGTGAGTGGGGACAGGTGGAAACAATCAGGGGCGGGGCAGACACTGATGATGGAGGGAAAAACACACAGGGGGAGGAAGAAAACAGGGCCTGAAATGAAAGACAAAAGGTAAGTACAAAATAAAACAGGAAATGACAGACAAAATACATAAACATAACTAACACATATGACGAGACACAACATTCAGGAGATCATTCACACAAACATATCTATCAAACAATGTCAGGTTCGGCCCTCTAATTAGTCACGTTATTCAGACTTGGTGAAATGCACAGAAATGATGCGCGATGCAATGCCCATATTTAATAACAACCAATTACTCATAGGGCGGAGGCCTATTAATTGTTCCCAATGGGGGAGGAAGGGTCTTCACACCTTGGGAGATATTTACAGTGACAGTGGTCTCCGCTCGTTTCAGGATCTTAAAGGCTGTTGTGACCTTCCAGGCACCGCTTTCATTTTTCATCTAGCTTAGGACAGCCCTTAAGGCTTATGGGGTCCCGTGGGATCAACAATTAGCACGGCATCCATTCCACATACTCATCACTGATAGAAGAACCTCCAGGGGCTCTATGTTTTATACTCACCTTGAGTCCTCTTATGGTGACCTTCCCTTAGATAGAGTCTTTGGAGGAAGGATGTCCCAGAATTGAGACCTGATTGTAATTGGGATTCAGTCTGGGGTAACATTCAGTCTGGGGTAACATTCAGTCTGGGCTAACATTCAGTCTGGGCTAACATTCATCAGGCGTCTCGCAATCCCGACCACCAACAAATCCACCTGAACTATGCGCATAGGACTTACCTGACACCCAGACGGCTGCATATGATGGGTCTTCTGGCAGATGCTCGGTGTACCCTGTGCTCCGTGGGGACTCCTGGTACATTTCCCCATATGTTCTGGGAATGCTTTTGGAACGGGGTCTCCTCTAAGTTGTCCGATATATTTTCTTTGACTGTACCTGTATCTGTTTTTCTTTTGAATGACTTATCTCAGCTGCCGGCTACTGGGTACCATAAAAGACCTCGATGCTGGCCTTACGGCTGCCAAGAAATTGGTTGCTATGAGGTGGAAACAACCCGACAAGCTCTCAGTGACCTGCTGGTTACTAAGGTTTCTTGACGTAGTCTACATGGAACTGTCCACTGCACGCGTGATTGGAGTTAAGGAGTCATAATATATTCATTGCTGTCTGGATGGTAAGAGCATTCCATGGAATATAACAAAAATGGTTTCTGAAATAAATTACATACCCCACCTTGAAGTGATATAGTTGTTTGCAGTCATTGGTCCTGAGAGGTCCTGGGATTGGGGGTGGGAGGGTTTATTTTAGATTTTTTGTATCCTTAGTTTTGTCCTCTCGTCTGATTGCTGTTATTGTTTGTTTTTTCTGTATTTTTTGTAATTTGTGTTGTATTGGTTGTGATTGTACATTGTATTTTTCTAAATGTGTATGAATAAAAACATTTGATCAAAAATATGGACTGTGTTTATATTCAATAGCATTATTTAATATGCTCACCCAAATATCACCCACAAATACTATTTTATAATATGCTTATAGTTCTATTAATAACACTAGTGACTCTTTATGTCATATCATCTATTGTATTGTATGTATCTTTATTTGTAATCATGGGAACAACTGTCACGAAGACCAATCATTCCTGGGATAATGAAGTCTTTCTGATTCTGTGACGGCCGCATGAACGTGGTCCGAATGCGCCTCCTGCTGGCCTAAACATGCAACTAAAATATGTTCTGCTCATGATTTAAAGTGTATTTCCTCCATTGAGACTAATCTTTCAAACCTTGTTCAGCATCTGGGGTGAGGTAGACGACACTTTCTGGAGGAAAAAGATCCAGAAAGCTTTCTTCTGTTATGTCCATCTGAATTAAAAATACAGAGGGAGTAAAACATTAACATAATCAGAGTCTCTCACTCGACACTCAAAGTATTCCTGCTCCACATTCTGTATCAATGGATGTATTCAGTTTTAAGAAGAATTAACACTGACAGTATTTCTGCAGGTTTCTGCTATATGTATTTGTTTATTTGTTTATTTTAATGTGCACTTAACAAAACATGTACACTTATACTGTTTTTCTTTTAAATAGCACATGGTGGAAAGGAGCAGGGAGAAGAACTGCTTCTCCTTCCGAGGGACTCATGTTGCACTTTCCCTTGTAAATGTGATGTTTCGGTGTTGTAGTTTTTTGTTTTCTTTCTTTCCGTTAACTGTCAAGTGGGAACTAAGTATTTGGTAAGTTTTTGTGTTTCTCTTATTATCCTACGATACTGTTATGTTTGGCTGTGAATGAGAAAATATGAAGGAGAGACCATCTATTTCTATTTATTTTTGAGTTTTTTAGAAAAGGGCAGGTAATTTAAGATTATTTTCTTCTCCCTGCTCCGTTTCGGTCAATAGAGTGTTTACAGAGACATGTTTTGTAAACAATTATACATTAAGTTGTGCATACCATGAACGGAACAAATACAAATGAAATGAAAATATCCTTCCTAAGTGTTTACAGGTAGGTAATACTCACCATGTAGCCTAGTTGTGGAAGCCTGCGTTCTTCCATAGACACTCCCTGTAGAGCCGGCTGTCCTCCCTCAGGTCCGTCAGCAGGAGGTGAAACGGTCGGCTCGCCTTCCTGTTCACATCACACACGCACAATGTGTCAATTCACAGGTGAACAAATTACCATTATTTGGATGTAACCGGCTTCAGTAAAGGGAACTGAGAACTTCCACACCAACACTATGTGCAATATATCATTACCATCATTACAATACACTCGCTATAACAATAGGCCTATTATTATTATTCATAATATGCAATGATAACGTGCAATTACGTATCTGCTACTAAATACTGGTAATTACATTAATTATGTGACCAACTATGTTTCATGTTTTCTGTAGATATTTAACTTTTACTGCACTGTTAGTGTTGTACTATTATGCTGCTGTGTTTATTGTTTTTTTGTAACTCTGGCACAACAATTTCCTTCAGGATGAATGAAGTCTTCCCTTATCTTATCTTTTGTACAGATAGAAGGCTGTTTGAGAGTACAGGATGCAGGTTTAAGGCCCTTACCTTGTCAGACATGCTGTCACTCATACATACTCAGGTCTACAGCTGGACGCACTGGGGGCCTCAGCTAGACGCTCTTCGTGATGACTCGTTTGGTGAAAACAGTTCCAGCACCAGTGTGACAGTTACAATTTCCGTATGCATGCCAAAAGAGGGCAGCCTCAGCCTGTAAAAAATGCATGTTAAATGGAATACACTTTTATATAATGTATTTGCAAATCACAATGTTAGTAAATATGCCCATGTCATTTAATCAAGTAATTGAAGCTGTTTCTGTTCTCCCTTCAGCATAGTTTAGAATTATTTTGAGATAACACAAAATAATTAGGCCAACAGTCAGATCAGGAAAAGCACACCATTTTCTTATTATTATTTAATAAGACTTTCCATACTTTGTTGTCTTCCGGTCCTGATTATGCGCAAGGGGGCGCTATTCCTGCGAGGAACACTTAACCGTGAACACCTTACACAGGGTGAGTCAAAATTAACTTGTTTATTTGTTTGTATTGTGTTGGTACATTTAGTCCAACAAATATGCACTTCGGACTGTATTTGAATCTGAGAAGTAACTTTAGTTTGGACAGTCAAATAAAATATACAACGTTCAGACGTGAGGTAAATGTCCCTAGATGCTAAAGGTTAGCTACTGTTAGCAGAGTTCTAGAACATATTTGCTGTTAGCCGCTCGCTATCGTTCCCTGGCCCGTCCACACTACAGCTTCGACAGCTTCAAAAACGGTTTCCAACGCGTCTGCCCATTCACTTTGAATGGGGTGACGTCACGTTGCCTCGCTTTTCGCCGAACTGAATTGTGGGTAGCATAGCGGTCCGCCAGCCAATCAAAATTGGTTGTTGGTCGCGTTGCTCGAATAAAATCCCCAAGCTTCAGACACGCCCAGCTCCAAGCTTTTTTTGAAGCTGTATGTGGACTGGCCGTTAATGTTATCCATTTACTTGTCTGAAATAGGTCTTTTGATGACCTATTTTCTCAGTATTTGTTATCGTGTTGTGGTTTGATCTTGTTAATGATACAAAGATGAACTTTATTATTCAGTCTCACTTCTAAAACGTGTCAAGGTCATGGTGGATTAACAATGCTAGCTAAGGCGATGCTATGTAAACTAGGCTAAATTGAACAATGTATATTCTGTAACACATAGGTGTGAGCAAGCTCTCTGATTGGTCAATAGGCGTGTTTGATTCCACGATCAAACAACGATCAAATAGAAGGTGCCTAATCACAAAGTATCCAGTGGCCTACACACGCCACTAGCCTACCGAAACTACTTCCATGCGCCTACATCGTGTGGTTTCCATAGCGACGTTTAGCGACACACAGCCGTTACACTGTTATACATTGTCTCTCGTTGGAAATCGGCCAGAGAAATCATGTCCGTTAGCGGACATAAAAACGAGTCATCGCTTCGCAGCTACTGGGCTCCATCTCTAGACAACAGAAAGATGTGGAGCAACGCGCTTTTTGCCGGTCCGGGACACGCCATGAAACGGCCACTGGAGGAAAGCTCTTCCGATAACATAGTCCTACCCGTGAACAACACACCACCACCTGCAAAAAAGTCTGGCATGGAGTTCATGGAGAGCTGTTTCAAGAATTGCACTTGTAATTGCAGCATGAACATCCAACTTCATTCTGAACCCAAAATGTTTCAGCACCATGGACAGCCTGATTTGATTTGTTCCGCTAATCCCACACAGTGATTACTCAGATATGTAATAGCCTAATTCAAGAATTGTTTTCAATACATGTTTTCAATAAATTGGTTAATAATATATTATTTACTATAATTATATCAATAACTGTAAGCGGGGTAGCAGGAGTGTTCGATTGATCGGCTATCGTTACCATGGGAACTACTTTCTAGGAACTACTTTCTGACGGAGATTAACTCAAGCAGAAAGCGTAGGTTTGGGAGCAAATTAGCCCACATTATGAAATTATTTTTACGATATTGTTGATTACAATCATAGTTTGTGTAATAGAATCGCAATCATACACTTGAGGCCGTTCTTGAACGTCATTATTGGTACTCCAGACAGTACAGGCGTACGGACCTCGGCGCTGCCGCAGTACTGTCGTACCAATAATGACGTTCAAGAACGGCCTCTCGTGTATGATTGCTTAAACATATATGATGCTGGTGAATGCATAAATATGAACACACACACAAATAAAAGCCAATTATTTAATGATATGCACATAATATACATATATGGAAATGTCCATATACTTGTGTCAGAAAAACATTTAAATGTAAAGTAGGCTCATTGACCATAACATATTTTCACTTTATATTTGTTTACATCTCTTTACACTATTTTAAAATACATTTTAACATTATTTAATGAATACAAATAATACTGCAATCAGTTGTTATGTAAAAATTGTATCAAGCGTTTCCTCGTGCCGCAAACTGGAACACTCGTGTACTCTCGTTTGTAGTCGGAAGCCTAAAGGTGGTGCACACTTGTACTCTTACCAACTGTAGCTTACGTAAAAGCTTACTTTGGTTGACTATTCCTGGGTGACATTATATCTATATGGAATTGATTAGCACAGTTTTACACCAGCATTTAGCCAATGTACATATATTGAGGATTGTTTTATATTTCGGACCATAAAACAGTGATTTTGACGCTGCTGTTGTTAGCATTTTACACGCTGCCATGCAGCATCACAGCAGCCAATGAGAGACTCACATAGGAGAGATATGCTACCAGACAGCATTGTGGGTATTCTCAATACATTATATAGATTATTTAACAGTTAATAAGGGTTTTATTCAGGGGACCGTTGGCATGTTCATGTCGTTCTTGTTATGTCCAGTATAACATTGTTAAATGTATATTTTGTGGCAAATATTGTCATTATGTTTCGCTATAAGCGTTATGAAATGATGCTAAGCAATACATATGTATGTGCTAAGAATGGCTTTTATTTAGTGTTATTGGCCGCGTAGATTTTTAGTTGTTTCTTTGCTTATTTCTATAGAATTACAATCATTTGTTGGAGTGTTGGAAGTGAGCACCATGTCTGAGGGTCGCATCTCTGTCATAGTAGTAGTAGGGCTTGAGTGCTGTTAACGTTAAGACTATACTTTCAGGGATCATTTCTATAGTTTCTGACTTGAGAAATGTGTTTCTAAAGTGATTGGTCTCGCTAACCACGATGAAGAGACAATGATACTCTTTCCTGAGCGCGAAGCTGGCAGAGAGTCTTGATTCAGTTCTTATGCTCTCTGCCTTTGATGACCGTTCTCTGCCTCCTCGGGGGCTTTGAGGGAGAGAGTATGTTCAGAGTGGCAGTGCAACAGTGTTCAAAAAATAAATTATGATGAATAACGAGTTCTAATCAAGAGTTTTATTCACGATATCAGTGGCATGTGATGCAATCCATGTGTATTTCGCAAAGATTGCAAAAGGATGATGCATTTTACTCCACTCCATGTATTAACTTTATCCCTAGTATATAGTTTCATTTCCTTGAGGGGTATGCAGTCTACAGTTGTTTACAACAGTGGTGCCCACACTTTTTTGGCTGGTGAGCTACTTTTGAAATGACCAGCTCACCGAGGTCTACCAACCAAAAATAAAATCCCAAATTGCAAGGGTTGCTGAATAACACGTTTTATTTATACATGGGATAATAGGGCTGCAACAAACGACTGATTTCATAATCGATTAATGAAACGATAAATTGACTATTCGGACTATTACTGTATGCCTTGCACAATTTCTCAAACACTCTTATTTAGCCATCAACTTTTAGATTTAGCTTGAGGTTGTTTTAGGCATGTGGAAACTAGCAATAAAGATGAATACTTGATTCAAAAATACATATATTATTAACTTAACAAATTGTGAACAAAATTAACATTTCTTTTTATTAATTAAATCAATAATATTTCACATCAAAAGAAACAACAATGTTTTAACAAATCTTACTAAATAATCTGATGACAGAACTGTTAACAGAATAGCTGAAACTTTAACAAAATAAAGAGTAACTCTGTTACCTATAATCATTAACCCATGCTTGTATAATTGTGTTAACTCTGTGTGTTGCTGACATGGAAACGTTACTCGTGAATAGGGTTACAGAGCTACTAGAAAGACAGTCCAACCCGGTGCATTCCTCCGTCTGAATGTGGTGCACTTTTGCTAAATGTTTAGATAAATTGCTCGTGTTACCGCCCTTACATGCTAAACACAATTGGCAAGGAGCATTGTCCACATCGAGATGGGTAACATTTAACCACACCTTCGAGCGCTTCTCTCCGCCATCCCCGCCGTGTGTTGCTGCATGTACCAGCTGCGTGTGTGTAAACGAGCGATAGAATTACTAACAAAGAACTGCTAACAGAGTACTTATATACTAATAAAGGACTGGCTTATCTATAGTAGCACTTGAAATACTTGGCTCTATGATACCTGATGTACTTTATGATTCTGTTTTCTTCAAGGTTGTGTCTTCTTGGTCGAATGTACTTATTGTAAGTCGCTTTGGATAAAAGCATCAGCTAAATGCAATGTAATGTAATGTAATGTAAACTGCCCCGCCCCCTCACACACAGACGGGGGAGAGAGAGACCATAGACGCATTTGTTTGTCTTTTTGCATGTTAGAAACGAGTTGGCGAGACTAAGACTGCGAGATAATGTTTGTGTAGCAATAATACATGACCTTTCTCAACTCGCTACTTGGAGGGAAGTCGCTGTCATATGCCTTGTGAACACTCCGATAATACCTCTCCACGTTACCTTTCTTTGGCAGAGCGACGCTTGCTTTACAAATAACTAAGGCAAATAACCTTTGAATGTGACATCACAAAAAAATATTCTTCCTCCCATTCTGGATGGAAGTGGTATATTTTTAGCTTTTTGCTCGGTCCCGCACTCCTTTTGTTGTTTGTCTCTTTAACTTAATTTGAGTTTTCCCGGCACTTGACTGACTTTGTATCGCTTTGCATTCTGGGTTAACAGGGTTAACAGACTGGAAAGCGATAGGTCGCTTTTTCTGTCAAGTAAAATCCTGAATTAAGTGGCAGGGAGGCCAAGGGAGGAGGGATCAAAACCTGTTTTGTCTATTGTAACGGAGCTGGATTTTTTTTTTTTAATGACTCGCGATCTACCAGCATTGCCCCTGCGGTCGACGTACTAGGCACCTCTGGTTTACAATATGCTAGTGTTATTTAAGCTAGTCACATCACATGTCTTTCCTCATGGTGGGTTATTCATTGCATGTGTAATTCACAATGAATACAAAAGGTTATATAAGGTGTTTTACTTCACTCCATCTGTTTCTTTATTATTATGTTATTGTCTGCTTTAGTTACTTTGCAGATTAGTGTTTTCCTGCAACCCATCATTTTCTCAATATTATCAATTGATTTAAAGCAGTGGTCACCAACCTTTTTAAGCCCAAGATCACCGACCTCGGCCTAGGTGAAAGGCGAGATCTACCTATTGCAGAATTGAGTGAAAAAGGCGGCCCAGACAGTGCTTCCAATTTGAGGCCTTTTATATAGGCTAATTGCATCTGAATTACTGTTACAATGAAGGCTCCATAATCAGCTCACGGCATATAGGCAGGGGTAAAGTGCTATTTTTTATGAGTGGGGGGCGGTCCTCACCTCCTCTAGGTCCTCACCTCCTCTAGGGGGGTCCGGGGAAATGCTCCCCTGGGAAGATTTTTTTTTAAATATTGAAGTTAAAAGCATCAATCTGGTGCAATTTGAGAGCAACATGAAGAGATCAATGGATACCTCTCTCAGCACCCATATGAAACAGAACTGTAAACAGATTTTCTTTTTCTTTATGGATATTTTACAAATCACTCCCCTTTTAAACTGTATCAGTGCATGACATTAAGGATTTTGGGAGATGGCCCTGTGGGCCATCTAAGCTAATTTACAGATGGCCCTGAGCCCAATAGAGATTGCCCTGATAAATGCGCGCGGACGAAATGACGCACGAAGGGTTTGGGGGGCCTCCCCCTAGACAATTTAGATTTGTATAGGTCTTAGATGCTGTCTGGTGCATTCTCTAGACTGAATTATAAGATGAACCACCACAATATTGTATTGTACAATTTCAATTGTATTCTTCATTTCACTTGTTTGTTCTTGTTTGTGTTTGCTCGCTTGCATGCCCTGCATAGCTATAAGAAACACTTAAGTTGTTGGTCAAAACACTTTCCATCTGATGAAGGCAAATGCCTTCCCAGATGTAAAAAAGTAGAAAACATTACATTCAGTTATAACTGCCAAAACAAACATTATTTACACTATTATGGCCCCTGTTAAAAATGTGTGTAATGTTATCTACTGTAAGTTGGTCGAACGAATGCCTCCTCATCCGGAAGCTGACCGAGCAGACCCGAGCAGCAGTCGAGAGGAGCCGAGCGCATCCGCGAAGCACACAAAATGGCGACGTCAGAGTTCTCATTAGCCGGCAAATCGAAATCTCTTCGGTCAAAATGTCCGGTCAAAATGATTTCCCTTTAGCGCAATACCGCTTCAGTTACGCCACTTATGTGACAGACAAGAAGAGTATGTGACAGACATGAATAGTCAATTCTAATGTCTAACAGGTAATGTGGAGAAAGAGATGTCCTGTATGGGTTGATTGTGCGTTGATCTGTTGCTAATGCCTCGGGGTTCCGGTGGGCATGTAAACAAATGCATAATGCCCGGCTATACTTTGTGGCCTCACCCAGTTGCATAGCAACACTTATTGTTTAGGAGTCTTTTAATAAGCAGGTAGTCATATCATTAGCTAGAACTAGCTGGATCTGATCGATATGGACATAAACGCGAGTAAAGTCTAATCTGACGGGAGAGAGAGATCAGCTGCTGCTGACGAGTTGGCACGCAGCTCTGCATGATCTGATCACCTGCAGCGGTGAGCGGACAAAACACTTCAGGTTAGAATATCACACGTAGTTATTTTAATTACCTCTCAAACTACCTAAACTAGTTATAGATATGTTTAGTTTTACTGTCGGGTCACTCATTACTGGATCCACGAGCTGCATAATACTGGCAAAATAGATTGCCCGATCGGGCAACCAGCAGGTGAGGCTTCATTGCCCGAGCTAAATACTAGATCGGGCAGTCGTTAATGTCGTTAATGTCGAGCCCTGTGTATTCTTGTTTTACTGACATAAAGTATTTCATACCTGTTTTTCATTTATTCTCTTATTGTTTGTATAACTATAATGATCATATGAAGGTGTGCCGCGGAAATAATCTTTTGAATAATTTGTGACAAAACCGTTCTAAACACTTTAGCTTGCAGCTTGTTGTGGAAACAGCTCCTTATGTCCGTTAGTGCAGCTAGCTAACCAGATGCTAATATCACAGTCCCCGCTAGCACCGGTCCCTCTCTCTCCCTCTCTCTCTCTATCACACTAATGCGGCTTTCACACCAGCGCTTTTCAGTTTCTAGCTCCGAGCGGGAGCTTTTCTGGTTCAGCTCCGGTTTCCCTTTTCAGCTCCCGCTCTGTTCACACGGCCCACTGGCGCCCCAGAGCTGCCCCTGCTGCGTCATGACGTCACCGTTTACATCGCTGATTTGCTCCCCAACGGCACCCATTACGGCGCTCACAACAACAACTGCGTCGGGTCGATGATCGTGTTGCTTTTAATCACACGAAGCCATAATAAATTGAATAACGATTTCTCCAACCTTATACTTTGCTCCAGAGTGCCGTGGTTCATTGTTTATTAATGTGTTTCTGCAGCATTTACCGACCGCTGCAGTATTGGCTGCTCTTCCACGGGAGTGTATTCTCCCGTTAGCTCCCGTTAGCTCACACTGCAGCGGCCGCTCTAAAGTATTCACTGTCCGACTCACACAAGCAGCTGATGCATATCCCCAGTTCCCCTTAGCCTAAGTGAATGTGTGTCAGTCTGAATTGACACTGTTTGGTATCACAACGCTGTTATGAAAGTTTCTCTGGTATAAAACGGGTGATGTTGGCATAGCAACCGAAGCTAAACTGACTACTTTGCAATTGACAAAACAACACGTCTGCCTCTCTCCACAATGATCGATAACAGTGAACGGATGGTCAAAGTAAGGTACAAATAAACAGAATCACACGAAGCCTGGTTAGTGTTGCCTGACTTTATAAAGTGTGTTTATAGGCACTACTGCTTGTAGGCAGGCATAACAGTCGACCCATGGGAGGTGGGTTTAGTTTCCTGCACGCCTCGACGTAAGAGAGACGTAAGTGACGTCGCCTCTTAGCTCCAAAGCTCTTGCCTCTGGACCGACAATTTTTTGGAGCTGGAAATGAAGCGGATTCCGGAGCTAAGAGCCGGCGCCGCTCCGGTGTGAACTGGAAAAAGCGCTGGTGTGAAAGGGGCATGATTGGTCTGGTGAGGTTCACGTAAAGCATGGTTAATGTATTATATTATTGAGGTGTCTCAAATATACGTCAATCAAGTGGCACCTGCTAACGGGGTGGTGGATGATAGGTTTACATCTAAAAACGTATTTTTCAAACATTATTATTTTTATTTTATTTTAATTTATTTTGTTACTTTTTTTTCTAACGGTCCGCGATCTACCCGCACCACACTCGCGATCGATCGACTGGTTGGCGACCACTGATTTAAAGTATTGGAAGTGAGCACCATAACAGGGAGTCGCATGTCCTTCATACCAGTACTAGGGCTAGCTCAGTGTAGAGGTTAAGACTATACTTTCAGGGATCATTTCTATAGTTTCTGACTTGAGAAATGTGTTTCTAAAGTGATTGGTCTCGCTAACCACGATGAAGAGATGGTGATACTCTTTCCTGAGCGCGAAGCTGGCAGAGAGTCTTGATTCAGTTCTTATGCTCTCTGCCTTTGATGACCGTTCACTGCCTCCTCGGGGGCTTTGAGGGAGAGAGTGTGTTCAGAGTGGCAGTGCAAGTAGTGTCCAATATAAAGCATGATCGATATCAAAGTGATAGTCGTTAGTGATTGGAATTATGGCTCTTTGAAGGGAGCCGGATCTTTTGGCTGAGTTCCTTTCAAAAGAGCCGTTTTTAGGGATAATAGGTTTATCTGCGAAATAATCACCAGGATAATTAATGATTGACTGTATTGCCAGACCTAATGTCAATATAATCTGCATTGTAAACATGACACAAGGTGGCGGCATATCCATGTCAGTGAATGTACTACTTTGAATGTACCCTCTGTATGTGTTAAGTAAATAAAGTTGCTTTGCCTTGAATGAAATTCACGCAACTCTTAATATTAGATACTGTGTTTTTAAGTAGCGATGGAGATTATTTGTTCACCCTGCTTTAAAGGATATTTAGCCTTTACAAATGGTGCGCTTTATCACTGCCTGGGTTTTGGTTGAAGTGCATCCAAGTGCTGCTGCGTTTTCGCATTTGTCTAATTTTCCATCCGAAAAACGTCGTCCTGTACCACTTGTTATGACTTCTCTCTCTCTCGCGTATTCCGTTAAAACCCACCTCACTCCTCGTGCTGAAACCTAACAATCAGAGTAGTGGCGGGTCTTCACAGAATACGTGTGGGGAACAAAATCAAGCTTTTTAAAAGGCGAGTGGATGTTGGCAGGCCAGGCAGTGAGTGCGGACCAACGATTGAACGATAACAAGAACGGCTCTCACCAAGTACGACTCGGTTCCCCTCGTTCGTACCAAAGAGCCGTTCAAATGAATCGGCTCGGTCGCGACCGACACATCACTAATAGTCATGATATCAGTGTTATTGAGGCGTCCTGTTATTGTGTGCACATTGGCGTTTATTAAATGTATTCATATTTGACTATGTGGCAACAATTGCACAAGGATATATGATACATTTACTCCACGTATTTACTGTATCCTTATTTTATTATTTACTTAGGGTACATGTGTCAAACTGAAGGCCCGGGGGCCATATCAGGCCCTTGGTGGATTTAATTTAGGCCCGCAGGATCATTTCTAATTACTATTAGATCTGGCCCATCGGTATATTGCACGCACACCTTCACTCAATCCTGAGGGTTTCCTCAGCTCAGAGCCTGAGCCCAAACATTGATGACTTTGGCTTGCACCCAGGATGAGATGCCAAGTATCTGCTTGAACTAGCATGACAGAGCAGCACACTGAGTTATGGATGTTTCCTTCTGCACTTTCTTTCTTGAGACAACAGGGCATGTTTGGTGTTTTCTTTGAGGGAAATAGTTTTGTTGAAGCTGTTGTTGGCCTGTGGAAAAATGTAATCAAAAGAAATGACTCCAGAAAATCTGCAGATAGAGCCATAAGAAATTAATGCAACTGATTATTTAATGTGTAATGTTTTTTTTATAGGCAATCATTTAAGCTTTGTTAGTTCCAGGTTTAATATGTGCAATAAGTTCATTTCAATACGTTTTGCAATAAACATTGAACCAGTCCGGCCCTCGACTAGTACCCATTTTTTAATTTCGGCCCACTGTGTATTTGAGTTTGACACCCCTGATGTAGGGTATGTAGCCTAGAGTTGTTCACAATATTCTAGTGTTATTTAGGCTTTTTAAAAATTAATATTATGCCCATTATTGTTGACTCAATGCATTTGTAACTTACACCAATTGCAAAAG
Source organism: Pseudochaenichthys georgianus (assembly GCF_902827115.2). Classification (NCBI taxonomy): domain Eukaryota; kingdom Metazoa; phylum Chordata; class Actinopteri; order Perciformes; family Channichthyidae; genus Pseudochaenichthys; species Pseudochaenichthys georgianus. The sequence continues at coordinate 6,048,007 of NC_047520.1, read as the reverse complement.
GATATAAGAAGTGTTTTACTCCATTCAGTATATTTACTTTATTATTTTACGGTTGACTATAGTTACTTTGCAGAATTTGGATTTACCCAGAGCTATTTAATAGAAGAGTTACGACATCTCCGTTCACTCCAATGGACCACTTTTTTACAGCAATGGCGGATCGTGGAGCCTCTCAATCGTTCCCCGGAAGTTAGCGCCAAGGCTGACAGAGCTGTGGAGTTGCAGCATAATAGACCGTTCTTGACGGACTTTTAAAGGTAAGAAGAAGTTTAAAGATTTATATTGCGGATATTATCAGTACATCTGATTCAAATGAACATGTGTATTAAAGGATGTCAGTGGATTATCCCTAAATTAGTAGATTTAGGGAACGTTTACAGATAACAGATTAAGCTAGTATACCGAAGCAAGTTAGCAACACACGTTGAACAGCCTTTCAATTGTAAATTCCGTTCTCTTAATGTCATTTCATCCAACATGTTGAATTAGAGAAGAGGGGCTTCTAAACGGTTGTATGCGGGGGTGGAGGGAGTTAAATATTAGATAAATATAACTTTGGTGCGTGTAAGAGTGAGTGTTTTTAGCAGAGCCATATTGTGTCCTTGTGATTCTGTTGATTATTACCCGTTTGTATAATGTTGCAGCTCAGCTGATTCTGGATTGATGGCAAAGGGAGAGGGACTTAAGTGAGAGTGAAAACACAAGGTACGTTTAATACTACTGTTTTATATAAGTAAACACCTTATCTCCCCAAGGCATTTCCAATAGGTGTGCTATATAGGTGTGTATAACCCTTTCTCCTGTCTGTTACTCCCTCTCTCAGAACAAGAACCAGAGGGGGATTCAATGGAGCCTGAATACCTGCACTGAGACCCTCATCCTGCACCCTGAGTCTCAACTCTCAGTGTTTTTCAAGCCTTTCCCTGTTTTTTTGTATTAAACAAAACATTAAGCTTTCCCAATGGTGTGGTTTTCGTTTTGTGAAAAAGTGCAAATGCAGTGTTTGTATATAATTACATCACATATTGTGTTGCTGTTGGTCGTGAAATTGCTCCTGCTGACTTGAGCCAGCCATTTTTTCCTCCGCTCTGTGTCAGTGGGAAAGCCGTACATTCGTACTCCTTTCTCTGAGCGATTTGAGCATCCCCAGGCAGCACAGAAAACCATGGTGGCGACTAGGAGGCAGCACAGCAAACCAGGACAACACGGAGGAAAAGGCACCGACAAACTGCATGATATGCTATTCAATGTTTATTGAATTCCATGTATTTGCAATGGATGTTCCTAAAGCAACACATTTAACATCATCATCATCATCATCATCATCATGAACCACGTGATGATAACCGTTTTTGGATTTCCGGTGTCGTAACTCTATATGGCGCTGGATTTACCTACAACACATTATAGTCTTATTACATTTTTGAAATAATAAACTACCAAAAGCAGCTTAAATATATTTATGTTTCATCATTATCATCTGATCTATCGTATTTCATGTGAGTACCATAACATATAAAATGAGATCAACTTTATTAATCCCAACATTTTTTGAAATGGTTTTGATGCAACAGCATTGCACATAATTATAAAGTAAAGAGTAAAACATTTTTTATATTATAAAATAAAGAGAACACATTGTAAGAGAAGGGAAAATATAAAGATTATACAAAGAAAATATAAAAAAATAAATTATTTAACATTACAAAATAATAAACAATTATTTATACCAAATACAAATATACTAACTAATCTAAAACGAGTAAATATGGTTCCTTTTTTAAATAGTAAACTACGAAAAGCAGCAGACTTTGTTTCTCAGTATTATCATCTGTTCTAAAGTATTGAAAGTGAGCACCATAACAGAAAGTTACATGTCCTTCATACTAGTACTAGGGCTGGCTCAGTGTAGAGGTTAAGACTATACTTTCAGGGATCATTTCTATAGTTTCTGACTTGAGAAATGTGTTTCTAAAGTGATTGGTCTCGCTAACCACGATGAAGAGATGGTGATACTCTTTCCTGAGCGCGAAGCTGGCAGAGAGTCTTGATTCAGTTCTTATGCTCTCTGCCTTTGATGACCGTTCTCTGCCTCCTCGGGGGCTTTGAGGGAGAGAGTATGTTCAGAGTGGCAGTGCAACAGTGTTCAAAAATAAATTATGATGAATAACGAGTTTTAATCAAGAGTGTTGTTCACGATATCAGTATCATTGGGCATTTGATGCAATCCATGTGTAATTCGCAAAGATTGCAAAAGGATGATGCATTTGACTCCACTCCATGTATTAACTTTATCCCTAGTATATATAGTTTATTTCCATGAAGGAAGTGTTATTTAAGCTAGTCACATGTCTTTCCTCATGGTGGGTTATTCATTACATGTGTAATTCACAATGAATACAAAAGGTTATATAAAGTGTTTTACTTCACTCCATTTGTTTCTTTATTATTATTTTATTGTCTGCTTTAGTTACTTTGCAGATTAGTGTTTTCCTACAACCCATAATGTTCTCAATATTATCAATTGATTTAAAGGTGACATGTCATGCTTTTCCGGTTATTGCCCGTCCCCTTGTGTGTTATGAAGGTTTTTATGCATGTAAACGGTGTGCAGAGTCAAAACCCTCAAAGTACACCATGGAGGGAGTAAAACTCTAAAACTGAAAATACCTCCCCAAAACGCCTCTTTGGAGATACGTCACTGTCCATTTGATTCTTCCGGGGACATCATGATGTCATGTCGTCCTCGGAACGAAATGGACCAATCCGTGGAGCCGTTACGTTACGTTAAGCCCCCACTGATTGGTCCAAATTGACCAATCCACGGACTTCCTCACACACTCAGTGCAGGCAGCTCTGCTGATTTCTCCTCCCTGGCTGCAGGCTGATAACAGACAGTTGGGATCGCGGCGAAATTCTCTCTGCAGACCCATTCTGACAGCGTTTATCAACCTTTTTCTTACTCAATATCAAGCCACACTTATTGTTTTTACTTCGGCTGTGACTTTGTGTGTGCTCAGGGTGAGTTTGGCTGTGTTTCGCTAAACAAGGAAATCACACCTCCACGGAGCTCAGCGCGATTCACAACGTCCCGACCAATCGGAGCACACTGGGCTCACAGGGAGGGGGGGGGGCAAGAGCTGCAACGAGCCGTTTAGTGGAGAGAGTGAATACTGCTGAATACACATACTTTACAGAGATGCTGTATGCGAAACCAATGTGAGTTTGGAAAATTGCACAGTATAAATCTATTCTAGTAGACCTCAACAATGGAATTATGATCAGTTGAAATGGCCATGACATGGGACCTTTAAAGTATTGGAAGTGAGCACCATAACAGAGAGGTGCATGTCTGTCATAGCAGTACTAGGGCTGGCTCAGTGTAGAGGTTAAGACTATACTTTCAGGGATCATTTCTATAGTTTCTGACTTGAGAAATGTGTTTCTAAAGTGATTGGTCTCGCTAACCACGATGAAGAGATGGTGATACTCTTTCCTGAGCGCGAAGCTGGCAGAGAGTCTTGATTCAGTTCTTATGCTCTCTGCCTTTGATGACCGTTCACTGCCTCCTCGGGGGCTTTGAGGGAGAGAGTATGTTCAGAGTGGCAGTGCAAAAGTGTTCAAAAATAAATTATGATGAGTTTTACTAACGATGTCAGTGTCATTGAGGCATTTGATTCAATCCATGTGTATTTCGCAAAGATTGCAAAAGGATGATGCATTTTACTCCACTCCGTGTATTAACTTTATCCCTAGTATATATAGTTTATTTCCATGAAGGGTATGCAGTCTACAGTTGTTTACAATATGCTAGTTTTATTTAAGCTAGTCACATGTCTTTCCTCATGGTGGGTTATTCATTACATGTGTAATTCACAATGAATACAAAAAGTTATATAAGGTGTTTTACTTCACTCCATTTGTTTCTTTATTATTATTTTATTGTCTGCTTTAGTTACTTTGCAGATTAGTGTTTTCCTACAACCCATCATTTTCTCAATATTATCAATTGATTTAAAGGTGACATGTCGTGCTTTTCCGGTTATTGCCCGTCCCCTTGTGTGTTATGAAGGTTTTTATGCATGTAAATGGTGTGCAGAGTCAAAACCCTCAAAGTACACCCTGTAGGGAGTAAAACTCTAAAACAGAAAATTCCTCCCCAAAACGCCTCGTTGGAGATACGTCACTGTCCAATTGATTCTTCCGGGTACATCATGATGTCATGTCGTCCCCGGAACGAAATGGACCAATCCGTGGAGCCGTTACGTTACGTCCGCAGAGCCGTTACGTTAAGCCCCCACTGATTGGTCCAAATTGACCAATCCACGGACTTCCTCACACACTCAGTGCAGGCAGCTCAGCTGATCTCTCCTCCCTGGCTGCAGGCTGATAACAGACAGTTGGGATCGCGGCGAAATTCTCTCTGCAGACCCATTCTCTCAGCGTTTATCAACCTTTTTCTTAATCAATATCAAGCCACACTTATTGTTTTTACTTCGGCTGTGACTTTGTGTGTGCTCAGGGTGAGTTTGGCTGTGTTTCGCTGTGTATCGCTAAACAAGGAAATCACACCTCCACGGAGCTCAGCGCGATTCACAACGTCCCGACCAAGCGGCAAACTCTGGGGAAGAGCCGGGAAGCCAATACGGAAGTGCCACACACTGCAGTTCATATATTGGCCGATAGGCGATGGCTGCAGAAAGGAGCAATTTCCATAGACCTCCATGTTAAAATGCCCAACTTTACAGCAGAAAAAAACATGTTTCTACCCCTGGCTCCATACATTTTATTATCGATATAGTTAGATTCCACCTTCATGATTATGGATCTGAGAGTGAATTGTTTTCTAACGCGACCCTTTTATTTATATTAGGTCTTAAAGTTTGTGCATCAATTAGGGCGTGGTCACATTGAGTGACGGCTCTGTCAAGTGCCTGCCGCTGTTAGCTTCTCGTCTCTCTGCTAGCTGCTCCGTGAAGCTACAGGGACTCTGCCTGCTCAGCTCATCCAGGAAACACAACTTGTAGCCGGCCGTGGTTGTTTGTTCTTCATGCTTATATATCGGACTATTGTGACTCGCTCTGCGGTTAAAACAGACGGTGCATGAATGCGGTAAGTGAAATTCGAGTGCTTTATTTATGTGTTAATGATTTGGTGTTAATGATCAGCTAAGTAATGAATGGTAAGGCTTGGGTTAGCATGTAAGCTAGTGGTAGCTACATCGGTGCTAACGATGCTAATCGTAGCCTCCAAGTTAAAATCATAGACTGTATATATAAAGGTTAAAACGAAATAGACAAGTGTTAAGTGGGATAATACTGTTGAACAAACGGCTTCTGTTTGAGGTTGATAAAATAAGGTTACATCCTTGTAATTTAGAGATATTTTATTATGTAGGTAGAACTGTATGCATCTAAGGTTAACTTAAATTGGCTATGCTCAAGTATGTAGACAAGCTAATGTCGTGTATGTGAAATCAACCTCACAATAAGGTGTGTATATTACAATTATTAATGTCATATTTAAAGATGATTACTTAGATATTACAATATGGTTGATTGAGCTGGAGTTCATTATCGAGCTTACACGTTAACGTCACAGTCATCTGAAGAACGAACCCAAACCTTGTTGTTTTTATTAATTGCATTACCAAATGGGTATCAAATAAACAGTAAGCATTGGTAACACAACTTCCAAAGTTACAGTAAAATAAAAAGGACCCTGACTCGGACAATACACTATCCAACATGTTCAACAGAAGAGAATCAGTCATATTGTTTGTACACATGGTACTTTACATATATATCTGTTTGTTTAAGGTGTCCAGGTGATGCAGACAGGCTGGACCAGAGAGTGAGAGACAGAACTGGACTCCTCACAGCAGTGAACTTCAGCACAGGTACAAAGACTCTTTTTGTCATACTGTACAAAGAATCAAGAAAGATATTGGTTTAAATAAATGAAGTATTGACTTTAATACACTGATATGTATTCCATTAAACAATACTAAATACTCGATCACCTACACATCAGTTAAGTTGAGGGTTTTTTCCATGCAAAAAGTTACATTTTAGATATTTAGCAATATGACTTTGTCAGCTTTCTAATTTAATGTATTGAAGGCAAAGATATTTAACACAGTGAGAACTGCTACTATTTATCTCTCAATATTGTCTGTAAAAACGTGGTAAAAGTGATTCTTTCAGTGAGACAACAGAGCAAGCTTCTACAGTTGCACTACGTTTTGTAACAGTTAAATATTATTTTGATAATAACATATATTTCAATGTTGATGAACTTCATACTGTTCATTCATAATCTGATTGCTCACTGTTAAAAAAAACAAAAAACCATTACAATTACAAAATAATTATATCTACAGCCCCTAAACACACAAACACAACGCTTTCATAAATAACACACTTGTTCTGCAATAATATGTTTTATGTTTCCTGTCATTTTTGTTAGGAAAGGACATGCCTGAAAGACACGACATTTTCTCCTTCTCTGAGGGTCAAGAAGAGCATCCAAGAGGAACATTACAAGCTGATGTTATGAGACACTCCATCAGCTGATTATTTCTATTTGCCTCACTTTATGAGCTTCACATCACCTGTGCCTTGTACCGCAGAGTTTGCAACATCACAAATAAATGGGGCCAATCTTCAGTCAGATGTGAATGTGTAATCTAACATTTTCAGTAAGAATAATGGACGAAAGGAGTGCAAATACAAATACAATTTATTGAAATGTGAACCAAAAGTTAATCAAATGTTTTAAATAAAAAGCACATATGGACAGAAGGTGTAAACCTATTACATTTATAAGTAAACACATTTAGTCAAATAACGTGACAGACTAGGCCTGTGCAGTTGTATCAGCTATGCCCAGCATGGGCTCCTCTATCAGGCCTGGTCCTCCTCGCTGAGGAAAGACCCTCAGTCCTCTCCACACCAACAGACTGGACGTCCATCACACGGAGGTTTCTCCCTGAAGTCTCTGCAGCTCTCTGGACCACACTGAATATGAGAGGGGAAATGAAAATAATAAATGCTTTAGACAATAAGAAACATAAAGTTGACTGTTGAGTTGCTCAGTTTTTTTAGATTGTCAATACTATTACTGTATAACTAATATATCAGGTTAAGAGGCACATTCAAATAAAGATTGGTCTTTAAATACATGTTGTCTTTTGAATTGTTTGTCTAAAGTCAAGGATCTAGAACTGGTACTTAGTTTTAATGATACAGTCTGGTTATTATGCTGTTTGGAGGAGGCCTCACAGGTAAGAGCACTAACTCGCTACCATCACATGTACCTTAGCTTGACTTAAATGTATAATTAAGTGATATCAAAATACAAATAACTAATGTCATGCAAATATATTAATATTTGCTTGATTCCAGTGTTGAATTTAGCACAATTGCATATAAACGTTAAGGGGTTTTAAGATTCTGAAGTATTATGCTAAAAACTCAATAACTTAGATTATTATTTATAGTTTTGCTGAATAGTTTTATGTCCGCTTACCTTAGAAACGTAAAATGCGACGGCAGTGTGCAGATGGGGAGCATGTTAGCTTAGCTTGGTAGCTTTAGCTAGCTCTGGAACTTCCAGCTCGGTGGCTGCAGGTCCCGCCTCGGCTCCGCCTCTTTGCCCTTATTTGGAGCAGGCTGGAACAGGCGGGAGTTGAACTCTGACGTCGCTGTCGAGCCGTTAGTGGCCGACTCCGCCTACTAAGGGCTTCACGGCAACTCTGCAGAATTCTATGGGGGACGTCACGGACCCTACGTCCATTTATATATACAGTCTATGGTCCCGACCAATCGGAGCACACTGGGCTCACAGGGAGGAGGGGGGGCAAGAGCTGCAACGAGCCGTTTAGTGGAGAGAGTGAATACTGCTGAATACACATACTTACAGAGATGCTGTATGTGAAACCAATGTGAGTCTGGAAAATTGCACAGTATAAATCTATTCTAGTAGACCACAACAATGGAATTATGATCAGTTGAAATGGCCATGACATGGGACCTTTAAAGTATTGGAAGTGAGCACCATAACAGAGAGGTGCATGTCTGTCATAGCAGTACTAGGGCTGGCTCAGAGTAGAGGTTAAGACTATACTTTCAGGGATCATTTCTATAGTTTCTGACTTGAGAAATGTGTTTCTAAAGTGATTGGTCTCGCTAACCACGATGAAGAGATGGTGATACTCTTTCCTGAGCGCGAAGCTGGCAGAGAGTCTTGATTCAGTTCTTATGCTCTCTGCCTTTGATGACCGTTCTCTGCCTCCTCGGGGGCTTTGAGGGAGAGAGTATGTTCAGAGTGGCAGTGCAACAGTGTTCAAAAATAAATTATGAGTTTTACTCACGATGTCAGTGTCATTGAGGCATTTGGTTCAATCCATGTGTATTTCGCAAAGACTGCAAAAGGATGATGTATTTTACTCCACTCCATGTATTAACTTTATCCCTAGTATATATAGTTTATTTCCATGAAGGGTATGCAGTCTACAGTTGTTTACAATATGCTAGTGTTATTTAAGCTAGTCACATGTCTTTCCTCATGGTGGGTTATTCATTACATGTGTAATTCACAATGAATACCAACGGTTATATAAGGTGTTTTACTTCACTCCATTTGTTTCTTTATTATTATTGTATTGTCTGCTTTAGTTACTTTGCAGATTAGTGTTTTCCTACAACCCATCATTTTCTCAATATTATCAATTGATTTAAAGTATTGGAAGTGAGCACCTTAACAGAGAGGTGCATGTCCTTCATACCAGTACTAGGGCTGGCTCAGTGTAGTGGTTAAGACTATACTTTCAGGGATCATTTCTATAGTTTCTGACTTGAGAAATGTGTTTCTAAAGTGATTGGTCTCGCTAACCACGATGAAGAGATGGTGATACTCTTTCCTGAGCGCGAAGCTGGCAGAGAGTCTTGATTCAGTTCTTATGCTCTCTGCCTTTGATGACCGTTCACTGCCTCCTCGGGGGCTTTGAGGGAGAGAGTATGTTCAGAGTGGCAGTGCAACAGTGTTGAAAGTAAATGGATCGTGGGATTCAGCCTGAAGTGTACTCCATGACATCACTGTTATTGAGGTGTCCTCTTATCATTGTGTGCCCACGGTCGTTTAATAAATGTCTTCATATTACATATGTTGCAACATTTGCACAAGGATACTTCACTCCATGTATTTACTGTATCCTTGTTTTATTGTTTACTTCAAAGGAGTGTATGCATGAAGCAGTTGTGCTCGTGTTATTTAAGCAATTTTTGTGTATGTCTTTCGTCATGGTGGGTTATTCATTGCATGTGTAATTCACAATGAATACTAAAGGTTATATGAGGTGTTTTACTCCACTCAGTTATTATTATTTTGTGGTCTGCTTTAGTTACTTTGCAGATTAGTGTTTTACCTACATCCCATTATGGTCCTATTACATTTGGTTCCTTCTTGATAGAATAAACTCCCAAAAGCAGCTAAAATATACTTATTTTATAGTTTTTATTATTATTATCTGATCTATAATATTTGATGTGAGCACCTTAACAGATTAGAACATATATACTTTATTGATCCCAAATTTGGAAATGTGTTCGATGCGGCAGCATACAAAACAGGGCATTGCACATGATAAGACATTTTAAAAAAAAAAGAAAATGTTTATATCTCAAAATAGAGAATAAAACAGGAGTACAACATATTCAAGTTGACCGAAAAGATACAAATCTGTAAACTATCTGACAAATAAAATACTATTGAAGAGTGATATTAATGCTAACACAATATAAAAGTAGGATATTATGTACATTAAGTGAGCAAGGAATGCCATATTAAATTAAATGTAAATGTACAGTGTGTGTCAGAGTTCCCGTTAGAATATTTTTTCGCCGGTTAACATGTCCGTTAAAGTTTAAATCTTCCGGACAACATTTGAAAAGTGCCCGTCAAAGGTCTTCTTTGTTATTTATTGAGCTAACACGGGAATAATAAACGGAGCGCTCTCTCCCTCTCCTGACAGCCCGCCAGTATCATGCAGCTCGCAGAACAGTGATGAGTGACCCGACAGTAAAACTAAACATATCTATAGTTTAGGTAGTTTGAGAGCTAATTAAAATAGCTACGTGTGATATTCTAAACTGAAGTGTGAAGGGAAATTATTTTGACTGGACATTTTGACCTGAGAGATTTAGATTTTCCGGTCTTTAGCATATTTTACCGGTCATAGTCCGGTAATTACCGGCTAACGGGAACTCTGGTGTGAAGTAATAAGTCCAGTTAACAAAAGAGAAACTATGGAGCTGTGAGTTTACACATACAAGGGAATTGCTATGATGTATGGAGCAAAACATAAACAAATTAGAAGATAAGATAAGAAATATAAAGATTTTATGGATCCTTTCTGAGATAATAAACTACCAATACTTTTGTTCTCAATATTATCAATTGATTTAAAGAATTGCAAGTGAGCACCATAACAGGGAGTCGCATGTCGTTCATACCAGTACTAGGGCTGGCTCAGTGTAGAGGTTAAGACTATACTTTCAGGGATCATTTCTATAGTTTCTGACTTGAGAAATGTGTTTCTAAAGTGATTGGTCTCGCTAACCACGATGAAGAGATGGTGATACTCTTTCCTGAGCGCGAAGCTGGCAGAGAGTCTTGATTCAGTTCTTATGCTCTCTGCCTTTGATGACCGTTCACTGCCTCCTCGGGGGCTTTGAGGGAGAGAGTATGTTCAGAGTGGCAGTGCAAGAGTGTTCAAAAAATAAATTATGATCAATAACCAGTTTTAATCAAGAGTGTTATTCACTATATCAGAGGCATTTGATGCAATCCATGTGTATTTCGCAAAGATTGCAAAAGGATGATGCATTTGACTCCACTCCATGTATTAACTTTATCCCTAGTATATATAGTTATTTCCATGAAGGGTATGCAGTCTACAGTTGTTTACAATATGCTAGTGTTATTTAAGCTAGTCACATGTCTTTCCTCATGGTGGGTTATTCATTACATGTGTAATTCACAATGGATACAAACGGTTATATAAGGTGTTTTACTTCACTCCATTTGTTTCTTTATTGTTATTTTATTGTCTGCTTTAGTTACTTTGCAGATTAGTGTTTTCCTACAACCCATCATTTTCTCAATAGTATCAATTGATTTAAAAGTATTGGAAGTGAGCACCTTAACAGAGAGTTACATGTCCTTCATAGCAGTACTAGGGCTGGCTCAGAGTAGTGGTTAAGACTATACTTTCAGGGATCATTTCTATAGTTTCTGACTTGAGAAATGTGTTTCTAAAGTGATTGGTCTCGCTAACCACGATGAAGAGATGGTGATACTCTTTCCTGAGCGCGAAGCTGGCAGAGAGTCTTGATTCAGTTCTTATGCTCTCTGCCTTTGATGACCGTTCTCTGCCTCCTCGGGGGCTTTGAGGGAGAGAGTATGTTCAGAGTGGCAGTGCAAAAGTGTTGAAAGTAAATCGATCGCGGGATTTAGCCTGAAGTGTACTCCATGACATCTCTGTTATTGAGTTGTCCTCTTATCGTGTGCCCATGGTCATTTAATAAATGTATTCATATTACATATGTTGCAACATTTGCACTTCACTCCATGTATTTACTGTATCCTTGTTTTATTGTTTACTTCAAAGGAGTGTATGCATGAAGCAGTTGTGCTCCTGTTATTTCAGCAATTTTTTTGTATGTCTTTCGTCATGGTGGGTTATTCATTGCATGTGTAATTCACAATGAATACTAAAGGTTATATGAGGTGTTTTACTCCACTCCGTTATTATTATTTTGTGGTTTGCTTTAGTTACTTTGCAGATTAGTGTTTTACCTACATCCCATTATGGTCCTATTACATTTGGTTCCTTCTTGATAGAATAAACTCCCAAAAGCAGCTAAAATATACTTATTTTCTAGTTTTTATTATTATTATTATCTGATCTATAATATTTGATGTGAGCACCTTAACAGATTAGAACATATATACTTTATTGATCCCAAATTTGGAAATGTATTCGATGCGGCAGCATACAAAACAGGGCATTGCACATGATAAGACATTTTTTTTTAAAAAGAAAATGTTTATATCTCAAAATAGAGAATAAAACAGGAGTACAACATATTCAAGTTGACCGAAAAGATACAAATCTGTAAACTATCTGACAAATAAAATACTATTGAAGAGTGATATTAATGCTAACACGATATAAAAGTAGGATATTATGTACATTAAGTGAGCAAGGAATGCCATATTAAATTAAATGTACAGTGTGTGTCAGAGTTCCCGTTAGAATATTTTTTCGCTGGTCAACATGTCCGTTAAAGTTTAAATCTTCCGGACAACATTTGAAAAGTGCCCGTCAAAGGTCTTCTTTGTTATTTATTGAGCTAACACGGGAATAATAAACGGAGCGCTCTCTCCCTCTCCTGACAGCCCGCCAGTATCATGCAGCTCGCAGAACAGTGATGAGTGACCCGACAGGAAAACTAAACATATCTATAGTTTAGGTAGTTTGAGAGCTAATTAAAATAGCTACGTGTGATATTCTAAACTGAAGTGTGAAGGGAAATTATTTTGACTGGACATTTTGACCGGAGAGATTTCGATTTTCCGGTCTTCAGCATATTTTACCGGTCATAGTCCGGTAATTACCGGCTAACGGGAACTCTGGTGTGAAGTAATAAGTCCAGTTAACAAAAGAGAAACTATGGAGCTGTGATTTTACACATACAAGGGAATTGCTTTGATGTATGGAGCAAAACATAAACAACATAAGTAACAAATTGGAAGAGAAGATAAGAAATATAAAGATTTTATGGATTTATATGGATCCTTTCTGAGATAATAAACTACCAATACTTTTGTTCTCAATATTATCAATTGATTTAAAGTATTGCAAGTGAGCACCATAACAGGGAGTCGCATGTCCTTCATACCAGTACTAGGGCTGGCTCCGTGTAGAGGTTAAGACTATACTTTCAGGGATCATTTCTATAGTTTCTGACTTGAGAAATGTGTTTCTAAAGTGATTGGTCTCGCTAACCACGATGAAGAGATGGTGATACTCTTTCCTGAGCGCGAAGCTGGCAGAGAGTCTTGATTCAGTTCTTATGCTCTCTGCCTTTGATGACCGTTCACTGCCTCCTCGGGGGCTTTGAGGGAGAGAGTATGTTCAGAGTGGCAGTGCTTAAATGTTTAAAACAAATCATGATGGATAAATGGACTCAACTTCCATGATACCCAACTGTATCTGAGCTCCACTCCCAGCTCCCCCCTCAGTCTCTCATCAACTGCCTGCATGACATCAATATGTCTTCAAACTATCTGAAACTGAACAGCAGTAAAACAGAGCTCATGGTTGTGGCACCCAAGGCCCTGCTCCAGAAGGTTGGTGACTTCGTCCTTGAGGTCGACGGCTGCTCCATCTCCCCATCTCCTGAAGCCTGGGTGTGATCCTCGACTCCACCCTTTCCTACCATTCCCATGTCAAATCAGTGACCAAATCGGCCTTTTACCACCTGCGGAACATTGCCAGACTCCGACCGTCACTCTCGGAGTCGGTTGCCGAGACCCTGGTGCATGCATTTGTCACCACCCGCTTGGACTACTGCAATGGTGTCCTGTTCGGGGTTCCCAACAAAACCCTGGACAGGCTCCAGCAGGGCCGTATTCATGGGTCAACATTGGGGGGGACCAAAAATTCAATACAAATTTGAATACTAATTTCCTGCCATTCTAAAGGATACTTTAAAACCTGTTAAACTCCATGCCCCTGCCCGTGGGGGCAAAACACAACAATAGTCACGAAACTGTGTCTCAGGCATGGGTGTGCCACATCCTCAATGTGGGTGGGACAATTTGACGGGGGGTGTGGGCGGGTGGGGGACCTACCCTCCTCTAGGGGGGTCCGGGGGCATGCTCCCCCGGGAAGATTTTTTTTTTTTTTTTAAATGTTGAAGTTAAAAGCATCAATCTGGTGCACTTTGAGAGCAACATTAGGGACTAAATCTATGGATACATCTCAACAACACCCATGTGAAACAGAACTGAACAGATTTACTTTTTCTTTATGCATATTTTACAAATCACTCACTTTTTAAACTGTAGTATGAGTTGGAATGATTTAATACCTGTTATTCTGTTATTCTCTTATTTTGTATAACTATAATGATCATATAAAGGTGTGCCTTGGAAATACTTGTTTTGCATCAATCTTGATACAGGGTACTTATTATATGTTATAGTTTGGATTCCTAAAGCTTTTAGTCTACCATCCCATCATTCAAGGGTGGTTTTCACAATAAGTAATGGTTTATTTTTTGCACGGACACTATCATTTTTTACTATGTTCAATCTGAATTTACTTTAAAAACATCTATATTGATATCTATATTATATACTGACACTAGCCCGCCAAACCCTGGCTAACAACTGAAACCAGCTAGCCCACAGCTAGTTAGCTACTATTCCTGAAAAGTTCGATTTTAACATCAGAACTACAAGTTACTTACACAAAGAAGCTAAACCGGAGGGTTCATTAACATTACCATTACGAAATAAAATAATATAGATTACTTTAGGGCTAACTAGAAAAGATACCAGAACTGATGGAGGGCAAATTAAAACATGACTGACCTGCTTGGAGCATCAAGCTAACTGAAGGTGGACTCAGACGTGCAACAGCCAAATACACCCGCGGGTACAAAATAAGGAACCAATTTACATATGAAAAGAAATATCATTTTGGTGAAGCTCACAATAACAGAAAATATAGATTTTCAAGTATACAAATAACCAAAATAAATAAGTCATAGAATAGCAATTTTATTTAAATTAAAAAATCAAAAAATCAAAACTTTTTTTTTTTTACTATTTATTGGGGGGGACATTTTGAGTGTATCTGAATATTGGGGGGGATGTGTGTCCCCCAATGTATATGGTGAATACGGCCCTGGGCTCCAGTATGTCCAACACTGTGCAGCTCAGGTCCTCACACACACAAAGCCGTGGCAGCACATCACTCCCACCCTCATCCACCTCCACTAGTTGCCGGTCAAGTTCCGCATAACTTATAAAGTCCTCCTCCTGACCTACAAGTCCCTCCATGCCCTTGCCCCCCAGTACCTATCGGACATCCTCCACCCACATGCCCCTCCCCGGAACCTGCGGTCTTCAGACTCTGGCCTGCTCACCACCCCCCGCACCAAACTGAGAACCTTCGGGGACAGAGCCTTCAGCGTGGCAGCCCCCACCCTCTGGAACGCTCTCCCTGCGGAGATTCGCAACATCCCCACACTGGACGCCTTCAAAAGGGCCCTCAAGTCCCATCTGTTCATCAAGGATTTCGGCCCTTAAATCGATCTGTTGTTTTGTCTGTCTGACCTTTGTTTTGTTTTGTTTTGTTTGTGCTTGCCCTATTCCTGTAAAGCAACCTTGGGTCCCTTTAAAGGCGCTATAGAAATATCAGTTAATATTATTATTATTATTATAATCAGAATAGAGTGTGAGAGGTATGTTTACACATACAAGAAATGTGCTTTGATGTATGGTGGTCCAAAAAAGTTATAAGAGAAGCTCAAAAATATAAAGATTATAAAAAGAAAATATATTTCCCAAAAATATTTAACATTAGAAAAAGAATAAGGACAAGTATTTATACCAAATATAAATATACAAAATAATCTAAAAAAACTAAAACTACTAAATATGGTTCCTTTTTTAAATAATAAACTTCCAAAAGCAGCTACAAATATACTTATTCTCTCAGTATTACCATCTGACGTATAACTAAGTCATGGCATTTATTTTAACGCTTTTCCAAGTGCTCAAAGTGCTTTAAATGACATATTACATATATTAGACATGTAATCAATACTGCGGACAAAACCCACAGGAGCATTTAGGTTGAAGTGTTGCCCAAGGACAATGAACCACTCCCTACCGTTTTACCTAATCTTCCTTCCTCCCTCCCAAACCTAAACCCCAAAACCTCTCCTAATGTAAGAAATTAAAATCAATGTTGATATGACGTAATTTAAATTAAATACAGGGGCTGAAGTCGAATAGTCCATTAACCTAAGTCCTTTTGAATTCTCCTATCCACTATCCCTTAACCCCGTGACGTTTCACTCAGAGGTCAAGGAATAGGAGATAGGGGCCCCGTCTCAGGTCGGTTAAATGAAATCCTTGCTTCCCTCACTTGCGTCGTTTCACTGCGTCTAGTCCCTCCCTCCAGGGAAGCGGAGGGACGCAAGGAAACCACGAGAAGCAGGGAAATGAGTTTTAAGAGCAATGGGACGTCCTTTCCTCCGAAGCGTCGCGTAAAGCGACGTCTGTTTGTGATGACGCCACACAGCTGATCGTCTGACAGCAGGGCTGCAGTCGGATAGTTTAAAAATCAGCTCCTAAGTTCTAACCCTATCGTCTATTCCTTGACCTCTGAGTGAAACGTCACGGGGTTAAGGGATAGTGGATAGGAGAATTCAAAAGGACTTAGGAGAAGAGACTGCGGTACTTTAGAGAATCCGAATGCACTTTCACTATCCCACGTGTTTATGATGCGCCAGCGGACGTCATTGTGTGCGTCTGCTGCTGTGGGGAAACTATGGAAACCACAGTTTTCTATACAGCGGACTACAACATGGATGTTTAATAAGAACGAGGGACTGCTGTGAACTCATCTAGAGACTCTGCACCGTGCTCTGAAGCTGTTGCTTTGCTTTATGAACGTGGACAACAGAGAAACACATTCTTCATGACCAAAGTTGGAATTGAAATAAAAAAGGAAAGTGAAACTTATGCTCGTCACCCTCTCCCTCCGGTCCACATTAATACAAATGATCCCAATACGACGTATGATTGTATGAACTAAAGATCTTAAAATCAATACAGATGTATTTATTATAAACGTTAGTCCTTAACATCTATCACTGTGTATATCACCATTCAAACATCTTTTAGAAGTTGAACAAACCCCACACAGCTCAGTAAAGACTGTGAGATGTTGACTTTATTTGATAATTTCAGTGAAAACTAACGTTCATATTTCTCTTTTTGATTATAATACTGATGAACGTTCAAAACAAAGCACTTTGGCAACTTACCACCTATGTTTTAAAATGCTTAATAAGCACCGTAACTTTCATGATATCATTTCTCGGTCATAATCGTTTGTTTCCGTGAACGGCCGACTGTTGAGTGACGGCAAATGCTGCGGCTGCAAGGCATTGTGGGGCAGCATTTTCGCTTCTCCTGCCGGTTAGGGAGGTCCAGTGGTTCCTAAGCTAAAGGAGGTTATAAAGGAAGTTTGAAACCTCCTTTCCTATCATTCTCATCATTCTAGAGAATTCGAACGGCACTTATCATGGCTGCCACTGAGGGACTTCCGGGTCATTTCACTCCTTTAGGAATATTCCTAAGCTAAATGGACTATTCGACTTCAGCCCAGCTCTGTCCCCGTTTTTTCAGAAACACCCCTGCTACACATTTACTGACACAAACATTTGTATCATCTGTTGTAGACCCCACTAAATAAAATAAAATAAGAACTCATTCTCAAAAAAGATAAACGCCATTCTTAAAATGTATAAACGAACAATAGTTTGATTAATATTGATTAGAGTGCACAATAGAAATAAAATAATTGAGAGAAGAAAAAGAGATATATTATCTATCAAAACCCAGTTAGATTAACATTCATTGGATTGCACACTTTGTTTGTTTGTGTGGATATGTAGCACATTAACATTTTAATAGCACTTAATGACTGACTGAATGGAAATGACAATAAATGAAAATGTAAAACGAAAAAAGTGATCATGAAAATGTTTCCAATAAATGAATACAATTATTTTTGACCACTTTGTTGTTCAGATATATCACATATTTGTAACTAAATGATACATGAATTGAAACAAAACACGGTATAAACTGAGGAGTGAGTCCCGTGAGTTTCATGTATTTTCTTCACTCTGCTCGGATAGTCGACCTGGTTAGAATTTAGGAGCTGATTTTTAAACTATCCGACCGCAACCCCGGTTTTATTTTAAAGCAGTTTTATTCTGAAAAAAACAAGTTCACACTAACTATTAATTTAACACTTTTATTCTGAAAATTATTCATTTCCGGTTAGCATTAGCATGTGACTAACGTTTTGAAAACCGTGAATTGAAGGTGAAATGACATGTTGTACACTAAACACACTGGGATTAACACTCATTTATTGACGCTGAAATAACGTTTATCAGGGAATGTTTAAATAACCACAGACATCAGAATTGTATATATATTAATAATATAAGATATAATATGTTACTTTTGTGACACAACACGGGAGTCGGGACGTCACGTGCCTCAAAGGTTGAGCTACGTTGAGATGTTGAGGCATTGCGCACTGCATTGAGTGGTTCTACCTTGAAGCTGATCTGAGGCAGTGAGCACCATGACTGAGAGTCACATGTCCTTCATACTAGTACTAGGGCTAGCTCAGTGTAGAGGTTAAGACTATACTTTCAGGGATCATTTCTATAGTTTCTGACTTGAGAAATGTGTTTCTAAAGTGATTGGTCTCGCTAACTACGATGAAGAGATGGTGATACTCTTTCCTGAGCGCGAAGCTGGCAGAGAGTCTTGATTCAGTTCTTATGCTCTCTGCCTTTGATGACCGTTCTCTGCCTCCTCGGGGGCTTTGAGGGAGAGAGTATGTTCAGAGTGGCAGTGCAACAGTGTTGGAAGTAAATCATGATGAATATATGGGTCCGGGTTACTGGTTAGTCATTTAAACCTGTATGTCAACATGACCTGCGTATGGTTATATACTCGTATACCAGAATCAGGTTTATTAACCATGTTGGTTAACAGATACATAGGAATTTTACTTGGTGTCGTGGTGCATACATAAAAGTATTAAGAATTAAAAAAACACAGGCAGAGAACTAAAACAATATTGAAAATATAACAGGAATGGAATAAGAAGGAATAAAAATAGCATTATACCATTTTATATACTCCAAATTCTTTATATTGCATGTAACTCTGATATAAACCGATGTTTTTTGCCGCATTGTTACTTGTTGTATCAACAGATACGTGATTTGTTGTTGGGATTAAGTAACGTTATTTTCCCATGCTTGAATAGCCTACTTCTTATAGAAACAGTTCTATTATAGGCTTGTGTGCGGAGCGTTTTGTTGGTGCCCAGAGTAGGCGGGGTTTTGCTCCACCTGCCAAGAAAACCATTGGGACCAATTCCACTCAGCTGGCCTGGAGAAACACTCAAAACTTAAAAAGAAAAAAAGCACCAGTGGGTTTCTGCTCTCTTTGAATAGAGTCGGTGTTAAACCAGTGATTGACGTGAGAAACTGGAGCAGGATTCGTTGCGCTTTTGGAGACGCAGTGCATCCTGTATAGTGGCGCAGAAACTGCATGCATACATGGCAAAGGAAAGGAATACATTTTGATCACTTTTGTCGCTTTTTAATGTCTGTTTTTTTGGCTCTTTTGGAGTTTTAAATAGCATCTTCATTCACCGGACAATTGGGAGTTAACGCAGCGTTATTGGCCGGAGCTATAAAACATGACACACAAATGATGTTTAACATTTCTATAGAGGGAGGATCATTCTCTAAAAACTTGGAAGACTTTGATTCAATTCGAAGTGTTCTTCTTTACAGGTCAGTAGCAAGTAACACGATGCATGGATGGCACAATTACCTTTCTTTTCTCGTTTTTACACACACCTAAAGTGTTGTGCTTTTGTTTGATCGAAGTGGCTTTGCTGAATACCGGAGGGGATTTAAATGACTCGTGCAGGTCGGTAGGGAGGTGGAGAAAGAAGGGACATTATATGCAACATTTTAAATGCCACAAACGTACTAACAATTGTAAAAATGCACTCTACAGTACATTTAATTAGTTGTTATTGTATCCTCAGTCCCACTTCAAGCGTTGTTCTCAAACATTCTGATGTATTTTACTCCGTGTTATTTTTAATATTAAATGTTCCGGTAAATATAGTAAAATAATGTATTTGGTGTTTTATGTGTGGTAAATACATTATTTAGCGTGCGAGAGTCTCGTGCTGTCACGTAAACTTGCACGCACTTGCCTGCCCATGCCCGAGACAGCAAGGCAACAGAAAGCTTCTGTGTTGTTAGGGGCAACTGCACTGTCCACCAATCAGATTGCTCTCTTTAGAATCACGTGATCACACCGTGGCCAGTCAGCTCGTCAACGAGTTCCAACATGGCGACAGAACAGCACCGTTTGTTTTGGAAAAAACAAAGTAGCTTTTTTAAGAAGTATCTCGCATTGCATGGGGAGTAAAACGTCTCGTAATCAACATGGCGACTGCAGACGCCCGAAAGTGTATCGATACAAATGTTTGTGGCGGGAAAACAGAAGAAGACGGTGTTGAAATGCACGGTAACGACTGTGAATCCACATCAAGTTTCAACAGCTCCGACTACTCAGAGTAAGAAGATAATGTATCCTCTTTTAGGCAACAAACACTTATCCTCCTTTAGACAACAAACAAACACACCGTATATACGCGGAGTTGACATTGTGAAACCCCGTAAATCTACTGCAGATTTGACAGATGTTTGAACGAGCTAGCAAACAGAAAAGTTTGTTAGCAGGAGATCCTGTAACGCGACACTAACATTTTGATGGTGTTCCTTTCCCATTTAAAACGTGAGCTTTGGTGCGTGGCTCCTTCAGAGGGGAAGAAGTATTCAGATGCTTTAGTAACATTAACAATACGTTATTGTCAAATTACTTTATTACAAGTAAAAGTCCTGCATTCAAAACCTTACTTAAGTAAAAGTAAGTGTTCTTATTACTATGTACTTAAAGTATAACAAGTCAAAGTAATCATATTGCAGAAGAATGACCTTTTAGTGTGTATATAATTATATCTATATGTGACCTAGTTGCATCGTGTAGCATTTTACTGTTGTACTTATAGAGGAACAAAGTTTTGATTGACTTTTTGTAAAATACTTACATTATTTGTCTCTTCTGTGTCTTAAATAGTTAGCCCATAGTTTAATTTTAAGAAACACTGTTTGATTGAAGACGCTAAGTTGGTTTGTGATCATAAGAAGTGCTTGTTAATGTAAGTCTGTGTCCAGCTTTGAGGGAGTGTGAAACACATCCACTCAGTTTCCATCTCACCTCCTTTTTGCTTTTCATGGCTCTTAAGAACTGTTTTCAATTTGGGACGTAAACCTTCATAAATAATTGTATGCTTCTCGCCACCCTCAGTACATTTATGGATAAAACATCAAAGCTGCTTACCACAGCTTCTTCAAAGCAGCTTTAAATAGAGAAAAGCCACACGGAAATATCACTAAATACACCGTACACTATTTTGGACATGCATGTGATCATGCTTTGTACATGTTTCGTTTTTTTCATTCATACATGTACAGCTCTGATAATAAGAAAATTGTCTCAGTATCGATTCATAATTTGGAGACAAGTTGCACACATTTTCACAAGCATCGCCTAAATACTGACACTTCAGAAATAATATTTTACCATAATTCCTTTCAGGAGATAAACAGTTATATTGATATAGTGGCAGGCAAGGGGAGGCATTCACATATTCACTCATTTCACTCCTAAGCTTAGCATAGCTTTTTGGAAGTTAGCTTAATCGCAATATCAAGATATCCAACCTCCCAAATGTTATACAATCCTGTAACAGAATATTAAGTACAATTGATGGTACGTCTCTCATACTTTACCATCTCTTCCCAGTTCCATACCACTCTGCCTTTTAATAATACGCGTCTTTCAATTCCCTTTTCTCTCTCAGTGACTTGGAACCAGAATGGCTCGACGACATCCAGAAGAACGGAGAGCTTTTCTACCTGGAGCTGAGTGAGGGCGAAGAGCAGGCTGCACTGGCCAACGCCAATCAAGGTGTGGCCACTAATCACGTCCGCTTTAGCGAAAAGGAGGCCGAGATCCTCACGGAGCAAAACAAGAAGCAGCGATGCGCCTCTCGGACTAAAGGCGAGCCCGCGCTCAAACGGCTAGCCAGGATCCTGAGGAGAAAACGTCGGCCATCTCAGCGCAAACCTGGAGCAAAGGATGGGGGTAAAGAGAACTCTGCTCTATCGTCAGCTCCAGCGTCCATCCTGAAGAACCAGCCGGGTCAGAGGCAGGCTGTGACGGTCCAGCAGCTGAAGGAAGTGTGTGTGTACCTCAACCCCAAACGTCTGGCAGGGTCTTCCGCACCTCTCTGTGAAGGTGGAGGCCTGCTGGAGGCGCTGCTGGGGGTGGTGTATCGAGCCTCCTGGAGCCGAGGGCTGGGGGACCCTCCGGAGGTGCGACAGGAGGACAGACTGACCGTCCATGGATTGATACCCAACAGCCCGGCCATCAAATGTGGACAAATCCTAATTGGTAAGACCACATTTCCACTCCACACAAATGCACTGCCAGATCACGGGCTGCAAAGAATACAACACAGTCCTCTTGAGAAAAGGAGCCCGCAGCATTCATAGTGACTCTGTATTGTTGTGAGTAAATGTACACCAAGAACTAGCCTTGGTGTGTCAAACTCGTTCAGAAACATTCATCCATAGCAACAACTACAAAGTGACGAAAACCTTGTCATAGTTTCTGTGCTGAGGAACCACTAAGGAGTTTAATAGCTACTTCTCATTGCTAACTCTTCGCAGCAAGTATATTCAGTCCTAGTGGAGCGTCCAGTGCACTTCCTGAAGAACATGAAGCTGAGAGGAAATGTCTGATGGAAAGCTAGTCTCCTCTGAAGTGATTGTCCCCATCAAGGTTAATGATCGGACAGTTTTGAGTAGATCGAGGAACGTCGAGCTTCAACACAAATGACTTCCCGCACGAGTGACTGAGAAGCTTCTCTGCAGCATGCTTAGACAATAAGAGTGGTAAAATACCGGGAATAGCTCCGTTACTGAGATGGCGTTCAGCCTCCCTGCACGCAGAGCAGGTGGAGCTGTTAGTCCTCCCTTTACTGGGTCTATAAAGCGCAGAGGGCAGAAGCACACTGCACACTACTCTGTTAAGACAAGTAAACATGAAAGGCATCTCATCCCAAATGGTTCCAGACTGAGAAACATGTCCTTTTAATCCGGGTTTTATTTAGTCACCGGTAATGGCGGCATATCCCTTTTCAGTTTGCCTTCCAGAAACTCAGATTAAGGATCAGATTAATGTATTTTGTTAGCAATCGAAGGATATTGTACCCATCGTGACACACATTTACAGACAATAGACAAATATCTTTTTATGCCGTTTTCTTCTACGCTTAATTTCGGGGATTAAAAACCTCGTCATGAATCGTTGATGCTGTGCTTACGTTGTTTCAATTTAACGTGAAATGAATTTCCTTTATTGTGGACCGCATTACCGTCACCTGTGAATCTAGATCTATCATCTCCTCCTTTCTGGTTTTTCTACTTCCAATTTCTTGCTGCGTCAAATCAAATTCAAATATGTCAGCGGGTGAAACATCCACACTATTTATTAGTATGTTTTATTTTCTATCTAAAGCCAGGTTTCCAACCGATCAATGTCCTTTTTCTTCGCGCTTTGTTCAGGTGATGTGCTCGTGGCGGTGGACGACGTGGACGTTTCCTCTGAAAACATCGAGAGGGTTCTGTCCTGCATCCCAGGACCTACGCAGGTGTGTGTAAACCTTTTAGATAAAAGCACAGCAACAACAACAGCTTGGAGGTGTTAGCAATCAATATTGATCAAAGCATTGTTAGTCCCTTTCTTCTCGGAGGCCCACGATGTGAGTGTCTCTTCCCACACTGAAAACATAGACATGAAAGTACTTTGAAATGCATGGGTTCACCTAAGCTGCTCAAATGTGAATAGAAAGCAGAAGTCAGCGCTGTTTGACATTAGAAACCCCTCAATTACTGAGGAACAATCCTTTTGATTTGCAGCTGAAGTTTCCGGCCCGTGCCTCAGTCGTGCGTTTCCAGCGAGAAAGCAGACCATCACAAAGTAGGAATTTGCAAATGACAGAGTGCGGCTGGCGGATAGACGGGACTGCGGGGCGGCGCTTTTCTCGGCGCCCACAGGAAGCGGGTTGGGACGCGCAGCTGATTAGAAGATGTAGTCGGAAACTAAATTACACTGTAGGGAAAAGAGCAGGGGCAAAATACAAGGCTCCCCAGACTCCACGATGACCCTCGAGACACTTGAAATAGAGATGTATTGCTGACGGGATGATTGTGTTGGAGGATGTTTTTCTGTCTGCCAGCCGTCCCACACGGCACCTATTACTTCTGGAGGAATAAATATTAGTATTAAAGTCAGTCCACCGTGTCCTTATAGCGGGAGAAGCCTCAGCCACTCCTTGGTGTGTGTGTGTGTGTGTGTGTGTGTGTGTGTCTCCGCACTAACCACATCCTTTTTATTCATGCCGAGAGAAAGTGCTGCCCCCTCGGCATCTTCACCCCGTGATTGTTCAAATTTGAGGTTAGCCTAAACCCATTTTCACGAATTCCTCATCTCAATATAACCAAAGCTTTCTCTTGCAAACAATTGTAGATATCCCTTTCACAACCTCCGACTTCAAGGACTCAGAGTCACCAATTGAACGGTCCGTCACATGTATTTTTCTTTCCACCCCTATTGGGCTCTTCTTTAATAATAACGCTGCTTTTGGCTGAATTGGCTCGCAGCCCAGACGCCGGCGCCTGTGGTTCCCGCCGACAGGCCTCCGGGAGTTCTTGAAGTGATGGTTCGATTAGAAAAATACTGTTTCGACATTTTATCCCGGGGAATATGATATTTATTTCCTTCTATGTGTTTGGTAGGTGCCGTATAATATATGCCTACCCGCATTTTGTGGAAAGTAACAACCTCAGCACCCCATTTATTTCTCGGAGCTTGGGTCAGTTTCGGAAACATGATCTTCAATAACATGGCTTATAGCATACAGTCAAACACTCTAATGTAGTGGGGCGTGTCCAGTTAGTGGTTTAACTGGATCTGTACCTTTCATAGTGGGTTAATGTTTTTTTGGGGATTTCTGCATATAGTCATTTTCAGATAATATGGTCAGACGTGGTGGACAATATTTAAATTGAGATTTGACAGATTGCTTTAACTACGACATTTCTTCCAGTATCTCATCTCTGTGTCTCCACTGCATGTGTTTCCATACGAGTGCTAGTTAGATTACCGTGCTGCTCCGTCTCTGTTTCTGTAAAATAGAGCAATGTGGTATGGAAAGTAAAAGAAAGACCGCATGAACAAGAGAAGATTCCTTCGGGTTGCGCGGGTCTGGTTATAATTTACTCAAACACGCTCAGACAAGCACGGAAAAACAAAAAACCCCAACACAGATCCCTGCAATTTGTTATGCTGCGGTTCGCTCTGGACGTGAGTGTGACTTTCTCCCAGACGATCTCCATCCTAACCCTCAATGATCGTGTAAGGATTGAAGGGTTTTCTCCCTCTTGGCAGCGTGCCACACACACACACACACACACACACACACACACACACACACACACACACACACACACACACACACACACACACACATATACCATGTATACATCACTTCAGGGGACATTACATTGACTTACATGCATTTCCTGGAGACTTATCCTAACCGTAACCATAGCCAACACATGCCTAACCCTAACCCTAATCCTAACCAAGTCTTCACCCTAACATTAACGATTCCCCACACGTGACAGATTTAGGTCCCCACAAGGATGGTAATGCTAGGCCACACACACACACACACACACACACACACACACACACACACACACACACAAACACTGCCAAGTGTAACTAACCATGCAGCGCCATAGTGGCTACTTTTAAAGCATGGACGAACTCTTAACAGGGATAAAAGGCAGCCTGATGCAGTTGTATTAGAATGTTGATTATAACCAGATACATGTGGTTTTTTGTTGTTGTTTTTTAACAACATTACTGGATATTCAAAACCATCTCCCCTTTTTTATGTTGTTGTTTCTGTTGACATGCACCTGGATCTATCTCCTCCTTATATATAGACACGTTATCCTTTCTAGCATTTCGACTGTCTTTGTTATAAATGTATTTTCTTTTTCTTTTAAACACACAACACCTATTGTCCGTCTTTGGAGAAGGGTCCTCCTCTGTTGCTTTTGGAGTTTGTCCTTGTGTGCGAGTCTAAGGACAGAGGGTTTCGTATTCTGTATAAACCGTAAAGCCCCCCGAGACAAAGAACGTGTGATATCGGGCTTTACAAATACACCTCGATTGATGGACATTTGTCATCGCTCCTCTGCCAGGTGAGGCTGTTGTTGGAGACGTTGGCTCCGGCGGACGACAGCAGAGCTGAGGACACTTCATCGGTCCGTAAGACGAAGGCCTCTCCTCCCGTCAGCCAGCTGGTGCGTCTGCTGTGGGGCGAAGACACCGCCGAGCTTCAGATGTCCATTGCACACGTCCCGCACATCGTCATGTTCCTCTCGCTCAAACTGGACTCGGCGTCACCGCAGGAAGAGGTCAGTCGGTGTGAAGTGTATGATAAAACATTTATGCACAATGCAAAATGAATCACAAATTAACCAACAAACCTCATTAAAGACTTCTATCTTAACTTCAATTGAAACCTTATCTTGGCCAATGTCCGCCTTCTGTGCATGGTTTTCTGTTATTCCATTGCCCTGGTTGCTTTAAAAGTGATAATATATCAATATATTCCAATTACTTGTATATAGACTATTCTGCACTAACTCTATTTTATTTGTATTTACTTGCACTATTTGATCTGTTTTATTGTGTTGTTCTGTTGGAGGAGCCTGTGACCTAAGATTTTCATTGTCATAACTACACTGTAGCTATGCACACGGGACAATAAAAGCCTTGAGTGATTTTGTAAAACAGATGCACAATAAAGAGTGAGAATGGAAATGCCTGAAGTCTGAGATAATAAAGAAATCTCCTTTTGTGGCTGTAAAACAAAGTGTTATGAAACAACCCCCCAGTGTCTGCTTAGCAAATGCTGAGTTCCTTAGAGCAGGCAACCCCCACCCTTAAGCTTATATATAAGCTCCACCCATGTTGGTGCAGCTGTCTCTGTGGCGCAATTGGTTAGCGCGTTCGGCTGTTAACCGAAAGGTTGGTGGTTCAAGCCCACCCAGGGACGACTTGTTTTTTCGTTAAAATAACAGGAGCATGTGAATGAGTAACCAGATATCTGTGCAGTAGGATAAGGGTACAAATAATTAGGAGAGAGTGGCGTAGCGAAAGGAAGAACGCATGCATCTAACTCTAGTGGGAACAGTCCACTTTACCCCTTTGGGATCACATTTTTCTTAGTGGGTGATTTGACTGAGAGCAGCTATACAACTGGATTTGAAACAGAAGAAGTGAGCTGTATTCTTATATCTGAGTGTTAAGAATGACCTGATTTGAAGAGGAAATCTCAAGCACAGGAGTGGGAAGCTTTTAGGTCAGACTTCTAGAGAAAACTACTGCTCTGACGGTCTCCAAATCCTGTGGCTGCCAGTAACAGAAAGCAGAGAGAAAGGGGGGAGGTTGAGGCTCCTTCCCCCGAGTGAAGCGCCTGTCTCTTTAGGGTGAATCCACACATGCCATCTTTGCGAAAGTGCCGTAGTCTATATACAAAACATCATCATTTCCTATGTGTTTGGTCCCTATTGTATATTGTTTTACACCCAGACACCTTCTTTATTGAGTTAAGTTTGTACATAACGGAGAAACAAAACAGAGAAACCACATTGTACTTGTGGCTTTTCTTGGCTTATAACAATGATAGAAAACACAAGTACAAGATCATAAATAAAAGACAATGAAATAAATAAAATAAAAATTCAACAGTCATGGTCACAATGTGCATTCAGATATATTGTGTATATTATGTTCTTGTACCGTTAAACTGTAGTTCCTTTTTTGTATCTGCAATTATTGGTATTTTTCCACCCAAACATCCGAGTAGACTTTGATGTCCGCAGCCTCATCAGCCAGCGGGGGATTTCCTAAATGACAGAGTCGTGCAGATCCACTTGTTAGTCCTTTGATTGCAGCGTAGAAACCACAGTGCTATTTAGATTCTTAGCCGTGTGAGGATTTTGTGATCTGAGCATTTCCTGGCTTGACGAGACGTAGCTTAAGTGATGGCTGTTGCTGTTGTTTTGGTGTTCTGGTTGGCAAGGCTACGAGGGGCCCGTTCATTCAAGGTTTGTATCCCCTCAGCGGCTCAGCTCTTATCCACTCTGTATTCTTTCAAGTTGACAGTGTGCTGCGAGGAATCTTACAAACTATACGCCGAATCTGCCCGAAGAACCCTCTCGTCAATAGTCAGAAATAATGTTCATACTTCGACCGTGAAAACGATTTGTGTGCACATATTACAGGACGCACTGATGAGTTTCTCTGAGCTTCAGCGAACTTCCTGAATCCACTCTTCTTTACTCTGGACAGTCCGACATGTCAAATATTTTAGGAACATTAATCTTTTAAAGTGACGTGTAGGTATCCGCTCCAAAGGGGAAATGGGTTGAACAGTAAAACCCTTTTTATGTGACATTTCTTTTGATCGGCTCACCAGAGGGGTTTCTGTCAGCTGAATATATATCTTTGTGACACACGGCAACACTTTTATCTCTGTGTGACTGTGTGACTGTGTCTGCAGGAGGAGATCTTGTACCAGTACCCTGCGTCCGAAGCATCGGGGCAGCTGAAGGGAGTGAGGGGGATCTTCCTCACGCTGTGTGACATGCTGGAGAACGTCACGGGAGGAAGGATACTCAGGTGGGTTAACATTTAATCCCAGTTGTAGTTCCCCTCAAATAACTAACTTTTCAGTTCATTCCTGGATGTTCTACACTTTGCTCACTCGTCTCCTCTATCCTCTCCCCCAGCTCTTCTCTCCTGCTCGGGAAGCAGCTGGTCCATGTGGGCTACTGGAAGGAAAGCAACAATCTTCTAGTCATCGGTCTTCCTGCCGAGAGGTAGCACGAAACACTCGTTTCCCACAGACACTGTAAAATCCCCCACATTTCATTTTAACTGCAGACTGATGAAAAAAACAACGTAGACATCGCCCGGCAAGATTGAATTTCATATGGCAGTTGCACATTTCTAAGAGATTAGAAATGAGCTTCATGTGTGGAAGTGGAGACGTATTTAAGAGCCGTATCTGTTAAAACAATTTCAACGTGCGTACGGTCTACGTTTCGTCCTCTGCTGGCAGCATGAATACCTCCTTTAAGGAGCTTGTGGTTGTTCATGAGACGACTCGTTTTACCCCACGTTTTATAGTTTTAGAAACCAGGTCAACCCGATCATTATGAAATTCATTCATGCTTAAAAGCTCACAGATAGATTTTTTAGGAACACCAACGTTGAGAAAAAAAACCTATGAAATGTTTTCGCTTCATGGTTCCTGGCAGTTAGTCCCGGTATTTGATGATATCCGCTGACGTTCATTCATGTCTGGGTTCAACATGTCTCCGTGTCCTCCAGAGTTCCTCTGCTGTGTCTGCAGACGGTGGTGGGAGACGTGGTCCGGACGCTGAAAGTGATGTACGGCTCCTTGGACAGGTGGGTCGCTCTTTGCTTTCCTGCTGAGAGAGCCTGGTCAAACTGCCCCTTTTTGGCAGGCATTTTGTTCTGCTTGATGCGAAACATATATATATATATAACATAAAAAAACACGTGTGTTCCACCCATTTATAATTTCAACAAAGAAGTCTTTGTTAATTATAAATGGGTGGAACACACGTGTTTTTTTTCCCGCAAGGACACATAGGAAAGACTAAAGGGAAGACGCATAGGAAAGACTGAAGGAAAGACACATAGGAAAGACTGAAGGGAAGACACATAGGAAAGACTGAAGGAAAGACTGAAGGGAAGACACATAGGAAAGACTGAAGGGAAGACACATAGGAAAGACTAAAGGGAAGACACGTAGGAAAAACTGAAGGGAAGACACATAGGAAAGACTGAAGGGAAGACACATAGGAAAGACTGAAGGGAAGACACATAGGAAAGACTAAAGGAAAGACTGAAGGAAAGACACATAGGAAAGACTAAAGGGAAGACACATAGGAAAGACTTAAGGGAAGACACATAAGAAAGACTGAAGGGAAGACACATAGGAAAGACTGAAGGGAAGACACATAGGAAAGACTAAAGGGAAGACACATAGGAAAGACTGAAGGGAAGACACATAGGAAAGACTAAAGGGAAGACACATAGGAAAGACTAAAGGGAAGACACATAGGAAAGACTGAAGGGAAGACACATAGGAAAGACTGAAGGGAAGACACATAGGAAAGACTAAAGGGAAGACACATAGGAAAGACTGAAGGGAAGACACATAGGAAAGACTAAAGGGAAGACACGTAGGAAAGACTGAAGGGAAGACATATAGGAAAGACTGAAGGGAAGACACATAGGAAAGACTGAAGGGAAGACACATAGGAAAGACTAAAGGAAAGACACATAGGAAAGACTAAAGGGAAGACACATAGGAAAGACTGAAGGGAAGACACATAAGAAAGACTGAAGGGAAGACACATAGGAAAGACTGAAGGGAAGACACATAAGAAAGACTGAAGGGAAGACACATAGGAAAGACTGAAGGGAAGACTAAAGGGAAGACACATAGGAAAGACTAAAGGGAAGACACATAGGAAAGACTGAAGGGAAGACACATAAGAAAGACTGAAGGGAAGACACATAGGAAAGACTGAAGGGAAGACTAAAGGGAAGACACATAGGAAAGACTAAAGGGAAGACACATAGGAAAGACTAAAGGGAAGACACATAGGAAAGACTGAAGGGAAGACACATAGGAAAGACTAAAGGGAAGACACATAGGAAAGACTAAAGGGAAGACACGTAGGAAAGACTGAAGGGAAGACACGTAGGAAAGACTGAAGGGAAGACACGTAGGAAAGACTGAAGGGAAGACACATAGGAAAGACTGAAGGGAAGACACATAGGAAAGACTGAAGGGAAGACACATAGGAAAGACTGAAGGGAAGACACATAGGAAAGACTGAAGGAAAGACTAAAGGAAAGACTGAAGGGAAGACACATAGGGAAGACACATAGGAAAGACTGAAGGGAAGACACATAGGAAAGACTGAAGGGAAGACACATAGGAATGACTGAAGGGAAGACTAAAGGAAAGACTGAAGGGAAGACACATAGGAACGACTGAAGGGAAGACACATAGGAAAGACTGAAGGGAAGACACATAGGAAAGACTGAAGGGAAGACACATAGGGAAGACTGAAGGGAAGACACATAGAAAGACTGAAGGGAAGACACATAGGGAAGACTAAAGGGAAGACACATAGGAAAGACTGAAGGGAAGACACATAGGGAAGACTGAAGGGAAGACACATAGGAAAGACTGAAGGGAAGACACATAGGAAAGACTAAAGGGAAGACACATAGGGAAGACTAAAGGGAAGACACGTAGGGAAGACTAAAGGGAAGACACACAGGGAAGACACATAGGAAAGACTGAAGGGAAGACACATAGGGAAGACTGAAGGGAAGACACATAGGAAAGACTAAAGGGAAGACACATAGGGAAGACACATAGGAAAGACTGAAGGAAAGACTAAAGGGAAGACACATAGGAAAGACTAAAGGGAAGACACATAGGAAAGACTAAAGGGAAGACACATAGGGAAGACTGAAGGGAAGACACATAGGAAAGACTGAAGGGAAGACACATAGGAAAGACTAAAGGGAAGACACATAGGAAAGACTGAAGGGAAGACACATAGGAAAGACTAAAGGGAAGACACATAGGAAAGACTAAAGGGAAGACACATAGGAAAGACTGAAGGGAAGACACGTAGGAAAGACTGAAGGGAAGACACGTAGGAAAGACTGAAGGGAAGACACATAGGAAAGACTGAAGGGAAGACACATAGGAAAGACTGAAGGGAAGACACATAGGAAAGACTGAAGGGAAGACACATAGGAAAGACTGAAGGAAAGACTAAAGGAAAGACTGAAGGGAAGACACATAGGGAAGACACATAGGAAAGACTGAAGGGAAGACACATAGGAAAGACTGAAGGGAAGACACATAGGAATGACTGAAGGGAAGACTAAAGGAAAGACTGAAGGGAAGACACATAGGAACGACTGAAGGGAAGACACATAGGAAAGACTGAAGGGAAGACACATAGGAAAGACTGAAGGGAAGACACATAGGGAAGACTGAAGGGAAGACACATAGAAAGACTGAAGGGAAGACACATAGGGAAGACTAAAGGGAAGACACATAGGAAAGACTGAAGGGAAGACACATAGGGAAGACTAAAGGGAAGACACATAGGAAAGACTGAAGGGAAGACACATAGGGAAGACTGAAGGGAAGACACATAGGAAAGACTGAAGGGAAGACACATAGGAAAGACTAAAGGGAAGACACATAGGGAAGACTAAAGGGAAGACACGTAGGGAAGACTAAAGGGAAGACACACAGGGAAGACACATAGGAAAGACTGAAGGGAAGACACATAGGGAAGACTGAAGGGAAGACACATAGGAAAGACTAAAGGGAAGACACATAGGGAAGACTAAAGGGAAGACACATAGGAAAGACTGAAGGAAAGACTAAAGGGAAGACACATAGGAAAGACTAA
This sequence comes from Pseudochaenichthys georgianus, assembly GCF_902827115.2. Classification (NCBI taxonomy): domain Eukaryota; kingdom Metazoa; phylum Chordata; class Actinopteri; order Perciformes; family Channichthyidae; genus Pseudochaenichthys; species Pseudochaenichthys georgianus. Next base: position 6,015,323 of record NC_047520.1, on the reverse strand, counting down.
AGGGAAGACACATAGGAAAGACTAAAGGGAAGACACATAGGGAAGACTGAAGGGAAGACACATAGGAAAGACTGAAGGGAAGACACATAGGAAAGACTGAAGGGATGACACATAGGAAAGACTGAAGGGAAGACACATAGGAAAGACTGAAGGGAAGACACATAGGGAGGTTGTGAGCAGATCATGTCAGGGACAGAGGCAGGAACATACAGGAAGAAAGCACACAGATACACCCGGGAGCCGGGGTGTGGATCATTCCAATTCACACGATAAGTAGTTTCATAGCATCCCAATAATAAATAAATAAATAATCAAGTTAAAAAACCTATCAAGAATTTAAAAGTTTGAGTTCAGAGGGGATGAATAACTTGAAAAGCGATTTGTCTGAAAAGCAGGTAGAGCATAGAGCCCAGTATGCTCTCTGCTTGACATACTGTAGATGTAAACTGCGACTTGACTGCTACCAAGGCAGCCATGGTATTTGTAGTTCTTGAAATGTAGTCATTCTTCTGTAGTCCTATGATTGACTTGTTCTTCATTGTGTCCTCTGTAGAGCGTTCTGCCAGGCGGACCACGCCCCCAGGTTGGACCACTTCTTCTGCCTGTTCTTCCAGCAGCTCATCCAGCCGTCGCGCCTGCGGGACGGCTCCTCCGCCCCCCCCACCGACGTCTCAGGGACCCTCTTTCTGGACGGACTGCCGGCGGTCCGATGGCTCACGCTGCCTGCAGAAATCAAGGTTCATTTCTCTCTGTGGGGACGGAGACAAGAATATCATGTAGACGTGTAATTAGTGATGGAGTCGAAGTAAATGCAGTGGTAACAGATATTTGATTATTGCAGTGTCTCTTTTTTTAAATTGTTTAATGTTGGTTGTGAAGAAGTTATTTTAAAATGTAGCAATGGCGCCCTCTAGTGTCCAATCATTCATAGAGTATCTGTATTGAAAATAGATGCAAATGTAATGATGTGTGGTTAAAGTGGATACATGCAGGTGTTTAGACTTTGGATAAGACTATAAGTAATTGGAAATACAAAAGGATTTAACATATTTTAAATGCTATTAAGCTTTTATCTGATGTTCTCTCTCTACAGATGGAGGTGGATACTGTTCTCTCTGATTTCGAGTCTTCTGATTTTGGAGAAATGGTGAGAAAACACACCAGTACTGCTGTCAAGCGTTACATACTTTTATATCCATTTTTAAAGGGGGCGGGGTTGATAGGTTTATCTGCGAAATAATCACCAGGATAATGATTGACTGTATTGCCATCACCTAATGTCAATAATCTGCATTGTAAACATGACACAAGGTGGCGCCATATCCACGTCAGTGAATGTACTACTTTGAATTTACCCTCTGTATGTGTTAAGTAAATACAGTTGCCTTGAATGAAATTCACGCAACTCTTAATATTAGATACTGTGTTTTTAAGTGGCGATGGAGATTATTTGTTGACCCTGCTTTAAAGGATATGTTGCCTTTTACAAATGGTGCGCTTTATCACTGCCTGGGTTTTGGTTGAAGTGCATCCAAGCTGCGTTTTCGCGTTTGGCTGATTTTCCATACGAAAAACACGTCGTCCCGAACCACTTGTTATGACTTCTCTCTCTCGCGTATTCCGTTAAGACCCACCCCACCTCACTCCTCGTGCTGAAACCTACCAATCAAGTATAGGGGCAGGTCTTCACAGAATACGTGTGGGGAACAAATTCAAGCTTTGTAAAGGCGAGTGGATGTTGGCAGGCAGTGAGTGCGGACCAACGATTGAACGATAACAAGAACGGCTCTCACCAAGTACGACTCGGTTCCCCTCGTTCGTACCAAAGAGCCGTTCAAAAGAATCGGCTCGTTCGCGACCGACACATCACTAATAGTCATGGACGTCGATCATAACAATTTAGCCAATTACAAGTAGGGGCTGTCGGCTTTAGACCCACACATGGTCCTTAATCCTGCTGTGTGTTGGTACATGCATGTGAGCTGAGACGCCACCTGCTCTCTGGCCTCAGCAGGGGAGAGGAAAGGTCAGACTTGTATTATTAATGAGAAGCTAATGTCTGGTTTGCCTGTGTACGTGCAGCGCTAGCCGATTACATGAAGCAGCACTTTAGGTCAGACGAAGTGAGAGTGAGGGGAGATTCATACAGGAAGTGGTTGAGTTCAGTTGAAGCTCCATTGAGCTTTGTTAAGATTCCTTATTTGTTGATTGTTGTTTAAAGAGTTCCTGGTTTATAAGAGGTCCGATTTGTATCGAGGTCAAACAATGTCACTACTCTATTTGTTCTATTTATTTATCTTTATTTCCTTCTCTAACAGTCTGAGGACTTTTTTGGCCTGAGGCGTCTGTATGTCATTCTTGGCTCCTGTTTGTTCTACAAGGTAGGGGTCTCAGTGAAAACACACTCGCTCATCTCTCATATCTCATATCACTCATCTCTCATATCACTCATATCTCATATCGCTCATATCTCATATCTCTCATATCGCTCATATCGCTCATATCGCTCATCTCTCATATCACTCATATCACTCATATCTCTCATATCGCTCATATCTCATATCTCTCATATCACTCATATCTCATATCTCTCATATCGCTCATATCTCTCATCTCTCATATCACTCATATCTCATATCTCTCATATCACTCATATCGCTCATCTCTCATATCGCTCATCTCTCATATCGCTCATCTCTTATATCGCTCATCTCTCATATCGCTCATCTCTCATATCGCTCATCTCTCATATCACTCATATCTCATATCACTCATCTCTCATATCACTCATATCTCATATCACTCATCTCTCATATCTCTCATATCACTCATCTCATATCACTCATCTCATATCACTCATATGTCATATCACTCATATCACTCATATCTCATATCACTCATATCTCATATCACTCATCTCTCATATCACTCATCTCTCATATCTCATATCACTCATATCTCATATCACTCATATCTCATATCACTCATATCTCATATCTCTCATATCACTCATATCTCATATCACTCATATCTCATATCACTCATATCTCTCATATCACTCATATCTCATATCACTCATATCACTCATCTCTCATATCACTCATCTCTCATATCACTCATCTCTCATATCACTCATATTACTCATATCACTCATATCACTCATATAACTCATATCTCATATCTCATATCACTCATCTCTCATATCTCTCATCACTCATATCTCTCATATCTCATATCACTCATATCGCTCATATCACTCATCTCTCATATCTCATATCACTCATATCTCATATCGCTCATATCACTCATATCTCATATCACTCATATCTCATATCGCTCATATCACTCATCTCTCATATCACTCATATCTCATATCTCTCATATCACTCATATCTCATATCACTCATCTCTCATATCTCATATCACTCATCGCTCATATCACTCATCTCTCATATCTCATATCACTCATATCTCATATCTCTCATATCACTCATATCACCCATCTCTCATATCACTCATATCTCATATCACTCATATCTCATATCACTCATCTCTCATATCTCATATCACTCATCGCTCATATCACTCATCTCTCATATCACTCATATCTCATATCGCTCATATCACTCATATCTCTCATATCACTCATCTCTCATATCTCTCATATCATAATGTAATTACAAAGATACTTCAAGAAAACCACCTCACCGGGTGACCCACTTATGCATCTAAGGCAGGGGTGCCCATTACGTCGATCGCAAAGGTAGTGTGGGTAGATCGCATGGCATTGGAAAAGAAAAATATATATATATTTTTTTAAAGTCAGCCTCTCATCCATCCTTACTATGGCATTTTCCACTTGATTGACGTACAGGAAAGCCAGTCCGAGTTGTATTGTGCCATACGGGTTCATGCCGTTATGAGGGGGCAGGGGGGCGGCCCTGGAGGTAGATCTTTTGGGCTTGGTCATTTTAAAAGTAGCTCCCAAGCTAAAAAAGTGTGGGCACCCCTGATCTAAGAGTATGGCAACAGCAGCCAGCTATCAGCAGCACACGATAGCAGAACACGCAGGACAGTGAGCTCTCCCCTCTACCAGTGAAGGTGTGAGAATCACTTGGCATGAAGGGAAGAATCTCATCTTGGTATTTAGATGTGTTTTATCATTACACATAGAAATGAAGTGGGACCTTTAGAAAGCTTTGTTTATAAAGATAATGAGAATGCATTCCTTCTGTTTTAAAGTGAAACGGAGTTCAACAAAGCCCTGCCTGTATCTTTCACTGCAGTTAACTAAACAATGATATGGTTGAAGTGCTTTTTGTACTTCAAAGTCAACTTTATTGTCAATCTTTCAGTTTGTGTGTACAGACAGAGAGATCGAAATACCGTTTCCCACAATAGAAAAATACAAATATATATAAAAATATGTACATCCTATATATATACACAGCCAACAGACACATATGCACACATTAAGATAAAAGCACAACAATCAATACATACAAAAGACAGTTACTTCAATATCTTTGGGGATGTACATTAGTGCCAGATTGTCCATAGCAGCGTAAAAATAAGTTTTATTACTCTCTCAAATGTATTTTCGCTCACAATGCTGGCTTTAAACGCTACACTTGTTTGATAAAAACTGCACTTAATTGTCTACACGCTCCCCTTGCAGTCCTACCTGATCGCCAACCACCTGCCTAAAGAGGACCTGCTGGACGTGTGCCTGTACTGCCAGCACTACTGCCTGCTGCCTCTGGCCTCTGAGCAGCGCGTGGGTCAGCTGGTCATCTGGAGGGAGGTGTTCCCCCAGCAGAGAGCGAGCACCAACAACCCAGGATACAGCCAACCCCAAGGACGCCACTTCCTCCTCATAGTGGGGCTGGTGAGGAGGCCAACTGTCGTGTCAAAGTATCATAGTCATTTAATACCTCTAGTCTTATACTCCGAGTGCCTGTTACACACTGCTACACTGTACTTGTGTTTAACAGACATATGTTAAGGGTTTACATTGCAGGAGGGCAAAGGGGGGTATGCAACTGGTTAGGGACTGGGGGGTTTCATAAAGGGAATGTAAGGGTGGGACCAGTTGGCTATTTTCTCTGCTTTACAGTGCGACTGTCAGCTGTGTTCGGGGTGCAGAACTTCTCTATCTTGAGGATGAAGTAGCTCTGTTCCTACATTTGGGATTTCACTTGTATATTGACTTTATTACTTTATTAAATATAACAAAGACAAACTTTGTCCATTAATCATTTATCAGTTTCCCTTAAGAATTTCCTCCACACCAATCACTCCTTGTTGCCCGATTTCTACTATATTTTTTACATGGTACAAGTTATATTTTTCTGTCTCTCTCCCCCCCCTCCTCAGAGGCACTTCATGCAGTGCGTGCTGCTGGAGGCCGGCGGCTGTGCTTCAGCCGCTCTGGGCTCTCCAGGACCCGACTGTGTCTACGTAGATCAGGTGAACCTTGTGATTCTTCACAGCTAATGCCTAACACATCACCTCGTCGCTCTTACAGCCTAAAGAATGTACATAGGCGGAGATACTGTGTCCACTACACTGACGAGGAAGGATAACGGGACATTCTGTAGCCGAGGAATGCATCAAGTCTTACAAGAAAAATAGAAGTACTGCGACATTCATTTTTCAAGGTTTTTATTGTCAAATGCAAACACTAAGATTAAGAACTAATATGGATGAAAAAGCAAATCAAGTGTGTGTTAGTTCGGAGGGGGAAGGGAGGTTTGCTCAGTGTTCGTTTGTTTTGTGGGGATGACGACGTATTAATTGCTACTATTTCATTTAAGTCAAATTGTGTTGCCAGTTAATTTCTTGGCGTCATGACATCTTGAATGTGAGGTCCTTGTACCCCCCTCACTCATCCTGCCTATAAAGTGCCACTCCTCTCTGAGCCCAGGTGAAGGCCACCCTGCTGCAGCTGGAGGTGTTGCAGGCTGGTGTTGAGGAGCGCCTGAACGCCCCCCCGGCCCCCTGCCTGTCCTGTGCCGACTGGTTCCTCCCCGCGGCCCGCGACCGCCTGGACAGCCTTGCCTCGTCCTCCCCCGTCTTCAGTAAGCTGGCGGGGGCCGTCAGAGGCTCCTCGGGGGGGTCGAGGGGCCGCAGCCTGTTCGGAGAGAAGGCCCAGCGGAGCAGCCAATCGGACAGCGGCAGCGAGGGCCAGATGGATGCTGGGACATCACTGGCTCCAGGCCTCAGTCCACACTCTACACCGGACTCGGGGAGAAAGCTGGGGGGCCGTCGGGACTCCCTGGGGTCCGGAGGGTCTGAGGGGAGTGGAGGCAGCGGAGGACTCTTTAAGGTACAGTTGGAGTCTTTCCTTGAGGCTTATACTTGTTCCTGTTGTTTATTACTGTGTCTTCAGAGGAATGTAGATTTAAAACAACAGGCTAAATGACGTATAACATACCACACTCAGACCACAGGGTAAAAATGCTTTGTCATCAGATTCCCAGGATGAAGCACCCGAACCCATTCTTCCTGGGCACCCTGAAGAAGACCCTGACGGAACGGGAGACGGAGGAGATGTACAACACCATGAAGTGGGTGATGAGATGCATTTCTTGTATTTTAACATTTTGGCTAGAACTTGCTAAAAACCTTCTTCTCGTTGTGACAGACTGACCTCTGGAGCAGAGAACACGTTGTTCCACTACGTCGTGATGGAGAGTGTCCAGGGGATCTTCATCGCCCCGACCCACAGGGAGGAGGCTCAGCTCAGCGGCTCCATCCACCCGCAGCTCATCCGCAACTTCCACCACTGCTGCCTCTCTATCCGCGCCGCGTTCCAGCAGAGCCTGCCGGCCAGGGTGGGTCACCTCTAGGAGGCCATGAAGAAATGTGTTTAGAAACGCAGACCGTATCTGATCAACATACTGGGTCGAAAATATGCAAAGAAACGTCATACTATGTCCCAGAAACCTGCAGGTCCGCTGCAACTCTTACTACTTTTAAATCCAGGCTGAAGACTTTTCTTTTTGTTGCTGCTTTTAATGGAACTATTCATATCTTAAACTGCACTGTAACTTTTATCCATGTATTTTTTCTTTTTATGTTTATTTTATTAGCTTTTATTTTTAATGACTGATTTTAAATGCCATTTTCTTAATGTCTTTCATTTTTTGTAAAGCACTTTGAATTGCCTTGTGTTGAAAAGTGCTATATAAATAAACTTGCCTTGCCTATGTCGATAATATGCAATATGCAAAGAAACGTAATACTGTATGTCGAAAATATGCAAAAAAAACAGAGTATAGTATTTTGAAAGTATGCAAAAAAAACGACATACTATACTACTACTATACTATGTCGTTTTTGAAAATACTATACTTTCATTTTTTGCATATTTGCAACTAGTATAGTACAATAGTTGCAAATATGCAAAAAACGACATAGTATAGTTATGTCGGAAAAATGCAAAAAACAACATCCGAATACCTTTATTCGTCCCACCGAGGGGATGTCCAAAATATGCTAAAGAAAATACATGTCCAATGTTCTGAAAAAAACACATAGTATGTCCAAAATATGCAAAGATGGACGGTATAATGAATGACCTGTCCCCTGCAGGGCCGGCGCGCTGCAGACCGGCCTCAGGGCTGGGGTCTCGGCCCAGTGAAGGAGCACGGGGTCCTGTTTCAGTGCAAACCTGAGAACTGGACGGACCAGAGGAAGCCCGCTCCCACCATGACCTACTGGGTGATCGGGTACACCATCCTATTACATGATAACTATGGATGAACTATTGGAATTAGGCTCAACGTCCCCGTTCTACTGGAGAGCGTTTTGCCTTCATTTGTGCTTTTAACTATTTTTAGAAGTACATAAAAAAAAAAAAAAAGGTTTTGATCCATCTGTGTGTCTTATGACATCTCATGATTATCTCTAACTTCCAAAATGACATTCTGGATAATTTGCTGAACATATCAAGCCTGCCTTTCCCCCCCCAGTCTAATGTGTTTTTCCATGTCTCAGTCGCATGCTGCTCGAGCCGGTCCCTCAGGAGTTCTACGTGTGTTTCCACGACTCGGTGGCAGAGGTTCCCGTGGAGATGGCCTTCAGACTCTCCTTCGGCCTGGCCTTGTGATCAGATCTGTGACCAGAAGGATGGACACACTACAACACTTCTGAGCATCTGTTGAACTCTCAGGAAAAAAACTGTTGGGATTATTATTATATAGCAGTGAGTTCTAACCGGTCATGGTTTTGTGCTTTGTTGCCGACCACAGACGTGTGCACACGTCTTAATGTGGAAGTGGAAAGCCAATCACTGAATACCTCAGAAAACGTGGTGTTTCCCTCTGTTAAGAGCAGACGCCCTAACGGTTACTAGGCTGGACCAACTGGAAGTATTCTGCTGCAGCTATGCTTCATGTTGACGGCAAATAGCAACAACTTGCAGTGTTGGAACAAATAAATGATACTTTATTTAAGATGTACAGTCTGTATGGAAATAGATTAACAAAGTCAATTAAAGAAGCAACTCTCTTATTGTTTGTCCGCCTCCACAACATAATTCTACATTACTGACAAAGGGAGTGGAAATAAAGCTACTCTTACTCCAAACATATCCAACACACATTAATCTTATCAGTATTGTTGAAGACTCGGCAAACAAATCGTAGAATTCTGCATTTTATAATGTGCATAATTGAATTGTGTGACCAGGGAAAACCATTATTATAAGGATGCCACTGAAGTGATTTGTGTGGAGTTGAAATGATCCCTCCAGGATGTAGTCTGAATGCACCTTCATGCGGGTGCTGGAGTTCACGCTGCGCTCTGAACCAGCAGCATGTTCCTCTTGTAGCACTCCAGGCTGCAGAGGGGCACCCCGCTCTTAGAGCAGGCGTACCTCTTGATGTTGGGGCAGCCGGTGACCCCGCAGGTCAGGGGGGGTGCAGGAGAAGCAGAGGGGGGGGTGGGGGTCGGCGCAGGGACCCCCGAGGGGAAGGAGATGTTCATCCCCAGGGCGTTGTCTCTGTAGCGCACCATGGGGCTCTGGCTCAGCTTGGACTTCCTCTCCCTCATGCTCTTGATCTTGGCCTTGCTGGTTTTGGTCAGCCTCTCGATGGTCTGGTTCTTGCTGTCCTCCGCCTTCTTGGCCGCCTGCAGGCGTCTCTTCCGCGCCCGCTCCTCCCGCTTCTGCATCATCTCCGCCGTCATCTCCTTCTCCTTGTAGCCCATCGGCAGCTCCAGGAGCGGCTGGCTCTGCTGCTTGTGTAACAGCGCCTTCTGAAAACACGACAAACACTCCTTAAAGCACACGTTGCCATTTCAGAGGACTTGCTGGCATGACAGATTACAGATGTGTTAAATTACTACCTCGGTTTGTTGTATATTGATATAAGTGGACCATGCTAACTTCATGTTTCTGTTCTTTCATTACGACAGGCCATCCTGCCCTAAAGCAGCTTTTAGTTTTCCACTACGGGATGCTAGTAAGATGCTGGAAGTCTGCAAGTTAGCATCACAACACGTTTCTGACCAGGTAGCCAAGTATTAGATGAATTCAGTGATATGGCATGTGATGAAATCATTAACGCTGTCGTGAAGCGCGCAAGAAGTAATTTGGATGGAAATCAGTTGCTTTAACGCCGTCATTTACTTTCAATAAACCTTTGTTTGAGTTTGATCCGCCTCCTGTGGAATAGGAACCGTGTTCATTACATAAACGGCCACTTGTTTATAGCAACTTATAAAAGCAACCACCTGTAAAGCCACATGCACTCTGTAACAAATATCCAACTGGAATGTCTAAAAGAAACCCTAGTGTTACACGTTCCACCTGAGAGCATGTTCTGACTAACAGGCGTTGAGAGTTCAGTCTCTCCTCCTCACCTGCCGGGCTGTGAGCAGAGACTCGTCCACCTCCTTCTTCAGCTCCCCGTTGTCGTCGAGCTCTCCTTTCTCCAGAGCCTCGAGCCACCGCTCCTCCTCGTCCACGGGCACCATCATGGAGTCTGAGTCTATGTCTGGCATAGGGGATGTGGCCAGGTTACTGTCTTCGTCTGACGCAATACAAACCGGATAAACATGATGAATGTGGGGTCCAGGAAATAAATCCTCACCATGGTACAACTGACACACAGCTGATGTGAGGTTAACTAGCATCCACTGTGCGCCTCGGAGTAAGAAAGGCTTTTGATGTGAATAGAGGGAACAAGCATTAAAGCTTTCGCTTAGCTATCATTGGATGTTGTTCAACTGACAATTAAGGTACATAATACATTTTAAAGGCTATTCATAAAAGAAGCATCATATATGGAGAGATCTTAAAGTACTGTACCGGTACACTTAATACTCTTGGTTGTATTTTTACTACTGTTCTGGAGATCTTTGGGTTTCCCCAACCCGTGTCATGTGACCACATAAAAAGAAATACAGTTGACGTGTTAAGAGATAAAACTGTCAAATATTTAAAAACCTAAAAGCTCAAATTAGAGAAATTAACAGAAAACCAACAATCTGTCCCCTAGAGCAGTGTTTCTCAAACCTTTTCATACCAAGGACCACTTAACCAATAAAAAACACTCGCGGACCACCTAACTCCACAAATATCCAAAAACACATCGTTTTAGAACAGATTACAAATCGCCTGAAAATGGTACAAACAAGTAGGGCTGCTCAATTAATCGTATTTTAATCGCAATTACGATGCTGGCTTGAAACGACTATGAAAACAACAATTGAAATAAAACGATTTAAAAAAAAAAAATTGTGTTTTGAATTATACTTAAAGTTCAGAGTAATCAACTGTTAAAAACATACCGTTTGTTTTTCAATAAATGGATGTTTTCAAAGTAAATGGATAATCGTTTTTTAATAATCGTGATATCAATTATTCACCCAAATAATCGAGCAGCCCTACAAACAAGTGGCAACATCGAAGGTGAAACTTAAGCTCGCTCCATTGCGGAGATATTTGCGAGAGTGCGGAAAACTTAAATTTATTTATTTATTTCAAATGTGAAATTTTAGCAATATACTCACGGACCACACTTTGAGAAGCGCTGACCCAGATTGACCTTTGGAGAATCCTGTGGTGTCAAGGTCCAGTATTTAGCATTTGACCTTACATCTCAACATTGAACTCACCAAGCCAGGCTCGATACTGCTCCAAAGGCACAGACGGCTCATCGTCGTCACCATCATCATCATCATCCGAGTCATCATCGTCATCGGAGTCATTGTCATTATCAACATTGTTAATAATCATCAAAGGAGAGGGAGGACAGGCGACACCGGGGTGCACGGTGAAGGTGGGAACGCTGGGAGAGGAAGCAGAGCTCAGTGAGGGACTGGGTTTGGATGGAAATTACTTAATATTTAGACTCCCCTCACCTCTTGGTTCCCAGCGTCTGCCCCCCCAGTTTGATCTTGAGTCGGAGCTGTGGGGGGGGCCGAGGGACCGGGGGGGGCTCCGGCGCCTCGGGGAAGCTGTGGTGCTTCCTCTTGTGCTTCTTGTGTTTTTTGTGTTTGCGCTTGTGAACGCTGTGCAGGCTGGAGCCGCCCTCACCTGAGAGGAAGAGGGGAGACACATCAGATACATGCGTGTTATCTATTTCATTACAGTTGCTATTATTGACGTTACGCCATATCGATCAAGAGGAAGTATATGAAGCAATGATTTTAGTCCTGTGATACAGTGCTTTTTGGTGTACTGAACAAAAAGAGTACATTTTGAACAAATTATCTAAACAATTAGCTATGTGTGGTTTTTCATTGGTTTGGCTTAAGCTTCACATTCTCCTCTATTCGTGAACGTCCATTTGTTCACGCAGCGTATATATGAATATAAAATGTGCTCCACATCTTTGGACAACTGGTGAAAACGAATCCAATGAACGACAAACTGAGAGTCTGTTTTAATTGTCATCTGAGAAATGTAGTGACTGAGAAAGACCGTAAGTGCCAGTACTGTTATTTACTCACCAAGGAACCTGGGGTGAATCATGTCTTTCCTTTTCCCCATTGAAGCGGCAACAGGGATGTAAACACGGAGAACAGCAGCCAGTGAGCAGATCTACATGGCAGCAGAACTTATCTGCAAAACTGATTGGAAAACACACCTGATTACCAGAGGTGGGAGAAGTACTCTGACCTTATACTCGAGTAAAAGTAGAAGTACCAGACTGTATGAATACAGTACGAAATAAAGAGTAAAAGTATACTATTAGCCTCTGAATTGTAGTGGAGTATGAGTTCAAGCAAACAATTAAAATACTCTAGTAAAGTACAAGTCTGTCAGAAAAGTACAGTGCCTGAGTGAATGTACACTTTACACGGCACTGCTTATTACTGAAATCGTTACATTAAATCGATTTAAATGCATGTAAATATTCTCTATTAGTTGAGTTAGCTAAGCAAAAACCTTATATTTAGTAAACTGTATAAGGTTAGCTTCAAATAGTTAGCTTTATCCTTATTTAGCCATGTGATCCCTCATCACATAAACTAGCATACACTCAACGTTAAGACAAGCAACAACATTTACCATTTTGAAAGAAAGCCCACGCTGCAAAGCTGAGGCGAATTGACCCTTAACTGATATGAACTAACGGTACCTAACAAACATTACATTATAATGATTTAGCCGCTTCATAACGTTGTTAATATACTAGTAAGCACACCTAAGCTAAGCTAACAACACGGAACTTCATCATCTTCTTCTTCATTTCCGGTCTTTTTGAGATCCGGTATACTGCCTCTAGTGGAGAAGAAAAAAAACGGTCAACAAAGGAGTAGCATGAAGCTGCAGCGTCGGAGACGAACCGCACTTGGAGAACCGCAAAAAAGAGCCAGATTTACATCCATTTTAGGATTAGGAATGAATCCAACTCAAATGAGTTACATGAAACTAACCCGAAGAATATAATATCAAAAAGTTAAGCGAAGTTATTGAACTGTTTGTTCAATTTTAGTTAACTTTGCAAGTATCGCGAGATGACCACTGTAGGTCTCGGACAAAAGGTCCACGGTGCGGTCAACCCGAGTTACGCAAGGTTAGTTTGCAGAAAGCGGAACGTGGTCGAGTTAATACCTTTATTAATGTGACTTTAAGACATGTATCGGGTATAATTTGCAATCACCTCGGCACTGCAGTGTCTCACCTGGTGCTTATGTGGGCTCACTTTTACGGAGTTTCTTTATAACATGAATCTAATGTGACAGTGCTGCTGGTCTGTAGTACAACAATAGTTATTTATTTCAAGCAAGTTAAAAGTGGGAACTATTTGATATCAAGTTAACTTGGGTCACAACATAATAATACGCTGATGAATGTTTTCAGGCTTCCAGCAACATGTGGAGGCTGAGGAAGTTAATGCAATGTATTTATATGTGAGCTGTGAGGATGAATATTTCTGATTTCTTAATTCTGCAAGATCATGAATTACGCTCGGTTTCTGACAGCTGTCAGTGCAGCTAGAAAGCCCTCCGCGATCAGGATGCTGAGTGAGTATTTTTTAAATAAACACGTGTTTAAAATGTGACACTCGTTTCATAGAAAATATGCAGAAAATGTTGTGTTATCTAGTGCAGGGGTTCCCAACCCCCGGTCCGCGGAAAGTTACCGGTGCGCCAAGTGGGAAGAGGAGCGTTCCAACCGTTTAATTGCAGACTGTTATGTGTATGTGGAAATGGCAGTGCATACATTATTTTTAGTGGCGGTCCGATATTAGTAATTATGACGTCATCCCGATAAACCCGATACAAGTATTAATAGCCCCGATAATATACAATATATTTTTTGGACACTTCTCCACGCTGCTTTCAAACTCTGAGTAAACAACGTACGCTTCACTGGGAGGCTGTCTGAAGGTGTACACATATCTCAGATGGACTTGGTATCACATTAGGAACGATATTCAGTGATAATTCGGGCAACAATAGCTGGTTTTAAGGATTTATTCGAGCGGATCACAGTTTAACACAGCTGAAGACTTCTCCACGCTGCTTTCAAACTGTGAGTAAACAACGTGTGCTTCACTTGGAGGCTGTCTGAAGGTGTACACAGGTCTCAGGTGGACTTGGCATCACATTAAGAACGATATTCAGTAATAAGTCTGCCAACAATAGCTGGTTTAAATGATTTATTGGAGCTCGCAATGTTTTGAACAGACATGCCCATGTCAACTCGTTTTTCTTGTTGTAGTCCTCGCTGTTCGCGTCCGGATATCGCCATCGTAACCACAACCTCACACACTGGTACTGAATGTGCATCAAAGTGTTCCTATCCAGCCAAATATACCAAAAGATTTATGTAGACGACAGAAGAAGCGATCGAAATGTGTATTTCAGTCGAAGGCCACGCCCCCACATCTGTCAACCAGTTGATCGGGGAACCAGTTAAACCGGAACATCTGCGCTGCTAAACTAGCGGCGAATCCAAAGCCAGCTGCAAAGGCACGGGGCTTTTACCTATCGACGAGGCTTTTGAAAAAGGCAAGAACTTTATTTGGGAAAATAAATATGGTCACTTTGAAGAGTCAGAACTGTTCTTGGCTTTGTTTTGTTCATAGTAGTAATGCTCATGTCATTTGCTCACTACTAGTCTTTTTTTACCACCAGGTGTGCAAAAACTACAGGTACATTTAATATATATAATAGGCCTATATTATATTATTATCGGTTATCGGTCTTGAGAAGCAGGAAGTTATCGGTCTCGGTTTCAAAAACCCAATATCGTGCATCCCTAATTTATTTGAGATATATTTCAAACTCGGACTTCATTTTAAGGACATGTCGGCCAGGGGTGTAGAGCTATATGTTTATTTTATTAGCTTTTCTTTTTAATGACTGATTTTAAATGCCATTTTCTTAATGTTTTTCATTTTGTTGTAAAGCACTTTGAATTGCATTGTGTTGAAAAGTGCTATATAAATAAACTTGCCTTGCCTTTGTTTAAGCACCGGATTAGCAAAACAGGAGAGAAAACCAGTTTGACTTGATCTATGAATTCATGTCCGGGACTCTCACGGTATCTGCTGCCCGCAGCTGTTTTATAGAAGGAAAACCTCCGTCACTTCATGAAATGGCTGCAGCATACGGACCAGCGCGCCGAGAGCTGTGCCTTTTTACGCACCGCCTTCGCTGTGTTTACCTTCATCAGAACAGCGAGTGACTGCAGGCTGCTACGTGTTAACCACACACACTTCTACACACATCGAACTGCCCGATTACTCCCCCTTTTATTAGTTTTATGAAGGAGATGTCCAGTCACCAAGGTGTGTGTGCATGCGCGCGCTCTGCTCTGTGTTTGTCCGACACCGGCATTTATTTTTCAAATGATCATGAACAATAATTTACACACATCTGGCTAACTCCATAAGTAGCCTATATGCGGGTGTTCCCAAAATAAATTAGTTTAATCTTAATCTCGATGTAGTGCTAAATGCTGTCGGACGTGCACCGGAACACAAAAAAAAACGACACCAGTTCTTTTTTAAACGTTGTTAATATGTTTTGGATGCATATTGTTCTAGTATTTGTTCAGGCTGTTACATACAATTAGCCTCTGTTGCTACCTGCTGGTGGTGAGTACATATTAAAATCAGTTAAAATTGACAACCGATCCGCGATTTTTTTGTAATGTATCTGCCGGTCCTTGGCACAATACAGGTTGGGAACCCCTGATCTAGTGAATGCATGTACAGGCTTACCTGCTATAAGTTTAGCAGTGCAGCCCCTATTCACTGGTTTTGAACTAGTAAATGTGCAATATATTGGGATACTTTATGTGAACAAATATGACATTTTATGGATCAACAAATCAAATAATTCTAGAAGAAATGTCACATTATTCGATGTCACTCCTATTAACCTGGCCAAACACACAGAGCCAAATATGCTTTAAAACACACCTTATATGTATATCAAATGGGGGAAATGATTACGAATGTAGGTTGCTAGTAATCAGTCCCTCTCATCCATCTCTCTGCTTGTAATCAGCTGAGCTGCAGCAGCGGTCTCCTCCGACTATGATCTCTTTGGCCGGAGGAGCTCCAAACCCCAACACCTTCCCCTTCCTGTCAGCCTCCTTCAGCCTGAAGGACGGACAGACGCTCAACTTCGACGAGGCGCTGATGAAGAGGGCTCTGCAGTACTCTGCCTCTAACGGGTGAGAACATCTCCAGAACAAAAACAGACATTACTTTACAGTACATCAGAAAAGTGTGCAGCAGCAGGTGGAGGTTATCATTCTTCTACTAAAGTTTTATTTTATTCAACAGTTGCCTCTTTAAACTGTGTCAGGCTGAAATATAATGTTCATTTAACCTAATGTTGATTTTTCGTTTTTAGGTGAGACGTTTTTGTTACTTATGACTATTCCAAACACAATATATAATAATACGTATATCTACTGAAACCTACCCAGCAACAGCACCTAAAAGTGCTTTTATAAAAGTATAATTAACTGGACTGACAGCATTATACCAGCATGTTCAGTTCTGGAGTTAATGTTCATCACTGTGTAGAATCCCCGAGCTGCTGACATGGATGAAGAAACTGCAGAAGGACCTCCACAACCCTCCGAGCCCGATGGACATGTGTGTGACGACGGGGAGCCAGGAGGGGCTCTGCAAGGTACCCACACCACCTCTACTGTTAGCTGTTATAGTAGCAGGCGGTTAGGAGATCAGCTAAGGGTGATGACGGTGAATGAAGTCTATCGAAGCACAACATATTGACTGAGAGTTTGCAAAGAGCCTTGCTGTTAGCGCCGACGTGATCCAGGAATAATGTGTGCAAGTTTGTGACACCTCGAGGGTCCCAGCAGGCCAAGTTCTCATAATGCAGCTGGCTCCGCTACCGGCCTCATCAACAAGGCCCGGCTCGGGCTGCGCGATTTTGGGGGGGAAAAATCGAATTGCGATTTCTCTGACAAATATCGCGATTCGATTTGTGATATTTGTTTTTAAGCGACCCAACGGAAGTTTATTGTAAAATGCGGCCATATCTCTGGCTAGGAACATCGCATCAACGCGCTCCCGTCTCTAGCACCCCCGGTGAAAGAACTAAACTTACATGAAACGTCCGTTAGGTTGCTTTAAAGTCAAGCTTCAGTTTAAGATTCACCCTGTAGTTCAAAAATACTTGGCAGTTGGATCAATCTGTCTATCACCTTCTATCATGGGCCACTTCTGATTGGTTAACAATGGCTGGTACATGTGGAGCACAGCACTTCTGATTGGTGTGGATGACTGACACACAAGAAGAACAAAAAAAAAAACGTTAAAAAAAATCGCAGGCTTTGCGATTCGATAATCGCATCATTTGAAATTGCGATTTCGATTTCAAATCGATTAATCGTTCAGCCCTTGGCCCGGCCCCCCCACTGACGCTTTACCTCAGCCACAACGCAGACCCTATGCATTACATTAATGCAATATTGGTTTTCTTTTTTTTGTATTACTGCCGATTATTATTCCATATTTGATTCCATTGCATTGCAATGTAATACTGTTTTATTATATTTGTTATTATTTTTCTAATTCTCTACCCGTGTTTTTAATTCTTGTTTTACTTTTATGTATGCACCACGACACCGAGCCAAATTCCTCGTACGTGTAAACCGACCTGTTAATAAACCTGATTCTGATTCTGTTAGGACAGGAGTGTGAACACAAATGCAAGCCAACAGCCGGTGGTTCTTCCTCAGCGCCAATCAGTTGTTGTCACATCAAAGAAAGACGTTGCATGCAGGAGGAACGACAGATTT
This sequence comes from Pseudochaenichthys georgianus, assembly GCF_902827115.2. Lineage (NCBI taxonomy): Eukaryota > Metazoa > Chordata > Actinopteri > Perciformes > Channichthyidae > Pseudochaenichthys > Pseudochaenichthys georgianus. Next base: position 5,997,574 of record NC_047520.1, on the reverse strand, counting down.
CCTGAGGCACACAATGTTTTTCTGACCTGGGGTGATGTTTGGGGTTTCTAGGTGTTTGAGATGCTGGTCAACCCTGGAGATAACGTCCTGCTGGATGCTCCCACCTATTCAGGCACATTAGCAGCGGTGAGAAAATGCTTTGTTTCTTTATGACTACACACTCCCACAGTAACTCCAGCTGCTGTGACCCTCTTACCTTTTGGTTTTCAGCTCCAGCCTCTGGGTTGCAACTTAATAAACGTCTCCAGCGATCAGCACGGCATGATACCTGCGGCCCTGAAGGAGGTTTTGTCTCGCTGGGACCCCTCAGAGGTCCACAAGCCCGGCAGCACCGCGCCCAAGATCCTCTACACCATCCCCAACGGAGGAAACCCCACCGGTGCCTCCATGACGACGCAGAGGAAGCAGGAAGTGTACGAGGTTTGTCTTCTTCTACAAAGTCACACATCACAGCCTCATTTAGATTTGTAATATGACTGCATGTTCACACGGCAGATGGTTAATGAATCACTCTTCTCTGATTGATGCAAAGTGGCCGTTTGAGCGCTGACTCGGCTAATTAGAGCTTGTCGTGAAGCTGATTTCCCTGCAGATTCACGCAGTCGTTTTTTAATGAACGTCCCCCGTGTCGTTAATAGCTGGCCAGGCAGTACGACATGCTGATCATCGAGGACGACCCGTACTACTTCCTGCAGTTTGACAAGGTACAAAGAGAGTTCCCCCACATCAAGTTCATTTCCTCACATTTAAAAAGGTGAAATAATCAATCTGTGTCTTCTGTTATTACTCTGTGGTCTGATCTCAGCATACAGGCTGAACCGAGGAGCCCTTTTTTAAAACATTTAAATCTTCCATTGAGATTTTTGGAACAAAGCTTTGACTACAAGTCGTTATATTTTACGACATCCTACCCTGATAAGTTTGTTGACTTTTTTTATATATGGGTGGAAGCCTCACTTTGTGTGCAGCAGCTGAGCAAACCGTTTTAAAATGAATTAAAACTTGTTTTAGGAAAGCTTGATGCTCCAAGTAGGGATTGAAGCAGAATGTTAACTTAGACAAAAACATGTGGTTATTTTTCAGAATGATTCCATTTTCTTTTTTAAATCGATTTTGGTCTTCAAAGTATGATTTATGTTGTGACTCATTTGTCAGCCGTGGGCTCCCACCTTCCTCTCCATGGATGTTGACGGGAGGATCCTCAGGACCGACTCCTTCTCTAAGATCCTGTCCTCGGGGTGAGCGTCTCCCTCTGTGTTCAAATGTGTGTTTCCCTTAAAGAGTCAGGACCTGAATTACAAACAGGATGTGTCGCGCATACGTAGACTATGGGCTAATGGGGGTGTCCATTGATTCCAGTTATATGATATATTTTTGAACCTCAACGTTTATGTATTTTAGTGTATATTTACAAAAACGACTATCTATTAGTTAATTTGCCTCTAAAAACAAATGTTAACAGACACGTCCTTTTACAAACACACCAATAACCATGTTAATCTTTAAGACCCAGTTCACATCCTTCAGAACCAAGTCGTACAAATCAGATGTTTGAAATATTATAACATGCTTGGAGGGGTGTTAGGCTTAGGGGTGCCGACTGTACATGAGGACGTCTGTTAGCCACATTTTCTTCAGGGTCAGTCAGGATATCCAAATCCGATCTGCGTTGATTCCTTGCTTCACTGCTTCATGGATAAAGGGTTTCTATTCAAGACTAAGGAAAATAAAGTATATATGTTGATGTCTTTGACTCTCTGCTTGTTTCAGGCTGAGAATGGGCTTTGTGACGGGTCCCAAGCCTCTGGTGGACAGGGTGGTGCTGCACATCCAGGCCTCCACCATGCACACCAGCACCTTCACACAGGTAAACGAAGCCATCGCTTCACACCGCCACACCCTGCTCGATCGACATGCTGCATTACTGGTTTGGATGCAAACATATTGATGCTTTGTTTTAACTGTGTGAAGTCATTTATTCATTCTAAAGTACAGCAGATAGAACCTCACGGATACATAGCATTTTATAGCTAACGTCTTTGATGCTTTCAACCTCCAGCAACCTGACATTTACCGTGCAGCATGAGGTTCAGCATGCTCTCTCCACACACACAGTGACACCTGCTGTGAACCTCGCCTCAGTGGCAATAACTCTGAGATATTTAAAGATAGAAACATGAAAGCATTTTAAGTCAAAGAAAGAAAGGTGCGTCACACTCCGGATGTACAGATCTGAGGGGGATTTGATACCTTAGGGTCATTTTACAGTACAACAATGTTCTGATCTGTTCCAGTCAGTATGTAACATGTAACCTGCTTCCTCACAGCTCATGGTGTCTCAGCTGCTGCACAGCTGGGGACAAGATGGCTTCCTTCGACACATAGACGGGTACGCCACTTCCCCAATGCAGCTGCACCTGCTCGACATTACTAGTTCGACTGGTTAAGAAAGATATTTGATATTGAACACATGATACAGCCATCACGAGGCCACACGGTGCATGACACCGTTTTCTCTCCTCCCACAGGGTGATTGAGTTCTACAGGAAACAACGCAATGCCATGATCAGCTCTGCAGACAAGTGGCTCAAGGGTGTGTGAACAAGTCCAAACACATTATAATAATCAACAGCGCATAGTTCATATTTGGTTGAATTGATAAATAAGAGATCAAATTGGGATGAGTCATGAAGCGCACACCCCAGGCGTTCCCTTTTTTTCTCTCCTAATGTGTGTGTGTGTGTGTTAGATGTAGCAGAGTGGCACGCCCCATCAGCAGGCATGTTCCTGTGGATCAAGCTAAAGGGCATAGCCGATACCCAGCAGCTCATTATGGAGAAAGCCTTGGAGAAAGAGGTCAGCACACTTCCTGTTGAATCTCACCCTCACACATTAATCCTCTTTGTGGTTTAATATGAAACAAAACCCAATGTACTTACTGCAGGTTAACTTTCTGTACTGTAATATCAGTACCCAGAATGCATTCCATTGCTTCTTTCCGCTCGGTTAGTCTCCGTCTGTCAGCAGATCTTTTGCATAAGGGGCAAAGCAGGTTTTGTGTCTGAACAGTAGCCTCATCCCAATACCCCTCCTCGACTCCTCCTTTCCCTCACTCGCGTCCCTTCCTTGCGTCTTAGCTCCGCCTCCGTAAGATGCGAGCGAGGGACACGAGGAGGTGACGCGAGGACAGAGGAGTCCTCAGGTATTAATTGGGATGTCCTCGTTCACTCAAACGTCACTCTTAACCGACGTCTGTTAATGAAGACATGTGCACAGCTGTATCCCCTCTCAACGGGCTTAACTGAATAACCTTTAGAACCGGCCCATTTGTTGTTAATATTTATTTAAATGAATGAATCTCTCTTGTTAGTCAAGGAATTCAATGATGGTTGGTCCTGCTTTTGTGTTTTAGAAATGAATTGCACATAATAATTCCCACGGAGCTGTGAGCACTTTTATGTGACGCTTTTCCACTCATCTTCCAGTTGTCGGTTTTCCTCTGTTGAAATCGACCAGCTGTGAAGGTGGGGGCGGGGCTTGTATATGCGAGTAGTGAAAACACTTCTGCATAGTCTGCTCGCGTGTATCCTCCCTTTCGTCTCCTCCCTCACCCCTCCTCGACTCCTCCGTGTGCATTTCAGCTATTGGGACGTCCTTTCAAAATGGCGTGTCTTGATCGAATTCCGGGTCAAGTCCCGGAGGAGGGGAAGAGAGGAGTCGAGGAGAGGTATTGGGATGAGGCTAGTGCAGGGGCGGACTGGCCATCGGGACGTTCGGGACGAATCCCGATGGGCCGGTACTGAAGTGGGCCGGCCGGACGATGTGGGCCGGCCGGTAACCGGCAGGGCTCGACATTAAATGGCCCGCTGGCCCGGAAGCTCTATTTAGACACCCCGGGCCAGCATAATGTACTTTCCACTTGCCCGCTCGGGCCACTAAAAATATTGCTTTAAAAAAAAAAAAAAATTCCTGTGGTATTGGTATTTTGACTAGCAATTTAGTTAAATTGTTTCGTTTATAAACCATTCGCCAAATGTTTTTAAAGGGAAATGGAAACACTTTTCAAACTGCTTTCCATGCGACAATATTACCATTAGGAAATGTATTTATCTAGTCTATTTCCAATGTAAACGATCGAGATACGCGAATTTACTTTTTGAAATATGTGCCTAATGACCATGGGCGCTTCCATTGCTCCGGGACTTTCCCAGTGACGTCACTGATTGGGTACGGCTTCCTGGGCCAAAGCTCAATAACAAACAACATGGCGTGCAATGCACCAGTAGTTTACATTACAAGAAAACGGTCGTCGTCAGGAGTTTATTGTATTGCCCCAGGCTGCACAAATGGATTTTATACAAAGAAGGAAGAAGTACATTTCCATAGGCTGCCACTAAAGGATGAGAAGCTGCTCAAAGTCCAGTCTGGATGCCTGGTTCAATACAAAACATTGGATTTGAAGCCAGGATCTGTTCCCACAATATTCGATTTCTCAACGTATGCAGTCGGGAACACCGACCGTCCCAGCACGTCGGCCGCGCAAGACAATGACAGTGTCAACAATAGTGAAGTTCGAGCCACCAAACAAGTTGCTTCAGCTGCCGAGAGAGAGGTAAATATTGCAGCACTACCAGATTACTAGCTCACACATGTATTTACTGACACAGTGTGACCTTATTAATTAACGCAATCGCGTCCAAACTAAATGGTAGCTATTATGACGTACAATAGAGAATTGGGGGTGTTCTATAGCTCAACTAATTAAACTGGCATACACACGCTCATCTGTCGAAAACAGCCCTAAAAAGGCTAGTATTGCTATTGATGGATGGTATTGCAGGACCCAGAGCGGACAGCAGATAACGGAATTGCAGTTGTATTGCTTATAGATTATCAGAACATTTCAAAGGGGACACAGCCCCATTGGATATTAACCTATGGATTAACTACATCATCGTTTTTATCGTTGTAATGCCATTGAAGACCAGTTTAGACCAGACAATGAGGAAGGTAAGCCTGGCGTATGTTAGTACCTAGCGCCACTTGTTTTGATGTACGTTTTTGTGGATAACCTCGCGAGTTTGTATCTTTCAGTGTTGAGGTGGGCACCGTTAGATTCTGTGTCTCCTTGCGATCATAAACGATGTGTTGGATGTGCGGCTAGGATAAGTAATAAGGGAGCTAGGAGTGATTTTCGGTGCAGTAATAGGTTAGCATTTTCGCTCGGGGCTAATTCAGAGGCTCACTGTTAGCATTGTGTTTTTTTAATTTTTTTATTCCGGATCGTATGCCACTCTATTCGACCGAATCGGTTCATAAGCATAGGCCATGGGATGCCTGGTAACTGTAGATGCTTCCACATCAATGTCATCTCCCGACGAATAGTCAAATTCATCGTTCAAAACGTCGATCTCATTGCAAAATTCCTCCATCGCTGCTATATCTGCTCCGTTGTGTTGACTTCAGGTGGAGCGAAAACACAGCCAGTGACGTCACCATTTGGGACTCCCCTAATGGCGGCGGCCTGGTCCCGGAATTCCCCACCCGGCCGGCGGATAATTAATTTTCTTTTGGCGAGTAATATCATATACAATAAATATTACGATCAATATCCATTGTAAAATGAATAAACTACCGGAATATTATAACTGTAATTGGTGTTTCCTTTCCCCTTTAATACCAGCCGTAACCGGCCAAGCGCCGGGCAAAAAACAATCTTCAAATAAAAGAAAGTCACCGGAGGAGTTAAAGGAGAGTGACAGGGAGCATGAGAAGAAGAGGGAGAGAAAGTTTCAGTCTGCTTGATGGAGTTGGCTGCAGTGACGCGTCCTAAAACCCTTTTATAATCTATATCTATCGATTAGATTTATGATTCGAAAATTATAAAAGTAGGGTAGACATGTGGAGATTATCCGGCTGAACAAAACGTGCATTTATCAAACAGGTTTGTTTTCCACAGACCTTATTTCCAGCTATTTTCCAAAACCCTTGTCGAGGGAACCAGCAGCTTACTTCCTGGTTTTAGGACGCGTCACTGGCTGCACCTCTCCATATGATGCCAATATAAACAAGGTCTTCTGTCGGCTCTGTACATCAATGCCGACCTATGCTGACAAGTAAGTGAAGAGTAGACCATATAAAGAAATTGGCGAAATGTCCCAGCAGTTTAGGATAATGAAGGTTCAGGTTCTAATCAAATAAATTACATAGCCATTACATGTCTAACTCCTAATGACAGGAAGGCAGAAAGTGCAATACAAATAATAATAATAGCAGACATTTTTTAACAATGACCACAATATCATTATTTTAATAAACCAAATATGAACAATTGAGGAAAATGAGGAAGAACTGATGATTAAAATGTTGTAGTACAAGTAGTAATGTAGTTAGTGCATACATTACTACTGCAAGAAATGTGTTAATTTTCTTCATTATTAGTCGATTATTTTTTTTGGACGAATGCTCCGGGCCAGTTATACATTATTTACCCTTAATGTCTACCGCTAGTAAATTGTCTACCCGTCCATCCGCCCGTCGACAATTTACTAGCGGTATTTACTGGCGGTACCGCGGTGGGCCGGCGGTACCGAAGTGGGCCGGTCGAGAGTCCCGGGCTGATTTGTAGTCCCAGTCCGCCCCTGGGCTAGTGTGTGGGATGCTGCTGCCGAGCTGCCATTGTGAGAAGAGTGTTTCATCTCCCACACAGAGTATCTAAATCCCTGCTAGCAAATAGCTGATTAGCCGAGTTCAAACAAGAGTGGGTGTTATCAGGATGTTCCTAGGTTTCAGGATATTATAAACTACCACACACACAGGGGGAAACACAACTCCTGTTGGGTTAGCTTAGCTTAGCACGAAGACCTAAGGCAGGGAGAAACAGTTAGCTTTGATCCATCCAAATGAAGACTAATACAAAAGCCAGCACTGCTAAAGCTAACTAATTAACATGGTACTTCTGATTTGTTAGATCTGTATAACAACCAAGTGTAAAAACTATTTAGGAGTTATGTGCTGGACTATTATTGGCCAGTTCAAATATGTCTGCATTTGCAATTAATTAAACACACAAACAACTGCTGATTAAATTAGAACATAATGGTTTTGTTCCCATAAAAATAGGATTAATCAATATTTACCTGTCTGTCGAGCCTCCGAGAATAATCTGGCATTAAACTAAGAGAACACAAGTCATGTATGTATGTGTGTGTGTGTGTGTGTGTGTGTGTGTGTGTGTGTGTGTGTGTGTGTGTGTGTGTGTGTGTGTGTGTGTGTGTGTGTGTGTGTGTGTGTGTGTGTGTGTGTGTGTGCGCTGTAGGTGCTGCTGGTTCCCGGGGGGGTCTTCATGATCAACAGCAGTGACCCCTGCCCCTACGTCAGAGCTGCCTTTTCTCTCTCCACACCTGAGCAGATAGACGAGGTACACACACACACACACACACACACACACACACACACACACACACACACACACACACACACACACACACACACACACACACACACACACACACACACACACACACACACACACACACACACACACACACACACACACACACACACACACACACACACACACACACACACACACACACACACACACACACACACACACACACACACACACACACACACACACACTTTACCAAGACTCTAATCCCTCGTAATTTTTCGACAGGCTTTCAGAAGACTCTCATCTCTCATCAAAGAGGCCAAGTGATCAACGAAGATTTGTATTTCCCCTTAAAGATGCGGTTTATTGTTAAAGGATTATTTATTAAAGTTTAAATATAAAATAGCCAATGGAGGACCCTCAGAGTCCATGTACTTGATGCTGAACCATTCGTACAAATGAATGAGTTTTAAAACTAATGAAAAGACGACCGTTGCTAACCTCCTTACTTGTTGCTCCATCAACACACAACACATGAACCCTGTACTGTATCAAAAAGTAAATACACTTTTTTGTATCTCTTTGTATTTGGTCGTTTGAGTCTTTTTCCTTTTAAACAACATATATTTCCCTTGTGGATACAACAGTTACACCACCAACAAATTCATCTTGAGTTGGTACGAAGGATAAAAACAGTCGTCTAAATCATGACCTCTTTCTACACTGGACTGCACACTCTGTTAACCTCACGATCAAACCTCTAGCAACACATACCGCATCCACAACAAGTGGATTGTGAAACCTGACGCAGAAGAAAGCCACGAGTCCAAACGCAATACAGTTGTTCTTAAAGGTGGGGCAGGTACGTTTCAGAAACCGGCTCGAGTGCAATACAATTTGAAAGTACACAGCCGAAAAGAACCCGCCCCTTCCTTCAGACTTCCTTCCAGAGCAGCTCCTCCAACACACACGAACAACAAGTGGCCGCCTGCTGCTGCTGGCGAGTCATTGAAGTACTGCTGCAATGCACGCCCAATGACGGCACGCCCAATGACGGCACGAGACACATTTGTGCGTGCACGAGATGGAAGGCTGACAGACAGGGCGGCCCGGCTAAACGGATTGGTTGTACTTTTTACAGTATTACGGCTTCTACAGATGACATTTTTTCATGGATTTTTTGTCAAAGCACTTCAGATATTCATTGCTATCGGGATGTTAAGAGCATTCCATGGAATATAACAACAAGTGTATCTCGAGCCGGTTTCTGAAATGTACTATACCCCACCTTTAAAACTAATATATAGATATAGACTAATATATAGATAATCTTCTGCTTTTGCCTTTCAATCTTCATATTATGAGGTTTTGAGGCCATGTCGTCACCGGGGGTTGACCCAGGGGGTTGTTCAACACTTTTAATCCCTATCTGATCGGATCAGATTTGGATTGTGGGGAGTTCAAAACCAAAAAACAGGATTAGGATTACTTTGATATCCAATCAGATCAGCACATCAAATCCAAGCTTTAATCTGGATCAAATCTTCAAAACGGGGAGTTCAAACCGGCAACACAGGATTGGGATCAGTCTGATCCCCAAAAAACTGGATTATCTTGATCCCACCAGAGGGCTGGATTTCCAGAGCAAAATGTACTGTACAATCTATTTGAAAATGTGTTTCAGTATAAACCAAACCAGTGAGTTGGAAAGATGGACAAAAAGGGGCCGAATTTTACATCTGCTGAGACGCATGCACTGCTGCAGAGTGTAAGGAACCATTATGACTCCATAGTTGGTATCTTTAACAGAGAGGGTGGATCGACTAAAGTGAAGAGCGGAATATGGATGGAAGTTACAGACCATGTGAACGCCACGGGATCTGGACACAAGAGGACAGTGGACCAAGTGAGGTTGAGGTGGAAGAATTTGAAGCAGCATGCTACCAAAGACCGCAGCCAGGCTAAACACCCACTGACGGGTGACAAACCATATAGGGGACAATACACAGATGTGGTGCTTGATATCATTGGTGGTCAGCAGTCACAATCTGTACATGGGATACCAACCGTTGTACTGGATGGTGAGTCGCAGGTATGTGTCATTCTATCCTTGTCCCAGAACTACAATTATTATCTTGTATAATTGCTATTTTCATAGTACAATGGCTATATTTCTTATATAGCATCCTTGTTCTTATCGTATTACAATTTTCCAGGAGCTTGCATGCTTGTGATCATCTTATTAAGGGGTATAAAGTATAGATAAACGTTCATTTCAGGTCGTCAATGCCCCTGATGTGGCACGCGCCATTGGAGACGAGGTCCTCCTGACCCATGTGGATCCAGAAGCTGGACCTTCAGCCAGGCCCGATGACGCACTGCAAAAGCCACCTCGAAAGAGGAAATGCAAGCGCACCAGACAACCAGAGCAGAGGGACGATGCCTACGAGACTCTGCTGAGCCGTGACACGGAGAGGGCGGAGATGCAGATCCGTCTGGCCAAAGAACAGATACAGCTGTGCCGGCTTCAGCAAACTGAAACGTCACTGAGGATTCAGCTCCTCAAAGCACGCCTGGGTGATCCAGCTGCCTTCGAATGAATGTTTTTATTGTTGTTACCCGAGTGGGAGTATTTTTTTTAATTACAATTCCATTATGATTTAATGTCCTATATGTATTTAAAAATATAATTAGACATTATAGAAGTCTCTGCCATGTGGTCTCTTGTCGTCCGGCAGCGGCTCAGTCAGGGGCTTGGACTGTGAGCTAGGGTCGCCGGTTCAAGTCCCCGACCAGACCTAAAATATGGAGTGTGGACTGCTACTTGGAGAGGTCCCTGTTCACCTCCTGCCCTGCCGTGGTGCCCTTGAGCAAGGCACCCCCCCACACTCCAATTGCTCCGCGGGCGCTGTACAATAGCCCACTGCTCCTAGTACTAGCCTCCTGGGTGGGTTAAATGCAGAGAACAATGTCACTGTGTGCTCTGCATGTGTGACCATTAAAGAGAGTTTCATCCCCCCGTTCTATTCTTCCTTGTATTGTTTTTCATATCCACGTGACTAGATGGAGATCTGTAGGATTAAAGCACTGATATTCAGGATCTAGTAATCTTGAAAAGTCTGAATCGGGATCAGGGTAATCCCAGTTTTGAAATACTGGGACAAAATCTGTCCGAGTTGTCTGAACATGGGATTTCAAAATCTGATCGGATCTGATTGAGATTAAAAGTGTTGAACTACTGGGCCCTCGTGACCTGAATAAACAGCAGCGTGGTTAGCGATCAGAATGTTCTGTGAGTTGTGGACACTGTTGTATTTCCCTTGGCACAGACTTCCTCCCCGTTGTGTTAATATGTGGCACCTCGTGAGCAGAGGGACTGAGCTCTCAGGAGTGTTTGTGTAAAGCTGAAACATTCATCCGTGAAGAAAAATGGGGTCAGATTGTGGGCTTTAACATCAGGCTTTTGCAGCACAGAAGAAAAGGTACTGGAATCCTCCAATAAGAGATTAGTGTCCTGACTAGTAAAAGTAAAATATGAGTAGTCAAATGCAAGTATTAAAGAGGGAACCCTTACAGAAAGTTACCTTTAAATGTTATGAAATTGAATGTAGAAAAATAACAATACAAATGTTAAAAAGAAAGCACCAGAACCTCTAATTTAGAGAACAGCTAATGTGTGATAAACACAACCACACACATTACTTTAAATATCCATATTTCTATACATAGATGGAGCATTATCGACTGTTTGAGTGTCCATTTCAGACTTTAACAGTGGTTTCAAGGTCAGTCACTTATCAGCTCCTGTACACAAACATAACCCTGACCTAGTCTTTATTTAGAAGAGCTTCTGTTCTGCCTCGATTTCTTCCAGGAATTATTTTTGTTCAATGGGAAGTGTGCTGTTCCCTCCTGCTTCTTAGGCCCCTGGTCCTATTTATATCGCAGCTTCTATCCACAACACTGACGTCAACCTTAACGTCATTTCATACTCCAACCTTTTAGCTTTCAATAATCATAAATGCAGAGGAAATGGGTTTCCATTTACCTGTCATTGTATTCCACGTCTTAAAGCACTCAAACCACTACCTGCAAAACCAAATGAATGCACTAGCACTTTACCTTTATGCAAGCAAGGTTTTCAAGGCCGTCTTTTTCTGTATAGTGTTTGATGACACACTGGAAAACTGCCGAGCTGCTGCTGTCTGTTCAGGAAGCTTCAATGCAGGCTGCACAGACACATGTCAGGAATACAGATGAGTGACATATTGAAAGAAGGAACGACATTTTAAGTCTCAAAATGTTGCATAGCTGTTGAGATTTGGTGCATGCAAGCTGCACTGATGACTGAGAGACATGTGAAAGGGGTGGCTTGTATTGACAACTCAAAGGAAATGATCACCGAGCTCTCAATCTTTTCGTAGCTTGATGGAGCATTTATGGCGTAACGGGCACATATTAACGTCAGGAGTGAATGTTGTTGAATGTTGACTCTAAATGGATGCTAATTTCTCTTGGTTGCCCTCTCAACTTAAAACATTATCATGCCTTGTGCTTACTCCCCATAAGTGGCCAACAAGTCCATTGATGCAGCTTTAAACTGGTGTGAGGAAATATCAATAATAGGGACCCCTGTGACAACAACAACATCCATCTATTTTATGTAATGGTGAAAAGTACATTTACTCAAGTACTGTACTGTAATATTTTGAAATGGACCAATCTGCAGAATGAGTACTTTTACGTTTGGTACTTAAAGTATATTGTGATGCTAATACTTTTGTAGTTTTACTTGATTTGCAATTCAGGAGTTTTACTTGTAACATAGTATTCCTACACTCTGGTAGGCTACTTCTACTTTTACTCAAGTAGCCTACAAGTTCAGAGTAGCCTACTTTTCCCACCTCTGATTATATGTTCGACCAGTAAGACAGACATATAATACACATGTCCTCTTAAAATGTACTGAAATGCAAGGTCCCATTTCAGGGTTGGTATGAATGCTCAAATCAAATCAAGTTTTATTTATATAGCACATTTATAAACGATTTTTGGTCGAGCCAAAGTGCTGAGTACATAAAATAAAAATAGCCTACAGTAGAGACACTTTAAAGCAAATACAACAGCACAGATTGTTCAGAATATCAGTATGAGAAAAACGTGCTCATACAGGGCAAGGAGTTATTACGATACATCTTAGTCTTAATAAACATGTAATGGCTCCCCCTGCTCTGCATACCCCACTGGGCGATGTTTCCTCCAGTCTTTAGTCTGGATCTGCAGGTTACAGCGGACTATTATCGGTAGGGGGAGGATGGAGATGCGGAGAAACAGCTAACGACGGACATCCACTCCTCTGGTGTTCCCCACTAAACGTTAACAACGACAGGCAATGATGTGAGTATACATATATGTATTTATAACCTGTAAAATATCTTATTAAATAGGCTTTACGTCAACGTTTGAGCGGCTGACGTCGACGTTAAATTGGTCGTTTTGCAGGAGGCAATGTTACCGCAACCCCTCGACATAAATGCAGCTTTGACGTCATTCACTTTATTCCTATAATATGTTTCTTTAACTGTAGTTACACTTAAATAATGTGTCATATTGTGAAAGAGCTACCTCAATTGTTTGCACATTTATAGAAAGGGTGCCGTGATGTAAAACCCTCCAGCACGTAGCCGTGTCCCACGCCCTTGTTTTGTGATGTCTGGCGATCAAACTGCACGAAATCTTCAAAGCTTTTTCACATGACATGTCTGATGTAATTCAATAAACTATTATTCTTGAAGATGTCATCATCGGTGTGCATTTAAAAGCCGGACATGCGATCTTCTGTGGCTGTATGTGGGAAAAACGAAGCGAACTGGGAATTAGACGGATCCCACATACAGTTCCGTTATGTTGCAGTGGCTTTCTTTTTCCTGCAAAACCAGCAAAAAATGCATCTCTTATAACACAGGATACATCTGTTAGTTTAATTTAAGTTTCAGATGACCTAATGTAGCTCTATTGCACGTTTTGGATACCTACATGTACTGTGAATATGTATAACTGCTTTTAGCTGTGAACACGTAGCTAGTCTTTGTGTAACAGACTAAATGCAGTCATAACTGAATGAACATGAATATGCTCAATATGTAAGATCAATAGTACAGCAGGCAATGATTTCAGTGCTGATGGATTATGTGAAATCATAAATCTACAACACAATGACTTTGGAGGGGAACATGTTTTATTTCTTCCATTTATAGTAATGTATATAGTTTAAGTTAAATATGTTTGAACCTTTGGTGTGGGTTGATTAAAGAACAGCTTGAAGATCTTACCTTGGGCTGTTGTGAATTTTGTGATGGCATTGGTCAAAGATTGTGAGTCAACACTGTGAGAAGCTATATGAATCAGCCAAGTCTATCATAACAAAATATTGAAGCTGGCCAACAACATTGTCTCTGACCCCAACGAAGTCCTGAACCGTGAATATGAATTGTTATCAAATCAGAGGTACCTGGTCCTATATTTAATGAAGTTACTGAAGCACTCTTTTGAGCACCAGTTAATCCTCAAATAAATACAGAGGTTAAACCCAGTTCAAATGTACGATAGAGGGTCCAGATAATGCTGTCTTCAGTCATTGTAATAGTATGTCTGTTTCCTTGTATCGTGCTGCTGTGTTGTTAAGTCCTGAGGCATTAACACATGTCATTCACCTTCTTGTTTTCCAGTGAGGTGTTTCAAGCCACAGAGCTGAATACCAAATTGCCTTCTACTTCAAAGAGATAGCCAGTGTGCTGGATGGATAACCAGGAGGCATGACAGAGTCTCTTCCCCCGCGGGTGACGCACCAACAGTTGGAGAAAATGCAGTGGGCTGGAGGATACGTCTCCCTGATCCTGGCATCCCTTATCGCCTCTCACACCACCGGGGCCTTATCAGTGGACCCGGACGCAAACCAAACGGAGAGCGGCAATGTGACAGACGGATTTGGCCCGGTTGTGTTCACAAAAGTGAGCCAGATAATTGCCCGTGAGGGGAACTGTGCGCTGATTGATTGCAATATCACCGGGGAGCCGTTCCCCAGTGTTCAGTGGTTCAACTCCCACGGAGAGCGCCTGGACACGGAGACTAATGGTAAGACAGATTGTACCGTTACTTAAAACCCCTGCTCTCTTTGTCACCAGCAAGTCTGGGTTATTATTCACTCGAATATGGCTTCTGAAAGTTAACATTTATGTGCATAATATAGTTGTAACACTTGAATTAGTAGTTAGTACACGCACGGTTTCCAACAGGATATGAAAATTCTCCTCCGCCTGCTCAGTGTGTAGCAACATGGTTCACATTCTGTATCTCTAAATCTCAAAGGTAGCCAGGGGGCATTTATGAGATGTGCGTACACGCTATAAAATGGCCACACATCCATTTGATCCGCTATTAAGGGTAGTATTGGCCCGCTGCCTGGCTCAGTGACACTTCCAGGTGTCGCATATTGTATTCAGCCAATCGTTTGTGTCGCAGAAATAGACCCGGAGGACTCAAGTTATGGGCGAGAGTCTGCACACTACTTATTATTTTGTACTGTGTTTTCTGTGGCAGTATGTCTTCTTGTTTTGAATAAACCAGTGCATTCAATGAACAAAACGTCATGCATTTGGTCCAAGCATCCTTCAAAGATATGCAGAAATGCCCATAGCTCTGGCCAGACCTCACCTTGGGGGACAGTCTATTAATATCACATTACATATCACCCATCCCTAGAAACTGATATTTCATTTAGAGTGTTAGAACTGGCATTAATGTAGTATCCAATACGTAGATACGGTCTTAAGGATACTCACCCAAATGTGCTTCTCTGGGGGTGGTGTCAGCTTAGTCACTGGGAGATATGACGTGGTGGGTCCTGACGCTGTGCATCATTTAAAGGCACAGCCAGTGTGCGAGCCTGCATGGAAAACAGTACTCCGTGTTTCAGTGCGCATCGTAGAATACCAATCATAGAAGGGTTGAAGTACACCTCGTCTCTTTTAGGAGAAAAGAAGAACTGTGTAAACATGTACATGCTGCATTCAAAGAACAGGAAATCACGTCTTTCGAGATGACTGCAAGGCCATGACTGCAGATATGTTGAATTAAGTGATCAAATCCTGTCTTCTGTGGGAAAGATATTTTATATATTCAAGGGCGAGACAGGGAGCCGTTGTTTTTGTCATAGTTCCAGACGTTTCTCTGAAGCGCCCTCATGCTGGGAAGTCAGGATTGGTTCTCAACAGATTTGTATAATTATTTCACATTTTGTCTGAACACAGAAGAGATTATTTCCTTAATAATTAGATTCAGGAAACCATTTAAAGAGGTTTTCAGTAGTGATTTTCATTAAAGCCGAGCCTCCTCCGCCTGTGTTTTGATGACTGCGTCTCAGGTCGCCTATTTTCATTTCCTCGCTCGTCGCTCCTCCGTATCGCCGGAAGTTGATTTGTCTGCGCCATCTTGAGTAGCGCCCATGGCTCTTATTTCTGCCAGAGGACCGAGGAGCGATAACCGAGGAACCACCAGACCATCCTCCGGTGAAATCCTCAGACACTCGCCCCGCCCCCTTACTGTGTATCGCTCACTGATTGGACGAGGCAGCGCATGCACTGATCTGATGCTTCTTGATATGAGAGCCGTTTCCAGCGGAGTGAAGAAAACACATGAACCTCACGGGACTCACTCCTCAGTTTATAGTACTGCGTTTTGTTTAAATTCATGTTTCATTTAGTTACAAATATGTGATATATCTGAACAACAAAGTGGGAGGGACTAAACGCAGGGAAACGACGCAAGGATTCCATTGAATGGACCCGAGATGCAGCCTGTGGTTCACCTGAGGAAGGGACCAGGCGTTGGGATGCTTCTCGTGAGCCGGCCATCAGAGCGCAGTGTGTGCACCATCCTAGAGATTCTCCCCTGGGCGACACACGGGAATATAATGAGCGAGGAGGATGTTTCCCTCACAGCAGGCAGCACTTCCAGTGACTGCAACCTGCTGGCTCTCGTTTCCTCTGCAGAGTTCTGGCCTTTATAAGCTGCCTTTTCCCCTTCCTACAAAGTTGCTTGTCGTATTGGGCAGCACATCAATCGCATCACATGGTCCGGTGATTGAGGTTAAAATTAGAAATCTCTCAGTAGAGCAGGCGGGTGGGCGGGACGTTGTTGCGTTTCCTGAACCCCATTCATCTCCTCCAGAGGATACCAGTGTGGGAAATCAATCGTTAGAGCTTGGAGAAGACGGGGGAATCGTTTTATCGTCTCCTCCAGACCTCAGACTGTGGATTTACAAACGCCTTCTGTGATATCTGTCTATCCTTTTCCTCAAGACTTGCTGCATGTGGATGAAATGCTGCTCTGAGGGTCGTCATTGTGATCAGGAGTGGTATTAAGCCAAAGGTATACAAATACAAATAACTGTTGACAGTACAGCCAGCAGCCCCGTTAGCTTAGCATAGCTTAGCATAAAGACTGACTTATCCGGACAAATGTCAAAACAACCCTGGGTTTACCTCCTTTGTTTAAAAGGACACGACTTAAATTACACTTGAATCCCTAACAGGACAAGCAGCCAAATATCAATGCATGTGTTTTTACCATTTGTATTTTGCTGAACTCGCAGAACGTCAACCTCTAGGGTCCTTCACAGAAGCAACATGGCTGCAAAGGAGGGATATTATACTATTCAAGGGTTATTATGTGTAAAAAAATCATATGTATAATATTCATTTCATTAGCCGTCAACACAGCTTGGTAGGAATATTGTCTTTTTACAGTAAAAAGGCAAAGGGTGTATTCTTATAGTTCCCCTGTTTTAAGTCTTTGTGCTAAGCTAACCATCTGCCGCCTCAGCTTTGTGTTGAAAATAGAGACACGAGCGCGGCATCAATCTTCTTATCCAACTCTCCCACGGAAAGCAAATAAGCGGATTTCCCTAAATGTCAAACTATCCCTTTGAACCGCACAAAGGGTGTCCATCACAATAAAGCTCGATCACTCCATCGGTCAGAAAGCAAATGAACCCGACACTCAAACATCTACCACCGGTGTCCACTGGAAGGCTCGGCAGGTGCTCGGTCTCCATTTACATAAATTACGTACTTTCCAAAGGCTCCGGTCACCGCCTTGCTTTGAACAGTGTGCTGCAACATTTGACCTAATTGTGACTTTGAAGATGGTTTATTTTGTAATGTGAGAGAAACGACCCTTAAGCCTCTGCAGCATGGACATGGGTCGTCCTTGATTACTCAAACCTCAGCACACAGAGCAGCCGCACCTGTTTAAACATTGAAGGCACGAATAATAAGGTCACTGCCGCCCTTCTATCTGAACACACAAGCCGGTATAAATATACCCTATTGATGAGAACATTCACGTTGAGAAAGGCACAGATGGAGGCTTACGCAAGAGGGCACACGGCCGCTTTCAAATGATAACAAACCGCTGCTCAAAGACACCGGTTATTGTCCATTGCTTTAGAGCCACAACAATGTGTTCTCTTGAGCTCAAAAAGAGTCGGTGCAGAGGTGCAACATCAGCACATCTGCATAAGCAGTTCCTATTGGAGAGCAGCTGCAACAACACTGCAGAGGAGAGTTCACTGTTGGTCACACGGGGAGGGGACAGATGCATGAAGAGGATTTAAACCTGGATCGTGAGTTACTGGGCAAACAGCTCACTGCGTTATGCAGCACCAGTCCATAGTGTCTATTTTTAAACTACAGGTCAGCGATGTGTGCCGAAAGAAAAGGATTGGTTGTAGCTTTTTCTCTGTCGTTTTGATAGCTTTGGCTTTTCACTTAAGTAATTGGTTGGATCTCATAATGTGGAACAGTCGTACAATTCCCTGGACATCTTTAAAAACTCACCTGTTCATGGCCTTTGAGCCCTAACCCATCACAGCCGGCTTCCACCCCTACTGCTATTTATCAATGTGTTACTTTATTATTTGCCCCTTTTGTTTGTTTGTTTGTTTGTTTGTTTGTTTGTTCAGCATGTAAAGCGGCCTTGGGTTCATACAGGTTGTAATTGGAGACGAGCTGCAATAGCACAACCCAAGTCATAATTAATCATAGTTTGTTTGACGCCGTGTTTTCCACTCATGACTTTCCCCCGTCTCTCTGCAGGGGAGAAATGGTGGCTGATGGATTCGGGGATCCTCAACATCACCAACATCGAGTTTGCGGACCGTGGGAAGTACACCTGCATGGCGTCCAACGCTCTGGGCAGCTCCAACTGCACGGTGACGCTGCGTGTGGTCATCACTAACGGCGACATGGGCGTGTACTACATGGTGGTGTGCTTGGTGACCTTCACCATCATCATGGCCCTGAACATCACGCGCCTCTGCATGATGAGCAGCCACCTGAAGAAGACGGAGAAAGCCATCAACGAGTTCTTCCGCACCGAGGGCGCCGAGAAGCTTCAGAAGGCCTTCGAGATCGCCAAGCGGATCCCCATCATCACCTCGGCCAAGACGCTGGAGCTGGCCAAGGTCACACAGTTTAAAACCATGGAGTTTGCGCGGTACATCGAGGAGCTGGCGCGCAGCATCCCCCTGCCGCCGCTCATCATGAACTGCCGCACCTTCATGGAGGAGATACTGGAGGTGGTGGGGGTGGACGAGATGAGGCACACCTTCCTCAGACAGTCGCCCGAGGGGTGCCGCGAGATCGTCACCAGGAGCATCGGGGCGAGGGACGTGTTCACCATCCTGCAGGAGAGGGAGCGAGGGCGAGAGAGGGAGCGCAGCGAATCGCCCGCCGCCGACTCGGACAACTCGTCGGTCCACGAGCAGCCGCAGCACATCGCCATCCAGGTGTCGGTGCACCCGCAGCTCGCCATCGAAGGTTGCTGCAGCATCGAGGCTCCTCCCCCTCAGCCAGAGACCACGCCCTCATCGCCCCCCCCCCTCTTCCCCACCTCCACTCCCTCCTCTGGAACAGGAGGAGGAGGAGGAGCCGGAGCTGGAGCCGGAGGCAGCAGTAGAGCAGGAAGTAGAGCAGGAAGTCAAGCAGGCAGTAGAGCAGGAAGTAGAGCAGGAAGTCAAGCAGGCAGTAGAGCAGGCAGTAGAGCAGGAAGTCAAGCAGGCAGTAGAGCAGGAAGTAGAGCAGGAAGTGGAGCAGGAAGTGGAGCAGGAAGTGGAGCAGGAAGTGGAACAGGCAGAGTCCGAACCCATAGACGACAGTAAACCCGCCCCCTGCCAGGTGTTCTACGAGAGCCACGTGTGACGAGACAAACGAACCCTTGAGGAGCGAAGAGTTATCCTGCTATGCATTTCCAAGGTCAAAGGTCAAATAAACAATCACATTTGTATCCATCTTTCCTGAACGAAACAATCCTGGAACCTTTGTAGGCGACTGAGAAAAGACACTTTAGCGGGTTCCCTCTCTGGACTCTCATGCTTGAATGTACATGGCAATATTATTAATGTGATAAGCAGCGAAATGTAAAGCATCATGTGATTTTCATAGCTCAGATTTGATGATTTCTTTTCGGTTTTTAGTTTCTGACAATCCGAGGGGTTTTATGACTTACTCCAGAGAACTGCCTCAAGCTGGTCTTCGTGCCGTTTCCTCAAACCGTGAACACTACGCTTCTTTAATCCGCTCCAGAATCACATCCGGCTTCTGCAGAGCTACAGCTGACCTGCTGTTAGCGAACAACGTCCTGCTCGAATAGAGATGCATGCTCGGTCCCTACTTCACGATTGTACGGCCGACTGTGTCGCGACAAAACAAACGAGTACGCCAGGTTAATCTACGTGTGTACAGTATATTACAGGACGGGTCACACACACCTCTGGGTAGAGTTTTTGTGTTTTAACTGAAATATTTCTAATAGTATTACCCACTGTGGTGTGATTTTGTTTCTCAGCTAGCAGTTTTAATTTAAATATCTTTTCCTCCGCTTTGTGCCGTTTTTAATTTTTAATTTATTTAATTCCCGACCTGCTCTCGGCACCTTCTTGCTTCTGCAGAGGCTTTACGCATGTGAACGTGGACGTTGGGACTGAAAGGTCCTTCTTCCTTTGCTTGGAGAGGAGCTGGACGTGTTCTGCTTTTACTGGTGCTCTTAAAGATGGCTCTTCTTTTGTAGTGGATTAAATGAAAGTGCTGTGTTAAAAAAGACATTGGTATTTTTTTTATGCCCAGACATAAACACAGCTTCATCTACTATCATGGCTCATCGAGGGAATTCATCTGCTTTTACTACGACCATACGTGTTAAAACTTGAACTGAGGTAAGTCTCATTCAGAGGGGCTTTAGACAAAGTAGTTTAAAAACCCTTCTGTCTTTAAAAAGTCAAATAAAATCCAGTCCCAAATCTAACAAATCATACACAAAAATCCTCATAACTCCAATACTTTTCTTGAGAATCATCACGGTTTTGAAGTTACTATCAAAGTAATGATTATAATGACCTGTTCTTCCATGAGTACACGGCAAACAGGAACTGCTTATAGCTAATTCTGCTTACTTAACGCGGTGCCAATCTGCCAAAAATATATATATATAGAAGATAATAACATTATTTAAGCCAGCCGATACACAAGGTGTTTACAGAGCTCGATATCTTCCATTGTCTGTCTCCGTTTGCAGGAGAAAAGAGCAAAAGGACAGAAAGTGTCCTAAAACTCGACACCTTTGCTTTGTTCATGCAGGAAGCTCTGTATATTAACCAGTACAACAGCTGTGATACCACTTGCAACCAGGCAATTTACAGTATAACAAATACACCCCGTTTTAATAAAAAATACTTAACAAAACATTTCCATAACTTTGTCAACAAAGCAGTTAAAAAGGGTGATATTTATGAGCCAGCAGACACACAGGCAAGTGTCCGGTTCCGACGGCCATGAATGATAGATGTTCTGTAACGGGGCACGAGGAGAAGACATGAAGCAGTCTCTCTCTCTCTCAGCCACTGTTGTGTCTCCGAGCTTCTTTTAAACTCTGAAAACCAAAGGCTGCTCTCAACAAAGGCTGCTCTGTGTTGGGGAAGTGGAGGGCCCCCATCGCCTCCCCCAGACTCGGCTCAAAATCCACCCCCCCCCCCTCACCCAACAGTAAATCCACTGTTAACTCGAATGGTGATGCAGACAGACACTGCACTGTTAAGCTGTCTAAGCAGCAAGACAACAACCAGACCACACAGTGAGGGGCACTGGAGGTATGGGCACAGAAGGGGCAGCAGTAAATCAACTGGACTCGAGTTGTGAAATTAATGATTAGTAGAGCTTTGATGCCCCCTACAGGAGGTCACGACTAGGACTGGGACTCTCGACCGGCCAGCCTCGGTACCGTAAGTAAGGTGTTTGTTTGCATAGCCATTACATCGAGGGACTTCCATGATACAGATTTGACAAATATTGGTCAAAATCAAAGCGTTTATTTGAGACGGAAAAAAACCTAGTGTGATGCAAATAAGTGTGTAGCTTCGAGACTTAATTTTGTTTATTTTTGATTGAGTGTAAGAACAATAATTTACAGTTTGAAAATAAAACACGACTAAAATGTCCACTTACTTGTTCCTGAGCTTTTGGTTGGTTAACAAGGTGCTTTTAAAACGTCTCCCGCATTCATTCTTGACCCTAGAAACAACAACACTGAACATTGTATCTGTTGATGAAGACGTCGAGATGGGGGGGGAAATAATTTGAAAAAATACATGATTATATTCTTTAAAGTCAGGAAAACAAACATGTCATTTTCGTCGTGTTATTGAAACATGGAGATCTTGTTCTTACAGGGATGAAACATTGTAATAAACCAAGAAAAATAGACTCTTATATGCGTGTTTTTTGAATGGAGATTGGTTAACCTAACGTTGTATATGCTCCGACCGTCCACACTCACAACAACGGCCTATACAGACGTAAATAAACCATAGAAATAAACCAGCGACTGTATTCGCCGCCATGACCAGAGATGGGGTCGTTACTAAAAAAAGTAATCTAGAGCCGGGACTCGATTAAAAAAATTAATCTAATTAATTACAGGCTTTGTAATTAATTAATCGAAATTAATCGCATTTTTAATCAAATATACATATTTGACCTGAGAACAGTGAGAAGCCATTTTCACATGGATTTGACTCCAGGTGGTCTACAGTCGAGTGCAGTCCAGTGAGCCAGGGAGTTGGTTATTTTCTCAGACGTGGACTTACTTATCCTGGCCCTGAAACCAGTCATCTGGTTGAGTGTGGGTTGGGTCAGGGTGTGGTTCCTTGCACTCGGAGTCGGGCTAACGTCCACGCTAGGTGCTACATGCTTTGCATTTAGGTGATACTTTAGGCTTGATGTGCTGCGGTGATATGCAAATTCTTTTTTGCATAATTTGCACACAACCGTGCTCTTATCGACGCTTCCATCCGTCCGTTTTTTTAAAACAAAATGTCCCATCCACGGGGCCGACCAAAGCGGTCTCATCAGCTTGTTCGTTCATGTTTGACTATTGTTCACCGTGGTTTGTTGTTGTTTGAAGTCCCATGCTGAAGTCATGAACGTTAGTTGGTGCTCCAGTATAATCGGTACGCCTGAAACTCATCCAGTGAGAAACGTTCCGCTGTGCAAAAATAAGTGCGATTAAAATGCGTTAATTTTTGTGTAATTAATTAATCTGAATTAACGCGTTAAAGTCCCGGCCCTAAATATTACATATTACTTTAAAAAAAAAAAAAGTAATATATTACACTACTTCGTTACTATCTACATAAAGTAATTAGTTACTTTACTCGCAGGGCCGGCCCGCCCCTCCCTGCAGGCAGATCATGCAGACTGCTAAAGTTTCAAATGTTCTCTTTAGTTCAGTTTCCATTGTCGCATAAGACTGATCCAGATAGCTCCTGAATGTTTTCCTATCTGACCGTGGCTGTCCTCTGTCTCCTGCTATCTGACCGTGGCTGTCCTCTGTCTCCTGCTATCTGACCATGGCTGTCCTCCGTCTCCTGCTATCTGTATATTTTGCGCAGTCTATCTCTGCTCACGCTGTTGCGTCAGCGTGTTCTCCTGCGTGTTGGCCATGTGTTGCACTGGAGCCAGACTGGAGCACACCGCAAAGACTTCAGCCGAGCACGTACGAACTGCGCATGCGTGAGTGCGTGGCAATAACTCTCCTTACCAGCAGCCGGCGGTAGTGTGTATTAGTCATTCAAAACAGGCAACAACCGGAAAACAGAGAAGAAGAACAGACTACGTGTGTGATATAAATAAACAACAGCTATGTGCGTTAGCTTCACCTTAGCATGTGTTCTTTGCAGGTGTTTGTTGAGGTTTGATCATGACTGATTTTAGAAAGTAACGAAGTAACGCGTGTCGGGCAATGTTAGTAACTGTAGTGTGATTACTGAATTATAAAAGTAGCGCGTTACACTACTCCGTTACCGACAAAGTAATATTATTACAGTAACGCGTTGCACCCAACTCTGGACAGGCAGTCTGTGGTTTGTACTTTTGTCTAGTTTATGAACAGATATGAGGAGCTGTGAGCTCTGAGTGGGTTTTGTGGTTCGCATTGAAGAAGATGACGCCTACACTGCGTTACTATAGTTACTGCCCCAGCAACTAAACTGTAATGGAAAGGCGGCATAAAGTGAGCCTGGCCTACCAAGGCCTAACTACACCGTACGAGGTCCTGCAGTGGAAATGCGCCATTATGTAAACGGTGAAGAATTCAGAGAAGCAGAGCTGTGGAGAAACAAAAAAAAGCACGACGACCACCACCTGTGCAACTTCAATCTTTTTGTTCCTTTTAATTTAAAACAAAATTTAATCTTTACACAATCAATGTAATCATACATACATTTCTTCATAATAATGCACAGCTCTATCGACACTACCCATACATTTAAAAAAAAAAAAAAGGAGAAAAACATCGAGATCAGTATGAAATACAATGTTAGGCACCACCACTGGTTAACAAAGACGATGCTCTGCCGCCCGTCACAAGAACACAGGATGAACCCGACCTTCCTCACACACACTCTCACACACACACACTACTGCCACCACTCTACAGGTAAAGTGCTGCCGCTTGTCCCCGCTTCACCACCGTCTCTCCATCTCCCTTCATCGTTTGTAAAAGGATCACAACATGTTCTGAGGACATGGAGGGGAAGGTTGGTGGGGGTAGCAGGTGGGTTTTTAGGGATCATGTATGGGTGTGAAAGCCATACAAAACAACCGTTGCCAGGCACTTGGCAGATGTTGCGAGATCGGACAAGATTTAGCACAACCTGCTGTAACGAAAAGCAGCGTGCAGGTGGAGCCGTTTGTGTGATTTGCAGTAAATTACATTACTTATTTTGAGTTAAAGAGTCCATTCCTGTCTTTGGAATCAGCGGTTAAACTCTTTTTTATATTATTATGATTCCAAAAAGTGTGTTTTTGACTTATGGAAACAAAATAACAATTAAAAACATTACGGTGGGTTATTTTTTACAACAATTGGGCTTGTGTTCTTACTAATCAAATACATATTAGTGGTTTAGTGACATTTGATTTCCTTTTGTCCTTCAAGCCTCACACTGATCGGCAGCGACAAACACACACACACACACAACTGGATCTGTAAAGAAAACACACTCATGAAGGTCTTTTTCTCCACGTTTATCCTTCTGAAATTGAACATTTTGTTCTTGAAATACAGAACCCATCTCACACACACCCATCTCTCACACACCCATCTCTCTCACACACACACACACACACACACACACACACACACACACACACACACACACACACACACACACACACACACACACACACACACACACACACACACACACACACACACACACACACACACACACACACACACACACACACACACACACACGTTAAAGCCATCTCATTTTGACTTACGTTCACCCGGGGGAAGCAGCCATGCACAACGCCACGTTTGGGGGTGAGGAGCAGGTGCTGGAATGTAGTGGCGGTAAAATACACACACACACACACACACACACACACTTAAATCACAGGTTAACAATGCATTTCTCTGCAGGACGGACATGTGTGGTGTGTGTGCAAGGGGGGGGGGGGGGGGGGGGGGTGAGGAAAGTGAGTTCTATTCTTAGAAGCCTGGAGGTGTCGAGGTTTCTCATCGCGTCCCTCAGCGGCGGTTCATTCTGACCTTTGACCCCCAGCCAGGCGACAGGACACAGGACGGGTGAGGCACGTGGGGGGTGCAGAGGGGTGTGTGTTACAGGTGAAGAGAGAGCATGCAGGTGTGAGGTGTCTGCAAGTGCAAAAGTGTTGCGATGTGTGTGTAGAAAGTGCATTCCTCGTGTGTGTGTGTGTGTGTGTTTTCAGCAGCCGCTATGATAACAACAAAGTCTTTTATCACGTTTCCTCTCCCTCTCATGGCCTGCAAGTCTCTGTGGAGGGCACGCTCCGTCCGCCAGGTTCTACAAAGCTGGAAACTAAACATGGAAACAAAACGGGGTCCGAATGTCAGCGATTGGAGCCGTCCAGGAGGTGCACTTCCTCCTCGCTGTCGTCGCCCCCCCGGCCGTCCTGGAAGGAGCCGATCAGTTGAACATGATGGACCCGGGATCTTGGTCTGCCATTTGAGCCATGTGACGCAGGATATCTTTTTTTGTGATAATACCAAGAAGCCGTCTGCAGAGAGAGACAAAGGGAAGGAGGAAGAAGTTTAGAGAAGTGAGGAAGAGGAGGAGGTTTGGAGTGAAGGAGAGAAAACAACGTCATGTTTTTGTTGGCGAGGAACTGTCCAATCAGGGAGCTTTGTAACGGCTCTTATGGTTAATGATCACAAGCCAACAAAAACACGAGTCCCTGAGGAGATAAAAGTCAGCAGGAGGACAGGAAGTGAGCAAGCAGGTCTGAAACAGCACCCGACTGTCAGAGAGCAGGGTGTCGTTTCAGACGCTGCCGCCACTGTTTTATGTCATCGCTCCTAAAAGCTGGTGAGAAGGAACAACTGGATCCTACAAGGAGACAGGAAGTAGTGAACAGGAAGTGGAGAGTAGAAATGAAAATAACGAGAAAACCTAACAATATGCTGAAAAGTACATTCTATACATTATTTTTTTCTGCAGACCCTATTTCATTGTCATGTTACATTAATGATGGTATTCTATGTGTATGAAAGGAGCTTTACTAAGACTTATTTTCTAGATACATGTAGGACTGGTGGAGACTGCCCTGGTGGGACAATCAACATTTCCATAGTGACGGGTCCTTCTTCTCCCTCTACGTGAGAGTAGATGAACCTGATGGACCCAACTACAATGAGACCGGGTCTGACTCGGACGTTTCTAAATATTCAGTTAGTGCTGATTTAGGAACACATCGCAGGTTAGGGTTAACCTAATAGCTCTGAATCTCCAGCTGTTTAAAGTGATTGAAGAGGGAGGACAAGCTCAGGTTTGTTTTAATATGGACTCAGAGTTTATGTATTACTCACATTAGCTTCATTTGAACTCTATAAGTGTAAACAAAATGAGTGAAAGGAAAAGTTTGAGATGCCCGTGGAGGGTCAGAGCTCCTGAGCAGCAGTGACCGATGCCGTCTCGCTCGTATAAAAGCATAGAAATAAACAATAGCAGATGTAGAAGCTCGGGATACCTGGAGCAGATCAGACTGTATAAAGGGTCCGGGGGGGGGGGGGGGGGCAATGTTCCTGTGAGCCAGCCGTGTCCAGAGACGTCTTGTTTTCAGCCTGTCAAATATATCTGTTTATATCATTTTAAGTTAGTATCTTTTGGTTTAGGACTTACACAACAAGACATTTAAAGACATCTACTCATAGTTTGAGCAACGAGGATGAACACTTTTCACTCAAGAAACTGCAGTTATCTATCATTTAAAGAATTATTGAATTGCAGCCTTACTGAAGTTAAACCTGGACACACGATTTATACAATGATTCCTTGATAATGAGTGTGCTGAATATGCGCTCAGTACTCAAAAGAGCATCCATTTTGTTTATAAGACACATTGAGTGTCCTGCCCACGGACCCAGCTGGCTAAGAGGAAACATTGGCAGGTTAATAACAGGATTAGTAATGACTTCATCAAGGTCTTTCTATCACCACACGCTAACTACAGCTCTACCGGAAGCAATCAACACACTGCACTACAGAACGAGGGGAGATACCCTCCTCTCCCTCCCTGCTGAGAACACACACCACCCACTAAGGATATTGAAACAGAGTCCTAGCTACTCGCCAAGTGGTTGTTACGGTCTGATGTCTTCGCTCTGTGGAGACCCGGGGAAACGGTGGGGTCGAGAGGGAGGGGTTTAAAACAGAAGAAAAAAGCACACGTTAATGAGGGTAGAATATCGAGGGTGGGTGTATTGTTGTGAGAGGGAGGTGGGAAACACTTAACAGGCATCATGGTTACATGACTGCACACATGCTGAGAAACTGTACAGCATGTGCTCCAAATCAAACCATCAGCTGCGACGTAGTGACTGCAGAGGAGCAATGTGATGAACATCTTATCAAGGTGCGAGCATGACACAGCGCGGCAGGGATGCACAGCTGCATTCTGGGAATCTACCGACCCTTTCAGACATGGAGGCAGGTACTGCTGGCTTCTGCTAAGCTAGGCTTTGATATGGATTGGGGAGTGAGTCGTAAGGGTTTATTACATCTCACAAATGTTCGCATTGTAGAGGAATATCTCCGAACACAAATGTTTCCCTTTTTCTAACATTAAAAGTAATTAACAATATATTAAAGTGGCTTGAAAGTAAAGCATCAAAGATTTTTTTTGACCTTGACCTGGTTGAAATTTAAAGTTTGGAAGAAGGCACGCATTTCAAACCCCCTGAGCTAAGGCTAAGAATCTTTACGGACATGCTACAAGGTCCTACCTGGGGGTCAGGGAGTGCTTCAAGACTTTTAACATGAACACGTTACATATCCAGCATATTCCCGTAACGGATCACACGTCTGAAAGGGGCTCGAGAGGGGTGTAGGTGACAGTTCCCAAAGAGGTCCGACATTACAGGACGCAGAAAAAAAAACACTTATTTGACGGCAAAACTCATAAAAAGCCGCCACAGGCGATGAAGATGAAGATGGTGTTTCTACAGAGGTTTCTCTAGGATGAGGCGTTCGAGGAAACTCCACACCAAACTGTACCCACAAACAAACACGGTGCCAACAGTGAGTACAAGAAGAACAAGAGGAGGAGGAGGAGGAGGAAGGCTTAATGCTTAGCCGGGAACTGTCAACATTCTTTCATGCAGCCCTCGTAAGAGGCGGAGCCTAAGAGACAGGTGCGAAGAGTGTGTAAGGGGTCACATGTGTAAAGGGGCGGGGCTAGTCACCAGGGGCTCCGTGTTCTGCTTGAGCTCCTCCAGATGCTCTAATATATTCTTCTTTGTGATGATGCCCAAAACATTCCTGAAACACACACCCGTTACTCGGTAAACTGCCCAAAAACAACATAAACAACAACAGATACATCCAAAACAAAAAACAGAAGAGAGACAGAGAGAGAACAGACAGCAGCAGCACAACAACATACATAACAGGGTGTAACTTAAAATAATACACAGATAACTCAACGATAACATCAAGTAGGAATTAAGATTTAACAACTTAAATGACACAAACAAACAAGTTATGATGGACAGTGTCTGTAGTGGGTCATTATAATAAACATGTAGTCTATTGTAAGTCCATCTACTGTATGCCGTCTATACTTCCTGCAGCAACAAATGGGTATTAATGCATTTTTAAATAGTCCCCAATTAAAACACGCTGCTGTTTAAGAAAAAAACAAAAACGATTGACCTACTTTCATGAGCTTTGTAAACATGAACTACACATATCGAACAATACCAGCTGTATCCTTTAAAACACTGCTGCACAGCTCCTCTCACAGCCAACTGAGAGAAGAGATCTGTACATCGAGGGATATTAAACACAATGCTTCTTGTTATTCATACATCACACCAGCAGGGGGCTCTCTCTCTTCAGAGCACACACAAAGCGCCTTTATTGACTGCTTCCCGACATGATACCTGTTGTGCAGCTGTAGTTAGTTTCCTCAGCAGGAGAACACCTGTTATTGCTCAGGGGGGGGGAAAGGAGGTGCAGCACAGCATTAGGCCATGCAGATTACAGGGAGGGTCCCAGATTTCAGAGCCCATGTAACAACGGCAGTGTTTACATGTGTTGACTTCAGACGCGCGAGTCAAACAGAACCAGGGAGAAGGACGCGAGAAGGACTCTCCTTCTGTCCTTACAACACATCCTTCCTCACAATATTTCATTTCCTACTTACCCGTTGTGAGTGACCAGGCACTGGCGCAGGCCCAGCTTCCTGAAGATGTCCACCACGATCTCCATGGGGGTGTGGTCGGTGACGGTGAAGGGGCTCATGTCCAGGATGGAGCGCAGCTTGAGGGGTCGCGGGCTGTCGGCCGGCAGGGTGGGGGCGTGCTGCGTGAAGTAAACCCTGGAGTTCAGCATGATGCCCTCCTGCTTACGACGAGCGTTTTCTGTGGAGAAAGGAACAGGAAAATACATTATAATTAAAATATTTAAAAAAGTTATTACACATTCAGAACCATTTTGAGTTCAACGTCTTACTTTAACTTCCTGTTGGAACAATGGGTTATTGCATCTAATTACCACAAAAGAAACATATATCACAACTTCCATTGAATTATGTGTGTATTCAAATGAAATGGCATTATGTGCTAGGGCTGTGCAATTAATCGTATTTTAATTTCGATAAAGCGATTATTATTATTTAAAAAAAAAAGAAAAAAAGTTTTAATTATTTATTTTATTGGTTTTTCGGTTGAATTATACTTAACGTTCAGGGTGATGATATAGTCTACATGCTTTATAAACAGTCAAAACAGGAACAATTGATTTGAAGACTCTTTCTGTTCTGACACTTCCACCGAAATGAGAGTCAAAGAGAGAGTTTGTTTACCGATAGCGATGGTGATGTCCCGTCGCAGAGCGAAGCCCACCAGCCTCTGGGACTCCTTGGACACGATGACAGGGAAACCGTTATAGCTGGTCTCGTTGATGGTGCTCTGCAGCTCCTCCACCGTCAGGTCGTCCTGTGTCAGCACGGCGAGCGGGGGGTCGCTGCGCCGCGGCCGCATCACGTCACTGGCCAGCGTCACGTGGGTGAACTCCTCTTTGGCGTCCAGGAAGGGGTAACCGTTCAGACGGATGTGCGCCTCGTAGATTCCCTGGCGACCAAACGCGTCGCCCACCCACTTGCTGGTCATGACGGCGGCCATGAGGGGGACGATGTACTCCAACCCCCCCGTCAGCTCGAACACGATGACCACCAGAGAGACGGTCATACGGGTCACACCGCCTGGAGAGATAGAAGGGTAAGAAAATAACATCCAGACACAAACTTGCACTATCACTCAGTTTTCTGCTGACTCACCCAGACATGCGGCGGCCCCCACCATGGCGTAGAGCCCCGGCGTGATGCAGTCGGCCCCCACCTCGCACCACTCTTTGAACAGGAACCAGTCGTGGTGATAATACGCCAGCTGCTCCACGGCGATGCCAACGATCCGCCCTGCGATCGCCCCGATGGCCATGCTGGGGATGAACAGCCCCGACGGTACCTGAGGGGGGGGGGGGGGGGGGACAGGAAGTGGGTTTAGGGTTAGGTAAACATTTGACAGTATGAAGTTGACTTTTGATTGTGTTCTGGATTTATGTTTCAGTATTTGCAAGCAACTGTGACAAAAAGAATATTGCTTTTATTTGACTTTTTTTAGGGTTATTTTTTTTGTATTTGTTGTTATTTTTAGGCATAATAAATAATTTACTTCTTTGCTTTACTGTACTTCTTTGCTCTTCTTTGCTTTACTGTACTTCTTTGCTTTACTGTACTTCTTTGCTTACGTGCTATCAACACCTCGAGGGCTCACCTTGAGTCCAAAGGTGAATATGGTCATGATGATCTTGAAGACGAGGGCCAGGCAGAGCTGCCAAATGGCGGCGTAGACCCCGGGCCCCGCGGGGCGGTTGGGGTTGTCGTTGAACGCCTTGCTGCCGTTCATCTGGCTGCGGTACTGGCAGAGCTGCGAGGACTCCAGCGGGCCGCAGTCTGTGAACAGCTCCTTTATCAACTCGCTGGTGTTCTGACGCGTGTACGGGTTGGGGAAAGCAAACACAGCGGTGACGGCTGTTACCAAGATCACCTCCAACACCGGGTACTTTCCTGAAGAGAGGGGAGATGCAACACGTCAGGATGTAGGAGTCTTAAAGCATGACAGCTGTACTTTTTCAAATATTCGTTTAACAAAGACTTCCCCTTTCCAAGCCTCAAGGATCCTTCTTCTGCCACCAACACCTCATTTGAATGTTTAGTAAGATTATTAGATTTTTTGATACAACTGATGTTTTAACACTAGAACCGCCAGAGGTCGCTGTATACCTAAAACCGCCAACGGGTCAAATGTATATTGATTTTCAAGGTACAATGTTCTTTTATTGATCATACAGAACAGTGAGTTTTGATCGCACAGAGATGAGACTTATACCAATAGAATCTGTGGACTCTCAGCTTTTCATATGATATAGTTTGTGCAGATAGCATGAAGTATAAAATATCGCTACCAGTGCCGATTTAAACGCTTGTTGTTAGACTCAATCTATCTCTCTATCTATAAGGAACCGCAGTAGACAAAAGGCGTTGCTATAGCAACACGTCATGTTTACGCTACATTTTCTATGAGGTAAATATTACCCGCTGGTGGATATGGGTATAAATGGCATTTCTTTTGGCGATTTTTTCAATCTGACTTCATATTGATAATTTTTAACAACAGAGGGTGCTACATAACACACTTTCAGGAAAAGTCACGGACTGGGAGACTTTAATATTTCATTGAAAAAAAGTTACATACAATCAAAAAACAGCTGTGGGTAAAATGTACCCGTTGGCGGTTCTAGTGTTAGTGGACTGAAGGGAGTGGAAGAACAATCCACTCTGTTACTTAGTCACTTTACGATGCAAATTCGCTATTTTTGAGTGTATTAATTGTATCTTGGGCCGTGTATGGAGAGTGAAATGTTATCTTATTTACCAGTTTAAGACACGTTTCCATCATATGTAAATGTAATGGACAATAAAGTATTCTGAATCTGAATGTCGTTCCATTTTAATCAAGAGATGGCACTTTACTGCCAATATTTCCAACACTCGACAACCAAAACAACCTAGATTGATACATCACTGCAGGTAAGAGGAAGATATTGTTCAATAATAAGGTGAACCGTCTCTTTATTGTTTTTAAATAGCTGCTTGCGAGATAATTTAGTAATCCATCTCTCTACTCCGACGATAAAGCTGTCATCGTGAACCTTTTCATCTCCCAGACAGCCCATCATATCAAACATCTACCTCCACCCGGCCTGGCTGACATATCCACATTTAAAATGTAAGACAGACTACTTGCCGAAGCGCGTGGACTTGCGCCGCCGGCACCAGGCGATGTTGGCCCGGATGAAGAAGGCTCCCCAGAGGCCTCCGAACACCCCCAGCAGGATGAAGGGGATGAGCTCGAACAGGTACCAGGGAGTGTGGTACTCCACGTAGAACAGCACCAGACGGCTGTTCCCAAACGGGTTGATGGAGCGCAGGACGAAGGCAGCCACCAGGGCGGCGAAGAAGGAGCGCCACAACGTCTTGAGAGGGAAGTAGTAGCTCACCTGGAGGAAGGCGTTTCATTGTATTCATTATTCTGTCTTTAACACTGAGCATTGGGATTTTAAGCGTGAAAGAAAAGCTTCAAGGTCCCCTATTATACTGTTTTTCATTACTTTATTATAGGGCTCCAAACACCAAACAGATCATTGCAGCATTACCCATAATCCCCTCTGTTTCAGCCCTGTTTCCAAAGTGCTGATTCTCTGTCTGTTAATTTAGATGAAAATAAGGAGCCCCTCCCCACGCCCCTCTGAGAGACATTTGGTTAGAAAGAACACAATGGTGCTCTACGAGGGTTGGGCGGGGGGGGGGGGGGGGGTTACCTTGGTTAGTGATTGGCTAATGGTTACACAAGCCAAACAATCGTTATGACATCACAAAGTGGCCAAAATCTGATCAGCTCATTTTCAGACGGGTTTTTATAGAAATGGATCAAAAAGTAAGAGAATCTTTGTTCCTGAAACTTTCAGATGTTGATGTATAAAGTAAAGGACATGCAAAAGTGGATTTTGCACAATAGGTGACCTTCAACAGGCGCTTCTGGTGTGTTTTACCTCCTCCAAGCTGAAGAGCACTCCTCCAATCGGGGCTCCAAAAGCAACAGACACCCCGGCCGCCGACGCAGCAGAGAGAACCTGGGAAACAAAACAAACGCACCTCAGCTGAACTTAAAAACACACAGTCATATTATTCATGATAACAGAACACAAGGGGGGGGGGGGCTTAATGCTTATTAGGTAACATCAAGCTGTCTTTGGCTCTTTTCTGCTGTAACAATGTAAATGTCCCCTCTGTGGGACTAATAAAGTTACTCTGATACTTAAAGGCATCTAAGCATGTCCGAAAATGACTGAAACATAACTAAAAACAATGAGTTAAATGTCTCGTCCCTCACCTCTCGTTTCTTTGCCTCGTTCTTGCTGTACTTGGGGAAGAGGTAGGAGAAGATGTTCCCGCAGCAGCAGGCCACGTGCACCAGCGGGCCCTCCTTCCCCAGGCTGAGCCCCGACGCCACGGCCAGCACCAGAGTGACGGTCTTTATCAACAGGGTCCACTTCCCCAGGTAGCCCCGGATAATAAACCCACTGAGGATAGTCTTTATCTGGGGAGAGAGGAGTTATGGATTTATATCACATCATATTTCTCCAGGAGAAGCTTTGTGACATGAAGGCCTGTGTTATACCTCTATCGATGTGACTGTATTGAACAAGTACACTTGATCAAATACAGAACATTAAGGACGACATTTTTTTTGCTTAGGCTGCTTCTCTACCTCCAAATCGTTTCCTTTATTCTCCTTTTGTCACCATCTTTTAAGTCATTTTTCACTACACACAATTGGTATATACAATTATAAACATAATATATATTGGGCTATACAATGCAGTTCCAGCTTTCTTGTTCTCATGGCAACAAAAAAATGAAATGTTGAAAGCTCAGAGGGGGCTCACGTGAACATAGCTTTTTTCACAGTGCGGTCAAACCTCCCTGCTCCCCACTGAAGTAACTATTTGACACCACTTCAAAACATAAAAGGGAACGCATACGAATGAAAACATTACATTACAAGGCTTTCTATTT
Source organism: Pseudochaenichthys georgianus (assembly GCF_902827115.2). Classification (NCBI taxonomy): domain Eukaryota; kingdom Metazoa; phylum Chordata; class Actinopteri; order Perciformes; family Channichthyidae; genus Pseudochaenichthys; species Pseudochaenichthys georgianus. The sequence continues at coordinate 5,962,882 of NC_047520.1, read as the reverse complement.
AATGTGCCACTTCCAGTTTCTTAATCCTGATGCAAATTGATCGGACGTGAGAAAATGAGAGCCGAGGGATAAAAGGGAACGTCGATAATCTGCAGAAATCCTACAAAAGCACAATCACTCGCTCTGAAACAGAGAGACCGCTGCTGACCTCATTAGCTGGATACAACTTCAGGCTATGAGCTTCATCTTTTACAAATTGAATAACTGTCAAAAATCTCTTGGATGTTGGAGTTCCCTTTGAGAACTTCAATGCAGCACCCAGAGGTTTCAAAACTATCCCTGCCTGCATGCAGCCGGTTCTCCTCACCTCAGGTAAAGTGTTTCATACGAGATATTCTCCTCACCTCAGGTAAGGTGTTTCGTACAGTAAGAGATATTCTCCTCACCTCAGGTAAAGTGTTTCGTAAGAGATATTCTCCTCACCTCAGGGATCCCCGAGCCGCAGGCGTAGGGAGCGAACACTTTGACCAGACAGACGGCCAGGGTGGCGAAGGACAGCGCCCAGTAAGTGTACATGAAGTAGTTCATGATGTACGAGCCGGGCCCCTGCAGAGGAAGGAAGAGAGGCGACACCGTGAGAATCTTAGGAGGATCAGCACACATGTGTGGATGTGGCTGAGAGTCTGAAACAAGGCATGTGTGTCTGCATAGAACTATCTTTGTACACTGTTTTACATTTTGCTCACTCATTACTTTTGATGCTTGTTTTTTTAACATGGGAGTTTATTGCAATTAAATCACAATCAATACTTCCTGCATTACTTTGGTAGCCTAGCAGCAAAGGGAAGGATGCTGCCCACACAATTCATTTCCTGAAGCCTCATGAAGAACATGACAAAGATTTGATGAAGACATCATCCCAGCCCTCTGTGGATGTGGTGTCTGGCTCAAGTCATTTCTTTGCAATTACTTTTTTAGCAGCTACACTCAATAGTCCCAAAAATCATTTGTTTAATATTTAAGGATGTGCAATGTGGAAGCCCAACAAGGAGTTCATTCTTTTAATAGTCTGTTTTTATCTTATTCTACATCATGTAAATACTTATTTCTGCATTTACTTGCACATTGGTCACTTGTAACATTCTCTTGCTCTATTTTCATTGTTAATGTGTGTTTACGTTGCATTGTTGGAAGAGCCCGGGCCTTTCCATTGCCAAAACTACATATATATAGATAATGTGAATGGACAGTTGTCCCCCAGCATGTTCCTGTGTCAGCTACCTCTGCCTGCCCCAGTATTAGCTCAGCCCAGTTCTTCCACTGAGGACACTTGTCCCGCTCAGCGAAGGTGGTCTCATTGGACGTCCAGCAGCACTGCTCGCGGTTTAACCACATGGCGCTCAGACACACGCCCTCCTTCAGGTCGTTCATCCAATCAGCAGCAATGTCAATCAGGCCAGCCAAAGCACCTGGCAGGAGGAGGGAACCAGGAAGTAAAGGAGGTGGAGGCAGGGAGGAGAGAGGAAGAGGGGGAAAGAGGCAGAGGCACTTAGCTTGCTGTTTTATAGCATGTTGAGAAACAGTGAAGTGGACGCAAGTCGATAAAAGTCGCCGTATAGAAAGAAATTACAAAAATATCTAAAAATATATCATTATACATTATTTTAATAAATATTCTGTTGTAAAGTTTTAAAGCAATGTACCCCAGACCTTTCATGTTTTAAATCCAAATATTGGGGGTAAACTTTAAAGTAGGGCTGTGCGATTATGGCAAAAATCATAATCACGATTATTTGGTCAATAATTGATATCACAATTATTAAAAAATGTTTTTATAAATACAAATAATAATGGATTTATTTCGATTACGTTGTTTTCGTAATCGTTGCAAGCCAAAATCGTAATCGAGATTAAAATACGATTAATTGCACAGCCCTACTTTAGACTGTGGCATGTTTTGCACTTTTCCCTTCATTTTTAACCTGGATCTAAAATACATTTGACAGAATCTGCTCCACAAGGTGATCACAGAGGTTTAAATACTTGGTACCACTTTACAATAAGACTACCCTTATTTACGAATAGTTTGTAAGTCATTTATTAATTAGGTTGTGAACACTTCATAAATCACGAATAAGCTTTTATAAGACATGAGATAAACAGGGCAACTCATTAGAAACGGTAGTAACTCATTACTACATGGGGATTTGTTTCACACTTTACAATAAGGCTGCCTTTTGGCAACTATAAATGTTAGTACCTCGTAAATAAATGGTCATAAAGGGATGCCAAGAAAGGCTTAGTCATCTTGCCAAATAGTGAGCCTGTGTTGACGTATGAATGTTAGAACTGGTTCTTAATGATTAATAGGGTGTTTCCTAATTCATAACCCTTTATGAATCCGTTATAAGCGTAGTCTTATTGTAAAGTGGTACCCAATACTTTGTGTAGATTAACGTGTCTGCTGAGGCTCATGCAGGGGAACGAGAATGCTTGTGTTTGTGGTTAAGTGAGCAAAAGATGGAGAGCGACCAAGAGAAAGAGAGCTGCCTGAGGCAAAGCATGTGAGAGTCATCAGCAGAGGAGATACAGCGATGTGTGTGTATGTGTGTATAGTGTGTGTGTGTGTGTGTGTATGTGTGTATAGTGTGTGTATAGTGTGTGTATGTGTGCATTCGTGCTACCTGAGGCCAAGCCAGTGAGCGTCACCACCAGCCACCCGGACCAGGCGTCGTACAGGCTCTTCGTGAACTCCCATGCCGAATCCTTTTTCTTACTGTTGATCTAAAAACACAATAATAATAATAATTATACTTTTTGGCGTCTTCTCTTTCCTGTAGTGTGTTATAAAGATAATATAAGAGGCACTTTATTGATCCCAATTTGGGAAATGTTTGCGTTGCAACATCCCAGTGTTCCCTCGGCAGGAAGTGTCTCACCCACACACTCTCCCCCCCCTGCCTGAAACGCCTCCATTGGAGTCCTTTGTTTACTTCTGTACAGTGGCGGAGCTAGGGGGTGGCTACTTGGGCTCAAGCCCCCGATGTTTTCTGAAAAGCCCCAAATGTTTCACAGAGAAACGTCCCGAGAGTAATGTGCAGTACCGGAGTCCAACAGAGAGGCAGCAGCTGCGGGACAGTACTACCCCCGCCGCGAGGCTCCGGCAAGTCCACAGTTCATGAAAGTGCTCCACTAGCACCCCCCCCCCCCAGCTCAACAACTACAATCCTAGATCCGCCACTGCTTCTGTACCATAATGACATCACTATGTCACACTTGCAATTCTATTGTCTAGCGCTCCAACACATTGTAAGTGATAGGTTCCAGACAGAGGTAAAAGAGGTGCTGCAGTGAGCATAATAAGGGCCCTTTTAAACAAATTGACTTAAACTGGCAGTAATGCAAGTAGGTCAAAGGTTTATGACTGCAACATCATGATAAGCAGTTCAATTATCTACTCTAGTGCCGGGGTTTCATGCTTCAATAAAACAATGAATTCATGTAAGCCAGTTTGTGTCATCAATCAAATTCTCAGAGTTGTCCTGCACTACATCACTTCTGGAAAGCGGGCTGAAGTGCCGTGTCAATATTTGTGAAAAGTGTTTACAGAGAGGCAGTATCGCTGACCGCAGATAAAGGGCAGGAAGCCGACAGTCCATTGCGTCTCCCTCCACTCCGGTTCATTCATGAGTTTATGCTAATGAAGACTGTGAGAGGTCGTTTAAAGCTACTAGGAGGAACATGAGACTTGTTTATGTCAAACAAGATTATTGCAATATCTAACAAGTTGTGGAAATATTAACGGTTTTGAAACAGAAGATCATACATCATTTGGCATTATCTTTTTTTTTTAAGATTTCATTTGGAGATCTTGTTGATATAGTTTCAGCCATCTATTGTAGTTGTTCTGTTGTGTCATCAAAACACATTTTTGCAACACAGGAAGTGTGTTAAACATCACTTCCTCTGCGGCATAGCAATTTTTGCTGACAACAGCTAAGCAGGTTACATAAATGAAAATAGGCTCATCTATGAGGATGCTTGTGAGTGCTGTATCAATTTAACTTTCTATTAACACTCGGTCTGAGCAGTGAAATCCCTTTGATATTCTGGTCCTGTTTTAAGACTAAAGGCTGCAGTATCCTTTAGTAAAAGTGCTTATTGGACTGCTTAAAGGCAGGGTTATATTATAAAATAAAATCGTTTTTAAACGTGTTCTCTAACCGTGGCACAAATCAAAAGTTTGTATAGTTGTTACAAACTGCCACACTTGAAAGCTAAGTAAAAAGCTTACCCTTTGAAAGCACTTTGAATGGCCTTGTGTTGAAAAGTGCTATATAAATAAACTTGCCTTGCCTTACCTTACCTTGCCTTGCTCTCATAGAAAGGGGGGACGACACAATATTGTCGAAGTACAGGGATAACAGCACCGTTTTCAGGAAGACGTGTTCGTGTTGCATTCAGTTGTTTATATGAAAAGTGCTCAAAAGTGTAGCGTGTTTGAAGCGTTCTGAGACTTCAAAACGTTTTTAAATAGTTTTATTTTTAGCTAGCCCCAGTCTCCTCACCTTCCGGTGCCTCTCGCGGTCCTTGCACTTCTCTCGGACCCAGTCGATGGTGTGGAAGTCGTCGTAGGTCCCCACACCAGGGATGGGCTCCTCTAGGAAGTCCAACAGGTGGGTGGTGCTGCTGGGTGCCCCGCCCCCGTTAGACATCACGTAGTTAGACCCTGAAGAAGAGAGAATGTGAAGTATAAGAATTCACCATTCAACTCTGCACATAAGGGCTTTAAAACTTTGAGATGTTTTATTCCGAAAGAAGCATGTTGCATCAGAAAAATAAAAAAATCTCTGGTTAGCAAGTCAAGTCCAGTCCAGTCTCTCGAACCAGTATGAAGCAAGTACCAAATCAAAAGGAAAAGCTTGTGATGTGCTATTTTGTCAAAGCTGCTTTGCTGTTCATTTCATCCTTATGCTCCTGAAAAGAAACTTTATCCATCACAGCGCTGCCTGCTGCACATCAGAGCTGCATCTCCTCGATTAACCGGCCCATCAGAAACACTGCTAAACACACAGTCATCACGGAGAGCTACCCTGAGGGAACCCTGCACTCCATCACCTCGAACAAAAGCAATAAACAGAGTGGAGGTTTATCTGCAAAGCTGGAACATTTGGATGAGTAAACTCGGCAGTTACCTGGAGGTAATCTTTCATGCAAATGCATACACACCCACACTGGAACTTCTGAGGGGAATAGAGCTGCTCGTACTTTTCATTTTTTACTGCTCTAGTCGTCTTGTTTTACAAAGATTGGTTTCAAAAAGTCTTCTGCAACTTCTACTAAGCTCTTTATGCAAGACCTGGTTTACATAATGACATTTGTTTTATGTCTAACAGGGGGCTTTTTTGTGAAGCCCTAAAAACGAGTCCTTTTTAAGCGTAAAAACTTTAACTACTGACATTCTGGCAGTCTCATTACCTTTGATCTGATTGTATTGGCCTTCACAGACAATGTATGCTTAATAACCAAGTACAGTCTGTTCAGTAATGACTTTTATATGAGAATGACTAGTTACAGCATATATTAATTATTTAATAATAAAAAATACAAAGCAAACATTGTCTACTGCCGTTTAGAAGATCACTTCAGGGGACATTACATTGACTTACATGCATTTCCTGGAGACTTATCCTAACCTTAACCATAACCAACACATGCCTAACCCTAACCCTTAACCTAACCCTAAACCTAACCAACTCTTCACCCTAACATTAATGATTCCCCTCATGGGGACCTCCAATTTGTCCCCATAAGGGAGGCCAGTCCCCACACGTGACTGTGTAAATAGATTTAGGTCCCCACAAGTATAGTAATGCTAGGACACACACACGGCAAATTCTCTCTGTTATCTGGAAAACATCAAAGGATTTTCATTGCTGCCAACTGGCTCTCCTGGTTTCATATAGAAAAACACAAGTCTTTATAATGTCCTTAATTATCATCCTAATATCCTAGCAAGTTATATAAGAGGCAGTGGCGGCCGGCCCATAGGGGGCCGCCCCACCTCTTCCCACATACAAAAAAAAAAAATATATATATATATATTTTTTTTTTTAATTTATTTTTTATTTTTAATAAACAAGGTAAATATTATATAATTGGCATCAGTAAAATGTATAATCTACAATAAAATCTCGTTTAAAATTGTGTTACGACGATGTCTAAAGTTAAGCCACATGTTTCCTGCCTGGCCTTGCCCATGTGTCATTACCTTTTTATATACAGTCTATGGTCAGTACCCTCTCTCGTCTGGGCGGTAAGAAAGGAGCCCTCAACCAGTGCAGCAGCAGCCACTAGCAGCTGACTGTTGCTATCTGTAAACTATGATGCCGAAACATAATTTCAGCCAATCAGCGTCGTCAAATCTGATGATCACCGGGCACCAATGTCAGCGCCCGGTCCAGTCTGTGAGTAGTTTGGACACTAGTGACTCGTATCCGGTGGGGCAGTACGGCAGTAGTTGATGAGGATGGCTTCATGTGCAGGTGGAGTCTCCGGACCTCGGTCCCCGCCCAATTCCGTTCAAGAGCTAATCTCCAATCCTTTCGAAAGGAGAAGTTTGGGAGATAAACTGTTGCTTAAAGACCTTGGACCGGACCAACCCGTTATCGCAGCAAGCTCGTGAAAAAGACAAAACGTATCAACGAGGCTTCTCACGTAGCTGGTACACCAGAAAGGCATGGCATGCCTAGCTGGATGCAAACAGGTAAATGCTGTCTTTTGTTTCCCATGCTTGCTCTTCAAACAGCTGGGGACAGATACGATGTGACTGTGACTGTGACGGGGGTAAACGATATGAAGTACAAACCACATACTGCCTGTGTCATGGAGAATACAGTCGCTGGTTTATTTATGTCTGTATAGGCCGTTGTTGTGAGTGTGGACGGTCGGAGCATTTACAACGTTAGCTTAGCCAACTCACGATATCAACAGCCCCACCAAAAATATTTTCCACCAGCCGCCACTGTAAGAGGGCCATCTCATTAATATAAGAAATGCCACATATGTATAATCTCACACAAAGTGTAGATCATTATTAGGGAGAACCCCTACTCTGACATTTTGAAATGCCTGATCCGCCCGCTCGTGATGACGGAAAAAATGGGAGACTTCTTCGTCTGTGACACAAAGGCAGCACAGTGTTGGAGACGGACAAAAGGGAGACAAAGGGCAATGGTTAGACAATATCAGAATCACAACTTCAACTGGTTTATCCTGTCTGTGTATAATATCAGATTGATTAATATGACAATGGGTGTAATTACTGTGTTTTTACAACAAATGAAACAAAGCCGAAGTCAAATATAGACTCTGTGAAGCACCGAACAAAGGATGCAACCAGTCTTAGAAATTGTACAATGGCTGCTGAAGGTAAGGGTGTGAATGCTGAAATGTGGGCGAGAGCAATGCCAATCCAATGACACACAATGGATAATACTAAATATTGTGGCACACACACATTCCATTCATTATCTGCCGAGCAAAACGTCAACTGGGGCAGGGTCATCAGTTTAAAACAAGGCCTCATTCATAGCCTCTGTGATCTACATCAGGGGTTCCCAACCTTTATTGCACCAAGGACCGGCAGATACATTAAAACAAAATCGCGGACCGGTTGTCCATTTTAACTGATTTTAAAATGTACTCACCACCAGCAGGTAGCAACAGCCTGAACAAATAACAATATGCATCCAAAACATATTAATGTTTAAAAAAGAACCGATGTAGTTTTTTGGTTTTTCGGAATAATGGAAAACCAAAAAACCGACGTTATTCAGTTTTTAAACCAAAACGGGAAAACAGATAAATCAACGTTTTGGTTTTGTTTGTATGATTTACGGATAATCCAGTGAATGCTGGGAAAACAAGGAGAAGGCGCATTATGAAGGAGGGGTGTGTGTGTGTGTGTGTGTGTGTGTGTGTGTGTGTGTGTGTGTGTGTGTGTGTGTGTGTGTGTGTGTGTTGACTGGCATTTGTTTTCAGAAGATATTATGATAGTGACGTTCCTTTCCGGTGCACGTCCGACAGCATTTAGCACTACATCGAGATTAAGATTAAACTAATTTATTTTGGGAACACCCGCATATAGGCTATCTATGGAGTTAGCCAGATGTGTGTACATTACTGTTCATGATCATTTGAAAACAAATGCCGGTGTCGGACAGACACAAACACACCGAACACACAGAGCTGAGCTGAGCCAATCACGCACACACACACACACAACGTGGTGACTGGACATCTCCTTCATAAAACTAATAAAAGGGGGAGTAATTGGGCAGTTCGATGTGTGTAGAGGTGTGTGTGGTTAACACGTAGCACCCTATGTCACTCGCTGTTCTGATGAAGGTAAACACAGCGAAGGCGGTGCGTAAAAAGGCACATCTTTACCCGCTGGTGCTTTACTTCTCAGAGGCGGAGTTATATGTCCCGCTGCCTCCTGATGCTGCAGCCATTTCATGAAGTGACGGAGGTTTTCCTTCTATAAAACAGCTGCGGGCAGCAGATACCGTGAGAGTCCCGGACATTAATTCATATATCAAGTCAAAGTGGTCTACTCTCCTGTTTTGCTAATCCGGTGCTTAAACAAAGGCAAGGCAAGTTTATTTATATAGCACTTTTCAACACAATGCAATTCAAAGTGCTTTACAAAAAAATGAAAGACATTAAGAAAATGGCATTTAAAATCAGTCATTAAAAAGAAAAGCTAATAAAATAAACGTATAGCTCTACACCCCTGGCCGACGTGTCCTTAAAATGAAGTCCGAGTTTGAAATATATCTCAAATAGTGTTTGCACTGCCATTTCCACACATAAACATAACAGTCTGCAATTAAACAGTTGTCTCCTGTGCGCTCCTCTTCCTACTTGGCGCACCGGTAACTTTCTCGTGCGCACGAGAGGCTGAGACCCTATAGGCTCTATACAGGATCCGCCGAATCCCTCGGAACATCATAAAAGCCATTTTTAACAGTTTTCTAGTGAAAGTTTAACCAGGCTATATTTGGATATATACTTTAAAAAAAAAATATTATGATAAAATATTTTTATATATTTATAATTCTGCAAATATTACGATAAACTCACAGCTATTTCGCGGCCCGGCAGTAACACCTTCGCAGCCCGGTACCGGTCCGCGGACCGGGGGTTGGGAACCCCTGATCTACATTAAAACATTAAAAACCTCAGAGGCCTCTCAGCAAAGCCATAAAACAGATCCTAAAATGGCATTAACAAATCTGCATCCTTTATAAACATTACAACACTGTCTGCAGCTGCTATAACTAAACCAAGGTATTCTCATATAACTATAAAAGGCAGATGGAGAGCACAGACCTCCTAAGCCAAATATCGTATCTCGCAAAAATTGAGTAACCCTATGATTCGGATTCACTCCAGAACTATTGACTACTTCCTTGGCTAAAGCTCGATCCCTCCAACAAGTTTAACTACAATCTTGCAAGTAGTTTTTCCGTAAACCTAGTAAGAAACAGACAAACTCACCTAAGTGAAAACAAAACCTCCTTGGCGGAAACACAACTCAGTGTTTCAAAATATTGATCCACAACAGGCTGAAAAGATAGAAGCAGTGAGAATCAGGCGCATCGAATTATTGTCAGTTGGCAATATAACTTATTTTGAATCCTCGATAAGTGAGACATAACCAGCAGATACATCCAGTTGTCCACAGTACCAATGTGGGCCATGATACCGCCTTTGAAAGAAAGTGAGGCTTATTAGCTCATATCACTGCCTTTGATGTTGGATGGGATGTGAGAGGGAAAGAAATCGTAAACCCTTTGGTGAGATTTTCTGTAAGAAGCAGAGCCAAAATGGCCAAGTGTTAATTTCTTCTGACCGGGCGATACAGTGTTCAGAGAGGAGAAAGAGGGAAGTGAGCTACTGTTGTGGAGTCAGCAGCAGTGAGAGTCATGTTGGCAGGGAAAGACTGTTTCTATCATTCTCCATTTTGATTTTTAGAGCGACGGCTACAGTCTGAACTGTGTGTGTGTTTGTGAGATGACTGATATGGACGTCTGTTCTTTTGGACAGCACCAAGATTAAAGTTGACCTTTTCTGAACCAACAGACCGACTATAAACACCTGAGGGCCAACATAAAAACAGGAGAGCTGTGTGTGATTCCCTTACCAAATGTTTTAAAGGAAATGTTTACGTGCCTACTATATACGAGTCATCAGTTTGTACTTCTGCATTGTAAGCACAAGCCTTTTTCAGTCCAAATAAAGCCAAGACCTTCACGATTTGGGAAATGTGAGACGTGTATAGTAAGGACACGGCACTTTATATTGATTTCTTTCAACGCTCTTCAAATGACCCATTTAACAAGATGGTCACGGTTATGACTTCGTGGTCTTCTTGGTACAACATTCCCAGAACAGTGCATTTCTTTTACCTGGGTCAAAAAACAATACAGGCTTTTCATAAAACAACAAGCTGACCCACTTCAGGGCACACTCGAAACACCTTAGTGGCGGAAATACTGACGACAAACACACAGAGATTTCTGCAGCATTTACCCTCACTGCCCAGCAATGAACATGTTGGTGCCACAAACTGAATGCTTAATGTTTCTTGGCAAATGAATAATGGTTTGTTTTGAATACACGTGCAACTGTAATGCTTAGTGCAACTAAAACTGCAAACACAGCAGAATAATTTCCTAATTTGGGATAAATAAAAGACTGCAACTCCTCACTGAAATAAATTGGCAACATGTAGAAACAGAGTGAATGTGGCTTATGGTAAATCAGACGACTGATGATGCTGCACGACTGGCATTCATCAGTCGAATCCAGACTGTGAAGTCAAGCGAGGGTGACGCCACACTAAAGGAGCTGCATCTGATGATATGAACACAGTGGCAGCGTCACGCTCCAACGGTTCAGTGGCCACATAGACAAAGGATACACATACGAAATAAGGCTTCAGTTTCTCTCCCTTGTGCATTAGTTCAGTGACGCTGCAACTCTGTTCAGCCTGCATCAGTTAAGAGCTGCGTCAGTGCACCTGCTACTGCCTGTCAATAATCCCTTTTCTCTGAAGGAATCTGACATGGCTTTCCTGTGATCATTGAGAGGAGAAATCCCAGGTTTCCAGTCCCACAAGCGCTGCCTTCTTGTGTGATAGCCCTACTCTACTACTGCCGAGTAAATCAGATCAGAGAGGTTTAGAGGCGGCTGGCTCGGACACCCTGGATCAGCCCGGTCGGAGTAGGGTTAGTCTGCTCAGCCGTCATGTGACCGGCATCATAAACTGACCCCGACAACCTCCATACAGGCTGAGACGGCAGCCGGACGATTAGCCCGGTGGATTCCCTGAAGTCACGCGAAAGGGCGTGCTGACAACTGGATCAAAGTCCGAAATGCCCCTTTTTTAAATGTGTGTTTACATATGACGTGTTGGTTCAGGGTAGTTGGGACAAGGACACATTGTGTAAGGTGAATGACCGTAAAGCTACCAAATTGCTTATTTGTTTTTGCAATAATAGTATGTCCAGTTTTACAGGTTACTTTATCAAGAATTTGGCAAATAAACTTAAATGGATTTTCATTATAAATACCAGAAGATGCCTCTACAGTAAAGGGGCTGACATAATGGAAAGAGATGGGTTGCAAGACGGACTGAAGATTGTGAAACTGTGGCTGCAAAGAGAGAGGAAATGAAAGCTTGGATGTAAGGACGTCCTTTTACACAAGTGAATGTAAACAGTCCTAAACGCACTAGGGGCCTTTTGTCTCTGCTCGCTCACCGTACAAATCTAACAAGGCCTGGAGGAACCAACGGACACACGCAACCGCAAGATAAACTCCCCAAAGGCAGCATGGGAAAGAAAAACAAGGGTGCAGAGCAAGAAACCACAATTTCCCTGCATGGCTTCACCCTGAGGACTTGGTAACGTGTGATGTGACAAAGTGACCAACAGGTGTCGTCTCGCTGCAGAAACATTGAGCAACATCTACATCTGCAAACATCCAGTTCATATTATGTTTTAGACCAGCTGTGGCTCTGTGTGTGGGAAATTAAAATGGATGCCCATGATGTTGCCTTTAGTCGCTGCTGCTTACAGGCCTAAGCCTTCACACTGACTCAACTCCTTCTTTATCTCATTATCTCGGGCTGACCTGCACACACACTGCTGGCTGATCATCAACAGAGGGTGAACGAAGCGGGCAGGTGGCTGTTTTTCCCTCATGCAGTCAATGGCTCTGGTTTCCATGCTTCACCAACAGCAGATAACGGTTTTGCTCAACCTGCACCGTGTCTGCCTGCCATATGGCTGCATACACTCACTGGACGAGAAGAAGGAGAGCGGCGTCACATCTCAGCAGGGTGAGAAAAGGAGGCCAAATAAATAACACAAGAGGGGACGTGGCGTACCTCTTTTTTTAGGGATCTCCTGCAGGGGGATGGTGTCCCCTCCCCCGTCGTAGGGCAAATAGGGGTCGGCCCCCGCGTCCTCCTCCTCCATGTTGACAGCTGAGACGAGGCTAGGCTAAGCTAAGCTAGGCCTCACGACGCACTGTGTGTAAGTCGCTGCTGCCTCCGCTGCCATGTTTACCGGAGCAAGACAAGCGGGGCTGTGTGTGTGTTTGAGTCGAACAGTGTGTGTGTCCTCTCTCCCTCCCCCTCCCAGTTCTCTCTCGCTCTCCCTCCACTGCAGCAGCTGACTGTTAGAGCTGATGATGTCATCACACTCACACACACACTAGGGAAAGACGAGCACAGAAGGCCGGTCCTACTTGGTTACTAGGGGAGATCAGTGAGCCCTGCCTGAATGGGAGAGTCCATTGTGCCAGGTCACAGGGGTGACTGTGTTTCAAGGCGAGCTCTAAAGATGGAGGCTTCCATTGTGAGCAAGTGCAGGGAGGTTTACATTAAAGGTCCCATGTCATGCTTTTCTGGTTATCACCCGTCCCCTTGTGTGTTATGAAGGTTGTTCTGCATGTAAACGGTCTGCAGTCACAAACCCTCAAAGTAGACCCTGTAGCGAGTAAAACTCTAACACAGAAAAGACCTGTCTGCTGCCCCAGAACGCCTCGCTGGAGATTTCTCTTTTTCCATATGTGTCTTCCGGGAACCGCATGACAAAATGGACCAATCCGCGGAGCTCCTCACACACCAGGACCTTTAGCGTAATGTTCAACTAAGGGACTAAGGGAGTCCCATTGACTTGCATAGAGCTGCCCGGTTGGTAACAGACGAGTTGGGATGGCGGAGAAATGCTCAGACCCATTCTCACAGCGTTATAAACCTTTTTCCTTTCTCAATATCAAGCCACACTTATTGTTTTTACTTTGGCTGTGAGTGTTTGGGTGTGCTCAGGATGAGTTTCACGCTGTCCCGCTGTATCGCCGACCCGGAAACCACACCAGTAAGCCAGCTCACTGAGCAGCGAGCCTCGCAACGTCCCGACCAATCAGAGCACACTGGGCTCACAGGGGGGGGGCAGGAGCTCCAACAAGCCGTTTAGGACAGAGAGTGAATACACATACTTTGCAGAGATGCTGTGTGAGAAACCAATGTGATTTTGCAAAATTGCACAATGTAAATATATTCTAGTATCCCATGGCCATGACATGGGACCTGTAAGTAAGGAGTAATAGAGTGCTACAGGAACGAGTCCTAAAGCCAGGAAAAGGGTTAGCCTTTCCGTCAATTAATAACTGTAATGGGTTTTTTGTGTTAGATGCCAGAATTAATCTTTATTTTGAGATTCTCACATTTCGTTCCACTATATAACCCTGACAGTATTTCCTCCAAATGTACATTTTAAACTTTTAAATCTCTTAAAAGCAGGCGGTTGCTAACAATTGGCTAAATTAGACGACAGAGGTTATTGAGGATATTAAGCGGCATCATGCCAAACACAGAAACTCAGCTACTCACTAGTTCGCTTTCAAAGCCTAAGCAAAAAAGTTCAAATTGAGTTGGCTCCATTCTTTGTCTCACATGACATAAAACTGAATATGTTTCAGAAGGACCACAAAAACACTTATTTTTCAAAATGGTCTGACATGTTGTAGATTAAATGATTGAATATGTTATATTAAGGGATGCGTTGATGTGCTCCACTGTAGGGCAGATACTTATAAATACTATTCATATAAAAAAAAAGTGGAATGGGTCATCTGTAGTTACAGCCCTAACTCATTAATGTAATAAACGTATTATGCCAATACAAAATAATCACATGGCCTATACATAGCTTTAATGAAAGAATGCTTTGTGAGTGCAAAGAGAAATTAATTAATTTAAGTCAATCTGTGTTTTTGCCATTCTGCCTTTAGGTTGTTTTTGACCGCTGCTTTGCTTTGGTATGCAAAGAGGAAAGGGATGTTAAGGAAACTGTAAGTGTGACTGCGGCAAGAAAAAAGAAAAGTTGATCTTAAGACACTGTTGCTTAACCTTCCTCTCCCGTGTTCACGCTGCAGGAAGGATATGAAACATTCGTACAATCAAAAAGCGATCTCTATTTCAACACAGAAGGTATTTTGTAAACTCGGTGTGATTATATGAAACAATGCAGCTTAAATCAGTTTTAACAATTCCCAGGCCTCAACAATGGGACCCTGGCATTTCACACACTGTGACTTTGTTTCCATTATGATATAAAACCACAAACAGCTGTGATTGGTTAGACCTCCACGTTGCCTTACCTTTAAGTAGGGCTCCTGTTGCTAGGCGATTACAAAGGTGGTGTCAACCATAATATGTCACCTCGCTGCTCAAAAAGAAGTCCCAGTCAGGATGTCAAGTTAGCAAAATCATGAAGTTTGAAAACAGAAATCTCAGTAATCCAGTGAAAAGAAAATCTGTTTCAGTTCAGTTACACACATCCCCCAAAGCATGGCTCCATGTATCTCCTCAATTCTTCAAAGAGAACAAAAAGTGTCAGGACCTCAGAGTGAGACGGCCGGGGGTTTACAAAGCTAACCAAGGCACCCGTCCCTTCAATACAACATATAAATAGCTCCGGGAGGCCCAGCAGCTTCAAGGAAGATTTCCTGAAACACTAGCTCGGACCGGCTGGCAGCCAAACTGATTCATGGGAATGTCGGTGAGCGTATGGGAGTCACACAACTCTGACGCGAGGGGGGTGGAGTCAAGGCAAATACAGTAGGGTGGTGCAAAGAATGTAAAAACAAGACTGGAAGTTAATGATTGTTAGTCTTCGGTACAAGTGGCTATTAAGATTGTAGCTTCTGCAGTTATTGAAAGAAAGCTGTGTTGTGGCACTGAAGCTCGCTCTGTACTAGCAGCAGCAGTCACAGTATAAATGGAGGCAGGTTAGGGTTACCCCATGCTTTCACCTTCCACATAACCCACTGCCCAGAGGTCCCGTTTCAGAGCAGAAGAATGAGAAGCTAATCACCAGGAAGAGACTGGGGACACTAGATGAAAGCCAATCCCCATAAAGTACATAAAACAACCCCTACTACCTCTGTAAGTACATTGATAGGATACAAAATAAAAAAAATCTGAATTATTAAGGAGCTATTCCAAAAAGATAATCTGCAAGTAACAAGAAATGTCAACACTTGGAAACAGTGTCATTATAGATGGTTTTATGTGCCTTTCTTTGAGGTTTATAGCGACTTTCCAACTGAATGTTGAGCTTTTACATGTTTTAAGCTTCTGAGCATTAGATATTCACTTTAACAGAACTGTAACTTTCTTGTGCAACAGTACAACATGACTTGAAGCGGAGATCTTCAACAGAGCATGTCTTACTACGACCTTATCAGTGCAGAACTGAAAGGAAGAGCTGTAACCAGACAAAAAAGGGAGATGGCAGATTATAGTCAAACATGTGGCATGGGAAACATCTGTTCTCTGCCAGCAACACGTCTCATTCAGTATCACCACAACCTACCAAACACATGTGGGATTGTGTCTTTATCGTTGTGTCTTTAAACTGACCCAAATGAATGCAGTTAATCTAAAATATTCAATTCAAAAAGACAGAATATAAACTTTCATCAGAACCTAGGACCTTTACCTCATGCATAAACACATTTGCTATGCTTCTTTTGTGTTCATAGAGCACAAGGGTTTCCCACAAAATCCAACCAGCAAATTCGCAAATGTGTTCGCTTTTGGAGACTCAGCAGACAGATCAACCCACTCAGCATCACATGCGCTTGTTTGATCAGCTGCAAGTCAAAACTACAGAGATGGAATCAGCATGTTTAGTCAGACGAGGAAGAGAAAACAGGATGCAGCAGATCGGATGTCGATTGGTCACAAGATAATAGCCGCTTTCACACCAAGTACCCAGCACTTAGTACAACCCATGGAACTAAAGGCCATGACACACCAAGCAGTCACCAGAGGACTAGCCGACGCTGAAGTCGGCTGTTGCCTGGCCGTGTTCTCCTGCGTTTTGGCCATGTGTCGCACGGGAACACACCGCACCGACTTCAGGGCATGAGTGGCAATAACTCTCTTTACCAGCAGGCGGCGGTAGTGTGTATTCGTCATTCAAAAGAGGCAACAACCGGAAGACAGAGAAGAAGAAGAGTATCTTTTCTCCGTAATATCATACAGAGCTGGCCTCTCCTGGATCAAGGTGATGAGCAGGTCTTCGTTTGCATCATTCCAGATCGCCATGATGAGATGAAAATGAATAGCAGTCTGTGTGTGCCTTCTTAAATCGTTTGTTTACGTCCCTCACTTCCGCTTCGCTTCTCATGCACTGATTCACTAGCTGAACAGCCAATCAGAGTGATTATTTGGTCCGACTGCCAGACCCGATGCATGGCCGATTCAACATGTTGAATCGGCCATGCATCGGGTCTGGCAGTCCAAATAAGGCGTGTCACGGTCGACGGTGCGGGACACACCAACCTGACTACGGCGCCGCGAATGCCCGACAGCCTCTGACGGCCTCTGACTCCCAAAATCGGGTTGGTGTGTCAGGGCCTTAAGAGCAGATCGCGTTCACACCGGAATAAGTTCCCTGAGGGAATATTACGCAAATGAAGCCGCTGACGTCACTTCTTCTTCTTCTGCTTTGGGTTTACTGGCAGGCCGCAAACAACTTCACGGCGTATACTGCCACCCGAAGTCCCCGGCCGGAAGTCCCCAGAGTTGGGGACTGGCTTCAGAAGAAGCTGCTGGGACTCCCAGCAGCTTCTACTGAAGCCTTCCGAGTAAATCACCAGAACACCGACACCTCCTCATCTCCACTGCTCCAATGTTTTTTTTTGTGTTGCCATAAGTTATTCTCTCTCCGTTGGTGCGCGGGGCTAATGCTAATAGTGCTAATGCCAGCAAATACAATGGCGGCTTCAAAAAACTTTTCCCAGTTTGACGGGGCGTGGTTTGTAATTCGCCCAGCCAATCAGAAATTGGAACTTTTTTCTCCCCAGGAAAGTACCACCTCTCAAGCAGGCACTAAAAAGGGGAGTTCTCTTTTTGGTGTGAACGCAAAATCCCAGGAACTATCGGAACTAAACGGGAAAAGTACTCCGGTGTGAAAGCGCCTAGATACCGGTCAGAGTGCAGCTGAGCTTCTGAATGAATGAGTGGTTGCACAGGAATGACAGGTATGACTACAATCGTTGAGCATTGGCAGCCACACAGGCAGTAGCAGATCTCTTGTTTAGTGCGTGGAGAACCGGTTCATAAATAGTTTAATACCTTGAAATTGAAATTGTATGCCTCCAAGGTTAGGAATTCCTTTTATCGATGCCGGCATATTTCTCATACAGTTGCACTTTGTGTCTACACTGCTGGAAACTTGCAAAAAAAAGAAGAAGTATACCTACTTTTTAAACAAGCTAAATTCACACCTGTCAAACATGTTCACCTTGCTTTACCTTTTCTACATCTAGCCAGGAGATGACGTCTTTATGAACACAAAAAGCAAATGGGGGCCTGCCACGTGTTATCACTCACAAACACCTTTACTACCCGACAGGAAAGACCAATCCACGTAAGCAACAAGTCAAAAGCAAGGTAGGAATAACGAGCAAGGCCAAAGCACACAAAGTGGCAGCAAGACCACAAAACAAACAGCAGGGAAGCAAGGATATTAAAAAAAGGTGGCAAGGTCAAGATAGTGGACAAAGGACAATTAAAAGGATGCAAACTCATAATAGAAACCATGCAAAGTCAAGTTTGGTACAAAAACAGTTGGTACAGAAAACGACTTAAAATAATAAGAACAACTGCAGTCCTTCTTAGAGAGCCTTCCAGATGGTTATAAAGGAATTCATGAATTTATGTTTAGCTGGTAAAGTAATATGCAAAATGATTTGGATATCCAATAAAAAAAGTTAGTGAGGGCCTTAAGAAATTGTGAAATAATGTATTTAATAATCCTGTTTTTCTTAATGGGAAAACAAATGCTTTCATTTAGCATTTGTAATTCGTCGCTCCTCCATTTAATTTTTTTATTAATTTTGGGATGGACACTAAATCTTAGAAGTTATTGAGAACAAAACCATAAAAAATGTGCTCATGAAGACTTTGAGATTTGCTTGAAAGGTCTAAATAAGTTAGTTGTTAGATTACAAAGAAGTTGCTTCGGCTGTCTATAACTATTTGCATATCAATGAACAGTTTTATTACCATGTGAGGCCCAATGGGAGGATAATGGCGGTGGAAGGTGGGTGAAGCAAGACGAGATGTGGAGCAGCTGATGGGTGTGGATCATGGAGATGAGGGGGGGGGGGGGGGGTTGGATGGCAGAGCGAGTGCGCCAGCAACACACGAGCGAACACACACTTGATGCGTCTCGACACCAGCAGCGGGCTGACTCATGACAAAAGCAGCGACCTGTGTGCTTACTCAGGCGAACGAAAAAAAACTTGATTCTGGACTCGAAGACGCAGCGCAAAGAATTCAAGAATCTGATTGGATGGTGAGGGTTCGTCAAAGACTGAGTCATGGAGGGGAATCAAGAGAGGGGAGGCATGTCTGTTCTCCCTACCTGGGGAGGCTGCGTCCCCATCCAGCAGGTTGTCGTCCTCCGTGGTGTGGAAGTCCATGACGGCGCCGGCTCCATCCAGCAGCTCCTCGTCGCTGCTGGCGCTGGCGATGCTGTTGTAGCTGTTCCTGCAGTAGCCTCTGTGGTACAGCTGCTCCGACTCCATTTAGCAACGCGCCGGTGCCCTGGGTGATAAGGAGGGAGGGGGAGGGAGGAGGGGGGAGGAGGAGATACACCGTGTTGTGATGATGCGAGATTATTGAGTCTACAAGGTGGAGTGGGACGGTCACAGATGAGAAGGGCGGGTTGTTAACGTGCAGACAGAATCACAGATGGACACTCGGGGATGCTGTGATGGAGAGGTTATAGTCATACACACATTTAGTGAAGAAGAAATCCACTTTATAGCTTAAACAACCACAGCCGGTATCTCGAGCTTGTACCGAGTAAACGGAGAATCACCTCGTTGAATTATGTGAAACATCACATTTCTGTGGATGTATTAGGAAGATGAGGAAACGGGCGTCTTTTCTAGGAAACCAAAACATACATGAGATGTGCCCGCAAAGTCACAAACGGCTCCATAAACTTCACAGACAATTTAGACCTTCTCCCAGTGAAACATATGAATGACTTTTCTACATGTTCTGAGGTGCAGATAACCTTGAGGGATCCGAGACAGTCGGACAGAAACACTGTAACTGCTGGAGCGCACCGTGATGGAAGATTAAGTAAAACAAAAAGGGAATGAGATGTGGACGGAAAGAGATGGAGGCGATACAGGACATTTATAAAGATGAAGGCTGTCAGAGATGAGGTTCAATGGAATCTTATAGCTGACGTAAACATTTATCTCACCTATGAGATTACCACCATATCCTTATGCAACAAAAATGCCCAAACGTATTTTTAAGGTATTAATTACAAAGAAAATGTGAGTGTTGGAATACATTAATTACAAGTTGTGTAACCTAGAGATGTAAACATATGTCTAGGCTAGCCCACAATTAATATATTTGAACATAAATACATATTTGACTTGGTTTTATATTTACAAAAGCTAAGCATAATCTTCTTGTTTATCTATATATAAATGTTGTTTTGCTTTCTTTGTTCGTAGTATTTCCTTGTTGATATTTGGCAGTGATTTTAAAATGTTCTGTTATCTGCCAAGTGGTGTATTTATAGACTGAGGGATTACGATGACACATGGATGTCCTCTGTACAATAAGAGGAGGATAACACAACTGCTGGCCTAAAGAGAGCGGAGACACACAGCATGTCACCTCGCCCCCCAGTGGAGGAGGGGGGGAACTACACCACGACATGTGAGCACAAACGGGACGGATGTGACCTAAAAGGATCCTCACCAAACAGAGCGATGAGAGTACAAATGAGAAGATAACCTGAATATATTCATAGGGATATTAGCCTCAAGGCATGAGGGACACTGTGTAACAAAGGAAAGGAGAAGGAGAGAGTTCAGGAGGACTGATTTCCACTACTTTTTACGGTCCAAAGTCGACTCCATATTCCTCTGTTAAAAAAAGGCCTCATTGATCTCCAAGCTCCCTTCATAGCAACCTGAATGGCTTCAACTTTCCATTTCATTTTGATTCTTCTCTCATGCTGTGGTGTTTTGAAACATACAGCAAAGGTCACATGATGATCACAACGTGAAGAAAATGAAAACGTTGAAGATGAGATACAATGTGAAAACCATGACAAAAAAGAAAGTGAAAGCCAAATCAAAAGAAGCTCAACTGTATCTCAACAAGAAGTGAATTAAATCTTTGACTGTTCAGAGCATTTAGCGCCAAACCCTTTCCTTTAGTCTCTCTTATCACAATTAAATCCAGACACTTTGTTATAATGGTAGTAATACAAAATGGCACCAGCTGTCCTGACCAAACGGATTCTGCAGTGAAACTAAAGACCACTAATCCTCTGTGTAATGTGAGGTAAAGAGGGAAGAGAAACCTCCCCTGGGCCAACACTCACACTCACTCACCATGACACGGGATTTCCATTTGAGCTTTATCGAATCAGTGTGTTCGGGAAATTCAATTCAGCTTGAGTCAATCTCGAGGCTTAGGTCATTTAGCTCATGTGGTGCGGTTTCTGTTGCTCTTTGACTTCTCGTTACACTGTAGAATCGTCATGACTCGGCCCAGAACGAGGGATTGAAACGAGCAAAGCATTGATCGGTCGGCCTCTTATCGAAACTAAACAATGAGTCGCATGTCTGCTATTTGCACATATCAACACGCATAATGTGTGAACGCCCCACACCGCGGGATGCACAGAAACGGACCGTTTTCTCCTGGGACAAGAGATAAAGTAGACCCAGTCGATAACATGGATTTCATTTTCAATTGGATTTTATTTAAACCTGGAGCACTTTTATTGTGAGGTTTGTTTGAGCAAAGTTGAGTAAAGCATCTGTAACTTATTGCGGTTGAGGAAAATAACTTTAATAGTCAATGTTTTATTTAATTTGACAAAGAAAGATGTATCTGTATACTGTCAGTTATATTGGAATCAGGGCATCTCTAATTGAAAACAAGCTTTGTGGTTTAGTTTGATCCCAAAGGAATGACAATGCAGTATTGCTAACCAGGACACATTAGAGTGAGATCTTAAACACATGGTAATAGCTTGAAATGACCTTTTTAAAACAGACAGTTGTGACTGAACTGAACATCTCAAGCTGAGCCTCATGTCTTTTATACGTTTCATTTGCAGAACATTGTTCATGTCTCTCTTCTTTTGTAACAGTGATCAAAACAGTGCTCATGCCAGGGAGACGACAGCTTACTGAGGGGGCTACTATCCTACGTGTCAGATTTCATGTTGCCGTTTGAGGACGTGGATAATCTAAAGAGAAGGCGGAGGGAGTGAGTGTGTGTGCGTGTGTGCGTGTGTGTGTGTGTGTGTGTGCGTGCGTGGAGGTCGATAACAACAGCAAGGGAACAAAATGCTGCAGGGTCTGCTGATGTTACACAACTTAGTTGAGCAGCGAGGGCCGTTTTCTTCCTCCGGCTGGTCACTATGGAGGTGTTGCCCAGGCTACTGTTGCTGGGATGTGACTCAGCAGTTTTCCCTCCCTCTATCTAACCGACCGGCTCACAGAGACGATGAGTTGACACACATCCTTCAAACGGCAGCCAGAGATCAATATATGGATCGCTGTGTAGCTAAACATCCATCACGCAGCATGGACTCCTCAATAATAATAATAATAATAATAATAATAATAATAACAACAATTAAAGTTTGTTAGCTCTAATTTCTTCATATTTTAAATTTGACAGATAGTCTTCAGATATACGTTTTTCTCTGTCAATATGAATATATTTTACTTTTTAGTTCCGTTTTAGTTTCTATTTTGAGATGTTTGTGTGTTTATTTTCTGCTCTATTTCATTCTAACATTATTTATTTTCTTACAGAGTCCTGGCGAAAGAATGTCCCCCCAAGTTGGGATCAATAAAGTTAATCGTATCTTATCTTAACATGCAGCACTAGCTAACTGCCAAGGTCAATTAGAGAAAAACAAATATTATGTTGAAGTTGTATTTACAGCTTTAAGTGGATTTACATCACAATTAACATATCATCTTTTATTTTTACAAATCATTAAGTTTGCATTATGTTAACCTGCAACTAATTTAAATTAAATACCTTTGAATTATACGTATTAAGGTAAAAAAAGATTCATGAAAAACAGGATTCGACAGGCCGGATTGAAGATAAAGGAAGTTCCAACGTTTACAAAATGAATTCTTTAAGATGAATAATACATGCTCTTTCTGGCCTGCTTCGAAATAAAAATTAAATGCAGCCATTCAAGAAATCCTTTAGAGTGTGTGTCTTGGTTTGTGTGTGTGTGTGTGTGTGTGTGTGTGTGTGTGTGTGTGTGTGTGTGTGTGTGTGAGTGATCAATGAGGCGTTTTCAGCTATCAATTGGATCCAGCCTCCACCAGTCTGAGCACATTATATCACCTAGGAGACAGCAGTGGATGCATCCTAGAATAATAATGAGTCTGATTCAAATCTAACAGACTAGTGAACATACCTAATTTAGGGGTGACAAATTACCGGATGTGCATTAAGGAATCTCATCGTGCTTCAATTGCATGATACTAACCATTTTGTGAGAACTTTTAAAAATAAATGTTGTTATGAGGATGTTAATTTAAGTCTGATATTTTAAATATAAGATTCAAATAAAGTTGCTAAAGTCTGAAATCTGACTTTCTACTTAAAGGTCATTAACTACAGGATAACTGTTTAGGAGGCGGGGGGTAAACACTTAAGTGAGATGTCTGGACTCTCTGGCTGTGAATGTAACTCTCGAAGGTCATGTTTAACAAAGTTACGGCAACACTCCAGACAGACGTAACACGATCAGGAGCGCTGATTGAACCAACAGCCATAGCCGTGTGCTGTGTGCCTCTGGTTCGATCAGTCTTTGATGCTGGCTGGAAAGAGAAGGACTCTACAATGAGAGGAGGGTCCGCTAATCATAAAGTGAATACCTTAGAAGGAATGGAGCGAAGAAGTAACAGCGCGAAAACATTAACTCGAGTTTATGTTTGACATTATCCTACTTTGGTGTCAAGTATATCTCGTCGACCAGCTCGTGAATGGGGCTGTGGAAAATGGAATAAAATGAATATCAAGCGGTAATGTAAATAATGTTTTCACAGAAGGTTACAAATAGTCTTAAATATACATGTTTTTAGTTAATTGTAAAAGTTATTCAACAAGCAAAAACTCAAACAATGATGCCGATGCCAGCTCCTAAAATGTGTGTGTCCTTCCTTTCTCTGTTTTATATCATTGTGAGATGAAAATCTCTCAGGTTTGGACTTTTGATATAAGCCTTTATGTGACATGATGTAGGCTTCTGGAACATGTATTTGAGCATTTTTCCTTTTTTCTCACATTTAACTAACCAAGAAATTGTAATTTAATTTTAAAACATGTGCATTTCCGTTTCTCACTAACAAAGTGATGTCTTTAACTGTTTTGCGAGTCCAAAATCCAAATATATTGTATTACATATTATAAATAACAGAGAAAGAACGTAATCTCTATATTTCAGAAGCATTTTCTGACACTTTAACAATGATGTGCAATACAATTAACTAGCAATAAGTTCCTCACAATCGACCAATAATGTAGTCGACGAGAACTCACGGTTCTAAATTACAGCGTTTGTTATCAAGCCCAACTTTTCACACTGTAAAGAAGCGCTCACACTGAATTACAACATGCTACATGGTGTACTGAGGGAAAAGCGGGGATGATTTCAGCAAATGCTCAGCCGAAAGCAGTGCATGCATTAACGTAACATCTGCATTTCATGGTGAAATAACCGGGGGAAAGCACATGAAGATGGGACGGTTTTCTTGCAGTCGATGGGTTGTGAAACTTCAGCGTCACTTAGCAAACAGCCGAGGGCCTTACACCACAGAAAGCGTCATGTTCTGCACAAAATACATTCACTAAGCGAATTTGCAGATAATTCACACAAGCTAGACAACGAGCTAACATCCATACTCAGCGGTATGAGTATGGATGGATGGCCTCGGATGGTGAAACACTCACAGACCTCCTTTCCTTAAATTAACATGCCGTCATTACCGCTGATAAACACAGACAGCCACCTACCTTCCTGTTGCCTCAATTCCAGCTCCACAATGCATCCTCTTTCCCTGCAGTTGAAACGGGGATGTGTGTTTGCTACACGAGTGGATTTGACATTCTCCTCATCATCATGGTGTTTTCTTTTTTCAGTCCCATTCCTGTGTCAGTGACGCTCACTTCCTGTTTCCCAGCCGTACAGCAGAAACCACCCACAATCTGTGTGATGTTAGAACAGGCAGGGAGGAGAGAATGTGATCAATAATTCATCCAGTGCAAATCAAACGGGATAATACACAGTGGAGGCAGAACATACAAATGACAAATTGTGTTGTGTAGTTATGCATCGCCAGAGAAGGCACTTAAGATTTAACTTGTGTAAAAGGGCCAATACCACACTGTAGAAAACCACAAAGTAATGTGATATTTCATAGACTATCTACTCAATGAATCTGAAGAACAATTACGTAATAAGGATACTTAGAATGCGCAGTTACAATCATTTATTTTATGGCATTTTTTGTTATTAAATATGAAGGAATTTGACTGTCTGAATATCCATCCATCCATCTTCTCCCGCTTATCCGTGGTCGGGTCGCGGGGGTAGCAGTTCCAGCAGAGAGCCCCAAACTTTCTTTTCCCTGTCTGAATATATGAATCCATAATGATTCAAGAATTTTTTTAAAGGAGAGAGTATTGCATTTTTCTTATGTAAACAGGATTGGTTACAAGTTTAAATACAATTAAAAAAATGTGGATTTTAACATAACTTTATATAAGATGTATAAGATAATTGGTCGTTCTCCTCAAAACCAGGAGCCACTTTAACAAGTCTTCCGGGAAAGATACATGTTTTTTTTTTTGTATGGACTTCTTGATAATGTGCTACTATCAAACTAAATAAAGAAAGTGAAGAAACAAGAGACAAACAAACCAAGCCAAGGTTCAGACGTTGGGTTTATAATAATCTTTAAGCACGACAGTATTTAATTGAAACCCAGGAAAGTGGATTTGTAAATATCCACTAGAACCACAGGTCAGTGTATTTCAGGAAGCTTTCACTTTTTTACTGCCATGTCCTCCTTATTCTGATAGTGTTACTGCCCAACAGTGCCATCTACTGACCATATACAGCATTTACACTCATTAGGTCTGATCTGTGCTTTTTGATTTTGGTTGAGTACTAAATTAGATAAACTACAGCAGTAATGACACGATTACTTAAATGTTAAGCTAAATGGCTGATTTCTTTAAACCGCGTCAGTAGCTGCGATAAACTTTACATATTTATTTCATCAAGATGTGTTTTTTCATGCTTACATTAGTTGATATTTAATCAGTAAAAGCTTGATTTGAGAACAATATATGCTTCTCTCCTCACACAGTGAACACATATCTCCACCTGCTATATCTGATTAAACAACATAAAACATTCTCGTTTAATCCTCGTAATCAAAGTGCTCATGATGTTTCCTTATCCACCTGAAAGTCTTTGAAACATATAACCAAAGACACTTTTCTGATTAGTGTGTTTCCCGTATTCAAACTAATTTCCTGTCAGCCTCGTCCTTTCAGTGACTCGGAGTTAGATTTGTGCTCTTCTCTTGTAGTCAACTCTTCTCCAGACTTTGATAAAAATCAGTGTTTCTGCGGTGCTGTTGGACCGGCATGTTCCTCCTGGTGCTGCTGACCTTCTCCAGGTCGATCTCCACCAGCACCATGCCTGGCTTCTCCCCTCCACAGTCTCCCAGCACCTCACCCCAGGGGTCCACGGCGAGGGCGTGGCCGTACGACGAGCGCTTCTCATGGTGCCGGCCGACCTGCGCCGCCGCCAGGACGAAACACTGAGTCTCTATCGCCCGTGCACGCAGTAACACCTAGATAAAAAGACATCAAGTTTGTGTTTTGCTTGGGTTTCAATCTAATAGATATCCTGTCTTTGTAAGCCAACACATATAGTTGTATTGTGACTCATCCCACCTCCCAGTGAGCAGCTCCTGTGGCTACAGTGAAGGCTGATGGGTAGGTTAGAATATCAGCGCCTTGCCTTTGCAGAGCCAGTGATAACTCTGGGAACCTCAGATCATAGCAGATGCCCAGGCCAACCTGGGGCAACAAAAAGAGAATAGTTAAAACCAAAGACTAAGAACAAGCTGATCATAATGTTTAAATAGAGATAGGAAACACTTTCTTTCCAATCTCAAATATTTTCTGGCTAGCGTTTAATATTGAGATTACAGAGCTGGCAAAATGTACTTGTATTTCCTAACTTTTGTAGTTTTCTCTCATCTAATATGAAGATTTCCTGTGCATTTACAAGTCTACTATATAATGAGGGTTATAAAGGACACCTTGCCGATGGGAGTTTGGACTGGAGACACGAGGGAGGGTCCAGGGATGGTGAAGGCACTTTCTTTAAGTGAAACGCCTTTTTCTGGCAGCTCCACATCAAATAAATGGGACTTCCTGTAGACTGAAATGATTTCACCTGTGGGTGCAATGACAACGTGTCAGAATGTGTACCATAAGGAATCATCAAGTGGAAAATAATTAATGTCTCTGTGTGCAACTGAGTGGGATTTTAAAGAGAGTGATGAACAGTACCACCTTTATCGTTAATTATGATGTGACTGTTGTAGATTCGTCTGTCAGACTCCCAGTTATGTCCTCGTTCATGAAATCCTCCAAGAGACAGCCACACTTCCAACTTCCTGAAAAAGGAGTGGTTAAAAAATACATAAAGAAATCCTGAAAAAGTGCTTATTTTTCAAATCTTGAAGTACCTGCTGATGTATACACATAACCAACATATTTACTAGGCTATAGAATACATATTTACACTATGTTAAAATAAACATACTGAACTTCACGGTTTCCCTACCTCCAAATACTACGGGACATAAAGTTTCTATCTTTTTATTCATTCATGAAGCCAACAGTAGATTAGTAAGGCAAGAATCAGGAAGTAAAACACCTTTTTGTGTACCTAATTTGCTTGGAAGGAGCTTAAATCTATGTAAGATTATACATGTGTAAGAGTTGTGTATCCTGCTCTCAGCCAGCAGCTTATTGAAAAATATCTGACTGAAGAAAAATGTCTCCCCCAAACAACGACAAAACATTGGACCTATGTCAATGATTACGAAGCAGTGTGTGTACCTGGCCAGCTGAGAGTATTGTGAGATTGTGTCTCCTGTCAGACTCTCGGACAGCGTCTCCTCTCGGCTGGATCCGATGTAATCGAAGGCCTCGGGCAGGAAGACCATGCTGGCCCCTCGCCCCTTGGCCTCCTCCACCAGCTGTTTACAGGCGGAGAAGTTAGCCTTTTTATCCGGGGTGGCTGTCACCTGACACACTGCAGCCACCGGGCGAAGTGAGGTCGACATCCTGCAGGGAGAAGAGGTGGTTATTATGTGCACAAAAGCAGCATGACTGGCAAACATGTTATGTTTGATCATTAACTGCACTAGTTATTGTGTCTCCTATCATATTGTACTTATTAGGATAGTGGGACCTTTAAATGCAATATCTGGATCAATAACTATAAAATGTATTGATGCTCTTTCTGCCAGTCACATAGATTTACATAACACAATACGAATGTAGTCTTTAACATAATTTAACTTTGTTTAGAGAGACGCATAACAATAAATTCTCTAGTCAGAATAATAAACACCTGTTTTGGAGCTTGATCTGTTGTCTCTGAGCTGGGAGAGAGGTCAAATACTTTGCAGATGTTCCCAAAATGCACCTGGCCGTGAACATTGGTCCCAGTGACGCTGACAGAGCTTCACCTCCCCTGTTTAGTCCAAGTTAGTAGCACATTCATACGTCCAGTGCGGGGTCCAGTGTGGTTAGTGTACAGCAGGAAGGATTAGCGGTGCTACTTTCTTCTTCTTCTTCTTCCTTATTTCGAAAGGATATAAACCAGCATGAAGGCACACTGGCTCCAGCTGCTGGACTGCATTTGTAACAACACTGGTGTAGAGGATTGATTACATTTTATATTTTAATAGATTTTTTAAAACAATACATATTGAGATGATTATCTTGAACAATTAACATTTATTTGTTATGTTTTTAAGGCTTTGTGGTTGGTAGAGTGTTGGTGGTTTGGGCGTACTTTAACCAATTTAAAATGGATTAAAAAATAAATCTCCAAAATGAACAAACGATTCGTAGATAACGTAGAAACATGAATCCTGCACTTATCTTAATATATATTGATAATATATTTATCTTGACACCAGAGAGTTTTCCACTTGGTCAGTTGACATGTTGAACTTTGAATAATTGATCAATTATGAATTTCACAATTTTTGTTATTACTTTTTACAGCTGACGTTTAATTAACATTTAAATATGTTTTGATTATCTTTTTTTTTTATTGCGATCTATCTGTTTTAAGTCCAATGTTTCTCCATACTGCACTACCTTTCAGAGGAAAATACTGTGCCTTTTAATGGACATAACTGAAAAAAACTTTGGTGCAAACAGGAACAGATAATGATAAAGAGTATACTGATTAGAAAAATATGACCTACTGTATCTCGAGGAGATGGCAGTGTTGCAACATTAATAATACAAGATGCCCTCAAAACTCAAAGTAAAAAATATATATTTCCGCACAGGCACACAACAAGCATCCCTATACATTCTGCTCGGGGTCCATCTCAGCAACACCCTTCCAAGATGGCAGCCAACAGTAGCAGCACGGTTAGCAAATCCAGCAGCGGCAGCAGCGCCGGAGGAAAGCCGTCCGGCCCGTCTGCCGAGCAGGTACCGTCCCCTCCAGCCCGGTCTGCTTCAGTCGGTACACCCGCGATAGTCTTTCTGTGGTTCAATCCGGCGGAGCTAAAGCCGAAAACGTGGCTCCCAGCTAGCCGATGCTAACATTAGCTTCCCCATCGCCAGCATTCTGCCTTCTCATCACAAAAAACAGAGTGAAGCCATATAAGGAGCCTACATGTATAAAGAGTTTATGTGTGCTTATATCAATGCGTTAACTGCATTTGAATAAGAATACACTTATAAGTGGATTGTGCTGAATAGTGTTTCTCAGTGAAAGTCAGTGTGAGGGCTGGAGCTATTTTTATTACTGAAAACCTATCTACACACTACAAATACTCTCTAATATACCAATCTACTGAAAGGACAGTAACATATAGAAATAGTGTACTGTATAGATTAAGTGTGCCCTGTGGCTTTTAATAATAAGTAAATATATCCTGAGTACATTTTTCTTATGCACACAAATGTAAGGTTACTGAAGTAAAAGCAGAATGAGACTTAACATAAAAAGTGCAAGCTAAAAACAATGGCTAAACATTTTAACCATTACAAAAAACGGTTTTATTCTAGTCTATTTTAACTTAAAATAGACTAGAATAAAACCGTTTTTCTTAGGTTGTAACAGTCAAAAGAAATGTACTCGCTAAACATTTGACTTGTTTGATTGATGGTCAATACAGGAAATGTGCAGTACCTGATTCAAACTGAGATTAATACCGTGACAGTGTGAGTCTGTATTGTTTCTGATGGTGTTTTTTTTGTGTCAGGTGGTGGCAACATTTCAAAGGATGCGTCAGGAGCAGCGCAGTATGGCTTCTAAATCTGCAGATTTCGAGATGGATATCAATGAGCACGGGTTGGTAGAGGATACTCACACATCTGCTTATTGAATCTGTGAGGTGCAATTCTTTGTTTCATCACTGTTTGTCTACATTTTCTTTCCCCTCCATCCAGCTTAGTAATTGAAACCCTGAAGGAAGTGGATCCTTCGAGGAAATGCTTTCGTCTTGTAGGAGGAGTGTTGGTGGAGAGGACGGTAAAAGAAGTTCTACCAGCCTTGGAGTCTAATAAAGAACAGGTAATGCATTCATCTTTATGTCACCAGCAAATTGTTTCAGCAATCATGGAAACAGAACAACAACAACTATTACGCATTGTGGTGATTCATTGTATTGTAACAGGGTTCCCGCGGGGTCTTAAAAAGGTCTTACATTTGATAATCAGAATTTAAGGCCTTAAAAAGGTCTTAAATATGATAAAAAAAATAAGAAAGTTCTTAAATATGATTTAGAAGGTCTTAAAAATGATCGGATTTGAAAGGTACTTCTGTGTTGCGATCGCGTCTAAATGTGTTTTGGGGGAAATGTCCGAGCAGCAAAGTAAGAGCCTTTCAGTTCCCCCCAACAATTTGTATCGAAATAAATCAACATGGAACCAGTAATCATTAACTTTGTTTCCCCCGGCCCCTTATCGGAGAACACCCAGCTAGTAACCTAGCAACCAAGCTTCAGCTAGCGGCAGTCAGAAATTAGGTATCTTCGAATCTACTTGCAAATAAATATGGGGAAGTGTAAGTTCAACCGTATTTGGTTGGAAAACATCGAATGTTGTGCTTGGTTGAAACCAGTGGAGGGGAATGTGTTTGAAGCCCGCCGCACCTTTTCCAAAAAAATTATCGTTTGTTTAGCTAATGTAGCGTTAGCTAGTGCAGCTACTCCCGCAACAACACCGGGTGACCTCCGGGCGACATTTGAGTCTACGTCAACCCTAAAAGCGGAGGTGCTGTGGACGCTAAATACCGTAGCTAAAACACCAATGATACAACAGCATGAAGACAGCGGAGCTCTGACTATAGCTCTTGACACACACACACACACACACACACACACTTTTTGTCTAACGCAGTTCAGTGTAGTGTTATGCTGAACATGAATACATTTACTTTGTAAGTCATTATGGGACGAATTTCATCTTTCCTATCAATTTTCCTTCATACTTTCTTGCCGTGAAATAGGTCTTAAATTCTATTCAAAGTGGTTTTAAAAAGTCTTAAATTTGAGTTGGTGAAACCTGCAGGAACCCTGTGAGTCCTGCGTCGGGTGATTCGCGGGTGGTATTTTTTCAAACGTTTTTTTCCGGGTTTGGTTCTGGGTAAAACAAAGATGATGCGGGTCGGGTCGCTGGTATTGCATAATAAATGTATTAAAATAACAATAATTTAGTTTAATGTTTAAATCCTCAGACTTCTCCCCCGCATAACCTCTGCAGCGCATCAATCTGCTGCTGAGCGCGCCACATTCGAAATGGCTGAGGTGAAGCTCTCGAGCGGAGAATACAGCATTTTCAATAACACTTCCTCAAGAGCGAAATCCAACGTCTGGGAGGCTTTTGGTGTCATCCTATGGAGAAAAGAACCAACATCCCACGCTTTTTGAGACATATGCAACTGCGTGTGTTAATAATTGCACGTTTTCACTGCTCATATATATATATATATATGCGGGTTGCGGATCTTGTGCCGACGGGTCGGGTCGGGTTGCGGAACTAATTGGCAATATGTGCGGGGGGCGGGTTCGGTATTGCACGTCGCGGGAGCGGGTCTTGAAAATCAGACCCGTGCAGGACTCTGCCCGGTGTATGTCACATTGTCACCAGCAAATTGTTTCAGCAATCATGGAAACAGAACAACTATTACGCATTGTGGTGATTCATAGTATTGTAAGGATTACCGAGCCTATCGACACAATGTTAGTGCATTACTGTTGGAATATGAATTTTAAATGGCTGCATTTAATCCCAAGTGTCCTCTTCTTTTATCTCCACAGATCTCCAAATTAATCGAGTCCATCAACAAGCAGATGCAGACGAAAGGGCGGGACCTCACAGAGTACAGGGAACGCTACAACATCCGGTTGGTGGGAGAAGGTGAAGCGGAGGCACAGGGCCAGTCGGCGGAATCTTCCAGTGACAACATAGACGGCGGGTCTAAAAGCGGAGCTGGCGTTTTAGTGTCGTAGTTTGTTATTATTGAGAGCGACCGTAGGGCCTTATGATTTCTCCAGTACCTAAAATATGGTTGTAGTCACACAATTTAAAATGTATCTTCTCACACTTGATTTTGATTACATTTCTGCTCAGATACTGCACTTGGTACTGAGGTACTTTGCAACAGACACCGACTCACACATGTGAATGCTAATGCTTATACAAATGTAGGTTGTTTGTCTTAAATCTGCCTTTCAGTAAAGCTGACTTTCTTTTTCTAGAATATTGTGGCCTAAATTAAATAATTGAATTGTAAGTTCTTGTTTTCGTCTTACTATCATTTACGCATGAGCAAATAAATACTTCACTGTATCAGAGTACGGCAAAATGTAATCCACTTATTAATATACAGTTTCAAGGATGCCTAATAAAAAATTCAAAGAAGAAATAAAAAAATCAGATGTTTAGAAAATACAGATGAAAAGTGAATGTTTATGTTAACTTAAGACTTTTGACTTACAACGTACAAAAAAAGCTGATTTCATAGGGCCCTGAATTAGGTTGAGCTTTGCAAGAAGTCACCCTTGCCAAGGCAGTTCAGGTCCTTGAAGGCATTTTGACAACATGTGTTATGAGCATGAAAATATACAGTAAACATGTCGCTATAGATCAAAATGTCAGCTTTTTTCAGCCTCTGTAATTCATGACTCGTAAAATTGTCTCCATGCACAGAATGGCTGCTGGTTTGTATTCATATAAATGTGTGGTCAGCTTTTGTACAGAGGTTAATAAAGCGGACATCATGATGTGACCATAAGTCAGTACTACCACCACAACCTTGATGATAAAGCCCCGTTATTAAAAACACAACAAAAGTTGTAGTCTGGTCTATAGCACATGTTTGAGCTATGTTGAATTTGTTTCTGAACTCTGTCTAAAATG
Source organism: Pseudochaenichthys georgianus (assembly GCF_902827115.2). Lineage (NCBI taxonomy): Eukaryota > Metazoa > Chordata > Actinopteri > Perciformes > Channichthyidae > Pseudochaenichthys > Pseudochaenichthys georgianus. Next base: position 5,929,557 of record NC_047520.1, on the reverse strand, counting down.
AGGAAATGTCGCCTCGGACCTGATGTCTTTGCTGTCATGTTCATGTAGTCGTGAGGACAAAAATGTTTTTGTTAATGGTCATTAAAAATGTTTCTCAAATGTTCTTTCTGTGTGTTGTCTTACATCATTGTTACTGTGTGCCACAAAGCCCTTAAGTAATCAGATGTTTACAATTTAACATCACAGCTGTAACTGTTGCGACCTGGATTAAAATGAACACAATTCACATTCCTGGTTTTGTTGGAGATTAAGTTTTTCCAAAAAGAACATCAAACAAAATTACTATCACCTCTATGTTTGCCCCTCAATATATTGAAGACGAATAGAAATGTAATATATTATTCAACATATATATCTATGCTAAGATAGACGTTTATTGATAACCAGCAGGGAATTTGAATTGTTGATGCAGTACAAGGAAATAAATACATTTAAAAAAGTATAGAAGCTTACCAGTAAGTAACACAATCAAGTTAAACAATTTAAAGAATAAAAAGAAAGACATGACATACATAAACTGAATGAGAATAGAACGTTAGGAGACAATTGTAAAGTGAGTGGCGCTAAAATAACAATGTTAACAGTGTAAACTTTAATAGAAGATATGATAAATAATGATACTTGAAGTGAATTTTTGTTTTTAGGATGACTTTCAACATCTGTCCAGGGACTACAGACGAAAAGTAGCCTGTTGGCTAACTCCAGCGCATTTACAGAAATGTCAATCAATGTGCACTGTCCCTGTCAAATAAATATATAAAATAAAAAATACTATGTATGAAAATAATAGGATATTAGTGCAAGAGTAAATACATATAAAAAGAGAGAACCGTGCTCTCACATGTGATTATAACATAATGACTATATGAGCAAATGACATAAACAGTAAAAAATGAAAATAGATATCGACGAGGATGGGATTCGAACCCACGCGTGCAGAGCACAATGGATTAGCAGTCCATCGCCTTAACCACTCGGCCACCTCGTCTGTGGATCTACGAATATATGCGCAGAGAATTTTATACACGATACAAATCATGGAAAACACATTCTTTATTCATTTTTGTTACAGTTCGCTTTCACAAAGACTAACGACATAGTGGCATTACCTCTTTCATCCAACATTAAACAGCTAGCTAACGAGCCATATGCTATACTATGCTAAAAGATCACATTATGTTGCGCCTCTACTCCCGACATTAAGGTTATTACGTATCTACATGCGCCGCTGTCGCATCAAAGCAGAATGGTTGCAACAATTATTTTTGCACGAAGATCACGCAGACAGGATTAGATCCGTCGTTTTGTTTTCGTGCTATCGAGAGCTGCATGAATATCTGGAGCAGCTATGCCAGTAACCAGCAGAATGTGCAAGTATTTGTTGTATTTCCACCCTGATAGGTTGCACTGTTAGCATTGTGATAGCAATGTGGGTAATGCTAGGACAGAAATAGCTCAAGGAAACAGCTGCTTGCTCCGGTGTTTGGAGCTGCTTTGAGCACACTAGTTGTCCAGTTTGCAGTTTCTCTGGAATGCATCTGTCCAAGAAATTCTCGGTTTTCAAAGTGGTGCTGAGTGCTCTGCTGATAGTGGCGCTCCTGCAGCTCATTTACCTGTCCTTCTTATCCAAGTTTCACGGTAATCAGCAGCGGTACCGATACTCTGAGCTTTTTGGAGGCTCTGGGGGCAAGAAGAATGGGCACCCCGAGAAAAACTCACGGAAGGAGCGTCTGAGGTTCTCCCTGTCTACTGGAGGGATCTTTGACAACAGTGGTCAGTACCGGGTGTACAAGAACTTGATAAAAAGTGATTTCACCACAAATCATAAACCAGGGTCCATCCCCAGCTCCCATGTCCTGGCATTAGCCACACACACAACCATCAACAACCTGCATCACCTGGAATCTCTTGTGGAAAGGTGGCACAACCCTCTCTCCGTGGCCATATTCGCACACGGGCAAGATGTCAAGTTTGCCACAGCTCTGGTTTATGCTCTCAGCTTCTTTTGCCCCCAGATTCAGTCTCTGGTGGACTTCCACTTGGTGTGCCTCTCAGGAGAGATGGCCAGTTTCCCTGAGCAGGACCGTGAGCATTTTGCAGGGCTCGAAGACTGTGCCTCTGTGTTTTCCAGACTGGAGACGCACAGGGATAAATACAAGAACTATGTCATCAGTGGAAACGTCTCCTACCCCAACAACCTCCTGCGTAACGTAGCCCGAGGTGGCACAGAGTCCTCCTACATCCTCGTCATTGACATCGACATGATGCCGAGCGCTGACCTCCACCAGCAGTTTGAGGCCATGATCTTGGGGCGTGAGATAGCGAGTGATGAGGTTTTTGTGTTGCCTGCCTTTGAGATCCGCCACGCAAGGAAGATGCCCGGAAACAAGGCAGAGTTGGTTCAGCTCTACCAGGTCGGTGAGGTCCGGCCCTTTTATGAAGAGCTGTGTTCTCGCTGTCAGGCCCCCACCAACTACTCGCGGTGGGTCAACAGCCACGTTAGAGGATCCGAACCCCTGGAAGTTGGCTACACGCTCACCTGGGTTGATCCCTGGGAGCCTTTCTACATCGGGCCCCACACTGTGCCCCTCTATGATGAGAACTTCAAGCAATATGGATTCAATCGTATCAGCCAGGTTTGTACAATTTCAACATTTTACACTTATATCGTCAAAGTCCACATTCTAGCTGATGAACTGTGAAATTCAGTTGAAACAAAGTTATGCAATTGGACTGTTTTTGTCCTGTTTGTATATAGTGTAATGCACAACAAGTTGACATGAAAACGTGCAAAAAAGTGACGTTTCTGTCACAACTTCCTTCTCTTGCACTGATTAGACTGCAGCATATATTTAATCACAAAATCAACCGCGTCTTATTGTCTCTTTTACAACCAAAAAAGCATTCGAAAGTGCTATTATACTTTCAAACAATAAGGTAAGTTGACAATAAGAAACCTTTATGATTTTATTAGCCTAGTTCATTTAATCCCTTTCTATGACGTATAATTGAGTCCCTTTTTATTCTCGCAGTGCTGATGCAATCCATTGCAAGATTTACAGTATTAGCAAAAAACGTTTGACTGATGAGGCGAGTTGATGCATTATTTACTTATCAATTTTTTTGTCTAACCAACTGTCCAACATTGTAGAACATGTAGACTTATGGTATCCTGTTCTGAAAGGAGTTTTCTGAACTCTGAGAAAACCATACTATTCATGGTTCCCTTTGACCTTGCTTCTTTGCATCATACACTGAACACAAATATAAACGCAACACTTTTGTTTTTGCTCCCATTTTTCATGAGATGAACTCAAAGATGGCCACAATAAAAGGCCACTCTGAAACGTGCAGTTTTGCTTTATTGGGGGTCCGAAAACCAGTCAGTATCTGGTGTGAGGGGTAGGGTTAGGGTTAGGGTAATGTTGTGAATCGAGTGGCCCATGGTGGTGGTGGGGTTATGGTATGGGCAGGCGTATGTTATGGACGACGAACACAGGCCACTCGATTCACAACATTACCCTAACCCTACCCCTCACACCAGATACTGACTGGTTTTCAGACCCCCCCAATAAAGCAAAACTGCACGTTTCAGAGTGGCCTTTTATTGTGGCCAGCCTAAGGCACACCTGTGCAATAATCATGCTGTCTAATCAGCATCTTGATATGTTACACCTGTGAGGTGGGATGGATTATCTCGGCAAAGGAGAAGTGCTCACTATCACAGATTTGTTCAGATTTGTGAACAATATTTGAGAGAAATGGTTATTTTGTGTATATAGAAAATGCTTTAGATCTTTGAGTTCATCTCATGAAAAATGGGAGCAAAAACAAAAGTTTTTGTTCAGTGTATTTCCATATTTCAGCTCTTCTTTCTTGTTTCCTTGTCTGTCCTTGCCGTTACCTTTCTTCTCACCTTCCCTGTCCTCTTGTCTCCTCTCTTTTTCCTTTCACATCTTCACACCTCCATGTCTGTCTGCTGCTCACCCTGTCTTTCTGTCTCCCCCCTCAGGCCTGCGAGCTCCACGTCGCTGGATACAAGTTCTCGGTGCTGAGCTCAGCTTTCTTGGTGCACCGGGGATTCAAGATCCAGGGGGAGTTTCACGCCAAGAAGGACGAGGAGAACAAACGCAACCGGGTTCTGTTTCGCAGCTTCAAAGAGGGCCTGAAAACAAAATACCCATCCTCCAACCGACGCTGCTGATCCTCCTTCTCTAATGAAATCTGTCTCCTGCTGAAATAATGGACGTCGTACGTTGTTCTTCTAAAACGAACCCGTTTTTCTTTTAAATTCTGACGGCAACTCTTGGATTTATATCAAGTAAAACATTTCTGCTGGTTGGGACAGAAAGAAAGAAGTGATCAATCAAGACTGAAAAACTGGCAAGCAACTTTTTGGAATCAAAATCCAAAATGTATAATAATTAGAGGTACGCTTTCTATTTTACAAAATGTTTGAGCTTGTCCAGATACAAAGAAAATCTCTACATATACTTAGAGATATCCTAAGAAACAAAAGTCCTAACCTCAGGTTATGTACTGTAACATAACGCAGATATACTATAGCAGAAAAAAAAATCCATTGGACTTTAAATACGGGAAAAGGGTCAAGAATATATTTTTTCTAAGATATCTTCGGCTATTGAGTACTAATAATGAATTGAAACAAAATGGCATCACAATCTGATTATGAGGTAAACTACAAACCCAGTTTTTTAACAAATGCATCACTTTATATCAAGTTTAAATAGTTTGTTTCCTTCAAATGTTGTGCCAATCGATGTGGTCAGACCACCAGAGGGCAACAGACACTGGTGTTAAATGCAGCATACTGTATAGTGAGCAGCAGGGATTACGCAATACCAGAGGATGTACATTTACTCCGTGTTTCAACTATCTGCACATTTCGACGTTCTCATATCATGTCAGTGCTTTTTCTTGCCACAAACTGTCCGGGGAAACAAACACTGGGAAACTTTACACAGAACATTGTATGACTTTGATTTTGCCAACACTGTGGAAAACGACTATTATAACACAGAGGATTTGACGCTGGTAGTCGCTTAGATTATCTAGAGTTGGGTTTCTTTCTCTTGAAGTATATGATGGGGCCAGTGGACTCAGGTAGAAATGTAGCATGGGTACAAATACTGCACAATCAAAATGTAAACCTCAAACAAAAGCAGTCTACAATATGTTAAGTTATTGATCTTAATCTGTCGTATTATTCTGAAACATACTGGCACAGTACTTTGACCACCACTATTTTCATACAAACAAAATACCTGGAAAGTATGCGTATACATTGCCGCTTGATTACTTTTAAGTGTTACGTTGTTATTGTTGATTTTAACAGAGATTTAAATATGTTTTCCTTCCACACTTGCAGTGTTTATGATATATTTATTGTAAAATGTTTTCCTTCAACTGGACTTAAAATAAACCCCAGCAGGAAAACTGTAGCACAAGTTTGTGTTTGGTGTGAAAAATGATGTTGGGCATGGAACATTTTGTTTTAGAAATTCATGTAGAATTTTGAACATTATTTGTGATGATGTGATGTGGATACTGCGTTTTTTTTGGTGATAAAACAAAATATAATGCCTGATTTGTTTGTAACTGTCACTGATTTTGCTTTTAAATATTATACAAGATGCAGTCTACAATTTATGAACAACCTCCTTAGTGAGCGGAAAGCTCTTTGAGCACTTGGAAATGCGCAAATCCAATCAATTCACTTCACCGGAGGGATTTGGAGTGACAAGTCATGTCAACAGTGTTTCAGGAAGTATCACTTAAATAACCGTTGTAGTAGCATAAGAGGGGACAGGCCGAGAAATAAAGTATTATGTCAAGAAATATGCAACTTACAAACACAATATAGCAGATGTCACTCATTTCAACTGTCTGAAATTGTGTAGGGTTTTGTAGTTTTGTCACAGCGATAAAAACTACAATATATCAGTAGGTGTATCGTTCAGCTAGTACTTGGCACAGTTGACTTTAACCTGTGGTGTAACATGGCTTAAGATGGGGGTTTAAACGCATCCCTGCACGTGTGATGGGTGATTACAGGGCGAGTCAGGGTTGCATCCAATTAAAAGCTCCTATTTAGTAATTAGGATCTGTTTTAAAGTGGACTTTAAGGACTTCTCAGTAAGAAGTTGATATTCTGCAATGCGACCCAAAGGGCAAAACTGCTAGAGTAATATTTCTGGAAGTTTTTCATTATATCGCATTTATATCTCCTTATTAGAAAGTGAGCATAGAAGATAAATAATATCTAAATATCTGTGGTTGCGGAGCTTAAAAGTCGCCCGAAGTGTCGATCAGCGGTAAAGCCATCTGTTGGTAAAGTAGAGCATGTGTGACATTCGGCGCTTGACAACCGTCCGAGGCTCTGTGGTGTTTTGTGGCTAATCCTGCATTACCGGGCTAAATCATGAGCCAGGCATGCGGCCTCCATTCACATGCAACTCCATGCTTTAGATGGGCTTATATTGAGCACACACATAAACAACATACACCTTTGCGTCGTTTCTAAATATCTGATACTTTTCACTTTTGGGTCAATACGTAATCACGCCTTTCTCTTCCGACATGTGCTCTCTACTCCAATGTAGTGATTTGTATTTTATATATTTATGGGGAAGAATATTCACCCTACATTTGGTTTGACAGCCTGGGCAATATATCTATATCAATCAGGATATGATACTAGACATTTATATTTTGGAGATCCTGGTTTTAAAGGCAGCAATACAAAAGGTTGTTTCATTTCTTTCTATATGGTACTTATTATTTTTGGTTCAAGTAATCACGCCTTTCTCTTTGGACTCTTACTCCAACGTACCGACTAATATTTTATACATTTTCCGGGCAGATAATTACTGCATTTAAATAATCCTATATTTGGTTTGAGAACCGATGAATATCAATAATATCAGGATATGACACTAGATATGCTCTTAGATTTTGGGGATCCTAATATCCAAAGTGTTGTCTTTTCCTGGCTTTAAAGGCAGCATTACTAAAAGTCATGTAGCAGACTCTTTCAGACTTGCCCTTTTATTTATTTTACCTGCTTAGTCCTTAAATTCACATTACTGATTGTTTATCATAATTCTCATTGTGTAAATATGTTCTGAATGCTCTTAGATATCGTTATGCTGTGGTAAAAAAAGTTGTTGTATATAATAGTTGTTCATATTGCCCAGCTCTACCAGATTTATTCAAAAATAAGTTGTTTTCATGCAAATCTTTAAAAAAACTATTTTTAAATGACTACTCATGTTTGGCCAACCCACGATGTTCATGTCCATCTCCCCATCGTCATCCCCCTGTCCTTGGTGTTAATAATGTGGCAGAAGGTGCAGAAATGTAAGGGGGGGCGGCTTGTGTGGATCAGGAGAGGCAGGTTTGGTGAGGTAAAGTGGGGTTATATCGACGGCTTTGGGGAGTGCAGGCTTATCTGGGTCAGAGAGCTTTACGACATAAGCAATTAGGGCTGTCCTCTCTTGTGTTGGCTGGCAGGAGGGAGGCCTCCCGCAATCTAGATTAGCTGGGAGAGCTCCGCGGCTTCTGGACAGTGCAGGGAACCAGCTGGAGGGCGAGATGAGCGGGCGGCACGGGGGGAAGGAGGTTCCTCGAGAGGGAGGGTGAGGGCAACGAGAGCAAGGGGTCAACATGCAGGCGTTGTAGACATACAGGCCCTTCTGGGTCAGCGCACGGGTGAGGAAGAAGGAGTCAATGACCCATGCGGATGAAAGGAATTCGCAAAATGAACTGGGTTCCGAACGAGTGGGCTGTGTGTCCACTGTAGCATGTTTAACAGCAGCTTGAATAGAAAAGGTCTATGGAGGATGTTTATGCCATTCAGCTTAACTGGTTTCTTAATGAGCCACTTGACTGGAAGGATTTGCAAGTGATTAGGCCAAATGTTTTTAGAGGAATGGTTGAAGAGATCTTAACAACTACTGAATGAATGTTTGTTAACTGGAGTGTCTCAAAGGGGATTTAGGATGTAGTATATAAGAGTACGACTGACTTACAAATAGATGACACTTACATAATTGGGTGTTTGGGTAGATTTAGACAATAGTGCGCTGAATTCAACACGTAACTGCTGTCTCCTGGCAGGTTGAAACAAATGTGAGGTTTGTTTAAGACACTTTTTGACTTGTCAGGACAGGTTGGCATGGTTATGATCAACTTATCAAACTATAATGTATTGAAACATTCCCATTATTATTTTGTACATTCCAGGAGTTATCTTATTCTCCACCCTAGTGTCCCAAACCAGGCATATTACAAATGTACTAAAGCCTTCATCTTGTCTGTGCTTTTCCTATAAATACAATCACTATAAAGTAGTTAGAACTGCAATGTGAGCCTTGTGTGACATTCCTAAATATCTTTCTCTGATTATCTGCTTTTGAATTTATAATGATATTAAATAGAGACAAGCAGCAAAACCTCACATTTGAGATGCTGGAACCTTTTCATGTTCGGCATTTTAAGATGGAAAATTACAAAAGAAATCGAATTCATATCAGATTTTTTTCTAGCTCTATTGTTGTGGCGATGCTTCTGTCTAAAAAAGCTGCCACAATTAATCGACTAATGAATTAGTTGATCGACAGAAATATAAGTGGCAGCTACATTGATAATTAAGTAATGGCCTTGGAATTTAACTGCAACTTGGATGGACATACTTCACTACTTCTAATATTTTACAACTGACCAAGTTGGTTGCCTAACCAAACCCTAACCCTAACCCTAACCAGCACCTTTCAACACAAGGTCATTCAAAGTGCTCTACAAAAATGAAAGACATTAAGAAAATGGCATTAAAAAGCAAAGTAAAATAAACATTAAAAGAAAAAATACATGATTAAAAGTTACAGTGCAATGTAAGATATGAATAGCTCAATTAAAAGAAGCGCCAAAATGGAGACTTCCAGTTAGGCATGACGGAGTAGAGACGTGCGTAGTTCTGCTCCCGCAAACTTTTGTGTTGTAACTTTTCTGAAGCCCGTAAGCCTTATTGCCCTCTGCTATGCTTATATTGGCTGGCTGTTTACCATCTATGGATGCTGTTATAATTACTATTCTATGCATATATATACACTTGAGTTTTTGTTTTTGTTTACTTTAATACTCTTCCGTGTTACAATGGGCTTCCCGCTTTTAGTATAGGGAACGGGACCCCGGAAGATAAGTTTAGCCGTTGAGCTTTGAGCTATAGCGCTCAGACAAGGTTTGTATTTGGGATGCTCCAGGTATGGTCACATTTGGGTGTATGGGTTGTGTTTTGTTTATGGTTTGTCTATTTTTGCCTTCGCTTGTTTTTTTTTTACCATTTTTTCCCCCTTCCCCCGGTCTTCTTCTTCCCCCCCACCACTCCTCTCCCCTCAGTCCTCGGGAAGCACAACGGTTTCAGACCACCTTCATTAGACTCCCCATATGACTAACAGTATGACGACTGCTGGCAGAAGTGTGCGTCTGATCTCCTGGAACACCAGAGGAATGAACAAAGCTATTAAAATGGGTAAGGTCTTGACTCGACTGCATCATCTTAAAGGGGACATTATATTTTTACCAGAAACACACCTTAAAGCGTCTGACACCCTTTGCATCAAGCGGGCGTGGATGGGCCATTACTTCCACTCAAGATTTTCTAGTAGAGCCAGAGGTGCTGCCATTATTATTCACAAGAGTGTGATGTTCGTACCAACATTTCTCAATATTCTCGACAATAATGGCCGCTCCGTCATAGTTTCAGGTGTCTTGCAGGGCATGCCTGTAATTTTGGTTTCCGTTTACGCACCCAACTGGGATGATGACCAATTCTTTATGAACCTTTTTGCTAAAATCCCGAATGCAGACAATCACCGCATAACCATGGGTGGAGATTTTAACTTGATTCAAGATGTGCACCTCGACAGGTCATCCCTTAAGCTTGGCACTCTCTCAAAATCCGCTAATGTAGTCTCAAATGATGCAGCACAATTAGGAATCTCAGACCCTTGGAGATTTAAAAACCCTCAAAGTAAGGCTTTCTCTTTTTTCTCACACGTCCACCACACATTCTCGCGAATAGATTTTTTTCTGCTTGATGACAGCTTGCTACACCTTGCCAGCGCGTGTCAATACCATCCTATAGCCACCTCAGATCACGCCCCTGTATCAATTGACATCCACTTCCCTCTTAGTGTTACTCCCGCTAAGTTGTGGAGGTTTAGTTCCCACCTGCTGTCAGATGACAAGTTTAAGGACTTTGTTAATTCACAGATTCGTTTATATATCGAAATTAATGACACTGCTGATGTAAGTTGTGGAACAGTGTGGGAGGCTCTCAAAGCCTATGTTCGTGGGCAGGTTATATCGTATGTTTCCAAACTAAGAAAGGATGAAAGGGTTCGACTGTCGGCAATTTTGGAAGAACTTCTCCGAATTGATGAAACGTATTCCTCCTCCCCCTCACCGACCTTATATAAAAAACGCATATTATTACATTTAGAACATGACCTTTTAATGACGAGCGTAGCGGAGAGACAACTGAGGCAAACTAAGCAGCGCTTTTTGGAACAGGGGGACAAGGCTGGGAGGCTCCTGGCTCAACAGGCTCGGGCAGTTAACGCAAGTAAAGTCGCCCGAAGGCAATTTAGTCTCTGACCCGATTGAAATAAACAAGTCTTTCTTTGAATTTTATAATAATTTGTACACTTCTGAATGCCCCATAATTGGCACAATAAACCCAAATCCTCTTGACTCCTTAACTTTCCCCCAAATTGACGTAGTTAACGCAGGCGGAATGGGGGACCCCATTTCCACTTTAGAGATACAGGAAGCCATCAAATCTATGCAAAATGGGAAATCCCCTGGTCCGGACGGCTTCACAGTCGAATTCTACAAGGCGTATTCGTTTCTTATTAAAATGGTAATTCTGCCGAAGTTCTTATATCTCTTCCAGCATATCCCAATTTGCATCAATACATCTTTTTTCACCAGTCTTGATAGTCAACTAAATGCGTTCATTTGGGATGACAAACCCGCCCGTCTTAAAAAATCAATTCTTCAGCTCCCCAAGTCGGAGGGCGGCTTGGCACTCCCGAACTTCCGTCACTACTACTGGGCCTCTAATATTAACCGACTCCTTTACTGGACTGGCCCCAAGACTCCTAACTCCAGCCCACCATGGGTTCACATGGAGATCTCCTCCTCCTCTAGCTCCTTACACTCTGTGATTTGCTCCCAACTTCCCGTAATGACGCACAAAATCTCAGTCAACCCAATTGTTACCAGTACTAATAAGATTTGGCTTCAATTCAGAAGGCAACATGGCTTACACAGAGCCTCAATCCAAGCTCCGATTCTAAATAATCACTCATTCTCTCCATCCTGCTCGGACCCCACCTTCCGAATGTGGGCTGCCAACGGGCTTGTCACAATCAGTAATCTTTACAAGGGTGGGGTTTTCTCTGACTTTGCATCCAAATATCACCTGCCAAACAGTCATCTTTTCCGCTTCTTCCAAATTAGGCATTTTGCTCAAAAGCAATTTCCCCATTTTCCCAACCGCCCCCCTGAGTCCAAGTCTTTGTATTTCATGTCATTTCTATCCCTCTTTTCTTTTTTTCTTTTTTATGCTGGTGTTTTATGTTTTGTAACTTTTTGATTTATGTCTTGTTTATAATGTGGTCATAGCCCATAGGGGTGAGAGTGGGGGGTGGGAGGGAGGGGTGAGGTAACTATTTAATTTCCCTACAGACCATCTTCTATACATGTGTACCTACTGTATTGCCATTGTGATGTCTGTCAAAAAGCCAATAAAAAGATTTTGAAAAAAAAAAAAAAAGCAGCGCCAAAATAAAAGTCTTCAGCCTGGAGTTAAAAGTAGCAAGAGTTGCAGCGGACCTGCAGGTTTCTGGTAGTTTGTTCCAGATATTTTGAGCATAACAACTGAACGCTGCTTCACCATGATTAATCAATCATTCTAGGAAAAAAATGGCAGATGAATCAATAATAAAATAAATGTTAGTTGCAGTCCTATTAATAAATGTCCTCTAGTACATCTTGCTTTCTTGCTGTATAGCCTCCCCTTCGTCGTCACATGTTAATTACGTGAAGTGAGCTCAAAGACATCTTTGAAAGCGAGATATTGTAACCAGACGATGAGCCTTAACTTAATTGCCATCAATGGCAGCTTTGGAAGAAGTTAACCTGCCTGCTTAATGAAGAAAGCCTCTCAGGCAAAGCGCGCACATATCACTCTGCGTCTAAACCTGGTGTTCTTGGACGACCAGGCTGCCTGCGTTTTAAATGTATCCTGCTAAAGCCAGGCTGGAGTACAGAAGTAATGAGACCTGACACTGCCCGGGGGAAACAAAAGGAGGCCTAACAGATATAGGTAATCCTTCTCACCGGGCGCTTATCCTCCCGCTCCTGCTGTCCCATGAACACAGCGGGAAAACACTCAAAAGACGTGTACACAAGAAAATACAGACAAGTGAGTAATCGTTAACACTCATCATGTTTTCATGTTATACAGAACATGTCCATACCCCACAAAGTGAGGCAGTGAAACATATGTTCTCGACCCCTCACGCACAAACAATCATATACGGGAATTCATTCTGCCAGTATTGATCGATTGATGTCATAACGGATTATGAAAGCTTTGATACAATGTTTGACAACAATGCCACCATTACTCCCTAAAGAACTTTAGTAATATAATTAGGCTGCGCTAAAGATGCGATTACCGACACATTTTCCTTATTTCTGTTTGAAAAGTCTATTAAAATCAGCATGATTTAGGATAAATAATCTGTGGTGATATCAAGCAGCCTGGGCGAATACACACTCCAGTTGATTTAATTAATCTCCTGTATTACATCTGCTTTATTGAGTTGGATTTATATGACAGATTAGATTTTTGTTGAGCCCTCATATCAAAACATCGCACAACAGGACACAATCAATATAAGCCAAAGTGAGGGTGACTTTTTGTTTTCACTACTGTTTTGGGAAGTTTCTTGCTGTCATCGTGTCAGAGTGTGTATGGTGCATGTATAAAAAAGAGTTGGAAAGACAAGTAATGATAATATTAAAACTACTGTGCTCTATACATTAGGGCTGAACGATTAATCGATTTAAAATCGAAATCGCGATTTGAAATGATGCAATTATCAAATCGCAAAGCCTGCGATCTTTTTTTAATTTGTATTCTTGTGTGTCAGTACTCCACACCAATCAGAAGTACTGTGCTCCACATGTATCAGTCATTGTCAACCAATCAGAAGTGCTGTGCTCCACATGTATCAGTCATTGTTAACCAATCAGAAGTGGCCCATGATAGTAGGTGATAGACGGATTGATCCAATCACCTGCCAAGTATTTTTGAAAGTGCCTGCCCTTTCCAAATGGCTTCCAATGGGGCTTTCCTAGATGGTTTGGTGAAACAAACCATCTGAGTCAGGTTAGTAATGCTCCTTTACATACTTAAATGTTGTTTTTCAACTTCATCCTGTAAAAGGTTGGTCTCTGGCTTATTCCTGTCCCAGCTGGACTACGGTGATACCATTTATAGATTTGCCTGTCCCACTGTTTTGGCCAAACTTGACCCACTCTACCATGCTGCACTGCGTTATATATCAAATGCACCCTATAGGACTCATCATTGCAAACTGTACAGCCTAACTGGATGGTCCTCACTTAGTATGCGTAGGATGCAGCATTCGTTTTTATTAATGTATAAAGCCATTTTAGGAAAGCTTCCACTGTACATATGTGCCAGATTTGCTCCAGTTTGTGACTCTTACAACCTCAGACCCAGTGCCTGGATACGGTTCCAGGTTGCCGTGCGGACTGAGGCTGGGAAAAGGAGTCTTTTTCATTATGGGCCTTGGTCTTGGAATGACCTTCAATCACGCCTCAAACTGAGGACACTTGTCCCTATAGCCTGTTTTAAATTGAAGTTGTCTGAGGTCCTTACCACCAGCTGCTCTTGCCGTAATAAGTAGTACCTTTCTTACTGTCCTAATGTGCACAATGTGGTGACTGCTTTTCCTTTTGTTTACGGAGTTGTGTTCTCTGTATTTTATATGTCTGTGTTTTGTGTAAAAATGTGTAACGTTGCTGCCTTCTTGGCCAGGTCAGCATTGTAAATGAGATGTTATCTCAATGCTTTTTATCTGGTTAAATAAAGGTTAAATAAAAAATAAAATAAAAACTGTCTGGTACTGCCGTTAAAGAATACAACTTATAACTCTTTAAATTAATTATCAAAGTGTGAAGTGTTAAATACTTCACTTTAATTTGTTTCAAATAATACCAAATAAACTAAAGATCACCATAGTGCAGACTCAGAGTATGTCTTCATGTTGGTCCTGATTGAAAGATCCTCATCTCATTAGCTGCTGCAGCTCAGTGTTGACACATGTTGACAAGTAGATCACATACACCACCATAAGCGTGCGTGTCTCTCTCCATTAGCCCACTCCTCATAACAGAAAGGTCACAAAGAGGCTCAGTCTTTATTTGTGATCCTGTAGTTAACATCATAATGACATCAGAATACCTGTATTAGTCCCACAGAGGGGAAATGTACACTGTTACAAAGAAGCATGCATACAAAAGTATTCAAGTACAAATAAAAAGTTATAATATAATAAAAAACAGAATAAAAAAAAAAAGTTACACAATTTACAAAATACACATCCTGTAACAGTTCTTAGGATTTAGCACAGTATGCCCCAAATCCTTACCAAACAAGCTACTCAGGGGGAATCACACCCCTCGCTTGAAGCGGGGATAACAAAACCCTCATGTACCCTTATCTTACAATCAGAGTTCCTGCCTTCCTCAACAATTTCCCTCCAAAAGACAAATCCTCCGTCCCTCCTGACGCTGAGGCGTGGCAGCACCGAGCAGAGGATCAGGGGGACGTAAGACACCGAAGCAGGAATCAATGAGCATTATAGTATTAGGTAAGAATAAGTTCCACCTTAAATCCTCCAGGATTCCTAAACAACTCGAGTAACACCTGTTACATATGATGATGGAGGGAAGCGGAGGAGGGTGTATGACGAAGCATGACAAAAAGGTTTGATTTGAATTTAGGGAATATTTAAATATGTGTCAAAACATTTTGTCCGACAACAAACTACTAATCAAGCCTTTTTCATCCGAGCAGTCGACACAAAAGGCTTCTTACATATAGTTTGCCATCAAAGCTTTACTGAATATTGAGTCTAATAGACCCATAGGAGCAGCTGAAACTACTAAAAATGCAGATAATGAGTTACACATCTCAGATATCAGAAAGGTTTTTGATTAAAATGTTCAATTCTGGTAGAAATGTATCAAAAACTACCAAGATTTAAACTACAGTACCATCAATCAAAAATCAAGATATGTTTATGTCGGCTGTTGAACACATAGTTGACACATTGAGTGAGGTGGTGGCTAATTATTTATTCATACTATCTCTTATCTCATTTGTTTTTGTATTCAGTATAATGCGCAGCAGCAGCCCTTAAAGGTAGGGTAGGTAAGAATGGAGAAACCAGCTCGAGTGCGTTAGAATTTGAAACTACGATGCCGAAAAAAAATCTGTCCCTTCCTTCAGACTTCCTTACAGAGCCCCTCCTCCAACACACACGAACGCGCACACGACCAATGAGGGCACGAGATAAGTTTGTGCACGAGATGGAAGGCTGACAGGCAGGTAGGCCATCCAGTTATTTTAGCCGGGCCTAAATTATTAAATTAAATTATCTGAGCGATAATTGGTTGTGCTTTTTACAGCGCCACGGCTTCCACAGATGACATTTCTTTATGTATTTATTGTCAAAGCATTTAAGATATTCATTGCTATCGGGATGTTAAGAGCATTCCATGGAATATAACAAGTGTTTCTGAAGTGAATTACCTACCCCACCTTTAAGCTTCTCTATTATTATTATTATTTTTTTTTTTTAACTAGATTTACAAACAGTAAAAAGCGCAGTTTCTATAGATAAAAAAAATCCACACATAACAACACAACATGTTAGGGATAAAACATTTATTTTATTTTCCCTTCTTAATATTTTAAACAAACGTAATAAGGGTTATCTAACCTGGCAGTTTGTCCTCTGGCTGTTCAATAATCTACTGAATGACCCAGACTACCAGCCCTCAGTTTCGTAACCGTGATGACAACAACCAGAGCAGGAAACACATCATCCAGTGCGACCAGTGATTTGCCGAGCTATTTTTTAAAGGCTTAAATGAGCGTTTGCCAGCTAGCTGTGATCTGTGGTAAGCTGATCTTCAAACAGCAAACATGATACTGTCTGAGGGAGGTTCATTTTACCGGAGGGAACAACAACTCCATCTGATAGCTCACGATACTTGGAAGGATCTTCTAATTACACAAATAATCTCCAGACAGCTTTCACTTCACACCTGCTAGTGCGAAGGAGATTGATCTGACGGATTTTCCCAGGAAACGCTATAATGTCACGAAAGCTGGCACCGTGACACATCACCACATAAGTGAAGGAAATCAAGTCACATGACATCAAATACAGGACTTTAAAGAATATACTTCTTAGTTGCTGAAGTTGACCTCTTTATACACTGAACAAAAATATAAACGCAACACTTTTGTTTTTGCTCCCATTTTTCATGAGATGAACTCAAAGATCTAAAACATTTTCTATATACACAAAATAACCATTTCTCTCAAATATTGTTCACAAATCTGAAACAATCTGTGATAGTGAGCACTTCTCCTTTGCCGAGAGAATCCATCCCACCTCACAGGTGTGGCATATCAAGATGCTGATTAGACAGCATGATTATTGCACAGGTGTGCCTTAGGCTGGCCACAATAAAAGGCCACTCTGAAATGTTCAGTTTTATCACACAGCACAATGCCACAGATGTCGCAAATTTTGAGGGAGCGTGCAATTGGCATGCTGACAGCAGGAATGTCCACCAGAGCTGTTGCCCGTGAATTGAATGTTCATTTCTCTACCATAAGCCGCCTCCAAAGGCGTTTCAGAGAATTTGGCAGTACATCCAACCGGCCTCACAAACGCAGACCACGTGTAACCACACCAGCCCAGGACCTCCACATCCAGCATGTTCACCTCCAAGATCGTCTGAGACCAGCCACTCGGACAGCTGCTGCAACAATCGGTTTGCATAACCAAAGAATTTCTGCACAAACTGTCAGAAACCGTCTCAGGGAAGCTCATCTGCATGCTCGTCGTCCTCATCGGGGTCTCGACCTGACTCCGGTTCGTCAATGTTGTGAATCGAGTGGCCCATGGTGGTGGTGGGGTTATGGTATGGGCAGGCGTATGTTATGGACGACGAACACAGGTGCATTTTATTGATGGCATTGTGAATGCACAGAGATACCGTGACGAAATCCTGAGGCCCATTGTTGTGCCATTCATCCACGACCATCACCTCATGTTGCAGCATGATAATGCACGGCCTCATGTTGCAAGGATCTGTACACAATTCCTGGAGGCTGCAAACATCCCAGTTCTTGCATGGCCAGCATACTCAGCGGAAAAGTCACCCATTGAGCATGTTTGGGATGCTCTGGATCGGCGTACACGACAGCGTGTTCCAGTTCCTGCCAATATCCAGCAACTTGGCACAGCCATTGAAGAGGAGTGGACCAACATTCCACAGGCCACAATCAACAACCTGATCAACTCTATGCGAAGGAGATGTGTTGCACTGCGTGAGGCAAATGGTGGTCACACCAGATACTGACTGGTTTTCGGACCCCCCCCAGACCCCCCCAATAAAGCAAAACTGCACGTTTCAGAGTGGCCTTTTATTGTGGCCAGCCTAAGGCACACCTGTGCAATAATCATGCTGTCTAATCAGCATCTTGATATGCCACACCTGTGAGGTGGGATGGATTATCTCGGCAAAGGAGAAGTGCTCACTATCACAGATTTTCTCAGATTTTTGAACAATATTTGAGAGAAATGGTTATTTTGTGTTTATAGAAAATGTTTCAGATCTTTGAGTTCATCTCATGAAAAATGGGAGCAAAAACAAAAGTGTTGCGTTTATATTTTTGTTCAGTGTATATGCAGTTGGGATTCACATTAAGACCATCCACCAGAAGTAATTGATTACAGTCATTCTTTTTGTAAAATGTATCTGCAACAACTTTGAAAATCAATTGATAATTGAGGTCATTTTTAAGCCAAGACACCTTTTTTTTATGCATTGCTATTCTTTTCAATGATAGTCATTTAATATGTCTGGATTTTGGCTTTTCTTTTTCAGAAGACAAGACATTTGAATATGATAACTTGTGCTATGGACAAAACAATGAATTGAGACAAAAAACAAGTCGTGTATAAAAAGAACAATTACAGTTGTAGACTTCAATCTAAATAATACATCCCAAAGGATCACCGAACGTTTTTGCAAGGTACAAAAAGTTATCCTACAGCTTTTGAGATATTCCCATTGGTAGAATATCTGTCCGTTTTACATATAGAGTCAAATATATCCATGATATTCCGCCAGACCTCTATTTAGTTTCAACGTTTTAATGAAATCCGCCCTGCAGTACTTGTGACACTTACTTTACATCACCTGTGTCTATTGAACCAAGAGATCTCCCTCCCTCTCTCTCCTCCTCTCACCCCACAGTGACGGACGGGAAGCGATTTCTGTCGTTTGTTTGGCGGGTTCCCCGGCGTGGGCTGAGAGCTAAAACTAACACTCAGAGTGCTGAGGACGAGAGAGGAGGGGGGGATAGACCTGTCTGAGAGGATACTGCTTTAGAGTTGCAAATGAGCTTGTAATTAGCCCTTACACATTTGCCTGGAGGGACTTAGTGTGTGTGTGTGTGTGTGTGTGTGTGTGTGTGTGTGTGTGTGTGTGTGTGTGTGTGTGTGTGTGTGTGTGTGTGTGTGTGTGTGTGTGTGTGTGTGTGTGTGTGTGTGTGTGTGTGTGTGTGTGTGTGTGTCTCATTGTTTGTTTTTCAACCCATTTTCCTTAGAATAGGGGTCGACGGTGATAAGCAGATAATACTAATTACTTCTCCTCCCAATTGCTTGTTAATTGTGCTTGGTGTGGATTTATACAGCAAGGTAATACCCACCCATTCCACACACACACACTCACACACACACACACACACACACACACACACACACACACACACACACACACACACACACACACACACACACACACACACACACACACACACGTTCAAAAATACATGCCCCCCGCTTTGCCTGTTGGCAAAATCAACAGGTCATTTTTTTAAGAAGGGAGCTTCTGTTTAAGCCCCTAATTAATTATACCAAGTGGGGTTCCACCATCTTTAGGTCCAAGGTGTGTGTGTGTGTGTGTGTGTGTGTGTGTGTGTGTGTGTGTGTGTGTGTGTGTGTGTGTGTGTGTGTGTGTGTGTGTGTGTGTGTGTGTGTGTGTGTGTGTGTGTGTGTGTGTGTGTGTGTGTGTGTGTGTGTGTGTGTGTGTGTGTGTGTGTGTAATAATTTGTAGTTGCAAAGACCTGCAACATATTCTCCGGTTTGTTTCAAAATGTAAGTGTCCAAAGAAATACAATTCCACAAACACTACAGGTTTATATCTAACAAAGTTAAGTATTATGTAATTACAACAACCTACACAGGTCGCGAGAGAGCGAAATTCCCGAAGAGGCTGAATATTCAGTGGCTAGAAATCCATTGTGTACATTTCAGTAAATATGTTGTGAACATGTCGTATTGACCAGGGGCCTCATTTATAAACTGTGCGTACGCTCAAAAGATGGCGTACGTATGTTTGCGATTTATAAAAAACAAACTTGACGGGAAAATGTGCGGTCCTCCACGCAAACTCTGACCCATCCGTACGCACTACGCACAACAACGGGAGACGAGAAACCGTTGGCAGAAGGAAGAATGGAGAGAAATATGTGGAAATAATACCATAAATAAAATGTTACCACTCATTTATCATATATGAAGAATTCATTTTCACAAATTGATTAAAGCCAATCTTAAAATGATTAAACAAAAGCCTGTTTGAGACTCCTCAGTGCACACAAAAACATAACTTAAATAAATACGGATATGTTATTGATCACCCCTCGATTATGTTCTCTTGTTAAGAAATGTATTCTCATAAATGATGCGGTAAACAGAAGGACAGAATTACTTTAAACTGATGCCGTTTTGCATTTCTATAGGTTGTATAGATACGAGCATGGTTTTATATACTATCACGTTTAATCATGTTTTATGCCATTCGCCAAGACCTGATAAGTCGCCCGTAAAACACAGGAGGTATGGAAACTAAGAACACCATATGTGGTCAATTGTACAGCTGATATAACACAACACATTAGTTGTATTTCCTTTAACTGGTGGATATAGAGTTGCTGCACCAAATACAAAAAAAAAAATTCAGATCCAGTCGTCATGACTCCACTCCGGAGGGATCCCCCGGACACGGTGTGAGATGTATTTTTTAGCTGTTCTGTCGTCATGTCCTGCGATCTTCTTCATGCAGTCAGTCAAAAATGAATATTAATACAGGGCGTTTCTTTGACCATTTATAGGCAAATATGGGCGTTACGTGAAGCCCGCAAAAGCTGCGCCGCATTTCGAGTTGATTGTGATTTATAAAGGGAAACCGGTACGCAGTGTTTTATAAATCGGAAAATGTCTGCGCATTATTTATTTGCTTTGTCCTACGTAAGCAACCTTCCCACATGAATCCTACGCAAGACTTTATAAATTAGGCCCCAGGTGTTTTCATCCGGCGGACTACTGTTTGGGTTTTGTTTTGTTGACTTAAAAGTGGTTAAGGAGTCTTCTATTCAAACGTAAAATATAAAAAGAGTAAGCATAACACGCCTACGATTAGTCACTTGTTTGTTTGCTTCCTCTTAAATTAAATGGCGGATATTTCAATTCAGTGGAACAATTTGAGGTCAACTTCAGGGAGGTAAACATGAAAAGCCTTTTACCTGTAAGTGGATGAGGAGCAGCGTCCAATGTGGGGTGAAGGCGTCAGCTCAGGCCGGCCTTCAGATCTGGTGTGTGTGATTCACCGCATGAATTAGGAGACACAAACACGACACCGCATGTCAGAAACAGGGGCAGGAATGCATGCAGAGATACACTTGGAAATCCTGAGTGTTTCCTTTTTAAATTTCCCCTTTGCCTGATACTTTAATGAATGCATCCATGACACCTGCCTAACAACAACCGATTGGTGGTACACATTTCTAAATAAAGTAGCAGTCGTGACAAAAGCATGATGAATGATTTTCGTAGTCTACACATATAATGGAGGTACATTACAGTATATTATATATACAACCCCCCCATCCTTATTCAAACACTTAATCTGGTCATCCCATCACCCATCTTATCATTCATCCTGTTCCACAACGCCTTGGGAGAGCTTAAGCTGATTTTGGTTCAGTCTGCTCTCAAAGATTTAAACAGATTGGGACCGAGGGGGATACCTTGCTGTGTGTACACACACACACACACACACACACACACACACACACACACACACACACACACACACACACACACACACACACACACACACACACACACACACACACACACACACACACACACACACACACACACACACACACACACACACACACACACACAGGATGTAACAGGTATGAAATGATAGCCTACTGCTATGAGGTAATTCTACACGCTCCCTATAATCTAAACCAGTGTTCGAATTACCCGAGCCCTATTTTTCAGTGCCCATCCTGCTACTGAATAATCACACGCACGCTCTGTTGACTGGCGCAGCAGCGCGGATTCGATCAATTGCTATAAAAACACTCTGCTACTACTACAGACGGTGTCACTACAGACGGTGTCACTACGCCGGCGGCTGTGGCCTTTGTTGAAGCCTCTTCACGCTCCGCATCGGCAGGCCTCTCCCTCGGTGTGGAGCTGTCAAACTCAACCCTAACGCTGTTTACAGCCGGCCAACTAAAAGTTGTTTACCGTTCACGTTGTCAATTTTAGACTCCTTCGCTTCTTTGCTTGTGAATCCAAAAGCTGCGAGGCTTGGCTGTTTTCATTTCGCCATATTTTTTATTCCAAAGCCAGAGTTAAAAAAATATCAATATGAACATTTCAGATACTGCGTCGGCCTTGCCGCCGTAACCGTAGTAACGTGAGTAGCGTAAAGAATGCAGCGCCGCCACGTACAGATGGCAGCACCCAGACATATTCACAAATATAAAACAAATATTCAGAAACTGTAATGAACAATGACTATTATTTATTTCAAGAACTTTTATTTACAGAAAGTCAACATTTCTAATCTGTGTGACACAAATATGCACGATTTTTTTGGGCTCCCCCTATTTATCTCAAAGTCGGCCTTCAGGGGAGCTCCCCCCCTCTTTAGGGGAGCCAAGCTCCCCCTGGCTCCCCCCCATTTCGAACAGTGATCCAAACTCCTCTGAAGAGCGTATATTAGGATAACTTCCTTCATGACTGGTGCATTAAGGATTAGTCGAATACTTTACTAACTTGTGTCGATTCATATAATTGATTTATTGCTTAGTAATTAATTTAGTACATCTACATTTCAGCTGCCCAGACGTGAGCATACTCTGCTTATTTTAGGTCTATATACGTGGGTGTAATGTATAGTAGATTGTACTGTTTGTCAGATAACATGGACACAATCATTGGGTTAACAATGAGCAAAAGTATTTTACAAAGGGATATATGTATTGGAAATAGTACGAGTTATATCCCTTTACCAGAACATGATGATATAAATACAGATTATAGTGCAACTACTATACAAACCATCCTATTTGTAACTGTTGAGGGTCTTTTCTAAAACTGTTTTGACAGTTGACATTTTATCTGTCATCGGCCTAATTGCTCGTCTCATAACTGCAACCATTTTGAAAGACATTTTAAAAGTTTTCATGCTCAGGTTTTATATCCATTGAGGAAAAAACTTGATATTTACCATGTTTTGTGTATAATCAGTAAAGTAGAAAACACTGGTGTGAGCTAAGGTCTTAAGATGATTCCTGACACTATGACAATGCTATCTTTCCAATGTCTTAACATTTGTCAGATTTCATACAGTTTAACAGTTAGTTTCAAACAAAACTTAATGTTCTGTTATTTTAATATGTGCTTTAGTAGAGGATGATTTGCTTACAAAAAGTTTAACTAAAACATACTTTACACTGAAAAAACGCTGCTAAATAAAATGACATACAACTGTTATGTTGGAGGGATTAATTCTAATCTGTCTCTAATATACAACACAAACGGGCTCAGTGTATGGCAGGCATATATCTGTATTTGAGACAGATTTGTGGACATTTAAAGCCACTTCACCTTATTTTAAAACAGATGATCCTTGACCTGACTGCAACCTTCATGCAAAGCCTCATATCCACTGCGGGGGCTAATCCCTGTCTGTCTTCAGAGCCCTATTGGAGGCTAATTTATTATTAATAAGCTAATAATCTTTATTCAAGCTCTGGTTCACAGTCATAAATTAATTTCCTCTAAGCTATGATGTGCAAATTAACATGTTTGTACTGTAGTTGGCAGATGCTTATAGCAGACCCCTAACCTGATTAATAAGAAAATTATCCTAAAACTGATTAATGAGCCAGTGAGATCAGAAGGATTGAGGCATGCGTCGTTGTCTCGGGGCATTTTCATTACATCTTGGCCTGGCAAGAGGTCACCGAGGATAACCATGTCTGTTTTAATTACATGGGTATTAGCTAGTCGGGGATCGCTACAGCTGTGTGTCCCGGTGTGTCCTCTCTGTTAATTGAGGCATATAATACCAATTTTCATGGCCATGGGCACTGCAATTTAATAATGTATGCTGGTAAAAGTGTGCCAAAGGCTGGTAGATATGCATCATCAGCACAAAAACAACGGTATCTATTGAGTAGCTGGTGGAAAAAATAAATAATTAAAAAAAGTGAATTTTGTACCCTGGTTCGCTCATTCGTAATATATAAATTACCACATTTTTTGGCATATTGAAATGTTCTTGTGTTTTGCCTGCTGTCAAAAGCCTCTCACTCCACATTATTTCTCCCCTCATCATCACCTCCTGAGGCCAGCCTCCATCCGTCCTATCAAATAACCTATCTCTACTTGTTTGCTCACTGCAGTCATCCTGGCAGTCAATGTATCCTCAGGCTAAGCCAAACAAGCTGATCAGCCAGTCACCTCTGTACACACTACCCCCCACTAAGAGGCTAATGGCCGGGATGTATAATCCTTCTCAAAACAACTACTGAGATGCTAATTGTATAAATACAGGTTGACTCCTCGTCCTCATTCTTTATTTGGCTCTACTCTGGAAACCTGGAGGCGCCAACACCACTGTTGCGCACCGGCTTCTCTGAGACATTTGCCCAAATGCCAGGAGAGACTCGGTTGCATATGAGAGGCTGCAGATAGAAGCTGCAAGTGTCAATATTTGCCATCATCTCAGGAAAGGAGGCAGAGAGCGCACGGAGCTTTACGCGCGGTTGGATACGTTTTGGAACATTTCACGGCTTCTTCGGTAAACTACTGAGAGACAGCAAACCGAGATGTTCCCACTTCCGATGTTCACCCCGGACCAGGTCGCCCGGGTGTGCGAGAACTTGGAGGAGACCGGGGACATCGAGCGCCTCGGCCGGTTTCTCTGGTCCCTGCCGGCCGCCGTCCCTGGCTCCGCCGGGGAGGCGCTGAACCGACACGAGTCCGTGATGCGAGCCAGAGCGCTGGTTGCTTTCCACGGGGGAAACTTCGAGGGTCTGTACCAGATCTTGCAGAGCCACCGCTTTACTCGCGAGTCGCACGCCAAGCTGCAGGACTTGTGGCTGGACGCGCACTACCGGGAGGCGGAGAGGCTCCGGGGCCGGCCGCTGGGCCCGGTGGAGAAGTACCGGATCCGCAAGAAGTTCCCCCTACCCCGCACCATCTGGGACGGTGAGCAGAAGACGCATTGCTTTAAGGTAAACACCACCACGCGATATTACAATTGAACCCACATGTGCACAGGTGTGAGCCACGCTTTCCCTCGTCTGTGGGGCTAAAATGTAATATATCAGGTTCTGGTCGCGACCTCGGTATCACACAAAATGATATGCTTTTATACGATATGGACCTGCTACTTGACCGTCAGTTGCTCTCTCGTAAAAGTTGTACGGTACCACATGTAACCTCAAACAGCTTGCCCTTACAGCTTTTAAGATGATCATGGTAAGAGCTGTGGATAACCTCTGTCTTCGGCGGGAACATACTGTTCAAACAAATTAACTATAGTTCCTAAATACTCCACAACTAGTGTTTGATCATTTCCACTTCTGTTATCAGCTTGTCTCTTTTCTGTAACTTTGACTGTTCAGCTTCAAACTCCCATCCCCCCACGGTTCAACTTTATTTCATCTGAATTATTAACGACACCTTTCAAATATGAACTTTTATTGACATTGAGCACAGACCTAAGGGAGTCTAAGTGATCCATCTTGCCATCCAGGAGCCAATATAAAGAACATTATTCCATGTGTGAAGAGCAATTCATCACATGCATACTGCTGGTACTTTTTAACCTTGTTTATACAAATGTAAAATATATTTTCTTTTACCTAAAAGTGTTATGAGACAAATGACATGTGATTCAGAAGCATGCACCTTGCCTCTTGGGTGTGTGTGATCTCCCTCATGTGGCAGGGTGAAGTATTGTTTCCTACATTTCCTTTAGTTCACAACCTCGGAGGGATCGTCTCTCTTACTGCCAATTAAGCCCCTTAACATGATCCAATTGAGTCGCTATGAATGTATGTTTATCCTCTATTGTAGATTGTAATCATTGATTGTATTTAATAATCCAGTCTAATACTATTACAGTGAGCATCATGAGAGTGAGGAGATTATTGTGGCTTATTGGGATGATATCAAAACACCATATGGTGTCTTTGCAAGGTGCAAATCCACACTAATAAAGTGTACGTTGAATCGTCTACGACAGCATAAATATTGATTGTATTTCTGTGTGTTTTGCAGGAAAGAACCCGCAGTTTGTTGAGAGAGTGGTACCTCCAAGACCCCTACCCAAACCCATCCAGGAAGCGTCACCTGGCCCAGGCCACAGGGCTCACCCCCACACAGGTCGGCAACTGGTTCAAGAACCGCCGGCAGAGAGACCGAGCAGCGTCCGCAAAGAACAGGTATGTTAAGAACCACAAGCGATAACAATAGTTGTGAATATAAAGGAGAAAAAACTCAGAGCTACTTCAAGTTTGCAGAAGACTTTGAAAAAGCCAGTCGTTAAAAAGGCACAATGCATATGACAACAAAGCCCTTTGAACTTTGCCACATTTACCATACAAAAAACTCCAATCTGGGACTCAAATCTCATCTCTCTCTTCTTTCCCTTCACCCAGAATGCAACAGGATCACTCACACCTGCCCTCAGGTAGCTCACCCGACGGCTCCCTCCAGGACCGCCGCCATCACTCCCACTTGTTGCCTCCCTCCCCTCGACACCTGGGCAGCCCGGAGGCCAGCGACTGCAGCACGGAGAACGAGCGCAGAGGAACGGGAGCCTCCACACCGGAGATCTCCGTCAGCAGCGACAGCGAGTTCGAGTCCTGAGATGACGGGCGATTTTTGTGATAGACAGACTCTTGTTCTCTGCAATCATCAGACTCTACAGACATTTGAAACACTGCAGGTGTTCTCAGTGAGAGTGGACATTGTAAAGGAAAAACAACATGCACTTAAAGAAGCACCATGGCACACAACCTCGACTATTATATGAAGTAGTTTACTGCCGACCATGGTCTTTAGATCATTTGATATTTCAAGTTTTTTTACGGGTTTCATTGAATATTTTTGTAGAAATCATTTTCTATAAGTCATTATCAAAGCTATAAAATAATGTGTATAGAATCCAAGACACGATGGAAAATGTCTTGAGTAGGCTGTTAATGTTACTATATTTACATGCACAAACCTGATCAACTTCCGATTTTGGTACATACATCCATTATCAGAAAAACCTTAATTTAGGTTCTCATTCAATATCTTTGATAAGAAATTGGCATTTTGGTTAAAAAATACATGTTTTTTCTGGCACAATTAATATTATTAACTTTTAAATTGCATCCTAATTCCCATTAGATGTTCTCTAGAGTGATCATGTTACAATGTGCATGTAAACATAGTGACTGACCAATTAATCACATTTTACTGCCTTAAAAAGGATTTAAGGGCATCTCTCTTTTACAATGCAAAGACAAATAATCAGATGACTTCAGGTAGACTTTATATATGTACTTTAGAAGCAAATATGCTGCTTAAAACCAGCTGTGTTTTACCTGTTCACTTGTCTTTTGGTGACTGGTTGAAAGGGCTTTTTGTAAACGCTCCTGAGCTGCTCTGATGAATTCCCACAGGAGCTGAAACAGAAAAGATGAGTCAGCGCAAAATGGAAAGCGTTAATCGGTCTTAACTCAATGTGCCTATAACATTTGAGAACAGTGAGACCAAGTCGGATATGCTTGTGTCCAAATGTCAGAACGACACTCTCAGAGGCCTACTGTGTGCTTGAAACCATGAACACATTATTTCAATGAAAAGATGTATTTCGTAAATGTTTTATGTAAATAAATGAGCCTATTTTTATCCAAAGTTATACTGACTCACTGTATTTATTAGTTCAGTAATGTAGTAAAGAAAGTGAAGTAAATATAGTATTATGTTTTCTTTACTTTAACCAAGGCAGAT
Organism: Pseudochaenichthys georgianus; assembly: GCF_902827115.2. Lineage (NCBI taxonomy): Eukaryota > Metazoa > Chordata > Actinopteri > Perciformes > Channichthyidae > Pseudochaenichthys > Pseudochaenichthys georgianus. The sequence goes on along the minus strand of NC_047520.1, from coordinate 5,901,742 downwards.
GGACATACGTGTTTCTAAACAGGTTTAGAAAGACAAGCATGAATTTAACAAAAAATCCGATTTTTTAAATTAAAAACTTGAGCAGATGAAGCAGAAATGTTTAATATCTTATTTGGACAGGCTAGTTTTGCGAATGTCACAAACATAAAGTTCAAATAGGTGTTGTTTTTTGTCAAACACATTTCTGCCCTTGCAAAAAATACCCACAAATATTGTTCTGGATAAATAGTCCATTGGAATTAAAGAGCAACAACAAGGAAACACAATAGGTATTTTAACAAAAGTTCAAATTGGGAAACCCTCCTTTTTCACATAGGCTTCATATGTTCCTTCAAGATAGCCACTAATTAAAACAGTAGGCTATACATGTTACCATGTACTACTCCATTATACTAACAAAAGCAGAAAGACAAAAACAAGGCAATATTCCTATTCACCATTGTTCCCACATAAAAGAGTTTCACAAACTTTTATCACATTATGTTAAGTAGAAAAAGCACAGGTGTATTACCAACATTAATTAAGACTTAATTATATTAACTAATGCAATGCAGCAATTAATTATGCAATTAGTTTCACCTGTGTTGGCAAGTAAAACTGTGAAAGTCACTCCATGTTAGCCCCTGTTGTGTGCAAAACAAGCAAAAACGTTGGCATTTGTATTCACTTAAGCAAACTATTGGCATTTGTACTCATTTTATAGCAACCTTACAGGTGGAAGTCCAATATTAACACACCTCTAAGCTGTTTGTTTGTCTCCTGAGGAAAATATCTGGCTCTTTAGCTGCCTAATGCTACACTAGCTAGCATATTATAGCTGCTAGCTAGATTTGTCAGTTGATGACTTTAGCACTATGCTTTAGCACTAGTTTATTTCTTATTTAAACATTTCTTTTACATTTTAAACGTTTGCCCTGATAGTAAGCATAACCTTAAAGTCACTTGAATGTTTTATGATGACATACAAGCCAAACTTTAGGGGAAAAAAAACACTTACCAATGTTTTGAGGACATTTCCAGGCCCCCAAAATATTAAGAGAAGAAAGATGGCGGACAATCGGTTTAATTTTCGTTGTGTAGTCCAACGAGAGTTAGCAAACAAGGGGCCAGTTAGGATACATTTCACCCAATAGCAATGTCTCTTAAAGGTGTCATGTGCAAACTGGAAAGCAATTAAAAACAAAATAGATTATGAAAGATTTAATACAATGAGGGAAATCTGGATTGAAAGAAAAATATCAAATTTTTAATGCACATTTATTGCATAGCCCTTTTAAGTCTCATGGTAATAAGGTAAGGTAATATAAGTATTTTAAATCTGTATAGTTCGGATAGGTCAAACAAATTGTTATATAGTATGCATATAGACAGTATAGACATAGTTTCTCCGAACCGATGGTTAGGACCAAAAATCTGATTGATTTATCAAAAGTTTCACCTTTTTATTAATGCATAACTTTACAAAGATTTACAAAAGGTTATTCATCATGATTTTGTTTTTAAAATCTTGTATTATTTGTTATGTCTTATCTTTATTACAATTGTTTTATTGAGCAAATCAAATCTGCAGAGTTGACATTGAAAAATAGACAAATAACGAAACATGTTAACCAGAGTCAACAGAATACATTTACAGTTTGATGGTGTAATCTACAAAGTATTATTATTTCCAGTTTTATATAGTGACAATGAGGGACATCAAACAATAAAAGGACTATTTCTTTCTTTTTTGTTGCAGAATAAAAAGTGTAAGGAAATGTCAAATTTAAAAATAATTTGTAAATGACTTGCTCAAAAAAACACTACCTGTTTCTCTATAAAAAGGGGAAGTGTAGGTCCACCCCCGCAGCAAATGGGGCGTCCTCAAATGTAGTAATCCCGCCCATACTGGAAGTTGCAGCAAATAGACTTCTGCTTACCTGTCACTTGTTGCCTCTTCGAAATTCATGCGTAATAATCTTGAATTTGTCATTTGTTAGTTAGACCCCTGTCCTGACAGGAGGGAGCTACATTTGGATAAGCATGGACAGCCAGGGGAGAAAAGTGGTGGTCTGTGACAATGGGACAGGGGTAAGTCAAATATATTGTGTCACACACTACCTCAACATTTTATGAACACTGCTTACTTCTCTTACTTCTCTTTCAGTATACTTTACGCTTGTTTTCAAAGTGTTATCAGAAATCTGTGACACGCCAGCTGTGTTTTATTGTAAAGTGGCTGCCCTAAAAAGCGTTTAAAAGTTTGCTTCTGGATCATATGTAAAGGTTGACATCTGAAGGGTGTGAATCTGTGTGCAGCTTGTTTCCTCACGTGTCTGAACTTGTCACTCTGCCTCTAATGTGCACACACAGCCATAAATGGTTGTGATGTTTTGAACTGAGCTACGATTGGATGAAAATCAGGAAGTGAGACTTCAGCTATCACAACATCCAGAGTGGTTCTTCAATACTGATGGTGGCATGCTAATTTCAACATATATTAAGACAAACGTGTGTTATCTTTAACTGAAAATGGCCGTATCCTAGTTTTTCGCCTCTGCTTGGAATGCATTGTATCCCTCCAGGCTAAGGAATGTGTCTATGGCCACAAAGACAAGTTGAGACAGTATGAGGTGAAGTCATGACAGGTAGAGAAACAGCAGGTCATTTAAAAGCAATGTAGCAACACCTATTGCATGCTTGCCAAATGAATTACTACACATTTTAACACATTTGCATCGACTGATGAAAAATCCAGTGAATGCATTGTGATAATAAACACTATGAGAGTTTCCTGCATGCAGATTAGACCTAGTGATGGATTACACTGAATGTATAGTTATTATCCATTTCAGAAGGCTTTAATGCAGGGGTAAGATGATTATTTTTCTCCTATTGTATTTGCACACAAGCTCAATATAATTGTCATGAGAAGAACAAAACAAACATGGCATTATTTTCGAAAACCTGAAACTAAAAGATATAAGAAGCACACAGAATGATCAGAAAACACGTCAGACATTCTTTGAATAACTGAAAAACAATACAGGTTAAACCTCTTCTGAGGATAACAAGCTCTTGATAACGTTGACAAAAACAAGAACTTAATAGACACGAAAAACATCATGTTTCATTCTCACATCCTTTTGCAGTTTGTCAAGTGTGGCTTCGCTGGATCCAACTTCCCCGAACACATCTTCCCCGCCATGGTGGGTCGACCGATGTTACGATCAAACACCAAAGTGGGCAACATTGAGATAAAGGTGAGATCATTTTTTGCATTATTTCAAATTGTATTCAGAAAAGCGATACATAACAGGTGAGCCTAGACAAGGCAACGCTTTGTATATAAGGTGATATGTCAGGTGTATGTGAGTGAAAAGGAGCCAGATTGAGAGTGTTTTTTTAAGACAGAAAAGAAGGAGACTTTAAAACAAAAATTGGATTAGAGGAAGTACATTTTTTACCTCACAAAAGCTGTTTCTAAATGTGGATTGTATTCTATTTAAAGCTAAGGGAATTCCTGTCTGGACAGTAAGACTTGCTAAGCTAATTAAACAGCTGACCTTCTTCCTCTCCTCCATCTCTTCTTACCTTTCAGCTCATAAGTATCGAAGTGTCTTAGAACGGTACACCTGTTAGCTTCCTTAAGACACAGTTAAGTTCGTATTCTCACGTAACCTGAGGTCAGATCATGCCGACCTTTACTCCTCATAATCCTCACAGCTCTGAACAGAGACGTTTCGTAAAGCAGAAGTGAAAAGTTCACTGCACACAAAATGTAAAGTGTGAAGATTTGTAAAGATAGCATGTGTGGGTATAGTGTTCACAATACTTTTTTTTAGTAAGCATGTAAGCTCAATAATATTCAGCAGTAACCAAAATGTGAGCAAATGCTAAGTAAGCTTCTAAGAATTTCTATTCTTTGATAAATAACCTGATTTTAAATACAATATTTTCATAATGTCTTTGGCTGCTTGTGTAAATAAAATAACTATCCATGCATTACTAAAAACTATCATTGTAAAAAGTATAGCGTTGGTATCTGTGCAAAAAATGTGAAGGTATTGTATTGGCACTGAGATTTAATTCTTATTATTTAATATTTTTGTGATATGTCATTTGTTATACGTTAGCTTTATTGTATTATATCGAATGAACCAAAGCTGTAGATACAAAAAAATAGTAAAAAATACCAAAGAATGCAGACTCATTTGGATCCCCTCCATTCTTAAGTATAATCGATTCTCTCTTAGCCCAAGCTACGCCCTTCCACCAAGTTTAGAAAACTTGGGCCAGTAGTTTTCCTGTGAGTCTTATTCTTTTACTCTGCATCTTAAAAAGGCAGTCTCCTCGTGTTTCCTTCCCACCAGGACCTGATGGTGGGTGATGAAGCCAGCGAGTGCCGCTCCATGCTGGAGGTCAGCTACCCCATGGAGAACGGTATGGTGCGCTCCTGGGAGGACATGCTCCACCTGTGGGACTACACCTTCGGTTCCACCCGCCTGGACATCAACCCGTCTGAGTGCAAGGTACAACACAGAGCCGACCTTTCAAAATAAAGCTCAGTGAGACAAGTATTGGAACAAGGCATGAAGAAAGAAAACAAGTGGTAAAATACTGAAGACAATTGAATGTTTTACACCTGGGGAAAACCCTATCAATAATTGGCTTTTAAACAGCTGTGAATGTATTTTTTGCTTCTTGAAGATCCTGCTGACAGAGCCGCCCATGAACCCCACCAAGAACAGAGAGAAAATAGCTGAGGTCATGTTTGAGAAGTACCAGTTCCAGGGCCTTTATGTGGCAATTCAGGCTGTGCTCACTCTGTATGCTCAGGGTAAGACTTCAAAATGTTTTTAAATTTTAAATGTGTTGTTCCTTAGGGCAAACTGGAATACTTGGGTGGGGTTTGTGCTTAAAGACACAAGAAAACACATTTCTAACATGTTGTTTTTGCTCAGTCTGTCCTCAAAGATTATTGGAATTGTTTGGTTACATTTTCTTTGGGTAATTGATTCTCTGTCTACAGGTTTGCTGACCGGTGTGGTCCTGGACTCGGGGGATGGTGTCACCCACATCTGTCCCGTGTATGAGGGCTTCTCCTTACCCCACCTCACACGCAGGCTGGACATCGCAGGACGTGACATCACACGGTACCTCATTAAGGTGAGCCAGGAGATGCTCAGTCCTGTAGAAGGGAAAACAAGTCTAAATAGTGTACAGGAAGAAATTAAGAAAATGCTAAACTGTGAATACTGGTAAAAAGTTGTGACATGAAAATTCACCTTTTCCCGCCATTAGCTCCTGCTTCTTCGCGGTTACGCCTTCAACCACACCGCCGACTTTGAGACTGTGCGCATGATGAAGGAGAAGCTGTGCTACGTGGGATACGACATTGAGCAGGAGCAGCGCCTGGCATTAGAGACGACCTTCCTGGTGGAGACTTTCACAGTATGTTGAAGAACAAAATCCCAGTAATGCTTACAGTTTTAGTCTACTTAAAGGAATTGTTATATATAAAGGAAGTGTGTATTCACTTTCTTGTCGACTGTTAGGATCTTGTTAGGATGCAGTGTGCTGAATATGAAGCTAAAGCTAGCAGCCTGTTAGCGAAGCGTAGCATAAATACATGAAAACAAGTTAAACTGCTTGAAAACAAAGGAAATATTTAGCTCTCGTTTAAAGTAATAATTTCACCAAAGACCAAAAAAGTGAACTTCTAGATATGGACTTAAATATTTAGTAAGCATACAAACATAAGAGTGGTATCAAAATAAATGTTCAGTTCCCCAAACAGCAAACAATGCTTTTTGAAGACCAGTGTCTAGTATTTAGTGACATCTTGTGGTGAGGTATCAGATTGCAACCCTATTGTAGGATAACATAAACATGTGATTGTATACAAAATAATAACATATTTAAACATATTATATTCAATTTCTGCCAATAAGTTTACCCTTATTCTAGTTTGAGTCCTATTATGATAGTGGTAAAATTAAGGATTTCTCCAAAGCATGTATTATTGTGGCACCTTCCATCTTGCTGTATCACAAAAAAGACCCTGCAGTTATTGAAATGTTTTCCTTTGTGTGGTGCAGCTTCCCGACGGCCGGCAGGTGAAGGTGGGCGGCGAGAGGTTCGGGGCCCCTGAAGCTCTCTTCCAGCCTCACCTCATCAACGTGGAGGGAGCGGGGGTGGCCGAGCTGCTGTTCAACACCATCCAGGCTGCAGACATCGACCTCAGGTCTGCCTCCCCTCACTAATGCACCTACACAACATAAAAAGAGCATGTAGACAAACAAAACATGTTGTTTTCTTACATCCTGGTTGTTTCTTCTGTGCAGGTCAGACTTCTATAAGCACATCGTTCTCTCCGGAGGATCCACCATGTACCCCGGACTCCCATCCAGACTAGAGAGGGAGATGAAGCAGCTGTACCTGGAGAGGGTGCTGGATGGAGACACTCAGAAACTATCTGTAAGAGTTTTACATCTAATAACAATATTTGTTTAGCCTTTAAATGTTAATCATCTGTTTTTATTGAAATACAGGAGCACCATGATGTTAGATAAGGTCTTATACAACTGCTGATCCTCTATAACAGTGCTTCTCAAAGTGTGGTCCGCGGACCACTGGTGGTCCGTGAGCGCCCCCTAGTGGTCCGTGAGTATATTGGTAACATTTCACATTTGAAATTAATTAAGTTTTCCGCACTCTCGCGGGAATATCTCCGCAATGGAGCGAGCTTAAGTTTCACTTTCGATTGCATAATAAAGCCCAGATAAACACCTTCATCACACATGTTGCCACTTGTTTGTACCATTTTCAGGCGATTGGTAATCTGATCTAGAAAAACGATGTGTTTTTTGATATTTGTGGAGTTTGGTGGTCCGCGAGGGTTTTTTTATTGGTTAAGTGGTCCTTGGTATGAAAAAGTTTGAGAAACACTGCTCTATAATACTGTCGCATAAAAGTAATTATCCATTAACAATTTAATCTGTAAACCACAATGTAATGCATTTTATATTAATTAAAAAAAGTTACATAGCATTTGTATAATAACCCATAATAATAATTGCACTAAACAAAACAGTGGACCTTGAGCTAAGATTGTTTTGTTACTGTGGTTTCAAAAGGCAAGAATACTATGTCAATACAATGTAACACTATTTAATTTATTTGTATTAATGACAAAAAAGATGTCAGCCATATATATATATATATATATATATATATTTATATATATATATATTTGAGCTATATATTACATTTGTAATATTATATTGTGACTTATTGCAAATCCAATGTTGTATTTGTTGCAAGAACACACACGCACACTGTGATTCAATACTTTCTTCTTCTTCACCTGTGTAGAAGTTCAAGATCCGCATCGAGGACCCCCCCCGGCGTAAGCACATGGTGTTCCTGGGCGGCGCGGTGCTCGCCAACATCATGAAGGACAAGGAGTCCTTCTGGCTGAGCAGGGCAGAGTACGAGGAGAAGGGAGTGCAGAAACTGGGAGGGGGGGTCAGATAGAAATACAATGTGTAGCGCAAAGACAACCTCACCCAGATAATCACATTTCAATACCTATTACTCACCTCTCATAGCCTGGCATGCTGGGGGTTGAAGCTGAACTCCATCACTTTCCTGCTAGTGATGGAGCAGTTTGAATGTTCATTTTTCAAGCCTTTTGTGAGTTTTCCACTATTTGGATTTACATTAAATAGAATGAACTGTTACTTGATTTAGCTCAAACATATTTCAAAGATTAATTAATTTAGTGTTAATCCCTGTGCAGGTAAACATTTCATTGTTTGCTACTCACATTATCATATTGCATTATTTTACCTAAAATACATCAGGGCACATTGAACAGTCTTTTATTAAATAAAATGTATATGATGTGATTACTGAATCATTTTGTCAAGGTCCTTGTTTCATTGGTCATTGTGTCTGTAAATGTCTCGACAAAATACAAATGATTGTTTACATCTAATGAATCAAATCTAACCCCAAATAGTGCTTTTATAGTCATGCTGTGACACTGACTGATATTGAAAATGTGACATTAAAATTACATTTCAAATGTTTAATAGTCATTCACTCCCGAGTAAATCGCCAGAACGCCGACACCTCCTCATCTCTACCGCTCCCATGTTTTATTTTGTGTTGCCATAAGTTAGTCTCTCTGCGTTTCTGCTCTGGGCTAATGCTAATGCTAATAATGCTAATGCGAGGATAATAAAATGGCGGCTTCACAAAACTTTTTGGGAGTTTTACGTGGGGCGTGGTTTGCAATCCGCCCAGCCAATCAGAAATAGGAACCTTTTTCTCCCACGAAAGTCCCTGCTCTCTAGCAGGGACTGAAAAGGGGGTAAAAAGGTTCTCATGAACTAATTTTAGTACCGGCTCTTTTTGGTGTGAACGCAACATTTCGGAACTAAGTTCTGTTCTCCCAGCCTTCTTACAGTGCAGACGCGTTTCTGCTTGCTCTTGCCTCTGCTTACTTTTTTATGCTGTTTTTCTATTTTTCTTTTTCTGAAAACTTCGAACAGCTGCTCCTGGACATTAACTTATCACTGGGACAGTTATTCTTCGTAAATAGACGGAGGGTTTCAGCCATATTTCAATATTTTTACGACGACCTCAGTCTTACAGTGGCGTGGCCTAGCAACAGCTAAAGCCTGGTACAGCATGCTATTTAGCTTAAGCTAGTTAGCAGCAAAATGCCTCCGTTCTCTACAGATGACTTCCACAAACTTCTACAGAAGATGGCCGTGTTGGAAAGGAAAATGCAACGGTTGGAAGTTAACGTGGAAGTGAATGGACTTGGTTGGAATGACACCACTTTACCAGTGTTGCAAAAGAATGGACAAAGCATGCTAACTCAAAGCTAGTTAGCAGCTACAAGGATTCCAATGAACAGGGGGGCTGTGTACCGGGTAATGAATCTACAGGTTATAAATCTACAAGTGGTAGTCCTCCCTGGAACTCTCTGGGTGCAAGGCCGAAGAGTAAATCATTTCCATGGGATTTGGGAGGACGAACAACAGGCAGAGACCAGCGCTCTGAAATCTGTGATGCGACCGACTGGCCTGCATTGTTATCACCTAGGAAGAGCGCCTCTTCAACCCCTATTCATACCAGGAAACAGCAGTGGACAGCTGGTAAAGGGAGAACTACAAAAAATCCTCCTAAACCACCAAGTGTGCCAATCCAGAACAGATACGCTCCGCTGACCGAGAACCGGAGATCTGATGACCTGGATAACCTGTCCTCTTCACACAGCAGGGTAAGGACCAATAGCTACTCCAAAAGTAAAAGGCTAGAGGGAAAGCTAACGACTGGGCCTGAAACTCTGATTGTGGGTGACTCTGCTGTAAGAGATGTAAAAAGTCTGTGTAGTAAGAACAACACCAAAGTACTCTGTTTTCCCAAGGATAAGGTCTCTGACTTGGCTGAGAAGATCCTGCATATTGGTACTGCACATTGGAACAAATGATGTTGTGAAACAACAGTCAGAAGTGCTGAAAAAAGACTTTAAATGTCTGTTGGAAACTGTCAGCTCTCTAAATGCAGAGGTGTTCATCAGTGGCCCTCTACCGCCAGTCAGAAGAGGAGTGGAGAGATTCAGCAGATTGTTTGCACTGAACACCTGGCTTTCAACTGCATGTATTGGCCATTCTGTCCATTTTATTGACAATTTTAACTTTTTCTGGGACCGCAGACATCTTTTCAAGGCAAATGGAGTTTGCCTGATCAAGTCAGGAGTGAAATTGTTTATCTCTAACATGTTCAACTGCCTGCGTCATCAATCTGTTCCCTCTGCCAAGGACAAGCAACAAGAGGAATCAAAACAAGAGAAAGACACAACACATCGCTCAGAAAACCTTGAAAATCTATCACTGCACCCGCCTGAGGAATGTCTTGATTATGGGAGACAAATGGAGGAGTCTCCACCGCCCTTCACCCCCCCTATCACCTCTGAGGATACTCTTCCTTCACCCCACAGCTCTCTCTACTCTCCGTTCACCCTCGCCCACCCTCCTGGAGATCGCTGAACACATGAAGGAGATACAGAGGGTTGGCACCGATTCCTTCCTGGAGTTCAATAACCAAACTAGGGCGATACGCAGGGCTGGCAGCATGTCCTTTACCCCCGCTCCTCAACGACGCCCATCAAAATCACTGAAGCAGAGACGCGCACCACCTCCCCCGTCTCCGTCACCGTGCCTACGTCAACCACCTCCTCCCCCTGGACGCGCACCAACACCCCCGTCACCATGCCTACCACAATCATCCGGACCAAAACGTCCTCCCCCCCTTCAAGACTGCTGTCTCCGAAACCTGATAAGGATATGTGTGTAAAAAAGGCAAACACTGACTGATATCTGCTGGGTCCAGGCTCAAGGGCGTATGGCACTCTCAACTCTTTCCAGGAGATGCCGGGGCCCTGCCTGCCTGTATCTTTGCCGATATCTGTGTTGATAGGTAATAGATTAAGAGCGGTGAATCATCTTAGATACAGGAAGCGCTCAAAAGTTTGTGTGAGTTTATCAAATTTAGAAGTGATTCCATGTCAGCCACAGCTTGTTACAAAAAACCTGACTGATAGTGTGTTCAAAGTTAAACTAGCTTTATTAAATGTCTGGTCTTTGGCAGGAAAAACATTTTTAATCAATGATTTTATCACTGAGCACAATCTCGATTTTATGTTTTTAACGGAAACATGGATTGAACAAAATAACAGTGCAGCTGTTCTTATCGAATCAACCCCTCCCAACTTTAGTTTTATGAGTCAGGAAATAATGCATAAGAAAGGGGGTGGAGTTGCTATTTTGTACAATGATTCCCTTCAATGCAGGAAGACATCTTATGGGAACTTTGCTTCTTTTGAATATGTGGCCCTTCAGCTGAAATGCTCCTCTCAAGCTCTGTTCCTAAATATCTATAGACCACCCAAATATTGTGCAAGCTTTTTTGATGACTTTACTGAACTGCTGTCTATAGTGTGTATTGACTTTGACCGTCTAGTCATTGTTGGTGATTTTAACATCCATGTTGACAACCCCCAGGACAGAGGGGCAAAATAACTGTTTTGTGTTCTTGATAGCTATGGACTGACTCAGCATGTGACGGAGCCCACGCACAATAAGGGGCACACTCTGGACTTATTTATCTCAAAGGGTCTGAATATTTCTGAGGTTGTGGTGACTGATGTTGCACTCTCTGATAATTCCTGTGTTTTCTTTGAGAGCTCTATTTCTGTTCACAAAAATGTTCAAAAAGAGGTAACCACAAAGCGATATTTAACTGAAAACACTAGTGAAATGTTTACTCTGAATTTTTCTTCCACACTTGCCCCTGCTAACATCTCAGTAAATGAGCTAGTAGATCATTTTAATTCAAAAATTAAAAATGTTATAGATGCCATTGCTCCAACTAGGGTAAAGGAAGTGACTGGCAAGAAAATATCTCCATGGATAAAGGCCATGACCGTGAGAACAGAGAAAAAAGAGTGTCGAAAAGCTGAACGCAGGTGGCGAAAAACAAATCTCCAGGTGCACTTTGAAATCTATAAAGAGAGACTTGGCCTTTATAATTTGGAATTTAAATTTGCCCAACAGTCTTTCTTCTCTGATATCATTGCCAAAAACAAAAACAACGCACATGCCTTGTTCGCTACCGTCGATAGACTAACTAACCCCCCAGTGTCAGTAGCCTCTGAATTTCTATCCACCAGGGCGTGCAATGATTTTGCCTCCTTCTTCACTGACAAAATTCAGAAAATCAGACAAGCAGTCAGTGCCTCTGCATCAGGAACAGCAAATGTTTTGTCTCTGTGTCCACCTAATATCAATTCAGACATCATGACACAATTCCATCAGATTAATGATAAAAATCTAGAGGACATTATAAAACTTCTGAAATCCTCCTCTTGCTGCCTTGATATTATTCCAACAGGATTTTTCAAAAATGTTTTTCCTTGCATGGCCTCAGATCTACTTCATATAGTAAACAAATCTGTCTTCACTCAGGTATTTTTCCACAGGCCCTGAAAACTGCAGTCATTAAACCGCTCTTAAAAAAGCACAATCTAGACGCTTCAGTAATGAACAATTACAGGCCCATATCAAACCTTCCATTTCTAGGTAAAATCATTGAAAAAGTAGTCTTTCAACAGTTGAGTAATTTCTTGCATTTAAATAGCTGTTTGGATGTGTTCCAGTCAGGATTTCGTCCAAACCACAGCACTGAGACTGCTCTTGTAAAGGTCTTCAATGACATCCACTTAAACACAGAGAGTGGCAGAACTTCAGTGTTAGTATTATTAGATCTCAGTGCTGCATTTGACACTGTTGACCACAGCATATTACTAGACCGACTGGAAAACTGGGTGGGACTTTCGGAAACAGTTCTAAATTGGTTTGAATCCTACTTAAAGGACAGAAAAAACTTTGTTTCTATTGGTAAATACAAATCTGAGTTGACAAATATGACATGTGGGGTTCCTCAAGGCTCCATCTTGGGGCCTCTTCTCTTTAACATCTACATGCTACCACTGGCTCAGATAATGAAAAACAACAAAATAAGTTACCATAGCTATGCGGATGACACATACATTTACATAACCATTTCACCAGGAGGCTATTCTCCAGTTAAAACACTGAGTAAGTGCATTGAACAAATCAATGACTGGATGTGTCAGAACTTTCTTCAATTAAACAAAGACAAAACTGAGGTAATGGTTTTTGGAGCCAAGGCAGAACGTATTAAAGTTAGCGCTGAGCTTCAGTGTGCAATGTTCAAAACAACAGATAAAGCCAGAAATCTAGGTGTAGTCATGGACTCTGACCTGAGTTTCAACAGTCACATTAAAACAATTACTAAATCAGCCTACTATCACCTAAAGAATATATCTAGGATTAAAAGACTAATGTCACAGCAGGATTTGGAAAAACTTGTCCATGCTTTTATCTTCAGTAGACTGGACTACTGTAATGGTGTCTTCACAGGTCTCACTAAAAAATCTATTAGAAAGCTGCAGCTGATTCAGAACGCCGCTGCTCGAGTCCTCACTAACACTAAGAAAGTGGATCACATCACTCCTGTTCTGAGTGTATGTGTATTTATTTCTTTACTCAACTATATTGTAAGAAATCCCCAATGTATTTACAAAGTCTTAAATAAATAACATATCAAGAAATATAGAATTGTTTATATAAGCTAAAACATAGGCCTACATACAGTGAAATCAATGCCAACATAATATTTGTTGAGGCAGATTTATTGAAATGAAAATCCTTTATATCGGCTCAGCCTCACAGGCGTCACCTGTCAAACCTGTCTTACATGAAGCTGCTGTGAGGAAAGTATTAAAAAGTATTACAACACGAGTCTCCGATTATTTGCATTTCACCTGAGGTGAAGAGAAAAGGATCACCTGTTCAAATAAAACCTGACGCAGTAAAACGTCTCTCCTCAACATCGGATAATACTTTAACTTAATGTATTATGTTATGATTATAGTTTAGTTTCCGAGGACAACGTGCAAGGCGAGTGCAGGAGACCAGGGCCAGATATGGAGTCAGATTTGGGTCAATATTCTAGCGCGTAAAACAAGCTACTCACGAGCTGAAAATGTGCTTTTACACGCGCATAAAATGACCCTCGCGCGCAGATTAAACCCCCGCGAGCGGCTCTGCGCCCGCGAGTGGCTCTGCGCTCGCTCGCGAGAGAAACAGCCCTCTATGGAACGCCCTTTGCGCCACAATTCGCGCGTAGTTTCGCGCGGATTAACGGGGAGGTCCGTTTGAGTTCAAAGTCTAAGTAACCAATCAGTGAAGAGCAAAACCAGACCAAAGCAATCTGTAGATGAAAAGTTCCTGACATTGTGAGGCTGTAAATTGTACGTTATTCCAGATTCAGGGGACTATGTATTAAATTGGCTTTCAATATAATAAATATATCAATCAATATAACCTGCCTTCATTGTATTTTAAAATAAAATCGCCTTACCTTATCTTACTGAAGTGAAGGGTATTTATGTCTCCTTAAATCACCTTTTAAAAGTACTTCTTATAACATGGCATGTTGGCACATATCAAAATGATCAGTCTCTGGTCTTGCTAGAAATGCAATGTCACTCACCTTAGAGCCACTGTCTTATGAGATACTTAGCTTAGAAATCAGATGTTTGGAAAACTTAAAAACTCTTGTGAAAACACAGATGTACTCATGTCATCCATTTTTTTTGGTGTTTCACCAACGTTTTTGGTTCACAAAAGTAGTGAAATATATGAATTACACTATAGGCATATATATATATGTGTTGTTCATGTCTAAATTAGAATTTGGAGTAAAATAGTTCTATCACTCTACTTTCACCACAGAAAAGTTACATCAGGACTGATTCATGACTTCATATTCCATACTGGGGTTCATGTGATGTGTACAAATACAAATTGAGCATTACAACTTTTTTTTTCCAACTATTTATGTTAACATAAGAAACTGTAAAATCTCAATATTTACAATACAGGGTTCATACACTTTTTCACCAGTGATTTTAAATGACTCTTTCATGTGGCTAGCATGCAGTGCCTCGCCCATATTCGAAATATTGAATATGTTACAACACAGTTTGCATTTAGCACGTCTTGGGTCAATGTCTTTTGATAACCACAATTGGTACTTATTCTTTAGAAGCCATACATTGTTGAAACTGCACTTCCCAGACAGCTTGGCATCTTTATATCAAATAGTAGCTCCTGTAGACTAGAGGGCGTGATTATAAACATCTCTCACCAGCGAAATACTGCCACAGTTGCCATTTTACATTTCATTATACGATACAGTATTTATTATCATTATAGTATTACTATTTCGGCAATTAGATAACATATAAATTATATTTGATGCAACTTTAGTTATATTTTCATGACTTTTCCAAAACTTTGGGAAAAATATTGCATTCCATGACTTTTCCAGGTTTTTAATGACTGTACGAATCCTGAAAATATCAGAACTTTCTCAACCAATATTCATTATAAATGTAAAGACAGGGGGAGCAGTGCCATGGTCTTTGTCTGTCTTCCAAGACAGTGGGTCTGGCTGCTGTGTAGGTGATGGTGCATGGGCTGCTGGTGGCTGTGGCGGCGGGAGGGAAGTGTGCTAGGCGAGACTTCTTTGCTGGCTGGGATGATCGTGATGGCTGTGGTGGAGGCCTTTGTACCGAGGTGTATCTTAATCTTGTGGCAGGCATAGATGGAGGTGGAGGCTGCTGTAGTGATGCTGGTCCTCTGGTCCTTGGTGGTGATGGCTCTGGTGAAAGCCCTTGAGCCACGGTAGATCTTGACCTGGGTGCAGGCACAGATGGAGGTTCTTGCTGCTAGGCGCAGGCAGCTGAGAAATGGGAAAGAAATATAGGACAATATTTACTACTAAGTTCATTAAAATATAAAGTTCAAGTGGAATGTTTCTCCCCTCTCTCTATTTAACTATGTTACACCCACACAATGAAAGTACACTATTACTGTAATATTTACCTATCTTCAAATGGATCCTTGTTGTTGTTGCTGTATTCTCCAGGTTCTGATGCTCCATCTCCACTGCTGCTAGTGCTACAAGTCCGCTGTGCAGAGCTGCATATTGCATTCCATGACTTTTCCAGGTTTTTAATGACCGTACGTACCCTGACAATATCAGAACTTTCTCAACCAACTATTCATTATAAATGTAAAGACAGGGTCTTTGTCTGTCTTCCAAGACAGTGGGTCTGGCCGCTGTGTAGGTGGGGGTGATGGTGCATGGCAGGGCTCGAGCATAAGGACGTCCCGTCGTAGAAAAATAGTGTCGGGGAGGATACAAAATAATTTTGGGACGAGTTAAAATAAAAAATACCCTGCTAACTCTACTACAAACGGCGATGAAAATGAAACCGACTGCACGTTTTGTGTAGCACAGTTATTAAACCTCCTTGTCAACATAAACACCATGATAAACACACACGCACAAAACATTCAGAAACCCTCGAAATACACACATGTAGCTACAGCTGGCTGTGCCCGCAAATGTGCGGGTCTAGCTATGTTCTGTTCGCGGGTTGAGTGATGTACAATGGCATCCCGTGGAGGAATTCTGAAATGTTTTACCGTTACATCACAAAAACGCACAGCAGAACCAGACCCTGGAGCGCCGGCCTCTTTATTTACTTACTCCTCTTCATCCCCTATGGGTGATAAGGCTGAGAAGAGAACCCGCCTCCATCGTATTTAGTCCTTAGCAATATGCTGCCTCTCCCCATGTAGGGATGGGTACCGAGCCCCGGTGTTAAACGGGCCGGAATTATTAAAGACAGTGGTAACGTTAAGCTCCGACGTAATCTGACTTTTTATCGGTACTGGAGACATTTAAAAAATATAAGTCATATGTATTATTGCTACATCCACATTATATTGCAGTTTTAGTTTCACCAACTCCGTTTCTAATATGCAATAAGACTACAACATGCGTCTATGATGTATTTTTGAGCTTTCCAATCCAGACGAGATCTCTCTCTCCCGTCTGTGTGCGAGGGGGCGGGCCGTTTGTAAAGGTCTCCTGACTGTGTTACAGACTGTCATCCTGGTTAGTGGTTACTCTGGCTTCTGTCTTCAGGACAGTGATTTTTTTTGTTAATTGGATGAGTAATTTTCCCATTTGTGTGTTTGTTTAAATATATTTGGCCTTTGTTTATGTGATTGAATGATTTGCTCAAATAAAAAGGTTGATGAATTATCATCTAATGATTTGTATGATGTTTTATTTATGTTAAAGGTCACTTTGAATGATTTTAACTCGTGATAATGTAGAAAAACTAACATTTTAAATTCGGGACGGTCCACATTAATTTCGGGACGGCTTATATTGTATTTCGGGACGGTTCCGGGAGGATGGGGAAAAAAGTTAGTCGAGAGCCCTGGTGCATGGGCTGCTGGTGGCTGTGTCGGCGGGAGGGAGGGAGGTGTGCTAGGCGAGACTTCTTTGCTGGCTGGGTTGATCGTGATGGCTGTGGTGGAGGCCTTTGTACCGAGGTGGCCCTTGAGCCACGGTAGATCTTGACCTGGGTGCAGGCACAGGTGGAGGTTCTTGCTGCTAGGCCCAGATAGCTGTGAAATCGGAAAGAAATATAGGACAATATTTACTACTAAGTTCATTAAAATATAAAGTTCAAGTGGAATGTTTCTCAAGCACAAATAACAATGCACAACTCAAAATAAAATGGGGAGCAGGGCTCGCAATTAACGATGTCCCGATGCCCATACAAATTCCTACTGGGACACAAATCTATTTTGTCTGGGACTATTTCGGGACAGTGAAAAAAAAATTAAAAGTAAACTTCAAAATGGGTGTTATTTGCAAAGTCATTGGGCTGTCAAATCATAGAATGCATTCTACGTCATCCACTCTGCTGCTGACTGCTGCTAGACTCGCGCCAATGCAACGCTCACGACAGTTAAAAACAGAAGAAAGAAATGCTGAGGTGGTTGAATAAACAGCCCCCTGTAGCAAGCCCCAATTCTGCCGACTCCCGAAACTAAAACATCCCAAGTCCTGGTCATGATGCACCGTCTTCCATTGTGGTAAATTAGTTAATTAGTCTTAAGTGCCAATGTTAGTGCTAACTAACGCTAGCAACTGAAGTGTGCCTTACAATGCATACAAACGTCCTAAAATGCGGTGTCATGTTCTTTTGAAGTTTGTGAAAATGATGTGAAATACAGTTGATCAGAATAAGAGGTGTAGCCTATCATTTTTGTATTTTCTTTGTCAGCCAGTCAGTGAGCAGGCTAGAATCTTTAGCTGCAAAAACGTAAGGCATTTAGCTTTTCATCTTTTTTTAGTGTTTTACTTTTTTTGGGTCAAGAACGTCAGTTAGATTGGGTGACGATTAGAAAGGGGGTCGCAAGGTAATTTTAGTTTGTCAATCAACTCTGGTATGACAATAATGTGTCATGTTAAGAGAGAGTCATGTTAAGAGAGAGTAATGTTCCAGTTGTGTTTGTGCCTAGGGGGGGGGGTGGTGAATGATTGAGAGCAAGATGATTGACATTCATGAATGAAGATAGAAGATCAATTTATATTCCTATAGTACTACTGACGACTTGTGAGGATAACTTGTAACTAGAACTGAAAACAGATACATTTATTAAACTGTATTATGGAACTTCTGTTTTTTTATTATCATTCATACCACTTTTATTGCCAGACAGAGGGTTCCGATCATAAAACACAGAGACCATACAGCCATACCGTATTGAATTGAAAAATACAAATCAGAATTCTTCAATGTTGACATGACAATGATAAATTAGTGTGGATATTGAGAAACAATAGAAAAACATGTCTTAAATCAACTCTCTTCCCTTCTACTCTAGGAGAGGCAACAGATCAGACTAATATTCATATGTTTAAAAGAATAAGTATTTTAAACTTACATGGTGGACCAGAGTCTATGGTGTGATGATTAAGTGACAAAAAAGTATCAAATTATATGTATTCTGCATAATTGGGGGGGCAACGATACAAATTTAAATTTGGGACTCTGCTGGTTATATCCGGGACAATACAAAGTAGAATTCGGGACAGTTGTGGGACACTGAGGAAAAAAGTTCATTTTGAGCCCTGATGGGGAGGTGGGACAGGAGTCTCTCTCTCTCTCTCTTACAAACTATTTAACTAAACCCACACAATGAAAGTACACTATTACTGTAATATTTACATTTACCTATCTTCAAATGGATCCTTGTTGTTGTTGCTGTATTCTCCAGGTTCTGATGCTCCATCTCCACTGCTGCTAGTGCTACAAGTCCGCTGTGCAGAGCTGGTAATCAGATAATAAGCCTGTTGAACAGGAGAAAAGAATGAAGCAGAGGGAAAGTTGCTGCCGTTTGTGTGGTTGTCCTAGCCAGAATTTATTAAACCCATTAATAAATACACTTACAAATTATATCCGTTTTCTCTATTTATGTATCTCTGCGTTGTGTTGTGTGGTCGAATGAATATGACTTCCTTCTTGCCAACCAGCTTTATTATCTGTGCAAACAGAATATAAGGAAATGGCTTCACCAGCGTTCTACCTCAATACTTCTCCTCAGTGAGGCCTGAAGCTAACTGAGAATGTAAAAATACATTTAGCCAATCAAAATAACTATGTCTGACATATTTCGTTTTCTATTAAAAAATGGACATAAATCCACATGCCATATTATGACTTTCATGAGGGATTAAAGCCTTTTTCATTTACAGTATATAATACAGTGATAACAGATAACACACACAACCCGACTGTACTCACTTTAACATGGCTGTTGTACAGGCACAATATTAGCATAGCATTAGCGCTTTAGCTTTTAAATAATATGAACAATTATGACCTTAGACCAACATTTCACATATTTATACAAACAGAATAAACTTGAAATGTAAGCCAGACTAGTGCACGGGACTGATACACATAGTAGAGCTACATTATCAGGGGTGGACTGGCCATCTGGCATACCGGGCATTTTCCCGGAGGGCCGACGTGCCTTTTGGGCCGACACGTCAATTTTTTTTTTTTTCTGAAGTCCCGGCCCATAAGACGGGTAGATTGGCCCTCTGTTTAAATGTTTTTAGTAATTGACACTGGGCCGGCCCAATCACATCTTTAATCACCTCCCCCTTTGGGCCGCTCGGTGTGCATCATTAAATCACGCCCCCAGGAGGTGAGCTGGCCGTTGAAGCCAAACTGCCTTTTTTTTCGAGAAAAAAAAAAGTTCGAGTTAGAAATGGCGAAGGCCAAGCGAAAAGGGAGAGCAGAACAATTGCGGGCAAGAAAAAAGCAGGCCCTTCGTGCTGATGCTGCCGCTTGTGTCAAAATAACCGACATGTTTAGTACAGGTGCAGGTCCATCTTCTTCTAACCCGTGGCCGATATTGGTGGTGAGGAAGATGATGAGAGGGAGAGAGATCAGCGCGAGTGGGGAGAGCGAGGAGAACTGGCGGTAAGCAGAAGCTAAGAAAATTAGGAAAAGATTAGTATTAAGGTTATGATACTCTGTAGTTCTGGAACCCATTAATATCCCTTTGATGAAGCACTAATAAGACACATATTATAAGAGAAACATTCGTTAGCCTACAAGCTAGTAAGCTGGCTTTTTTAGGTTTTCCCTGGCAAGTTAAAATATAGCTTAATGGGACTCTGATAGTTGTCTCATTGAAAGTTAATCAACATTCATGAACAATTACTGTCAGCTGGCAGCTTGTTTCGTTTAGTGTATTTACTTATTTGGTTATAAGGGCAACAGTGGTCTTTTGGGACCTGAAGAAAATGTTTATAGTCAGCTTGTTGTGGTAGTTTTGATTGACAATATATAGAATGAATAATATAGAAATAGATAAAAAATGGAGGCACACATGTAGTTTTGACCATTAACTGTGTGGTATTGTTATGTCAATGCCTATTTGGATGGACCTCCATCAGGGAATCCATCATTCTGTATCATTGTGTTGAGCCAGGCAGCACCCCAGAGGAGGAGAGTGAGGAGAGCAAAGAGCAGGAGGACATAGATTACTTTGCCCGCCCCGAGCCATCTATGTTACAGATGTTTTTAGAACAGCACCCACAACAACATACCAGAAGTCCAGTTGTGCAGACGGTATTCACCTGTAAAGATGGCACCAGCAGAAAGTGGCGTCATATTGCAAGGGACGTCATATGTTGTTTTGTTTTGTATGTCTGGCATTTGGGAAGAGGACTGTCACTGGCACATTTAGAACTGGAATGTCAGATTGGACGCACGCACACCAGCGTACAGAGGAGCACGAAAAGAGCATTACACATTCAACCTGTGCTGAAGCTTTTTTCTTACGGTGCTCTAAAGCAGACATCGAAAGCATGTTTGCTGGCAGTCAGATGTCTGCTCATAGGGAACAAGTCCGAAAGAGACGTCAGGTTTTGGAGCGTGTGGTGAAAGTCCAGGCAGGTGGAGAATGAGGGAGCATATATGCTAGCTGACAACACCGTGGACCACGGTAACATTTTGGAGCTCATCCTTTTATTAGGAAAGTATGATGTCTGCTTAAAAGAGCATCTGGATGATTGCGTAGACAAGAGCAAGAAATTGCACCAATCCAGTGGAAGAAAAGGTAGAGGGTCTCTCATCCCCCTACTCTCCAAAGCTACTGTTAACTCCATCATAGAAACTGTTGGTAGTCTCATCAAAGAAATTATCTCCAGTGATGTCCAGAAGGCCGGGATGTCTTCTGTTCAGCTGGACACAACACAAGACATAACTTCTCAGGATCAGTGTTCAGTCATCTTAAAATATGTCAATGAGACTGTGCAAGAGAGGCTTGTGGCTTTAGTGAAGTGCCACGCATCCACCGGACAATACTTCATGCATCTGAAACTGGACAAGGGCATGTGTGTATAGGTAATGCAACAGATGGAGCATCCAATATGCAAGGCCGGTACAAAGGATTTGCTGCACTGATGACCTCCCAGTCACCCACTCATGTCCATGTGTGGTGCTATGCTCCTGTTCTTAATCTTGTCCTGGCTGAAACCTCCCAAACTGTCATCGAATGTGGAGCACTTTTCAACCTAATCAATGACATAGCAGTGTTTATCAGGGAGTCACATCAGAGGTCGATCTGTGGGAGAAACGAGCCCAAGACAAGATGCCGTCGACTCATCCTGTAGACTCATCTGGTCCTATCTCTATCGTGTTGTCATAGAAAGGGGAGGCAGGGCACTATAGGGTCCCCCCCCCTTAAATTAACTAGAAGTCATCATTTAAGGGGTTATTTTTAAAACTTTTCTTCTGGGGGGGGGGCATACCCCCCCCGACATTACATTACATTGCATTTAGCTGAGGCTTTTATCCAAAGCGACTTACAATAAGTGCGTTCCACCAGGAAGACACAAACTTGAAGAAAACAGAATCATAAGTACATCAGGTTTCATAGAGCCAAGTATTTCAAGTGCTACTCAACTGGCTTTAGAGAAGCCAGCCCTTTGTTAGTATATAAGTGCTTTGTTAGCAGTTCTATCCTCGAGGTGGAGTCGAAAGAGATGAGTTTTCAGTCTGGAAGGTGTGTGAGCTTTCTGCTGTCCTGATGTCAATGGGAGCTCATTCCACCATCTTGGAGCCAGGATAGCAAACCCACGTGTTTCTGCTGATGGGAACTTGGGACGGCCTACCTGCCTGTCAGCCTTCCATCTGGGCACAAACTTATCTCGTGCCCTCATTGGTCATGTGCGCGTTCGTGTGTGTTGGAGGAGTGGCTCTGTGAGGAAGTCTGAAGTTGGTGCATCATGGCATGTGGCTCATTAAAGAATAAGTACAGCTATTGTCTCCCTCTTGTAGAACGGGTCGGCCCACCTGCAGCAGGTACTCCAGGGTTGCCAACTCTCACGCATCTTGCGTGTGACACACGCTTTCACTCTCAATCTCACGCTCTCACGCTGCCCAAACTATTCTCAAGCCAAAAACAAGATGAACCGGTGATCGTCTATTGTTGGTTATTTACAAAGTTGAGTTGACAGCTGCTCAAGCTGTTGATCCGCTCCCTCCCCGCCCCCTCCACCATCAGACCCCCCTATTAGTGCTCGGTCACTGTTCGCTTTGTGAGAGGGTTTGAAGGTCTAATTTCTAATGATTGATAGTTACACATACTTGTTGTATGTATTAGTTTAGTTTGCCCCTGGTACGTAAAAAGGATAATAATAGCGTTTTTAAAATTATACTGAGTTATTCTTCTTGTCAATAACCGCTACTATTCGTTTGTTTTATGGATTTGGGCCGGTCTGGGTCTAAATGCCAGGGCCGATTTGCTGTCCCAGTCCAGCCCTGTACATTATCCAGGGAGCCTGTGTTAAAGAAGCTAGCGGACGCTATTATTCATTAGCCACACGCTAGTGCCGTAGCTCACAGAATGACATTAAAGTTAACTACACATAAAACAGTTTCAAAGACACTTCTTAGATCGAAATATGACATAATCTGTGTACACACTACTAACCTGTTGAACAGGAGAAATGAATGAAGCAGAGGGAAAGTTGCTGCCATGTGTCTGTCGTCTGTGGTCTTCTTCTTCTTCTCTCAGACCATTCCGTTCTCTAACGCTAAACCTGAAGTGAGGCTAAGAACGGCGAATTTAAAGATAACAATACCATTATCACTCCTAGTGGTGACTTTATGAACTGCAAACAAATTATAACATTATAAAATGCCTTTAAGGCGGCACACTGTTTGAAGCGCTGCACATTATATAAACTAACGTTACACACGGCAACGACATTAACTGCAAACAGTCGTGACTTGTGTGAAGTGTAACATTAAACAATATATTAACATATTAAATACAACATTTATGACACCACTCGTTCCACTCAGTAACCCTCTTTGTTCTAAGACATGTGATAGTCTATACACTATCATCTTCTCCATCCATTTACACAAGTGTGATGTTACTGGGTAATGATCACTTCCTATGGTACAGGCACTTTTTACATACCATTCACACGATTTAACTAAACTATCCGTCACAAGTATGAGGTCCAAACATGATTGTGTCCCCCTATTCAGGTCTATTCTTGTTTTTTGTCCATCATTAAGGCAAAAACAATGCCCTGTGAAAAAGTATCTCTTTAGCCCTTTCCAAAGTCCTTTAAAAACTCATGCAGCAGTTGCATCTCAAAAGGCCTTAAGGGAAGGTTTTGTTACATTTTAAGGCGTAACCTTTGACATTTAGTTGGACCAGAGGCATCAATCTGCATGTACTTTCCGAGCCGCATCCAACAAGACCAAGCTCAAAGCCGTCGGACATTCCTTTGCACCGTCGAGGGTACTGTCGACATGCACATTTGACCTCTGACCTCGATTTTGACCTTGTTCGAAGGTCGCAGGGTCCCCACATTTTGCACGCGGGTTCCACACAAGTTAAGCAACACACTCTCAAAGTCTCGGAGCGCCACACACCTTTTTTCAATTTTGTTCATGTTCTACTCCTCCCCCACCACAAGCCTGTCAGACCCTTAGCTTATGAGAGGATTTTGTGATACAGTTTGACATTTAATTGAATAAACATGCCCTCGAGGGTCAGAACCGACCATGGGGACGAAAACAACTCTGTCTGCCTATTGATGAGCATCTTCAGATGCTCTCACAGAGGGAGTGCTCTCCGTGGAAGAAGCACCCACAACCAGAGAATAGAACGGCTCTGGGGTGACCTGTGGCGAGGTGTGAGCAATGTCTATTACGACCTCTTCAACTTCCTGGAGAGTGAAGGCATAATAGACATAGACAATGAAATGCACATGTGGGCCCTGCATTATGTCTATCTCCCGCGCATAAACCATGACCTACGGGGTTTTTGGAGCAGTGGAACAATCATGGGTTGAGGACCGAAAGACACCAGAGTCCCACACAACTTTTTGTCCAAGGTTGCCTGGAACGGCAGGGCCAGACCACTTCTGCCATGCAGAGCCTCTTTGGTGGAGGACAAGGAGATGGTCAGGAGGAGCCAGACAGAGAGGGTAGAGCTGATGCAGGAGAGGATGCTCAGGAGGAGCCAGACAGAGAGGGTAGAGCTGATGCAGGAGAGGATGCTCAGGAGGAGCCAGAGAGAGAGAGTAGAGCTGATACAGAGTAGAGGATGCTCAGGAGGAGCCAGACAGAGAGAGAGAGAGGGTAGAGCTGATGCAGGAGATGTTGCTCAGGAGGAGCCAGAGAGAGAGAGTAGAGCTGATGCAGAGTAGAGGATGCTCAGGAGGAGCCAGAGAGAGAGGGTAGAGCTGATGCAGGAGAGGATGCTCAGGAGGAGCCAGAGACAGAGAGGGTAGAGCTGATGCAGGAGAGGATGCTCAGGAGGAGCCAGAGAGAGAGGGTAGAGCTGATGCAGAGTAGAGGATGCTCAGGAGGAGCCAGAGAGAGAGGGTGGAGCTGATGCAGGAGAGGATGCTCAGGAGGAGCCAGAGAGGGTCACCGTACCTTGAAACCAGCACCTGCTCAGCGATGAGGACATGGAGCAACTCACCGCAGGTTGATCCTCTTGCTGGTCGTAGAGGAGATCTTGGACGTCATCCAGAATATACTGTCATTCATGGCAACATTGAATGTTGTCTGATTTCGTCACGGACACATGTTTCCCAGCGGCTCCCCGCAGGCTGTTCTTTGGCCTTTGAACTCACACTAATTGCCTTTTTTAAAACTACTACTTTGCACATATTTCTAGTGTGTCGTGTATATATGTGTGTACCTATGTTTTTATGTTGTAGTATTCGAGTGAATTTTCCTTAAATAAATTACTTTGTTTAAACAATGGTCTCTGTCATTGATGTTGTGCAGTTATAGCCCCGCTTGTGGCAACCACTCCTTGCTTCACTGATTCAATGATTGATTTGTATATATCGAATTGCTATTTTTGCCATTATTGTATTGTTATTAGTGCTTTTGCAGGGAATTATTATTATTATTATTACTTTAAATCTCATAGATATTAACACTATTAATACATATGGCTGAAATAATCATCATCATTCATTGTTTTGTGATATTATGTTCCTTTTGTTTTCATATATATATATATATTAGGGCTGTCAAACGATTACAATTTTTAATCAGATTAATCACAGCTTAAAAATTAATTAATCATGATTAATCACCATTCGAACTATGTCCAAAATATGCCATTTATTTATGTATATTGTTGTGGGAATGGAAAGATAAATGAAAGAAGGCGGATATATCCATTTAACATACGTATGTATGTTTATTGTAACATTGTTCTGTGTGACAGCCCACACACCTATCAATCATCAAACCGTGGGGTCTTATTTCATTACGTGTTGATTTCTATCAACACGTAATGTTGTATCGATGTATATATAGATGTACTTCAGCAAACATATTCTCCGTCGGGACTTCCTGCAACAACATCACGCCGTTATCTTGATTCTGATTGGCCAGAAGACATTATCAAAGATGTTCTATTGCGAAGACAATCACTACGTGACAAAAGTTTTCAAAACCGTTTCTAGTTTTCGGTATTTCCAGACAAGTGGCTACTGAAATCAATCTGACTAACCGCTGTCTGTGCAATTTACTCCGCGAGTTGGCGGACTTTATTTTGCTTACTTTAACATCATTTTTCATGGTGGGGGCTAAGCCATTTCTTGGTATGGCTGTAGCCTATCTCAGCGCTGGAAAGAGGGTTACTGAGTGGAACGAGTGGTGTCATAAATGTTGTATTTAATATGTTAATATATTGTTTAATGTTACACTTCACACAAGTCACGACTGTTTGCAGTTAATGTCGTTGCCGTGTGTAACGTTAGTTTATATAATGTGCAGCGCTTCAAACAGTGTGCTGCCTTAAAGGCATTTTATAATGTTATAATTTGTTTGCAGTTCATAAAGTCACCCCTAGGAGTGATAATGGTATTGTTATCTTTAAGTTCGCCGTTCTTAGCCTCACTTCCGGTCTGAGAGAAGAAGAAGAAGACCACAGACGACAGACACATGGCAGCAACTTTCCCTCTGCTTCATTCATTTCTCCTGTTCAACAGGTTAGTAGTGTGTACACAGATTATGTCATATTTCGATCTAAGAAGTGAAACTGTTTTATGTGTAGTTAACTTTAATGTCATTCTGTGAGCTACGGCACTAGCGTGTGGCTAATGGATAATAGCGTCCGCTAGCTTCTTTAACACAGGCTCCCTGGATAATGTAGCTCTACTATGTGTACGAGTCCCGTGCACTAGTCTGGCTTACATTTCAAGTTTATTCTGTTTGTATAAATATGTGAAATGCTGGTCTGAGGTCATAATTGTTCATATTATTTAAAGCGCTAATGCTATGCTAATATTGTGCCTGTACAACAGCCATGTTAAAGTGAGTACAGTCGGGTTGTGTGTGTTATCTGTTATCACTGTATCATATACTGTAAATGAAAAAGGCTTTAATCCCTCATGAAAGTCATAATATGGCATGTGGATTTATGTCTATTTTTTAATAGAAAACGAAATATGTCAGACATAGTTATTTTGATTGGCTAAATGTATTTTTACATTCTCAGTTAGCTTCAGGCCTCACTGAGGAGAAGTATTGAGGTAGAACGCTGGTGAAGCCATTTCCTTATATTCTGTTTGCACAGATAATAAAGCTGGTTGGCAAGAAGGAAGTCATATTCATTCGACCACACAACACAACGCAGAGATACATAAATAGAGAAAACGGATATAATTTGTAAGTGTATTTATTAATGTGTTTAATAAATTCTGGCTAGGACAACCACACAAACGGCAGCAACTTTCCCTCTGCTTCATTCTTTTCTCCTGTTCAACAGGCTTATTATCTGATTACCAGCTCTGCACAGCAGACTTGTAGCACTAGCAGCAGTGGAGATGGAGCATCAGAACCTGGAGAATACAGCAACAACAACAAGGATCCATTTGAAGATAGGTAAATGTAAATATTACAGTAATAGTGTACTTTCATTGTGTGGGTTTAGTTAAATAGTTTGTAAGAGAGAGAGAGAGAGAGACTCCTGTCCCACCTCCCCATCAGGGCTCAAAATTAACTTTTTTCCTCAGTGTCCCACAACTGTCCCGAATTCTACTTTGTATTGTCCCGGATATAACCAGCAGTGTCCCACATTTAAATTTGTATCGTCGCCCCCCCAATTATGCAGAATACATATAATTTGATACTTTTTTGTCACTTAATCATCACACCATAGACTCTGGTCCACCATGTAAGTTTAAAATACTTATTCTTTTAAACATGAATATTAGACTGATCTGTTGCCTCTCCTAGAGTAGAAGGGAAGAGAGTTGTTTTAAGACATGTTTTTCTATTGTTTCTTAATATCCAGACTAATTTATCATTGTCCTGTCAACATTGAAGAATTCTGATTTGTATTTTTCAATTCAATACGGTATGGCTGTATGGTCTCTGTGTTTTATGATCGGAACCCTCTATCTGGCAATAAAAGTGGTATGAATGATAATAAAAAAACAAGTTCCATAATACAGTTTAATAAATGTATCTGTTTTCAGTTCTAGTTACAAGTTATCCTCACAAGTCGTCAGTAGTACTATAGGAATATAAATTGATCTTCTATCTTCATTCATGAATGTCAATCATCTTGCTCTCACTCACTCACTCACTCACTCACCCACCCCCCCCCCCATCCCCAGGCACAAAAACAACTGGAACATTACTCTCTCTTAACATGACTCTCTCTTAACATGACACATTATTGTCATACCAGAGTTGATTGACAAACTAAAATTACCTTGCGACCCCCTTTCTAATCGTCACCCAATCTGACTGACGTTCTTGACCAAAAAAAAGTAAAACACTAAAAAAAGATGAAAAGCTAAATGCCTTACGTTTTTGCAGCTAAATTCTAGCGTAACCAGAGTAACCACTAACCAGGATGAGAGTCTGTGGCTGCAGTCGGATAGTTTAAAAATCAGCTCCTGAATTCTAACCCTATCGTCTATTCCTTGACCTCTGAGTGAAACGTCACGGGGTTAAGGGATAGTGGATAGGAGAATTCAAAAGGACTTAGGAGAAGAGACTGCATCTTTTAAAAGTTGAACAAACCCCACACAGCCCAGTAAAAACTGAAATGTTGACTTTATTTGATAATTTCAGTGAAAACTAACGTTCATATTTCTCTTTTTGATTATAATACTGATGAACGTTCAAAACAAAGCACTTTGGCAACTTACCACCTATGTTTTAATAAGCACCGTAACTCTCATGATATCATTTCTCGGTCATAATCGGTTGTTTCCGTGAACGGCCGACTGTTGAGTGACGGCAAATGCTGCGGCTGCAAGGCATTGTGGGGCAGCATTTTCGCTTCTCCTGTCGGTTAGGGAGGTCCAGTGGTTCCTAAGCTAAAGGAGGTTATAAAGGAAGTTTGAAACCTCCTTTCCTATCATTCTCATCATTCTAGAGAATTCGAACGGCACTTATCATGGCTGCCACTGAGGGACTTCCGGGTCATTTCACTCCTTTAGGAAGGTTCCTAAGCTAAATGGACTATTCGACTTCAGCCTGTAACACAGTCAGGAGACCTTTACAAACGGCCCGCCCCCTCGCACCCAGACGGGAGAGAGAGATCTCGTCTGGATTGGAAAGCTCAAAAATACATCATAGACGCATGTTGTAGTCTTATTGCATATTAGAAACAGAGTCGGTGAAACTAAAACTGCGATATAATGTGTATGTAGCAATAATACATATGACTTATATTTTTTAAATGTCTCCAGTACCGATAAAAAGTCAGATAACGTCGGAGCTTAGCGTTACCACTGTCTTTAATAATTCTGGCCGGGGCCCATTTAACACCGGGGCTCGGTACCCATCCCTACATGGGGAGAGGCAGCATATTGCTCAGGACTGAATACAATGGAGGGTTCTCTTCTCAGCCTTATCACCCATAGGGGATGAAGAGGAGTAAGTAAATAATAATAATAATCAGAATTCCTCCACGGGATGCCATTGTACATCATTCAACCCGCGAACAGAACATAGCTAGACCCGCAAATTTGCGGGCACAGCCAGCTGTAGCTACATGTGTGTATTTCGAGGGTTTCTGAATGTTTTGTGCGTGTGTGTTTATCATGGTGTTTATGTTGACAAGGAGGTTTAATAACTGTGTGCTACACAAAACGTGCAGTCGGTTTCATTTTCATCGCCGCTTGTAATAGAGTTAGCAGGGTATTTTTATTTTAACTCGTCCCAAAATTATTTTTGTATCCTCCCCGACACTATTTTTCTACGACGGGACGTCCTTATGCTCGAGCCCTGCCATGCACCATCACCCCCACCTACACAGCGGCCAGACCCACTGTCTTGGAAGACAGACAAAGACCATGGCACTGCTCCCCCTGTCTTTACATTTATAATGAATACTTGGTTGAGAAAGTTCTGATATTGTCAGGGTTCGTACAGTCATTAAAAACCTGGAAAAGTCATGGAATGCAATATGCAGCTCTGCACAGCGGACTTGTAGCACTAGCAGCAGTGGAGATGGAGCATCAGAACCTGGAGAATACAGCAACAACAACAAGGATCCATTTGATGATAGGTAAATATTACAGTAATAGTGTACTTTCATTGTGTGGGTGAAACATAGTTGGAGAGAGAGGGGAGAAACATTCCACTTGAACTTTATATTTTAATGAACTTAGTAGTAAATATTGTCCTATATTTCTTTCCGATTTCACAGATGCCTGGACCTAGCAGCAAGAACCTCCATCTGTGCCTGCACCCAGGTCAAGATCTACCGTGGCTCAAGGGCCTTCACCAGAGGACCAGCATCACTACAGCAGCCTCCACCTCCATCTGTGCCTGCCACAAGATTAAGATACACCTCGGTACAAAGGCCTCCACCACAGCCATCACGATCAACCCAGCCAGCAAAGAAGTCTCGCCTAGCACACTTCCCTCCCGCCGCCACAGCCACCAGCAGCCCATGCACCATCACCTACACAGCAGCCAGACCCACTGTCTTGGAAGACAGACAAAGACCATGGCACTGCTCCCCCTGTCTTTACATTTAGAATGAATAGTTGGTTGAGAAAGTTCCGATATTGTCAGGGTTCGTACGGTCATTAAAAACCTGGAAAAGTCATGGAATGTAATATTTTTCCCAATGTTTTGGAAAAGTCATGGAAATATAACTAAAGTTGCATCAAATATAATTGATATGTTATCTAATCGCCGAAATAGTAATACTATAATGATAATAAATACTGTATCGTATAATGAAATGTAAAATGGCAACTGTGGCAGTATTTCGCTGGTGAGAGATGTTTACAATCACGCCCTCTAGTCTATAGGAGCTACTATTTGATATAAAGATGCCAGGGAAGTGCAGTTTCAACAATGTATGGCTTCTAAAGAATAAGTACCAATTGTGGTTATCAAAAGACATTGACCCAAGACGTGCTAAATGCAAACTGTGTAGTAACATAACATATTCAATATTTAGAATATGGGCGAGGCAGCGTATGCTAGCCACATGAAAGAGTCATTTTTTTGGTCGTGGAAAAGTCATTTAAAATCATTGGTGAAAAAGTATGAACCCTGTATTGTAAATATTGAGATGTTACTGTTTCTTATGTTAACATAAATAGTTGGTTAAAAAAAAAAGTTGTAATGCTCAATTTGTATTTGTACACATCACATGAACCTCAGTATGGAGTATGAAGTCATGAATCAGTCCTGATGTAACTTTTCTGTGGTGAAAGTAGAGTGATGGAACTATTTTACTCCAAATTCTAATTTACACATTTTCATTTTAGACATAAACAACACATTTATATAGGCCTATAGTGTAATTCATATATTTCACTACTTTTGTGAACCAAAAACGTTGGTAAACCAAATCTGAAACACCAAAATAAAATGGATGACATGAGTACATCTGTGTTTTCACAAGTTTTTAAGTTTTCCAAAAATCTGATTTCTAAGCTAAGTATCTCATAAGACAGTGCTCTAAGGTGAGTGACATTGCATTTCTAGCAAGACCAGAGACTGAACATTTTGATATGTTACACCATGCCATGCTATAAGAAGTACTTTTAAAAGGTGATTTAAGGAGACAAATACCCTTCACTTCAGTAAAATAAGGTAAGGCGATTTTATTTTAAAAGACAATGAAGGCAGGTTATAGATTGATTGATATATTTATTATATTGAAAGCCAAATTAATACATAGTCCCCTGAAGCTGGAATAACGTACAATTTCCAGCCTCACAATGTCAGGAACTTTTCATCTACAGATTGCTTTGGTCTGGTTTTGCTCTTCACTGATTGGTTACTGAGACTTTGAACTTAAACGGACCTCCCCGTTTATAAAACGGACCTCCCCGTTTATTCGCGCGTAGTTTCGCGCGAATAAACGGACCTCCCCGTTAATCCGCGCGAAACTACGCGCGAATAAACGCGCGAATTGTGACGCAAAGGGCGTTCCATAAGGCTGTCTCTCTCACGAGCGAGCGCAGAGCCACTCGCGGGCGCAGAGCTGCTCGCGGGGGTTTAATCTGCGCGCGAGGGTCATTTTATGCGCGTGTAAAAGCACATTTTCCGCTCGTGAGTAGCTTGTTTTACGCGCTAGAATATTGACCCAAATCTAACTCCATAGCCAGAGGCGCGGGAAGGTATTTTGAGCGGGGGTGTATATCATACCCGCGACTGTTACAATGAAGGCTCGATAATCAGCTCACGGCATATAGGAAGGGGTAAAGTGCTATTTCTTACGAGTGGGGAGCGGACCTCACCTCCTCTGGGGTCCGGGGGGATGCTAGAGGTAGAAGAAGAAGAAGAAGTAGTAGTAGAAGAAGAAATACGCTAACGCTGCAAACAGGCACAACACTGTTACTCTGTTTGTACTGACATGTAACATTTTATTTCACCTTGCTCTATGTTTTTTAACGCACATTCAAAAACGGGAACATTTTCGGGAGTTTCAACCCGGCCACCGAGAAAGGGGACTTTGCCCGGAAAACGGGGACGTTTTGGTCACCCATCCGACTGTGTTTACAGCTAAGCACACACGCAGGGCCGCCCCTGGACAACTTGGGGCCCCAAGCGATATTGTGAGATGAGGCCCCCCACCCCCAACCGACAGGAGTGAACACATTTTTGTTGGAAACAAAGTAGGCTACTGTGCAAATATAATTCCTGTTTATTATTATTATTATTATTATCAACACAGTTACTTTTTTATACAGTGAGGTAAATGGGTGCAGGTACAGTGGGGCAAACAAGTATTTAGTCAGCCACCAATTGTGCAAGTTCTCCCACTTAAAAAGATGAGAGAGGCCTGTAATTTTCATCCTAGGTACACTTCAACTATGAGAGACAGAATGGG
The DNA here is from genome assembly GCF_902827115.2 of Pseudochaenichthys georgianus. Taxonomy (NCBI): domain Eukaryota; kingdom Metazoa; phylum Chordata; class Actinopteri; order Perciformes; family Channichthyidae; genus Pseudochaenichthys; species Pseudochaenichthys georgianus. The sequence goes on along the minus strand of NC_047520.1, from coordinate 5,868,833 downwards.
GGGAAAGAATCCAGGAAATCACATTGTAGGATTTTTAATGAATTAATTGGTAAATTCCTCGGTAAAATAAGTATTTGGTCACCTACAAACAAACAAGATTTCTGGCTCTCATAGACCTGTAACTTCTTCTTTAAGAGCCTCCTCTGTCCTCCACTTGTTAACTGTATTAATGGCACCTGTTTGAACTCGTTATCAGTATAAAAGACACCTGTCCACAACCTCAAACAGTCACACTCCAAACTCCACTATGGCCAAGACCAAAGAGCTGTCAAAGGACACCAGAAACAAAATTTTAGACCTGCACCAGGCTGGGAAGACTGAATCTGCAATAGGTAAGCAGCTTGGTGTGAAGAAATCAACTTTGGGAGAAATTATTAGAAAACGGAAGACATACAAGACCACTGATAATCTCGCTCGATCTGGGGCTCCACGCAAGATCTCACCCCGTGGGGTCAAAAGGATCACAAGAACGGTGAGCAACAATCACAGAACCACACGGGGGGACCTAGTCAATGACCTGCAGAGAGCTGGGACCAAAGTAACAAAGGCTACCATCAGTAACACACTACGCCGCCAGGGACTCAAATCCTGCAGTGCCAGACGTGTCCCCCTGCTTAAGCCAGTACATGTCCAGGCCCGTCTGAAGTTTGCTAGAGAGCATTTAGATGATCCAGAAGAGGATTTGGAGAATGTCATATGGTCAGATGAAACCAAAATAGAACTTTTTGGTAAAAACTCAACTAGACGTGTTTGGAGGAGAAAGAATGCTGAGTTGCATCCAAAGAACACCATACCTACTGTGAAACATGGGGGGGAAACATCATGCTTTGGGGCTGTTTTTCTGCAAAGGGACCAGGACGACTGATCCGTGTAAAGGAAAGAATGAATGGGGCCATGTATCGTGAGATTTTGAGTGACAACCTCCTTCCATCAGCAAGGGCATTGAAGATGAAACGTGGCTGGGTCTTTCAGCATGACAATGATCCCAAACACACTGCCCGGGCAACGAAGGAGTGGCTTCGTAAGAAGCATTTCAAGGTCCTGGAGTGGCCTAGCCAGTCTCCAGATCTCAACCCCATAGAAAATCTTTGGAGAGAGTTGAAAGTCTGTGTTGCCCAGCGACAGCCCCAAAGCATCACTGCTCTAGAGGAGATCTGCATGGAGGAATGGGCCAAAATACCAGCAACAGTGTGTGAAAACCTCGTGAAGACTTACAGAAAACGTTTGACCTCTGTCATTGCCAACAAAGGGTATATAACAAAGTATTGAGAGGAACTTTTGTTATTGACCAAATACTTATTTTCCACCATAATTTGCAAATACATTCTTTAAAAATCAGACAATGTGATTTTCTGGAGGTTTTTTTCTCATTTTGTCTCTCATAGTTGAGGTATACCTAGGATGAACATTACAGGCCTCTCATCTTTTTAAGTGGGAGAACTTGCACAATTGGTGGCTGACTAAATACTTTTTTGCCCCACTGTATGTCGTTCTGTATGCGTCTACAGGTGAATACGTCTGCATTTCCTGCCAAATAGCCTCAAAAAGATTAAAATATAATTAATGCAAATAAACTACTTCTCCTAATAATCATAATCAATTCAATAATATAAATACCTTATTATTGTATTATAATATAGTTGTAATGTAGTCAAGACAAAACATGCTTATGACATGCTCAACAACTGATATTTCTTAAATCTGTATTCAAATGTAGTTCCCTTTGTCAGCAATGTATCAACAACTACACACACAGTTCTATCAGTATTTCTCTGTGTTGTGGTTGACATGATGATGACTGTTAGGAGTTAAGGGGAGAGGCTGAGCATCACCATGAAATGTGCAAATTGACATAAAAATGAATAAAAGGGGGAAAAATGCTTCATGTTTTTTAGGCTGTAAACTTTAACTGTTATGTAAGCCAACTAGACAGACAGTGTATCACTCTTCCTCCTGTACATTAGCAGATAAAAGGCATAACACACTTGAATGAATGGTAAATAAAGAATGCTGGAAATAACTGCATCTCCATTAGCCTGTATGCTATGCAGAGACTGCCTTCTTCATGTCGTGAATTGCAGCTGACGTTTTAATATGGCAATTTGACTTATACAACATTCGCAAGTTGTATATTTGACTCATACAATAACCCACCTTCGAGTGATGCTCTAGTTTCTTCATGTTTGTTTTTTTTCCCCTCTTGCTTGCCCCGGACTGAAACTGTCTTTTCACCGACATCTCTTCACCTGCACTAGTGGCCGTATCAAAGCCGTGATTGGTCAGATGTCGATTCATTGCAACGGTGTCGGGTTACAGGCGTGCTCCCCTTGTCACCTCTCTCACTCTCGCGTGTCAGCGGGGGGTGCGCGGAGAACTGCGCACAGCAGCTTTTGCCCCCTCGTGGCGCCGGGCCCGTTTGAAGTGTTTTTCTTGTGAATTCATCAGTTGATTTAATTACCATAGTTCTTTCCAAATTGTAGTGCAGTAGAAGTACCTTACAGTTAATTGTACCACTATATGTGTTTCTATCTAAAGTGCCTCTGTGTTTCAGGCTCAGGAAGCTGATGGAGGAGCGTGTCAGGAGCACATGGACGCGTTTCAAGCCATCAACATCTTCAGAGAGCAGATGATGAACCAGAAGAGCTTCAACAAGTCTCTGCAAGGAAATATAATATATATATAAAATACATAATATTTAGTATCTGCAGAATATTTAAAATACATTCTGTCTCTTTTGCAGAGCCTGTATGAAGAGAAGAAACGTCATTTATTTTAATCACATAGTTTTTGTATATTTTTTAGCATCAAACGCGATGAGTTTTTCATATTGTACACATACATCATCCAAGAATGTAATAAATGTATATTTCTGATCTGATGATCTTGTCATATCATCAATATAGAGTTTCTCACGCAGAAAGCAGCCTCTGTCTCCCCCTGCAGGCTGAAATATGACACTGCACGAAAATACACAACAATACTGCAATATCTGACCTGGTATTACACAAATACTACTCCCTATACCTCTCTAATATCACTGTTACTGCTACAAATATATGTATTTTATAAGTATTTCTACTATATATGTATTTACTCTATTAGGTACTGGTGTTAGTATTATTTCTTATACATACTTTAAATGTATTATCTGCTTTTAATTCTTATATTGTTTACTTCATTTACAAATTGTATTTGAATGACTTTCCGGTCTTTACTCAGGTCTGGACTTGTAACTCTTGACCTGTGACTGGATATATTGGACATGTCAGATTTGACTTCTCGGTCTTGATTTGGTACCTGATTTGGGACTTGTCGGTCCTGACCAGTCGATGGTCCTGAATTGGTACAGGACTTGTGACATGTCACTTTTGACTTCAAACTTGTCCGTCTTGGTAACAGACATTACATTACATTGCATTTAGCTGATGCTTTTATCCAAAGCGACTCGGGACTTCAGTTTAGGACTTGTCTTTTTGGTCTTAAATTGAACCGGATTTGGGACTATATATTGACTTGGGACCAGTGGCGTTTTTATATGTAGGCTACAGAAGTGGTGGGGCACAAAAAACTTAGTTGTCTATAAGGGTCATTCCAGAATTGGAGGACATTTCATGTCCCCCATATAAAAAATCTAATAATCCATGCCCAAAATTCTAAAACATGCACTTGTTGTGTTAAACATACTTGTATTGAGACAAAATGTATATAAAGTTGTAGAAAAAGTGGTTTCAAAATATTATTTAAATTATCAAATAGCTCTCAAACATCCCCTAAAATGGCATTTTTCTCTTGTCCCCGCTTCTTGGTGACCAACTTGCATGTCAAATATAACATTTAAAATAGGGATTTTATTTACGTTTTTTGGTATTATTCTATTGATATATGTCTCTTGTAATGGTAAAATCTATTTGTTAAATCATAAACATATTTTAAATAACAGTAATTTTGCGTTCAACCCTGTTACCCAAACCTTTTTAGATTGGCACAGGAAGTGAAAAAACTGTAAGTCAGAGATGACACAATGGAAGTGACATCTGCAAGCCATGTGCTTGTGCCATGGGTAGACCAAAACTAAGTCCTCTCTTTTATTTTTCATATTTTTACAATCTTTTCAGTCTTAAAAGAGTGTGTCACTCTGACCCACTCAACCCTGTTACTGATATTATCAGAATAAAGCATATTAATTTCAAAGTTATCTTTCTTGCATTTGATATCCAAGTTTGTCCTTGCCTTGAAAGTAGCATTACATGCTACATCTAGCAATAATTCCTGAGGTTAAAGCTCAAATTAGCATTGATTTTCAACCCTGTTGCTTTCAACCTTGTTACTTTAATTAGAGTAACAGGGGTAATTCTTCATTGGAAAATATACATTTGATGCCTAGCTGGGCAAATCACTTTTTTTGATGGTTTATTGTCTGTTTATCCTAAATACATAAAAAAAAAGGTTCATTTTTCAAAAATGTTGGTGTCTAAATTGTCCTCCAATTCTGGAATGACCCATTATAAGCTTCTGCAGTGACGTGCAGTGAGGTTCATGGCTGGCACTGACTCTTCTACAAATATTATATTTTGACCTAAATCAAAATATAATATTATTTTCAAAAGCTTTTTTTGTCTGACAGTTCAACAAAAGGATACCCAAACAATGTAATTGTTCTCTCTTAGTAAGATCCCATTTTCAATAAAATGGTGGTCTTACCTTGACTTGAAGATGAAGCCCATTTGCCTATCCTTCTGGACAAAAATCTACTTTTTTGTAAAAGTCCTCCTTATCTTCTTGTAGTTTCAAAAACTCTTCACACACCACACTTTTCGCGGCACATGTACTTACAGCCAATCAGCTCTGAATTATGTGAGATGACGTATGGTGGGGATGGCAGCTCAGTGCCCCGATGGTCATTATATTTTAGCCACACACATTAAATAGGAAAATACTCTGAGCATGCGCAGTGTAGTTTTTACAGTCACCGTTCACTTAGACAGTGAGAGGGAGGGGCATGATCGGGTTTTGTCCCACATGGCTCTAAACAGCTCAATAGGCACACACTGTAGACACTAATTAGAAGAGCACAGACTAAAACAGCAATGTACAGACCAATCAGATGATTAAACATGATTATTATTATATATTTTATATATTTTCTTTGCATTTTTTTTTTATCATTATTTGTAATACTTTCTGCTGACACTAGCTGCCCCTAATGACCAGTCGCCACTGCTTGGGACGAGAGTCAGGACTAGTCAGACTTTACCTGGGACTTGTCTGTCGTAACTTGGTACCGAAATCAGGGCTACTAGTCAGTCTTGACACAGGACTTGTTGGTATTGACTTGTTACCAGACTCGGCGCAAGTCAGTTTTTAAATTTGACTAGTTGGTCTTGACTTGGGACTTGTCTGTCTTAACTTGGTACCAGACTTGGACTATTCACTCTAGACTTGGGACTAGTCAGTCTAAACTTGGTACCAGACTTGGACTAGTCAGTCTAGACTTGGGACTAGTCAGTCTAAACTTGGTACCAGACTTGGACTAGTCAGTCTAAACTTGGTACCAGACTTGGACTAGTCAGTCTAGACTCATGGCTTGTCGATCTTGACTTGGTACCAGAGTTGCACTATTCCATTTTAGACCGGACTAGTCAGTTTAGACTCAGGACTAATCAGTCTTGACTTGTTACTGGGCTCAGGATTAGTTGGTCTTAACTTGGTACCAGACTTGGAGTATCCAATAACCACTAAACAAAACTGGTTGTAACAACACTGTGAACAGATATTGCAATTTTTTATTGCGATACTGAGATACCTGACAAAATACAGTAATGTGTTTTCACACTGAGAAAATAAACAGTGAGCTCTCACAATGAACACATGCTTCACGCGCACACACGCCACATTCGCAGAACCTTCACGTTAAATGAAAGAAAAAGCATGCAATAATGTTTCAGAAAACACATCATACTGTAGTTCTCCAAATGATCTCCAGATATGTCGCAAATCCATACTTAGGTTTGATATCTACCTAACAAATTGAACAATTCAAAGGTTTAAAATACACAATATGATAATCAGGGATGAACAGTCAGTGGATGGGGATGACTTGCAGCAGGAGTCGCCAGAAGCTGGTGACGTTCACATTTACATTCGACAGGTCACCCACAGGTTTATTGTTGTAACGTGGTGTGTTATCTTACAGTACGGCAAAGAGAGAAAACTGCAGAAGCAGTGAACCGTAACGCAGCTGTGATTAAGGATTAAAGTCCAACAAGGAAACAAGATTTTGATACATTCGCGAGTCATTCAGTAAATATGTCGCAGGTTGCCTTTTTTCTCACATGGTTTAAAAACAGAGCTCTATCACTTCCCTCCTACTCGCCCATTACTCCAGCAGCCAAAAACACTTAATACGTGAGCAAGGAAAGTGAGCGCCTTTTCTCAAAAAAGCTAAAAATAATATCGTCTCTGTGGGTGATCCTAAAAATAACCACTGATTTAAAGCTTCCTTCGAGCTTCTACACCCGATTCCTTTCAAAGTAAACACCTTTTTTTAATCACAAAACGTCCTACCTATGTGTGTTTTGTCACTTTGGTATTGAGGTTTGGTCTTGGCTGTAACACGTCAAACTGTATTCCAGGGGCACAGACACGTTTGCATCTCCAAACCCTTTAAACACTCCATCCGAGGATCTGCAGACTTTTACACACACAAGTAATAAAACATCCAAGTGTCTTGTTTAGATTTCACCCAGAACTATACAGTGAGATAGTCACATCACCATCTCTTGACGTACAGGAAGTGAGTTTGTTTCCAGGCAACAGTAGTCTCACAGAATTTGTCTTTGGATTTGAGCCTCCTCACGTTTTTCAATGATGTAATCCCTTCACGGTATAACCCTGGGTTCATGTTTCAAAATAACAACCAAATCCATTTATTACACACTTTCCATGTCACACAAATAGTAGTACACACTCCTTTACACCAGCAGCCACTCTGAGTGGTACGACTGTTGTCCTAACGTCGCTGCGCCGCTCCGCTCTGGAGGAAAGAGTTTACCGTTAAAGGTTCTGCTCCGAGTCTGACGGCTGAAGTGATTCACAACGAGTCGTGACCCACGACGAGACACCGCACACCGCCCGGAGAGAAAAGAGACAGAACGAGAGGGAGAAAGAGAGAGAAAAAGCGAGAGCAAGCATCCATCTCCATCTCCATCCTCCCCCTCCTCCTCCCTCCTTCCCCTCCCACTCACTCCTCACACACCGACTCGCTCAGGTCCACGGCGCCACCTCTGGTGAGCCGCCGCATCTTGCTGAAGTCGTGGTCGGTCCTCAGGTAGGAGAGCGACGGCCCCCCCTCGCTGTGGCTGGCCAGGTCCTGGGGCTGCGCTTGGGGGGGCAGGGGCCTCATCTCCCCGCCGCTGCGCCAGTACAGGGTGTATAGCTGCGGGTCGGACACAGCGAAGGTGGAGGCGCACAGCTGGGCCAACGCTTGGCTGGTTTCCCCGGCGCTCCACTGCAACGTCCGCACGGCGCTCCGCTCCCCGTCCTGGAACAGTATCCGAACGCACCGCTGCGGGGGGGGGGGAAAAGAGTTAATATATACTGTGGTCATGCAAAACAGAGGTCAAGAGGCTTATGGAGGGAGGGCAGAAGAGGGGGAGGAGAGAGACGGAGCCGCAGGTCTATAATCCACTGTGATAAATGAGCCCAAATCATGCTCATAGAAGAAATGCTCTCTGGAACAAAAGCTTCCCACACACACAACCAGCGGTCCAAGAGCTTTGCAGGGAAATCACCTTTCTCTGACAAACTCCCAAATAAATCCACTCGTCCAAACTCCCCGAACATAATCCATAAAGCCCGCTCTCCCCTCGTGTCCTGCCGAAGTTTTCCAGCGCAAACTTTTTGCCATTTAAAAAACAGAAAGCGACACAACTAAAAGAAGTCTCAACAATCTTCAAACACGTAGCGGCAACAGTGCATTACCTGAGCCGTTACATAACGCCAGACACACAGCCACCTACAGACGCCCTCACGTCACACACGCACACACACACACACACACACACACACACACACAACACACACACACACACACACACACACACACACACACACACACACACACACACACACACACACACACACACACACACACACACAGAACTTAATCCTATTTAACCAAACATTAAGAAACCAGTGAGAATCCTCTTCTCTGCCACACACACACGCACACACACAAACACACACACGCACACACACACACACACACACACACGCACAAACACACACACACGGACAGATTCCCAAATACAACAAGCAATTAGAATCCACAGGTCTGCCGTGGTGAAAACTTACAGAGTCACTGAGCTCCTCGCTGTCCGTGTGCATATTGTGTTTGCCTGCTTCGATGGGTAGATGCAGCTCAATAAATTTCATGTTATCTGACCGCCCACTTCTTCATAGCACTTGGCTCACTGATCCCCGCCTGTGTCAGTGGGAAATCTGGCTGCCGGGTGAGTTAGATCGGCTATTTGAAGCCAGGAGAGGAACCACGTGACGAGACACAAACGCTGTGGATGACAATGCCCCGTGGCATCCGATCTGACTGATCAGAGGAGAGTGCAGGGAAGACGTGTGCGCACTATAGTGCATGTCGTGTGGGAATCCGGCGCCGGTGGATTACCTCTAAAAACGACTAAAAACTAATCCCTGAAAATGAATTTGTGATTGCACGCCAACGAAGGGAAATCCAGGTGTTGTATTTTTATGAATGACCTTCTGTTCCACTGGAGATATTCACCTCTGCGTGACATCCAGAACATTTGGCCTTTGACTTTTCAAGCAGCAATAGACTCTAAAAATCCAATATAGGTGGATTGTTCAACTCCACATGCCATCGCTGCAGATGTAGGATAATCTGTTGATGATCAGTGCGTCGCCATCAGTGTAATTTATGTACAGTCTGACCGCTTTGGGGGATTATCTCCATGTTTGTGACAGGCTTCATGAAATGTACAAACGGTTTGTTGATGATTCTTAGTGTCTGCCGGATGTTTTTTTATTATTATTATTATAACCTGAAGTTCAGACATCAGGACTTTGCAGCTAGGAACACAGCAAATCTTTGAAAATGCAAGCTGTCAAGACTCGTCACAAAGTTACGAATCAAACTTCACAGATTTCAGCGATAACTAGTTGCTCACTAACTAAAACGACAGGTTGACGTTATCTTTGTTTCAGAAAATGTGAAAGTTTTTAAATATAGAAACTATTTTATTAAATGAAAACTTAAGTAGAAACTCAGCTTTTATTTTCCTATCTGTAAAGACCTCTAACAATTGAACAAGTAGTTTATTTTCTAGTTTAGGTGCCTATTTACAGTGAGTGATAGAACATTTCAAGCTTTACATGTGTTTTTAATATGGAGCGACTGTGGCTGGAAGGTAATGTTGTTGTCAAAGAAGGTTGGGGGTTAGATCCCAGCCCCTGCAGTCAACATGTACCCTTGAGCAAGATACTTAACCACAAGTGAGTGATGAGCAGGGGCCATTGCACAGCAGCCCCTGCCCGTATGGTGTGACTTGTGTATGTTAAGCACTTTGAGGGGTTGTAGACTGGAAAAGCGCCATTTAAATGCAGCCCATTTACCATTTAATATTTCACATAACAAAGTCTTACTTCTTCATTTTTTCTTCATGTTGTGAAGCTTCGACACGGTGCACTGGATAATATCCCATAGAATTGTTTCAGTACATAATAAGGAGGAGTTCCTAAACGGAACATCAATCAGCTTTACCTGTGACAAAGCAGCGTACTGAGCCAACCACACACACCGTAACCATGGTGTGCTCCTATGATAATATACAACAGGAATGTCTGGAAGAGTACCTGGCTCTGCTGGCTCTCCTTCTGCCTCTGGGCGTCCCGGCTCCTCCTGCAGCTCCACTCCTTCAGAGCGCCCTCGGCCTCCGCTGTCAGGCAGCCGGAGAACGGCTGGTCCCGCTCCAGACTCTGGATCAGACACAGGCTGGCATACACACTGGTCAGGTAGTACCCACCTGCACACAACAAGTATACGACTAAGCCTCATGTAGGTATGAGGAGTCGACTAATGTGTAGGACACTGAACACAGACTTTGCTTTCTTATTAAGAATTTAAAAAGGGACAGGAAAAACAAAGATGGAGTTATAAGTGGAGGCGTGTGGCGCAGTGGGTTGTGTGTAGGTGTTCGGATCAGGGGAGCACAGGTTCAAACCCCGCTGCAGTCAGCATGTCGTTGTGTCCCTGAGACACTTCACCCCAAAGTGCTCCTGTGGGGATTGTATTGAGTATGTAAGTCACTTTGGATAAAAGCGTCTAACAAGTGAAATATAGTAAGAGATGTGACAACCAAAATCTGATTAGTCACTGGTAGAGGTGAGCCAAACACTCCAGGCCTAGCAGAGGCGTGTACAGGTGCAAAGAGAGGACAGAAGTTCAATTGGACCAATCGTTGTGTCCCGTCAAAGTGTTGAGTTTAGTCATGTTTCATGTTTGGTTCATTTTCATATTGTCTCCCACTTCCTGTTTTATTTTGACCCTCACTTGTTATGCTTCACTCCAGGTTCCTTAGATCCCTCCCCTCGTGTGTCTCCCGTGCTCATCAGCGCCAGCCCCTTGTTTGAATTCCCCAGTCTCCCCTTGTTCTGTGTCAGCTCGTCCCGTCCCGATGCAGGTAGTCAGCGTGCCTGCGATTACTCACCTTGTTTCAAGCCTGATTTATGCTGTCAGTTATTTTGTAAGTTGTGTTCCTCACTTAGTGAGCGATTTTCCTTGTGCCTTTTTGAGCCTTTTTGTCACCTCCTTTAGAGTGTCGATCCTGTTTTTTGGAAATAAAGTATCTTCCTCATACTTCACCTCTGTCTGCTGGGTCGTGCATTTGAGTCCAATACCTTGTGTTTCCAAGTTCGTGACGCAATCTGTCCCCAGAACAGTCTATAAGAAGCCCCTTATCTATCGAGTCTGTCTTAGATTGCAGAGCGGTATTAATAATATATTTAATTTGCTGGTTGATGGAAAGAAAATCTCAATTAAGATAATAAATTAATTAATAATATAATAATAAATAATAATAATAAATAAATAAATAAATATTTAAATAATAAATAATAATAATAAAATAATAATAAATAATAATAAATTAAAATTAAATATGGCAACAAGATGTGTATGTGAGTTTGTTCCAACATTAAAGAAAATATAGAAAAATCATGTTGAGATGTATTATGACTAAAAGGAGATGGTAATCCTTTCTTTTCGACAGAATGATTGTTACTGGTTTAACCAATCAAAGCACAGCACAGCTTTGGGACTACAGCGTTCAGAGCTCAGGTCGTACCCTCTCCTCCCAGCCAGGAGGGCTCCAGCAGCTCCATCATGTACTCCACCTCTATCAGGATGTGGGGCTTGTTACACTCCACAATCACATAAGACAGCGACGGCAGGAAGTCATCCCAGCTCACTTCCTGTCCTGGAAAAAAACAGGAAAATTGACTTAAGCACAGTTTAAACGTAGGCAGTGTTTTTTGTTTTTTATCAGCAGGGGAAATTTAAATGTGTGTTTTTCTCAACTTTAATTTTAGATTTTGAGAATGTCAGATTTGTAAGTTACAAAACCGTGAATATTTTACTGACACGATGTTGCATTTCTGATCAGCAGGTCGTGCTGAAAAGCAGACAGGCCGTGCCTCAGCTCACACGTAGACAGTGCGTCTGAAGTGTGGAGCTTTTAAAAGTGACCAGACTCTCAACTTTGCCAAGATAGTTGAAAGTAGTTGAATAAAGAAAAACAAATGGTCCGTAGATACATGGATTCATCTCCCTCCGTCATGATGATTTGAATCCGAAGTTCTGAACATGAGCCCGCCCCGCTCGACCTTCTGAGCCAATCACAGCGCGATAATGACCTGCCTTCCGTTTCAACCATACTTTCTCTCACACATACATATATTGTCTTCATACATGCATACATTCTTCTCTTGCATACATACATTGTCTTCATACATGCATATATTATTTATAATATTAAATGTAAACATTGAATGAATGTGCATGAGAGCTAAATGTATAAATATGAGCATTAAAATATATGAATATGAGAACAAAATGCATGAATGTGTGAGTGACAATATATATATACACGTGTGTGAGAGTGAAAATGTATGTATGTATAAGGAGAATATATGTGTGTGAGAGTGAAAATATATGTATGTAAAAGGAGAATATATGTGTGTGAGAGTGAAAGTGTATATATGTATAAGGAGAATATATGTGTGTGAGAGTGAAAGTGTATGTATGTATAAGGAGAATATATGTGTGTGAGAGTGAAAATATATGTATGTATAAGGAGAATATATGTGTGAGAGTGAAAATATATGTATGTATAAGGAGAATATATGTGTGAGAGTGAAAATATATGTATGTATAAGGAGAATATATGTGTGTGAGAGTGAAAGTGTATGTATGTATAAGGAGAATATATGTGTGAGAGTGAAAATATATGTATGTATAAGGAGAATATATGTGTGTAAGAGTGAAAGTGTATGTATGTATAAGGAGAATGTATGTGTGTGAGAGTGAAAGTGTATGTATGTATAAGGAGAATATATGTGTGAGAGTGAAAATATATGTATGTATAAGGAGAATATATGTGTGTAAGAGTGAAAGTGTATGTATGTATAAGGAGAATATATGTGTGTGAGAGTGAAAATGTATGTATGTACAGTATAAGGAGAATATATGTGTGTGAGAGTGAAAGTGTATGTATGTATAAGGAGAATATATGTGTGAGAGTGAAAATATATGTATGTATAAGGAGAATATATGTGTGTAAGAGTGAAAGTGTATGTATGTATAAGGAGAATATATGTGTGTGAGAGTGAAAATGTATGTATGTATAAGGAGAATGTATGTGTGTGAGAGTGAAAATGTATGTATGTATAAGGAGAATATATGTGTGTGAGTGAAAGTGTATGTATGTATAAGGAGAATATATGTGTGAGAGTGAAAATATATGTATGTATAAGGAGAATATATGTGTGAGAGTGAAAATATATGTATGTATAAGGAGAATATATGTGTGTGAGAGTGAAAATGTATGTATGTACAGTATAAGGAGAATATATGTGTGTGAGAGTGAAAATGTATGTATGTATAAGGAGAATATATGTGTGTGAGAGTGAAAGTGTATGTATGTATAAGGAGAATGTATGTGTGTGAGAGTGAAATGTATGTATGTATAAGGAGAATGTATGTGTGTGAGAGTGAAAGTGTATGTATGTATAAGGAGAATGTATGTGTGTGAGAGTGAAAGTGTATGTATGTATAAGGAGAATATATGTGTGTGAGAGTGAAAGTGTATGTATGTATAAGGAGAATGTATGTGCGTGTACGGCCCCTCATACTAGAGCACCAGTCCATCATGAAGTCCTGAACATTTTCGTTAGTGACTGTAATGTTTTGTTAACCCTTATATGGTGTTTAGGTCGAATTGACACGTTTAAAATATGACTTTTCTAAAGATTTTTTTTTGGAAATCAGTATATATGTATATGTAAGAGTCCAATGGAGGCGGGGAAAGAAAAGTCCCTCTGATGTGAAGTTCTGGGATGTTATCCTTTGCATCCCATTTACATGCACACAAACCTTTATAACACACAACAGGAAGAAGACAAATCCAAAAAGCAGACTCGGGCCTCTTTAATATTCGTCCTTGTTTATGTTGCATATGGAGCTGCTGTGATGGAAGAGAAATGTCTGACTGGAACGGACAATAAAGTATATCGTAGAAAACCGATGCATGTGGTCTCACCATGGAGGGATCCCATGGCCTTCTGGACGCACTTGCAGACCTGCAGCAGCAGCAGCACCTTGTCGATGGGCGAGTGCGTCCTCTGCATCAGGTGCAGCTTCTGCTTCACCCGCTCCACCTCGCGGCTGTCGGGGACGCCCGTCCGCACGCCCAGCCGCTTCCATGGCCACGTCCCCCTTCAGGCGGATCATGTTCTGGGCGAGCCGCTGGCTGCTGCTGTCCTGGGTGTGCAACGCAACCAGAGCCTTCTCCAGGTGGGACCTGAGGGGCCGCAGCACACAGGAGAACATGGCCCGCTCCAGAGCCAGGTCTGAGGACAGAGGGGGAGGACATTGTTGGGTTAAAACTAAAAACATTACTGCCGTGTGGCTTTGTTTTACTGTAGAGTGTTGTATTTCACTTATGTAGTGATTTGCAGGTAGAGAAATATCTTGAGGCACTGGCAAGAGGCCCAGAAAGGTATGTGGCTTTTGAATTATTGTGATAAATGAATAATGAAAATGGAATTGTATTTTGTCTGACGAGACACCAAACCCCACCTCTATTATCAATACAGGAACAAAGCATGCAAATAGAAAATACTATATATTATTATTATTGGTACTTTTATAACCATAAAGTGGGTTTACAGTATGTATGATTTGTCCATCACTTTATTCTTAGGACTTTTATTTCTAAAAAGGCATCACCATCACACTTCACATTCATTTGTGAAATTAATTGAGCTTGTTACTCGAAACATGCAGCTCGACCTGACATTTGTTTGCAATTTCAAAACAATAACAAAAAATGTATGGCGTTAAAAAGTTGAATTAACAAAGTAAGAAAAGTAATAATTTTAGCAGATTTGTTGTATTAGATTGTATCGGTGTTTTTGTTTTTGCTATCCAAGTAAAGTAAATACATTATTTTGTTTCCTCCACTTTTGGTTTGCAGTCTGTTTCTGCTAAGCTATTCTCCTCCTGGCTCCTCCACACAGTGTGTATGTCAATCTGTTCCCTCTCGGAGAGTAAGCACATAACCGTATTCCCTCAAAATGTTAAACTACTCCTTTAAATCCTCGTTGCTTACGTTCAGAAATGCACCGCCAGGCTAAAACACAAAGTTATTTTTTCCCTCCACCCGAGAGGCTGACAATCCGGAGATACCATTTTATTTCTGGCCTGACAACAGTGAGACGTAATAGACAAAGCTTGTGGACAATGTTACACATGCATGCTCTCCCACGTGGAAACACACACACACACACACACACACACACACACACACACACACACACACACACACACACACACACACACACACACACACACACACACACACACACACACACACACACACACACACACACACACACACACACACACACACACACTGATTTTCCTGCAGATAGTGGGCAGTCCTGACTAAGTGGGTAACAAATCTCCAGTGCTCGCTGTTTTCCACTCTCCTCTCCTGCCCTCCATCCCTCATGCTTCCCTCCTGGATAATCCCCCCCGCCCTGCCCCCATCTACCTCACTATTTCACCCCTCCTGTGATTATTCATCCACACCCTCCATAATCTGTTTCTCTACCTCCCAGCATCCCTCTCTCTTTTACTAGAGTAACAGATTACATGTAATGTGATTGTGTTAGTGCTCATAGATGTGTAACTGATTACAAAGTATCCTGCCTATTTCCATCCCTCCCTCCCTCCCCTGAATCGTGCTGCTCTTCAAGTGAGCGTGGGACTGTGATATCTTTTTATGATAAACGAGGGGGAGAAAAAATAAATGCAAATGCCTCCCACCGACGCAGTGCGAGATAAATCAGAATCAGGAGGGAAGGAGGGAAGGAGGGAAGGCAGCGGCCGAGCCCTCTCCCCCTGAAGCCTCTGCACTGCAAAGCAAGCATCACACATATACACACCTGCGAACACACACAAAGAGAGAAACCCACGCAGAGGAGTGTGTCAAAAGATCTGACTGGAATCCTTGCTGTAGTGCGGCGCCATGTCTTTACAGTAAAGGGGAAGACGCACACGAGTGGTGTGATGTGATGGATGCGGGGCTTTCCTAATACTTTCTAGATATCAGAGACAATATGAGCTCGAGTGAAAGAGGCTCTGCCCCCCCTTCCCACGAGAAAACTACTTTGTGTTGACGGTGCCTTTCACTGGCTGAGAGAAAAGGCCGCCTGTCTGTTTCCATAGACCGGCGTCCTCTGGCAGCGCGCTCTATTCAATCAGTGTTTCTCTCATAGTGCCGCTTTTTTGTGTCACATTTTTTCAACAAAAACAACGTGTTATTTAAAGATGTTCAAATTCCGTATGAACCAATCAGGTTGTCACAAGGCGAGTACTTGTTGATATGTGGTGGGCCATCTCTTCTTGATCAATAATGATATGTATTTACATTAGAGTCTAATACAATGTGTTTCTCCTTGATTTAGCAATATTTGCATTCGCACATTTCCCAGCTGAGTGTGTTCACCTTTCTCGTTCTCCGGCACCAGGGTTTCGATAGGCGGCTCCAGTTCTCCGCTGTCCAGCAGGCAGCACTTCGCCTGGGACAGGAAGAGGCGCAGACCCTGCAGCATCTGCACGGAGCTCACACGGGCAGAGGAAGTGGCCGAAGGAGAGGAAGCCAGGGATTTGAGCACTTCTCTCTGCGCCAGGAGGAAGTCCTGCACCATGGCCCCGAAGGTGGAGCGCCGGTCTCTGGACAGCTCCTCCACCAGGCGCGTCAGCCGCTTATCTGGAGCGAAGAAACACACGAACGCCTCGCTCATGCGGTGCAGCCCGCCGCGGCCTCGAGAGCGAACGAGCGGCGGCCGATGGTAGGCGTCAGTTTGGGCTCGGGCCATGCTCTCGGGATCTGAGTCTGAGTCACTGTCCTCGTCCATGCTGCTGAAGGAGCTGCTGCTGTCCAGCTCGGCCAGGCACGGAGCCGGGCGGCGCTCCAGAGCCAGAACCGCCACCTCGATGCCCGGCCCCTGGGCTTTGGCCGACTGCTTCGGCTGCAGAGGATCCTCCACCTTCGCAGACGTCTGGACCAGGACAGAAACGATCATTGAACAGCATCATGGAACGGAAATGGTTGGGTTAACGGTGTGAGATGTAACCATTGAGAAAAGTAATCCTTAGGTGTTGTAATCCTTGATAAAAAGATGTTTTAATACTGCAAGATTAAAGTGAGTGGGAAGAGATCGAAACTGACCTTGGGACGGCAGGTCACCCCCTGGTGGAAAGCCCCTTCAGTTTGTAGTGCTTGTGTTTGAATGTGCACAAGACATTTTTGTGCCACCTTTAAAGGTTCTGTGTTTATCACTGTACAGTAGGATGCTTACTTGTTAGAAGGAGCATGCTTGCAAGCATTCAAGATCTATAGGAGGATTACCATGGGAATATTGTCTTACTCATCAATCTAGACAGAAACGGATTTTAAGTTGCAACGACAATATAATGGGATTTTGTGGTGGGTTATTTCTAGCTCTTTGATAGACTTTAGATGAGTTGAGAAAATGGGTAAACGTGAGACTGTAAGAGGATTATCCAAACTCAAACACGAAAACTCAAGATGCTAACACGTATTACTTTTGGCACGTAGACAGACACCACGTCCTCTTCCTCTGCAGACCCCGTGGACACGGCGGGGGTTCTCCTCAGGACTCCCGCCCCAGGATGGACTTTTCTCTGCGGGTTGGCTCCGGCCTTCTGCAGCCTCTCCGAGCCGCCGGGCAGCTCCAGGGACGAGGGGGGCGAGTAGGAGCCGACCCCCTCCAGGGACAGATTCATGGAGGACTCGGAGAGCCGGAGACGCATGCTGCGCTTGAAGCGGTGCCGTTTATTGGAGGCACTGTGCTTAATGAGTTGTGGCTGCTGTCGAAGAGAACAATGTATTTATATATCAGAGCCAGTGGTTTATTTATCGAGGAGTTAAAGTGCAGTGCAAGGCAAACAGTAGCAGTCATATAGGAGGATGGGTTCGATCCCTTGGAATGGATTTACAGAGTTACTGACCTTGTTAAACTCCAGCTGCAGGAAGAGAGGGTTGATGAAGCAGAGTTTCCCGGGCCTCCCGTGGGTCAGCAGGGTGAAGCGGTCCTGCTGACTCTGGCTGCCGCTCGTTGCTGCACCCGAGTCCACCGGTCCGTTTTGGATCTCTGAAGCAGACGGGGGGCTCCAGAAGTCTAGTCAGGAAGAAGATGGGTTTAGTACTTTTAAGGAGTGCACAAATACCAACAAAAAACTCCAATAATTTTGTATTCGTTGCAGCAATTGTGTCAATATGTACTAAATTAGGCTTCTAATTATTCACTTGTGTTGAAATGGTACACATAGCATCTCTATGTCTCTCGTTAATGACTTAACCTCGTTTCAGATTACTTTTGGATTTATGTTTTCATTTTCCACCTTTTATTTTGAAATGTTTTCCCCCTTGTGTCTCGTCTGATCTGACTTCCTGTCGTTAGTTTCCCTGCTGTGTCTGGTTGTCTGGTTGTGTTCACCTGTTGCCCTTGTGTTTCTGCCTCCCCTACCAGCTGTGTCTTGTCCTGGGATTACCCTTCTGTGTATTTAGTCTTCCCCTGTGCTCCATGTCTTTCCATGTCCATGCTACCGTGTCCTTCACGTCTTTGCTAGTCCATGTCTCCTGCCTGTTCCCGCCTGTACGTCTGTTCCTGTCTGTCGTGCTCCCCAGTTTTGTTAATGTTAATTGGTATCTTGTTTTCTTTTGTCATCGGCTTTTTTTTTTATTAATAAAGCTCACTTTTTGTTACCTTGCCTTTAAACTGCACTCGGTCCTATTTTCCCCAAACCTGACAACTTTTTGTCATTTTACAAAAACCTGTAGTCAAACGAACCACAAACAAGCACTTACATATGTGCAATGTAGGTGTATCTGACTACAGCAGACTGAACCTGCAGAACCACAGTGAGAAAAGTGTTTTATCTCCGAGCTGCAGTCGGGGACACATACTGCGTCTAACTGGTGTCAATTTTAGCCAAACCGAAGTCACGCCTCGCTCACTGCTGCTGCTCAGTACATGTTTCCATGTTAAAATAGATGCAAGCTGGCAGTCAGTTCTTGCACTCATTCCTTTAGTTTATCACACTTGCAATACGCTGCTGAGGAGGAGCTGTCACAGAGGACTTTCACTGCATCCTCACGATCAGATGGTGGACATTTTAAAATGATGTCTTGCCTCATAGGTAATCTACTGTAAACACATTTGGAAGAGTCTCTTCTTGGTAGTTGGCAGGCCAGGTGATAGTAGCCATGCTAGCAGCTCTGTGAGGCTAGCATTTGAGCTAAATGTTCAAACTAAACATCAACATGACTAATTTTTAGCAAGTATGTTAACTTCACCACCTTAAACCCGCATTGCTAGCATAAAGCTCGTATGCTAGCACAGTTAAAGGGATAATCTAGTGAAATATCTATTGTTTTTTAGAGCAAAGACAAAGTAAAGTAGTTAAGCTTTAAAACAATAGCAATGTGAAAGTAACACACAGATTAGTGAAATGTGGGACTAGCATTTGATTGCTTTGAACTAAATGCTAAAAACGGAACATCAGAGTTAAGTATTTAATACGTTTGGTTGAAAAAGAACGAGAGGTCTTCGTCCTGTACCTTGTCCCATGTGTGAGATGTTCTCCAGCTGCCTGTGTGTCGCTGCTTTCAAGATGGCCTCTGGTAGCTGCAGCGGGAAGGGCAACACATCTCTGGAAATAATAGAAACTCTCAGTATGTGTGTGGCCACGGATCTTCCAGAACGTGCACGCTGAACGACATCAGGTGGCAAAAATGATTTGGACACGTACTTTTATAATGTATTTAAATGTGTACCTAGGATGTGTACGTATTTGAACGTTTGCTTGCCTCTTAATTTAATATGTTGGTCTACTGATTGTATTTCCCTTTTAATCTGCACTGTCCCCTTTGCTCTAACAGTGTATACCTGCTGTGGGACAAATAAGGGATTTCTGATTGGCTGCTTTGAGCTGTTTTAAATGTGAAAGCACGATGTTGACTGATATATCATTGTGCTGCCGGGAAAAGGGGTGAAACAAAGCAATAAGTCACATTCTTTGGACCATACTGTGTTTTAGTTCAAATAAAACATCACCTGCTGATACAGTAGAAGGCCACCAGGCGACACAGGTCAGGGAAGGTGAGCGCCGAGCTCTCCAAGGCGAATGCTGGTTATAGAAGAGACAGAGTTTGATTGACAGCTGTGGAGGTAGTGGGAGACTTTAAATCTAACAGGACATTTGGCAAATGATTTGAAGTACCGATCCCCTGTGTCCCGCACCACTTCACCCAGTGAGTGAATGAGCGGTGCTAAAACAAAATCGACGAGTAGAGAAATGCGTTTTGTGCGCCGCTCACAGGTGGATAATTCACGTTAATGTAGCTTGTTTTATACTCACTGGAGTCCTCCTCACAGATGAAGCACTCCTTAACAGAGGAGGCACTGTTGTCCCCCGTCGCTCTCAAACACAGCACCTTCCTCTGGCTGAAGCTGCATTTACGCACCAAAAAGGTCTGTAAGCAGAAACAAAACGTAACGCACGGGAGGTTACAAATATCTTTTGTTATGTTTTTCTGGAGGAGGCACAGAGGGTGAACAGCAATGTAGTCAGAACAAAAGCAAAGGGGAAACAATGAATATGAGCTATGGTGTAATGTCAAAACCGCAAAGAAGCTTTAGTTTGTGACAAAAAAAATAGAATAAAATAATAGTTTTTCGACAAAATGTTAAACTATTCCATTTTAAGTGTCTTTAATTAACATGAACTTTGAGTTTGAGGAAATTACAACCCTGAGATAAGGATCTCAACTCTTCAATACCAGTTTTATGATTTCCCTCAGGATAAATAAAGTATCCTGATTCTGACTAATTCAAATGTATTCCTTTACTCTTATAACATTAAAATAATTGACGTACCCCGACAGGCTCTCTGAGCAGGATGTAGAGGGCGGAGTCCTGGTTGAGTGACAGCTGCAGCCACACAGGGTGTGTGAGCAGCAGCCGGTCCAGGACACTGAACGCCCTCTGAGAGCCGCGATGGGAACCGCCCGTCTCCTGCATCTGAAACACATCCACATCGTTATCACTCAGCAATAACATTAGTATTTTTGGTCAGATTCGAAACATCCATTCCCACAAAAACAACACCACATTGTATTCAGTGTTGTTAAGAAGATAAGCTCTGCAATGTGTGCATTTCACACTGAATACATTGTCCTCCACAAGCTCTTAGTCACGCTTTGTTTTTGTCAATGGGTTGTCTTTAGGCGGCACTGAGTAATGCATACGCAGTCTGACGTTAAGTGTGCGAGTGCAGTTCGCCCAGATTAGGAGCTGTTCCCAGAGCGTGGCCCCTAAAGTTGAAGTGAATCCTCTGCACTACACAAGTGTACTTAAGAGTAAGAAAGTGTGTGTTCACAATAGACTGGTGGTTTCAGGTGCCTACACACGCACACGCATGCGCGCACACACGCACACGCACGCGCGCACGCACGCACACACACACACACACACACACACACACACACACACACACACACACACACACACACACACACACACACACACACACACACACACACACACACACACACACACACACACACACACACACACACACACACACACACACACACACACACATCTGGCTGTTGGCCCCAGTTCTATTATAGCGGTGGATGGAGAAGCAGACAAGCACATAATGGGATCACTCACAGACTTTACAGTTGTTTAGTTTCTCTTTTGTTATTGTTTGTGTGTCTTTGTGGTCGTTACACATCTGTTTTTAGTTGAGTATGTCGAGGAGGCATCCATTAAGCCCCCTTATCTGAATGGTTAAGACGCATACCATATCATTGCGTCATCTAGAGTTCTTTTGTATATGAAATCCTATCAGACCGTGACTACATTACTACAAATCTGACTCGTCAGATTCAGTTTCAGTAAAACGTCTTGATGTAACGTTGTTCTTCTCAGTTAAAAGGCAGATATTGTTACACAAATGCAGATTTTTGGCTGTTTTTTATTATTATTATTAAGCTGCAGCACCAGCAGTATGGGAACATTAAAGCACTTAGAACATTAGGGTTAGCTAGCCCCTTTAAACAAGGAAGTTGTGGTTGACGGCTGGCATCTTAACTTTGTACCTGTTCTCTAAAAGTGGTTTCAACTTACTTATCCTTTACCAAACTTGTGTTCCAACACATTTGAAAGCAGCTTTACATCCTTCTGTTCATCTATTATGGAAGTGTGTTGTATGCTACACACCTCCTCCCCCCTTCTGTCTTTACTATAACAGCAGGAAACTCAACAGAGTCCTGAAAGAATTTGATATTCTGGATAAAATGCGCCTTGGCTTCAGGCTTGTGCTCCAACCACTCAGTTTGAACTGTGGCCTTATTATTCCTGGTCCTTTCGTGTTAACATTCAATCACAGATTTACTTTCTCTCTCAGATTGGCTTTCTGCTGGATGTCACACTGTGTGGGCTGCCGGCGAACGCTCGTGAGCGTAGCAGCAGATGGTTGCCATAGAAACCCGGGCCTACACATCCTACCAGGCATTCCCACTCAGTGAAACACCCTTTCTCTGACAGGTTGGATACAGTATCTAAAAAAAGGTGACCAGGGTGCAAAGGTGTTTTTATTAATAGGATTTTCTTATTTATGAAAAATAAATAATTATGCCATTAACATTTTGTGCGCTTCCTCCGAGTTTCTGAGCAACGACTGCTAAAAATCTGATGCAGCAGCTTTTTTCTGAGGCTTGAGAGGAAGCCTTATGAATGGTGTTTACTCTCAATAACACATTTGAATATTTCACATTTTTCATCACCTCCTGCCACTTATTACATAACTGTCCCCCCTCGAGGGGAAGCGGGTTATCGGTGTGCCAGTCTGCACTCTGAAGGGGCCATTAGCAGGTAGCGGTAAATAGCATTAGAGGGGTTAGGATTCAAGTACAGCAGACATCAATCAAAGGAGGGACTCGGTGTTACATAAAACAGGTTTGTTCCTGCAGCCGGAAGGCTTTGGAGGAAACTGGGAGAACTTTTTTAATCAGTTTAAAAATGAGCAGAATAGACAGTGAGCTAAATCCACCAAGAGTAAAGTCTGATAGTTTAGCAACTGTAACACAGGACGGGCGATTCAAACTCTGAGTCTCTCCTCATGCAGACACAGTGAGCATGGGACTAATATGACAGAAACACCTGGTTCGGAAAGAGCTTACAAGTCAAAACGTAAGCTACACATCTAGCATAAGCTACAAAACGTAAGCATGCCTGCCTGGCTAACTTCCTCTAATAACTTTGCCCCAGTTTGTGCTTCTCCCAGATTAGCATAAATCTGGGCTTTTCAACAATAGCCAGTTATTATTCTTTACATAAACTCATAGTTCAGCTGAGTGTAATGCATAAGAAGCAGCACTGGGTGTCACGATACATACATTACGAAATGTATGCAGTCTCCGTTAGGGCTGCTCCATTAATCCTATTTTAATCGCAATTACGATTTTGGCTTGCAACGATTATGAAAACACCATAATCGGAATTAAACGATTATTTTATTTTTTATAATTTTTTTAATAGTTTTTCTAGTTGAATTATACTTAAGGTTCAGGGTAATCAACTGTTAAAAACATACAGTTCACATGTTTGTAAATGGATAATCGTTTTTAATAATCCTGATTATTGACCAATTATTGACAAATAATCGGGATTATGATTTTTGCTATAATCGAGCAGCCCTAGTCTCCGTGCATATTGAGCACCCTTTTTTAGGTTTCAAATGAGTCAGTTAAAAATATTATTTTGCTTGATTTTGCATTAGCATTCATTTACACTTATTAGCCACAGTTAATCAAATGGGAGTGACACAATTTTAGCGGTCAAAATCCACCATCCTCAACTTAAAATAAGTAAAACTTCAGTAAATATTGATGCAAATATATATTTTTTTATTCCGGCAAATAAACAGCAGACTTATGAGTGTGATCACGTTCGACTTCAAAAGAGACGCATAATCACAACATGTATCACCATCTTCATATTAGGAAAAATATGATTAATTTCAAGGTGTGTGTAAAAAAATATATATTTCCGTGCGAGTGGGCCTGCAGAATCACCCTATTGTGTTATCTGGAGCCAACCACCACACACACACACACACACACACACACACACACACACACACACACACACACACACACACACACACACACACACACACACACACACACACACACACACACACACACACACACACACACACACACACACACACACACACACACACACACACACACACACACACACACACACACACACACACACACACACACACACACACACACACACACACACAGAATACAGAGCAAGACCCTTGTGTTATCGCTAGCCATTTCCATGTCCGCCTTACATAAAACGCAACGCTGCCCACACACAGAGAAAAGACTTATGCAATTCCCTCAGAGAAAGAGAGCCACACAGAGAGAACACCAGATAAAAGCTATAATGATGAAAAGAGAGAATAAAAAGATGGGACGGAAAATGTAAGCTGGGTAAGGAAATCATAACTTCAGTGGGCCTGCAGCGCTGGAGTTCAAGCAGGCAGACTGGAGATGTAATAAGCAAGAGGAGACGCACTGTATATCTAACACGGTGATTCTGCACCCGAGGGCAGCAGCAGCGCAAACCAGAAGTCTGATGCTTCTGGAGGAGTTAAGCCGATGAAAAGAGTTTCGGAAAACCCTAAATGACGTCTGGGAGAAAGGCTACGTAGAGTGGGAATGGGCTGGTGCCGGCACATCTGGAGTGAGCATTTGCACTGCCAAAAATCAGCAGAGTGCTAATGGGTATTTTGGAAAGGCAACATCAGATTCTATTGTGCAAATGATGACTGACTGCGAGAGAAAAACAGAATATATTTGAGCTGGAAAGAGATGCTTAACTGGACAGAAGGACTGGCTGGCTGAGCGAGTGGTGACGGATTTGATGCAGTGACTCAAGCACAGAATATTTGTTTTTTTAGCAGATCTGAGAAAACATAGCAGGTGCTCCAGGTATCAGTGTTGCATACCAGTTTCCTGTAGATTCCTTTAGCCCAAGAAAAGATGTATTACTGAAAGGGGTCTATTGGGAACAGTGGCCCTAAACGTCAGGGGCCCCCTGTGGCCTAGGAACAACTAGGGAGGGACTCAATTCCTAAAAATAAATATAAAACAACCACACAGAGAAACAAGGTAACTACAGGGAGGCTAAATGACCACAAAGAGACTCAAAATGACTAGAAAGAGACACACAAATTCACATAACAACTACATAGGACTCTAAATGACCTCAAAGCGAGTGAAACAACTCCAAAAAAAGGGTAAAACTCCCCAAAAATGCAACAAATATCAAAATCCACACCAGTCTTCCTCAGACCAGTGTCATGCATCTGTTCATTTGATGTGTACACGCTTTTTCTTGACAACAATTCCTTGACTTGAAGCTATTTAAGACAAAAGTAGTCTTTTAGGGCTGGAGGTGAAGCTGAAGTTGAATTGAAGAAGAAGCTGAAGAGGAGGATGACAAAAAGGGAAGCATGATGGTGCCTTTTCTTTTCAATTTCTGGCTTTGTGTTTCTTCACCTCTTACTCGTTTAATATTTAGGAGAGTGCATTTACGTAGTCACGTTCTGCCTCTCCTCCTGGCTGTTCTTTTCATACCCTTGTTTCTCTGAGAAGAGAAGAAATACTATTCTAAAAAGGAGCTGACACATGGTGTCTCTTCACTTGTACACTTGAGGGGTCAGAGTTCATATGGTGAGGGTTTCCATGAGCGGTATGCGCCGGCCTGTGCCTTTACCTTGGACTTCTAATAGAACTGCTCGGGTCTTGATAGATTGAGTGGGGAAGTTTATGAGATCTTTCTAGAGGGTCATCAAGAATAACTTGTATCCAATGACCTGTTCCTTCTCTGTCTGTGTCTGTGTTTTCTCTTGTTCCGATTAACCCAGCCAAATCTTTTTTCTTGTTTTGTATCTATATCTACGCCGGGGTCCGGAGTCGAGGCTGATCCTCTTGCTGTAGTCCTGTGTCTTGGATCCTCTATCCAGAGTTCTGGATTAAGTCGTGGACTTCGGGTCGTGGCTGAACCTGTCTCTGCGGTCCTGCCTTGGGTCTCGTCTTGCTGCTTCCCTGATGGCTTCCTCAGGACTGTAGCTGACATCCTCGTGGATTCATCTTCTTATTACAGACGCATGCATTTCCTAACATTCGGTCTATATGCTGTCAAATGTATTATCTCTTGGATTTACACACGGCATCTATTGCACGTCCGTCCGTCCTGGGAGAGGGATCCCTCCTCTGTTGCTCTCCCTGAGGTTTCTCCCATGTTCCCCTTTAAACTGTGGGTTTTCTCCGGAAGTTTTTCCTTGTACGATGTGAGGGTCTAAGGACAGAGGGTCTAAGGACAGAGGGTCTAAGGACAGAGGGTGTCGTATTGTCATACTGATATTCTGAACAATCTGTGTTGTTGTATTTGCTGTAAAGTGTCTCTACTGTAGGCTAATTTTATTATATGTACAGCACTTTGGCTCGAACAAAAATCGTTTATAAATGTGCAAAAAATAAAACTTGATTTGATTTGAAAAACACAGGATTTAGGAGAACAGTGTAGGATGAAAGAGATCACTGACGGCGAGCAGCTGCTCAGCCTGGTGCACCATGACGTCCAGATTCATCCACCTCCAGACCAGTTCCCCATCTGGTTCGGGTAAGAACAGTGAGACACCCAAGGGAACAATGGTTTCAATCTCAACGCTTTGTGCCATATTCAGACGTTTCCTAATGACAGCTTTGTCGTGGGAAGCAGAGGACAGGAGCAGGAATTCGCCTTTAACCTGAAAACGAGTTTCCGAGCTCCTGTGTTTTTGGTTGGATTCCCAAAATAAGGTCTGTGACTAAAACAATCTTACGAGATTTTTCCGTTTTGCCGTACAACATCAAACAAGTCACTACATACCCTAATGTTAAACGTCTGAAGCGTTTACATGTTGTATTAATGGCAGGTTGCTAACAAGTGGCTAATGACCAGACTAAATGTCATCACTCCGAATAATAGCCGCATTTAGCTTAGCACTGGTGCTGGGACTGCACCACTCTATGAGGGGAGGACATGGTCTCATGTTGCAAGGAGAACCACCTACAGCTCAGAAGAACTCTCTTATCCAGAGTGAGGTGGTGTGTGAAGTGGAGTGGAGGGTTCTCAATCATGCAACTTCACACACTTGCAAAGTGCATGGGAAAGGAAAATTGGGCTTAAAGAGTCTCAATGGGTTAAACGTTAAACACTATGGTCTATCGGTATAAAATGCAATGGACGACAACAGAGAGTACTATAATGTCCCTTTCACATACATAAATAGGTGAGTCTTTGAAGTAAACAAATAAAGACTACAATAGACCACTTTGAGGAATAAAACTATCAAATGAACTTTAATAAGTTGCTACATTTAACGGAGGTGAAACTAAATATACATTTGAAGTTAAATTATAACAATAGAATGCATCGTATCAGTCTTTCTAAAAGGCTCAACAATCAGTTAGTTATAGTGATTTTGCACGAGCTATTTCTTACGTTTCCCATAAGTAATTTCAGCAGCCTCTACATCAGGGGTAGCCAACACGGTGCCCGCGGGCACTCAGTCGCCCGCAATAGCTCGCCAAGAAAATCCGAAATGTATAAAATACACACCAAAAAAAAGGAAATGTAATTAAAAGAATCTACCCCATGCATAAACGAAATCTAAATCATAGCGAACTCTATCTACTTACTATAACTCTATATCTATCTAACACCCCTCCTCCCCCCACCCCCACTATGAATATCGACCAATCACGTTCTTGCTTGTAGCCCTCATCCTAAAAAAGGTTGGTGGCCCCTGCTCTACATGCACATGCACTTGTATTCAGTATATAGTGTAGGCGTATGAAGCCATAATGGTAGCGATAGTACGAGCAAAAGAGAGCAGGGTTCAAGGGAAGAAAACAATGCCCTGCCCTTTACACCTACAACAATATCTCGCTGCAATGCATTGTGGTCTTTCGAGGATACAGCCAGAGGAGAAATTAGTACCTCTGCCTCTTCAAGGAATATTTCTGATCATTAGTCCAACGATATTGAGTCTAAAGATGTTTATGGTTGATGTGTTCTCATAAACTCAATTCCAGCTGCAATAAAACACGTGAGTGATAAATCATCCGGAGTGGTCATTACATTTGGACGGTTATCCACGGCACCTAACCAAATAAGTCCAGAGACACTTAGAGGCTCTTGAGACGGCAGCGGAGGGAGGAAGAGGAGGAAACTGAATCTTGAAACATCTCACACCCCCACCCCACAATGAGCTGATACCGCCACACACACACACACACACACACACACACACACACACACACACACACACACACACACACACACACACACACACACACACACACACACACACACACACACACACACACACACACACACACACACACACACACACACACACACACACACACACACACACACACACACACACACACACACACACACACACACACACATCTCCTCATCATCCAAGGTGCATCACAGTCTTCACAACATCTTTCTCCACCAATGTTACCTCCAGCCACACAAATGTAATGACTGATATCGATGTGGTGCACTTTGCTCCCTGTCACCTCCCACATACGGTATTTCCATCTGGGAATTATGAGAAGCAGGCAGGCAGCTAGCAGAGAAGATACCCAGCCAATATAAATGAATACATGTTTTTTCTTGTTTTGATATTCTTATATTGTCAGAAATGTATTATATCACCTGAGTCAGGATAATTATGACACTTTCATCTTACCTTGATATTGTGTCATGTCTACAGTAATATTTAGCCCAGACAAATCCACAATCTCCCTACTTTTCAATGGTTTTACTTTACTTTCAGGGTGTATTTTCCTAATTTTACTTTTGTGACTACATTAAATTGTTACTACTCATACAAGTATGTCACAATGAAATACCATACTGTCTGAAAACCTTTCAAACTAAAACTAGGCAAAGACATTTCACTCCTAACGATGGCAAACAGGAACAACGGAAATCTCCAGTGGGAAGTAATAATGCAAACTTTACTAAAACTGTTTCAGCCCATCCATCCATCCATCCATCCATCTTCTCCCGCTTATCCGTGGTCGGGTCGCGGGGGTAGCAGTTCCAGCAGAGAGCCCCAAACTTCCTTTTCCCTGGCGACATCAACCAGCTCTGACTGGGGGTCCCAAGGCGCTCCCAGGCAGCGAAGAGATATAATCCCTCCACCTGGTCCTAGGTCTACCCCTTGGTCTCTTCCCAGCTGGACGTGCCTGGAACACCTCCCTAGGGAGGCGCCCAGGTGGCATCCTAACTAGGTGCCCGAACCACCTCAGCTGGCTCCTTTCGACGCGAAGGAGGAGCGAGTCTAACTCCGAGTCCATCCTTGATGACCGAACTTCTCACCTTATCCCTAAGGGAGACGCCAGCCACCCTGCGGAGAAAACCCATCTCGGCCGCTTGTATCCGCGATCTCGTTCTTTCGGTCATGACCCATCCTTCATGACCATAGGTGAGGGTAGGAACGAAGATGGCCCGGTAGACAGAGAGCTTTGCCTTCTGGCTCAGCTCTCTTTTCGTCACAACGGTGCGGTAAAGCGACTGCAGTACCGCTCCCGCTGCTCCGATTCTCCGGCCCATCTCACGCTCCATTGTTCCCTCACTCGAGAACAAGACCCCGAGATACTTGAACTCCTTCACTTGGGGTAAGGACTCATTCCCTACTTGGAGTGGACAGTCCATCGGTTTCCTGCTGAGAACCATGGCCTCAGATTTGGAGGTGCTGATCCTCATCCCAGCCGCTTCACACTCGGTTGCGAACCGATCCAGTGATCTGTTTCAGCCCATGACAAAATAAAGTTTCTAAACTGTCAACAATGCTGGAGACGGTAACTTTGTACAAACGTTTACTCTCTGGCACACACAGGCAAGAGAGAGCAGGAGATATTTGTCCACCATTCGCGATGACATTAAGTCTTGTGTGATTACTTTGTAGCGCTAACTATTAACTTCTAGAAATTGACTTATGATTCAACCTTTAGAAAAGCGGTGTTTATATCTGGAGACCATCCTGATGAACGAGACATTTAAGAAGACATAATAGACGTGTGTATACCACAGAGCTTATTTTCCAAAATCCAATGAAGAAATCTATGCTAGCTTCCGGTCTACAAAGATCTGCACCACTCTATACAGAAACGTAGACGTTATAGAGCACATTTCTCTAACATACCAACATGCTACATATAAGTTGACCACACAATGAGCAGTGCTCGTTTCCTCATAAACACAGTGTCCAAAAAAGGCAACAAAGCAACAACGGTGTACTTATTATTATTCATCTCATCTTCATGCATCAGACTGTGAAAGTGACCATGACGTTGACTAAGTATAGCCAGCAGCCCATCAGTGCATGCGTAGGATGACTAATGGAACGGAATAATTGCAGTGGGCTATAAGTATCCGCAGGGGGCAACAGTGGGCACCGAGCGCCTGCTGACTGATGACAGGTGTCCGTTTTGAAGCCTGCTGTAAAAGTGCCGTATGATGGCATTCGAGAGCAGTGACAAGGAAGTGAGAGCTGTGTGTTTCTGAGTGTGTGTGTTTCTGATGAAGTCGTACAAAGGCATCAGCGTGAGTCACAAGTAACACTGGGACCGTAGGAGAGAAGATGGCCTGTTAGCATAACTGTGAATATTCATAATTTTAGAAGCATTTCAGTTAAATGGTGCGCTGATTCAGAAGGGGGCATTATCACAAATAGTTCTGTCAGACCAGCATGTGTTTTTGTGTAAAAGAGAGAGGGCTTATTCTTCACGATGTCATAAAATCTTTCTCCGTGAATAGATTACACTGTCTTCAACACTTCAACATATTTTCACATTCAGTTTAAACAACAAGAAATAATTTTGATGAGAAATAATATTGAGTGATTGCAAAGCCCCTATAGTAATGTTGTATTATTGCCTATTATTCCTAAACTTCGCTTATCAAAAACGTTACAGCATTAAAGAAATCATTTTTTTCACAAATTATTTTATAAATTCTTCATTGTACATTTCTATTTTCTATATATGATTCTTTACTTTTGCAGTTTTTAGTTTTGCACCAAAATAGCAAAATGCCATGTACCCTACTTGGCAAAACAAATGTTTCTATGGAACATTATCTTTATTTAAAATGTTTAAAGAAGGAACTAAATTAAATAAAACGTAGAATTTAAAATAAATCTGTATTTGGCGCCACCTAGTGAAAGCATCAACACTTTGACAGGGATTTTCCCACTTTTCTGCAAACAATATCATGTGCCTTTAGAAATATTTGAAAGTTACAGACATGCAATCATATGAATATTATCAATTTTCTTTATTAATTATATATTAAATCACGTAAAAAGGGATACTCAGAGAGAAATATCACCTGACGCAGTTAGCTAGCATCTTTTAACATGCTTGCTGCTAACATATTGGTCATCCGTCCCATAACTTCACTTTGTTTAGTTATTTTTACCAACTTTGTTGACGGTTATTTTCAGCAACAAAGCTTTTAAAACCCACAGCTAGCATTACCTGCGCCGTATGAAAAGTTAGCATCATGCTAGCGAAAACAATGGCTACTTTAGCGGTTAAAGGAGCTTGTATGTATTTCCCTGAGGAGTTATTGAAAACCGAACACATATAGCCAAGTGAGAGGGAATATTTGACTTACATTCATCGAGTGAAAACACACCAGACTCCATTAGAAAGATGTTGTTGCTCGGTGACTTGTAAAAAAAAAAAAGCGACTGTTGTTGACAGTTTGCCGTTTCAACTTGACGGCAAGTGACGTCACGTTCGTGCTGAAAGTGGCCAAAAAAAAATTCTAAATTATATCAAATAGACATTGACTTTAAATGTAATCCCATTTAAATGTTGTCATGCTTGATATTAAAACAGGAAGGGGGAAAAGAGAGGTTTTCAGGCTCTAGCTCCGTACCGGCCCTGGAACCGCGTTGGTGTGAAAGCCCCATTAAAGGGAGGCGTGTGGCACAGTGGTTTAGTGCGTTGGTGTTCGGATCAGGGGAGCACAGGTTCAACCCCCACTGCAGTTAGCATGTCGTTGTGTCCCTGCCTGGGCAAGACACTTCACCCCATATTCCTCCTGTGGGGATTGTCCGCAGTATTGAGTATGTAAATCGCTTTGGATAAAAGCGTCTAACAAGTGACATGTAATCTAATGTAATTAAAGGGCCAGTGTACTACTTAGGGAGATCCACTGGAGGAAATATTATACAACGGTATATAGTGTTTGTTATTGTACTTCATATATACCTTCATAACTACATAAGGAGCGGATATATTTCACAGTCGGTTATGTTGCACCACCATGTATCTACAATAGCAACTGATAAACCTAATACTGAATGTATTTTACCTGAAGGAAACCAAGGTGAAGGTATTGAAAGGGAGGGGTGAGTGGAGGGCCATTTGTTTGTTTGTAAAACATCAACTAAATAATAGCTTGTATAAATTGTCTTGCATACAGGTGCAGAAACTGTCAGTCAATCACAGCATGTACTTAATAGTTTTAAAGGACCTTGATCATCTTAAATAACTTAAGTAATGACTCATGAATATTTTTCCCTGAGGCTTGTTTTTCTCACCATGTTTACGAGTTTTCATGTGAAGGCTTGGCTTACAAAGCTAAATCCGTCCATCTGAAGAGGTCATTTAATCAAGCAATGACTTCTGAAATCAAATTTATTTCGCATAATAAGCCTGGGAAACTTTCCAGAATAACAATCTAGTTCCAATCCATCCACTTGTCTACTGTGAAAACTGAAAGGAAAACAACAACCAAGATCCTGTCACGTTACTGTCACTTCTCAAAAGATAAAACAACTGCAAAAGTCTCACCATGCTGCCAGTTTTCACACTTATTTGAATAAAAACAAGAGTGGACGATGAATTCCAGCTCAACTCTTGCAAACACATGCATGATTTTAGATTTTTTTTTACTGAGGAATTAACATATTTCCTAGTTCTCGAGTTAAAGCTCGAAAACCTTTAATTTATGTAATTAAATTACTTTTTTAACATCTCATATACCGGCTTTCCTGATGTATTTTGACCTTTGGAGAACTGTGTGATTCACAGCGTGACTAATGACTGGTCGGCATGAACAGCACTTCATACCAAATGTTATTTTTGTAAAGGACTGTTAGGTAATGTCAGAGGTTTTCGATAAGTGAGTGTGAATAATATCTGTTTCAAAAGTGCTTTTTAAAGTTTTTTTAGGGATAGATATCTGACCAAATCAGGTGCAGTACAGGAATTTGTATTCTTTTACAGACTGACTGTCTTTTGAGAACCATGTGTACGGTCAATCATTGATTTTTTCTAGATATTTCTTCCAAAGATAAACCAAAACCACAATGATAACTAATGACAGGACAGCTGGTATTACAAATATTTGGCTTTTTTGTGTGTACAAATTCTTATTTTGCGCATAGGACTTCGACTTGTTTGTGGATCGTTAATAATGCAATCACTACAGCCTTTTATACATCTCCTGATCAGAGTCTTGACAATGACAATGAGGGATCACTTTCATCAACAATTGTCAGATTGTGTTAGAGTGACCACAAGAGGACAAAAGCCTGCATTAACAAATGACTCTTTGTTGAGTCTCGGAAGGGAGGGGGCCCAACCAGCTTTAATAATTCTGTTCTTTTATTGACTCTTTTGAATGTTTAAACCTTTCTCCAGAAAGCTATAACTCCAATCACCGCCCCAGTCACAACAAGGTGAACGTGGTTGGGTTAGCTCAATGTAGTGTTTGTTCTTGTACTTCATTCTGCTGAGGAAGGAAACCTATTATGCATTTCATACTTTGTGATATAATACTGCATTATTGAGTCATTGCTAGGCTCGAAGCATCTTGATTTCACATTGTCTATATAATGGAGCATTTATCTACAACACTTGCCTAAGAAATAAAGCCTCTGAAAAATATTGATATATATATTAGTATGTTTTTGGTCTCTGATAAGTTACAAAACATTAGCAGCGAGATGAAAGAAAATGTAGGGACACTAATGGGTGCGCTTTAACCAAATCAGTGATGAATGTTCTGCTTAAACTTGAGTAAAATGTATAGTAGTGATATTGTGTCTTATCCGCGTTAATGTTTTGTTGTTGATTTTTTACACGAGTGGGGGAGGTGTGTGGTAAGGGATGATGTGGATTATGAAAAACAGTCAGACATGCAGTATACCTTTAATTTCATACTCGCCGAAAGTTTCCCTATTTGTACTATGTCACTTTTAATGAATAGGACATTTTGTATTCACCATGTATTCATATAGAGTAGTGGAATGAGAGCATGGGGTAATAAAAGCAAAGCCATGTCAATTGGTGAAATGGAGATAAGTCCACCTTGTCGTGTTAGCATATCACGATTTTCACTTGTATACCAGTTATACCACTAGAACAATATCCCACGTTGGCTAATAGCAAATTGCATATTTTTTAGGATGTGTCTTTAGTTATTTAAAAAAACGCCAAATCAGGTTTTTTCATGTCATGGTGTTTCATAATGGTATTCAAACATTATAATGACAATAATAATAATGATAATAATGATAAAAAACAATTAAATCAAATAATAAAACTCATAAACTAAGAATAATAAGAATCAACTAATAATATAACTAATAATAATAATACAATAATGCAAATAAAGTAATAATAATCATAATAATAAAACTATGAAACTAAGAATAAAATAATAATACAGAATAAACTAATAATAGTCATATGTTGACGTGTGGATTTAATTTTTTATCATACTCAAGACAGTCTTCAGACCTCAGATACTATAGCATTAATACAATTATTAAATATTACTAAACTATTGATGAAAAAAGTTCAGTTTGAATGATTGCAGTGTGTTTTTTTCTTCTTAATTTTCCAGCAATAATTTTACACAAGTAGGTGCCAGATTTTTCAAAATGGTGCACACTTACTGCAGGACATATTTACATGTATGGTTTCCTGTGTGTTGTGACGACACAACTCCTGATCAGTGATGGGGAAGCCGGCCTATACATGAGTCAGGTTACCGCGAGGTGTGTGTCTTCGCACCACTTCCAGCAGCTCTGAGGAAAGAGTGAACTGTGTCCAACTAACTCTGAGCGTCATGCTCGGGCACACTGCGATCACACCCCTCCTACACAACACAGGGCAGAAGGCAGCCCCCTACACACACACACACAAATACACACACATTTGGTCATGCAACCCATGGAAATTAACATGTAATTCGACATTCACAGAATCAGTGCAGGTAAGCAGCATAATCACAGCGAGGACTTGTAAAGCAATCAGAGCTTCTCATACAAACATAAAAATCAACTGTGATGTTAAGTCACAAAACGCCACTTACAGTAATGTGCCTCTCAGAGTTAACGAGCAAAACAACAGCAAGGAAGTGGGAACATCACATCCACTCCCACGCAGGCAGGATGGCACTTCAGTTTTTAAAGTGATGTAACAGTCCAATGGTTTGAGATTACATTCACTTTGCCCTCAGAGGGGAGACAGGAGATCAAGAGATTCAAAAGAGAAAAGTCTGAGTGGCTAATTGAACATTGTTCCGGCTATAACGGAAACACGGGTGCATACATGACATTAGTGTGGACATAAATGTAAACATGATTTCTGTTCTCATGGGTCCTGGGTTTAGGGACAGCTCAGGAACGTATGCTTGAGAATTAAAATGTAGAGTCTAGAAAAACATGCATCAAGGTGGTAATATATGCCCTAAATAAAAAATAAAACCAGTTGTCAGTCCACATATTGAAAGATGACCAATGCCAGTCTGAACAATTAGAATAACCAAACATTTCCTTTTTAAATACTGAAATCTTCTCTTATAATTAAATGAAGTCACTCCTGGCTGTGGCGAGGCTGCACTGAGCATCATGACTCACTGCCATATCTCAGCCACACATCACAATGTCCTGATCACTAATTGATTAATTGGCAGGGTGTCAAAGGGACACTATGCATGAATCACCGAGCAGCATTGTTTACCAAGACGTCCCGACCGGAAGCTACGTTAAACAACACACGCCGACGCGCTCTGAACTTGAGAACAGACCTTCAAAGGGAGGAGAAACATATTAATACAGATAGCCTGCAGCCAGGATGCATGTGCCAACTCTGCTGGAAACTCACCGTGTCTATTTTTTTCTCCAAAGCATGGCAAGCAGTCCAAAAAAAATCTCCCTCTCCTCCGAAATAACTTACCTTCTCTGTGAAGGTGGGAACAGGTGCCGCAGAGCTGTGCGTGGTCTGCTGTCTAATTAGGCGTCCGACAGAGTTTTAATGGATTGTGTGTGTGAAGACAGTGCTGAGCCTCTGAGCCCGAGCAACATGCTGTGGGAACTCGTCAAGAAAATGCGCACACCACCAGTGACAAGGCGGAGGAGCGCATTTTTAATTCTGTCTGAGCATCTGAAGTGATACACAGTCACAGCAGAGAAACCGTGTGTGTGTGTGTGTGTGTGTGTGTGTGTGTGTGTGTGTGTGTGTGTGTGTGTGTGTGTGTGTGTGTGTGTGTGTGTGTGTGTGTGTGTGTGTGTGTTCCCCCCCTTTACTCCTCCCTGACTCTGACACACACACCAAATCATATCATGCAACTGGGGGGAAAAAGCATTGTTTTGTGAGTAAAGGCCTCGAGAATAACAACTCTTAATGCTAACTATATGAGAAAGATAGCATTTACATATTTATAAAAATATTACGCAACACAGGGCAGAATGCAGCCCCACCTACCCACACATAACTATACACATTCGCGCATGCCACTTTTAAAGTGAACATGATAACAAATATATGCATAGAATTTTAAAGAATTTTCAAAATCTTAATATGATAGAACATTTCCTAATAATCTCAAACTGATATAAAAATGTTTCTTAAGTTATAAAAATCATCCTTTTTTATCCTCATTACAATACCGATACAGCTTGCAGCACTGCGTTAAGGTGGGAGAAAACAGCTTAAAATGCTAATTCAATCATTTGTATTCATCTACTGAGGTATTTTAATGATCAATATCACAACCATCTAACACTTTGACCACGGTAAAGCTGTCGGACGCAACCGGAACTGGACTTTGACGCACGGTGAGCTTTTTTCGGTGAGCTATTTCTGGAATGCTGCATCCATCAGAATGTCATATTTATGAATATCTGTGCTGCCGCTTCTGACCACTGGAGGGCGCCACAGGCCGTGTTTAGCTTCACATGCAGGGCCAACACCATCATGAAAAACTATTGTGATGTTCGGGAGAGAAACATTATGGATCAATATCAAGGACAAAGTGCCAAACAGGACAATGTGCAGATGTGATTGAGATCAAAATGAAGTTCGAAGATGCCACAAACAACTTAAGACCCCAACTTGACATCTTTGTCCAGTTTTCAATCACAACAATTTTATTTTGCTAGTGCAAATTAGAATTGAATAAAGGCCATACCTTCAATTGTGGCTCCTAGTTAGAAAACATCCTCTGTTTAATTATTAAAAGGGCCCCCAATACTGAAGTCCTGCTTGAGTCTCTTTATTCTTTGGCATCTGGACCGAATAACTCTTCCTATGTCATTAAAACATCTTCTGTATCTGTTTCTTAATCTTGCTTAACTGCTCAAAAGTCATAGTTTTAGAATAAACAGTTTCAAATGGGCGTCCGCATACTTTTGGCCATATAGTAATTGTGATTTAGCCACTCTTAAACCTAATTTATTCCTTCTGATTTGATGCTAATATCGAGGCACATTAATTAATTTGCTCGGTTTCTATTGAAAACAGGATAATGTCCCTACTTAGTCCTCATCATTCGTTTTTTCTAATTGCTGCGTTTGCCTGCCAGCTCCAGATGTTGTTTGCCGCCTGGCTGTGGATCATAATTCTCTGGGCCGCTGCCATGCATCTTACGACCACCATCGCTCCTTTTTCTTCGCCCCAGCTTGTTTGCTTGTCATTCTCCTGCCTCTCTGGACAGATGATGAGTGTAACTGTGAAACCCTGACGTTATGAAAATGATGACACTTAAAAACTTGCATGCTGATGGAGATGACAGTCATCACGTGTTGCTTTATCACTTGTTGTAGATTTGTATTTGTTCTTCTTGTTCTGCTCTTGGTTGGTCGCAGCCTCAGAAGGTTTTCAAATGTATTGTAATTGTTAAAAATAATGCAATTTAGACACAAAGCGTTGACATGTTTTAGCTATACTTGGACTCTACATATTTCATTGCTTACATTTCTAGTCAGGGAAATTCTTCTAGCATTCAACAGCTACACATTTAAAAGATGCCCTTTGTCCTCTGTTTACCCCGCGGTGTCGTAGCTCACCAGGCGGCCTAATTATTCCTAGAAACTTTCAAGGGAATTACGGCCGCACAAAAGGGAATGTGAAATGCTGATTACGGACACAAATGGAGCGTGAAAGGCACTTGAACACACACACAAGTGTTGAGTGGACCTTGTGTTTGGATTATTTGCTCAGTCACAAGTGTAAATACTGGTTCAAAGCCTGGTCCGTGCTGCAAGGAACAACATTCTGGTGGACAAGAGAAATGTGTGTGGGTGTGTGTCTGAAACAAGGACACACTTTGGACTTTCTTAGTGGCTAAAAACCTGTCACAGAACAAAGTGCCTCTTTTGATCTATTGTGATCCATTTTGCTCTCATTTGATTGTGTTGTTTTCCGCAGGGTAAATGTTACAAGAACAAGCCAACACACGAATGCAAACCTCTGGGGTTGCCAGTATTTGGTCGTAAACCAAGTATTGTACCAGTTTAATTTGATGGTAGTGCGAGAGAGAAAGGTCAATGGATCGCCAAAGTCAGTAGGATTCATCCTCTGGGGACCATGAATGTCTGTACAAGTTATTTCAGTTACGACCAAAGTGGTGGGACCGTGTTGGGAAGACATTGCCATTAAGACCTCATTGTCCCCAGTGGTCGATCCATCCCTGCTTCTCACAACTCTGTCTTTATTTTTCTTCCACGAAGGACACCAGTGCGGTGTCATGATGATTACGGTGCAGCCCTATCTGCAATGAATGACGTGTGGACATCTCCAATAGCTAAGGTACTTGAACTTTTCCCATAAATGGACACTTGAAAATATTCTCCAAATATAGACAGCTGCATTTCCTTTTATAACAGGAACAACTCCTTTCTGACCTCGCTGGCACAAGGGACTGTATCGTCACGGTCAGGATGTGTGATGTGCTTTTTTAACGTCCCATTTTCTCGAGCTGCGGTCCGTTGAACGCCCCCCAGGGAACGAAACTCGGCTTCAGATGTTGTGCAGCTCTGTGTGTTGAAGTCCTGGGTGTTTGCCATGTTAGCACAGCTCCCTCTCCCCGGCATCGCTCCCGTGCCAAATCACTGTGGGCCACGGGCTGGAAAAACCACGAGTGTGCATTCAGCAGCAGCTCGGAAACCAACAGAGCTGAACTAATGCTAATTAATTGGAACACACACGTACACAAGTTATCTATCTGCCCTTTTGCTCTCTCTCTACACACACATTCAGACACACACGCCGCCCACAGCCGTTCAGAGTGTGAAGTAAAATGGAAGTGATGCGTCGTGGACTCAACGCTGTGCGAAGCATCTCTGACTCACAGCGAGAGAAATGAGCAGAGACACAGCTCATGTAAGATACATGCACTGTCAGTGAGTGTGTGTGTGTGAGAGAGTGTGTGTGTGTGTGGGGTGTCATCATGTCAGAAGCTGTGCCTAGGCTCACATCATATGCTGGGAGGCAGTCATGGAGACAGGCGTGTGTGTGGACGTTCAGGCCTCTGCAGACTCGAGGTGAGGTGATTGATGGACGACAGATAGCTGCTGGGACAGGTCAGACAAGTTTGGTGTTCAAGAAACTCCAAGTATGTGAGTTGCATTTTCTTTACTGTCACCTTTTTACAGTTGATGTTTAAAGTCCTTCCACACTCAAACATGCCTTTCAGAATGTTCATTTGTCGCAGATTTGACGCTAAAAGGCTGTTTTCACATTCACCTGCAGAAGTGTTTCACAAGCTCAAGTGTGTACTTGCTCACTAATGTGACATCACAACCATAGTAGAAACTTTGTTAGACAAATCCAAACAGATACATCGACATTCACTTCCACTGTAGGCACACTATTACACTTACAGCTCTATTTTATGAGGACATCTTCATCAAAAGCTCCAGAACAGCTACAGTATGAACCTTGTGGCAAGGCAAGGCAAGTTTATGTATATAGCACTTTTCAACACAAGGCAATTCAAGGTGCTTTACAAAAATGAAAGACATTCAGACAAAGGCATTTAAAAACAGTACAAGATAATAAAAGAAACATTAAAAGAAAAAATACATGAATAAAAAGTACATGAATAAAAAGTTACAGTGCCGTTTAAGATATGAATAGTTCACACAGAAGTTCCACTTTACTGATGAACACAACGGCTCAGTTTCAATTAAAAGCAGCGAGAAAAAAAAAAGTCTTCAGCCTGGATTTAAAAGTAGTCAGAGTTGCAGCGGACCTGCAGTTTTCTGGGAGTTTGTTCCAGATATTTGGAGCATAATAACTAAACGCTGCTTTTCCATGTTTAGTTCTGACTCTGGGGACAGAAAGCTGACCAGTCCCTGAAGACCTGAGTGGTGACATTTCGTCAACTCATCCAAGGTCAAGAAGGATCCTTAAAGGAATGGTCCACTCATTAGATAATTAATCAAAACTTCAGTATTTAGTGAAACGTTATGTTTAAACCATACCCTGAAGAAATCAGCGATATTCCCTGGTAAATAATGATTTTATAGCTCTTTTTTATCAAGACCTGTATATTCCGTCTGGCCGCCGCCATGTTTGCCATTTTCAGTAGTCACGTGATGGTCGTGACGTCATCCATGCGTTCACTTTGTCAACACACGGAAACATGGTGGAGTATTTCAGTTCGGACTCGTCAGCAGAGGAACAAGTTTTGACCAATGTGAAGAGATTGGATGGGGGAATTCAGCCATACATATCAGTATGACAATACGACACCCTCTGTCCTTAGACCCTCACATCGTACAAGGAAAAACTTCCGAAGAAAACCCACAGTTTAAAGGGAACATGGGAGAAACCTCAGGGAGAGCAACAGAGGAGGGATCCCTCTCCCAGGACGGACAGACGTGCAATAGATGCCGTGTGTAAATTGAAAAGATAATACATTTGCAACATAGGTAGTCCAGATGTTTGGAAATGCATGTGTGTATAATAGGAAGATGATATAAGATACTATATGTATGCATGTAGTACCACCCTTGCTAGCGATTCCCTCTCTAGTTTAGCATACTCAGCTTCGTTGTCCCTGGCCATAGAATCACGATTTTATGGGGCCGGAAAAAACTGGGGTAAAATACACATTAGCCGGTACTACGCTATATGGAAAGGCCACCAAAAACTGTCCTGGCCTGGACGCTAAAGGACGTTAAAACGGGGCTAGCCGCTGCAATGGAAATGGGCTATAACATACCTTATTCTTACTCCGAGCACTACTTCTGCTCCTCCGTCGCCTCACACTTGCAGAGGGCGATTTCTCAACTGGCCGAACTGGTGTCCTGGTCGGTGATGACACCAGAAAGACCGATGGTACTGCATCTCCATTGAGTAATGGTTGTTCCATAAATCCCATGTTATGTTTGATCATACTCTCAGAGTAGTCGTCCGGAAATTTGAAATGTTCGCTGCATACATGAGCCTGTGAATCTTTCGGTTCGGGCCGGCCACATTTCGCTAGCCACTGCCTCTGAATGTACTTCTTACGCTTACCTTTTGGCAACAGATGGAACCGAGCATTCCGTGGATTGTTCCTATCAGAATTATGGCAATATTTCGCGATACAGTGAGGCATATTTGAAGAGAGAAACTACAGTAAATAACATGGAGATCAACGTGTCTTCGAAAACCAAACGCATGGATTACGTCACGTCCGGGAAATGGCGGCGCCCACAGTGTTGATGTTATTTCGGTATATAATCAGTTTAAAATCACTGATAATGTCATCGGATTAAAAAAAAAAAAAGAGAGACTGGCAGAGACTGGTCTGTTTTATCGGATGATAATTTTTAAAAAATGAGTGTCATGAGCATACCATTCCTTTAATGACAACAAACCGATTGTGTGCATGCAAACTCACATTTCCTAAACCACAGAGGAAACACAAAACGTGTGATGATGCGCTTGCGAACATTTCTATGCAAATGTGTGCAATTTATTCGGCAGCAGGATGTGTGTTGTGTCCATGTATTTTTTCTTTTAATGTTTCTTTTATTAGCTTTTCTTTTTAATGACTGATTTTAAATGCCATTTTCTTAATGTCTGTCTTTTTTTGTAAAGCACTTTGAATTTGAATTTTGCCTTGTGTTGAAAAGTGCTATATAAACTTGCCTTGCCTTGCCTTGCCTTGCCTTGCCTTGCCTTGCCTTGCCTTGCCTTGCCTTGCCTTGCCTTGCCTTGCCTTGCCTTGCCTTGCCTTGCCTTGCCTTGCCTTGCCTTGCCTTGCCTTGCCTTGCCTTGCCTTGCCTTGCCTTGCCTTGCCTTGCCTTGCCTTGCCTTGCCTTGCCTTGCCTTGCCTTGCCTCTTAAGCTCCTGAACCCTGATGAGTCAACACAAGAGGTTCAGCAAAACATT
The DNA here is from genome assembly GCF_902827115.2 of Pseudochaenichthys georgianus. Lineage (NCBI taxonomy): Eukaryota > Metazoa > Chordata > Actinopteri > Perciformes > Channichthyidae > Pseudochaenichthys > Pseudochaenichthys georgianus. Next base: position 5,826,141 of record NC_047520.1, on the reverse strand, counting down.
GTTCAAACACACTTCATTTTGAAAGTTTCCAAAAACACCAATTAAGTCAGGCTGGAGAAATGAATAAAACATGATGCTCAAGACATGTAGAATATTTAAATGTGAGAAAATGGTGAAACATACCCTTATTTTTAAACCCTGCAAATGCTCCGACAAAGAAAAAAACATGTTTGCATCCACACCCACGTGCCTACGCTCTCACATGCATATTTCCCACAATGCCGGGGGCTTTTCAGCATATGACAACAGGCATAAGAGCTGACTTGGTCATTGCTGTCCTCTGCTCCATGTTTCTTCCTCTGTCTGTCTGTTGCCTCCCTTCGCGACAGATCAGTGGCGCGGTCCAGTTGACACCTTGTTCACATCTCCTGGACTCACAAGCTGGCAGCTGAGTCACAGTCAGGACGAGCAGAGGAGGACGAGGGAGAGAGCTGAGAGAGATCAAACAGGCTGGATTAGAGGCGGTCCTATTATATTTTTGGGGTTTTCCCTTTCCTCCTGGTTTTGGTGCATGTAAATGGTCTGCAAAGGCCAAATTCCCTGTGTTCCCTTCAAAGACGCCTCCTTTGGACTCCTATGTTTTCCTCTGTAACATAGTGACATCATTGTGTAACGCTCGGGCTTCTATTGGCTAGCGCTACAGCATATTGTACGTGATCTCTAATCTCTAAGCAGTTGACCAATCACAACAGAGCTGGCCAGCTAACCAATCAGAGCAGACTGGGCTCTGGTTTCGGACAGAGGGTGAAACGAGGTGCAGCAGCACAGGCAGTGTGAGAGAAATAAAGAGCTGTTTGAACATTAAAGCATGGAGACATGTCATAGTAGAGACACTACATACTGATATACACCTGAACATCAGCAGGAGAGGACTCTTTAAAGTAGAGACACTACGTACTGATATGCACCTGAACATCAGCAGGAGAGGACTCTTTAAAGTAGAGACACTACATACTGATATGAACCTGAACATCAGCAGGAGAGGACTCTTTAAAGTAGAGACACTACATACTGATATACACCTGAACATCAGCAGGAGAGGACTCTTTAAAGTAGAGACACTACGTACTGATATGAACCTGAACATCAGCAGGAGAGGACTCTTTAAAGTAGAGACACTACGTACTGATATGAACCTGAACATCAGCAGGAGAGGACTCTTTAAAGTAGAGACACTATGTACTGATATGAACCTGAACATCAGCAGGAGAGGACTCTTTAAAGTAGAGACACTATGTACTGATATGAACCTGAACATCAGCAGGAGAGGACTCTTTAAAGTAGAGACACTACGTACTGATATGAACCTGAACATCAGCAGGAGAGGACTCTTTAAAGTAGAGACACTACGTACTGATATGAACCTGAACATCAGCAGGAGAGGACTCTTTAAAGTAGAGACACTACGTACTGATATGAACCTGAACATCAGCAGGAGAGGACTCTTTAAAGTAGAGACACTATGTACTGATATGAACCTGAACATCAGCAGGAGAGGACTCTTTAAAGTAGAGACACTATGTACTGATATGAACCTGAACATCAGCAGGAGAGGACTCTTTAAAGTAGAGACACTACGTACTGATATACACCTGAACATCAGCAGGAGAGGACTCTTTAAAGTAGAGACACTACATACTGATATACACCTGAACATCAGCAGGAGAGGACTCTTTAAAGTAGAGACACTACATACTGATATACACCTGAACATCAGCAGGAGAGGACTCTTTAAAGTAGAGACACTACATACTGATATACACCTGAACATCAGCAGGAGAGGACTCTTTAAAGTAGAGACACTACATACTGATATGAACCTGAACATCAGCAGGAGAGGACTCTTTAAAGTAGAGACACTACATACTGATATACACCTGAACATCAGCAGGAGAGGACTCTTTAAAGTAGAGACACTACGTACTGATATGAACCTGAACATCAGCAGGAGAGGACTCTTTAAAGTAGAGACACTACGTACTGATATGAACCTGAACATCAGCAGGAGAGGACTCTTTAAAGTAGAGACACTATGTACTGATATGAACCTGAACATCAGCAGGAGAGGACTCTTTAAAGTAGAGACACTACGTACTGATATGAACCTGAACATCAGCAGGAGAGGACTCTTTAAAGTAGAGACACTACGTACTGATATGAACCTGAACATCAGCTGGAGAGGACTCTTTAAAGTAGAGACACTACGTACTGATATGAACCTGAACATCAGCAGGAGAGGACTCTTTAAAGTAGAGACACTACGTACTGATATGAACCTGAACATCAGCAGGAGAGGACTCTTTAAAGTAGAGACACTATGTACTGATATGAACCTGAACATCAGCAGGAGAGGACTCTTTAAAGTAGAGACACTACGTACTGATATGAACCTGAACATCAGCAGGAGAGGACTCTTTAAAGTAGAGACACTACGTACTGATATGAACCTGAACATCAGCAGGAGAGGACTCTTTAAAGTAGAGACACTACGTACTGATATGAACCTGAACATCAGCAGGAGAAGACTCTTTAAAGTAGAGACACTATGTACTGATATGAACCTGAACATCAGCAGGAGAGGACTCTTTAAAGTAGAGACACTATGTACTGATATGAACCTGAACATCAGCAGGAGAGGACTCTTTAAAGTAGAGACACTACATACTGATATACACCTGAACATCAGCAGGAGAGGACTCTTTAAAGTAGAGACACTACATACTGATATACACCTGAACATCAGCAGGAGAGGACTCTTTAAAGTAGAGACACTACATACTGATATACACCTGAACATCAGCAGGAGAGGACTCTTTAAAGTAGAGACACTACATACTGATATACACCTGAACATCAGCAGGAGAGGACTCTTTAAAGTAGAGACACTATGTACTGATATACACCTGAACATCAGCAGGAGAGGACTCTTTAAAGTAGAGACACTACATACTGATATACACCTGAACATCAGCAGGAGAGGACTCTTTAAAGTAGAGACACTACATACTGATATACACCTGAACATCAGCAGGAGAGGACTCTTTAAAGTAGAGACACTACATACTGATATACACCTGAACATCAGCAGGAGAGGACTCTTTAAAGTAGAGACGCTAAATACTGATATACACCTGAACATCAGCAGGAGAGGACTCTTTAAAGTAGAGACACTACATACTGATATACACCTGAACATCAGCAGGAGAGGACTCTTTAAAGTAGAGACACTACATACTGATATACACCTGAACATCAGCAGGAGAGGACTCTTTAAAGTAGAGACACTACATACTGATATGAACCTGAACATCAGCAGGAGAGGACTCTTTAAAGTAGAGACACTACATACTGATATACACCTGAACATCAGCAGGAGAGGACTCTTTAAAGTAGAGACACTACATACTGATATGAACCTGAACATCAGCAGGAGAGGACTCTTTAAAGTAGAGACACTGCATACTGATATACACCTGAACATCAGCAGGAGAGGACTCTTTAAAGTAGAGACACTACATACTGATATGAATCTGAAAATTGTTGTTGTTTAACTCGGCAAGAGATCATATGTTTGGTCCAATCCTTACATAGTTCACTTTTGATCTTTAGTATGTGATTATTATTTTGTTTTATGAAACACAACATTGGCTTTCCAGGCAGCTTACTGCTCTATTTGTTCAATCACCGTAAGCGTTATGAAATAAAAAACACATTGCAAGGATCGGTTCATAACTACAGTAAAACACGACCTCTGACAGTTTGATACGGACCCTAACCCTGATGCGAGGCATGGCTCATATGACTAATTGACACAATAGTAATCTGCTGTAATTGTATGTTGATGCGTGGCCGTGCATGCAAAGATGTATGTGACACACTTTGTATGATTATATAAGTGCGTCATATCAAGTCATGTCGTGCATATGTATGTGGCTGCGTACAGCAATGCTGCGTGTATGAATAATACATCTGCAGCTGGAACGTTGAGCATATGCTGGAAATAGAGTGATTAACACTTTTCTTCAAAATATAGTAACGTGAAGAAATATCAACAGACTTTAAATACTATAGATTGTTCTGTTGTTGTTGTTGTTGTTGTTTAAAAGCAGATTGCACTTGGAATAAATTACAGTTAACTCTCTTGCAAGAACAGGTTAGAAAAAAGAGATAATTAAAAATAAGGCGGTTTAAGGCAGCCTTTAGCACCTCCCAGAGTTTAAAGCCTCAAACTGAGTCAATAAGAAAGCGGATTGTCAAATTGTCTAATTTCTAGTCATCCATAATATCATACATTAATTTATATTTTATTTACTTTCCAATGGGCCGCTACAAAGAGCGTGAACATGGGTTGTGTCATCATCTCCTATTATGCCCTGCTATCAAATCACAATTTCGTCCCATCAAGAACAATAATTGTTACAATTTTGTGGTATTTTATGGTAGCATTTATTTAAAATGCCATAAACCCCAAAACAGTGTCATTAATGAATGCTGTTTGATGCTTCCACATGGTCCAAATGCTGTTTCACATGTTTTTTAAAGTGAAAAACACAGCAAGAAACTGAATACATTCATATTAATGGCATGAAAACCATCTTCCACAAGATGTCAATAATTAAAAGTGGTGTTTTGTTCCAAAGCCACAGGCTGTTACATGCTGTGGAGTGTTCTGAAGGAGAACAAGCGGAAAGGGACAGGGCAGGAGTCCCAGATCAAAACCCATCCGCTGGAACAGACACTTCATCAAAATGTTTTGACACCAACATCTGTTCGGGACAGCTGATGTCTCCAGATCTCCCGCAGCTGTGGTGTCGGAGTTTCAAACACGCTGGAACTGAGGGGATATGACACAATTCAAAACATACCTGAGGAATTGTCAGAAGCTCACCCTATACTAGACACTGCAAAGAAGGACTTGAAACCATGACATACCCTTTAAGAGTCCCTTTGTGTTGACATATGGAATATAGTGCAATCTTCATGGCGTTAATGAGACATTTTCAAGTTTGAATGTAATCTAGCTGACTGTGAAATGTATGTAAATGGAGAAACGATACTATTTTACACAAAGGAGCCTATCACAAAGGCGTTCATTAGTTCATTAAGTAGATATGTTGGATGTAGGGGGGGACAGAGTTTGTGAGAAATAACAGAAAATATCATTAAAATTTCAAATTATAAGCTTCACAGTAGCTACAGTGTAGATATGGCAATTAAGTCCCAGCTCCTCCAACAATGCATCATAAATATAAGATGTAAAACAATAAAGAAAATGTTAAGAAACATCAAAATAGTGCAAGAAGAAACTGAAAACAATCAAAATATTATCTTGCAAGACCAATTAAGTCAACTATATGTATGTCAAAATAAGCTAAATGTTGCAGAGAATGTTATAACAGGTACGTGGAGGTGTCTGTATACATGTACATGGAATAAGATAAACTCTTTGTACTAATAAGCCGAACTATTTCTCATAAAAAAGCAAGAGGGAAAAGTCAGTTGTCTTTAATCGGTCCCATTTCAATCCTCAGAACAAACGGTGACTGATGTGAAAATGATCCACAGCTGCTCTCTCACATGAACCTCCCACACACTCTGGAACAGTGTCTCCCTTTTCTTCTTCTGTTCATGCGAGCGAATACACACTCCACCTCCACTCCTCCACTATGTGTCTGATTATTACATAAGCAAGTCGCTGGCAGCATCTTCTTACAGACACAGGTATAGAGGGAGGAAATGAGCGAGAGTGTGAAGGTGTGAAAGGAATGATGGGGATGTGTGTGTGGAGGCGAGAATGTGAGACTGGTTAAAGGTCTTTTTAAATGAGGGTGTAAAGTGAGAGATAACGGGTGTGACGGTCTCACCTCTGACTGACTAACTCCGCCGCTATCGGATCTGATCTGTGTGAGAGTGAGAGGTCTGGATGATTGACAGGTGATGGATGCAAACAGGAAATAAGTAACAAAAACAAGAACATGAAAAACGTGTCCATACCATAAATGTGAGGTGTTATTTTTATTTATTTATATATTCCAGTAGTAAGAGATTAAATTGAGAACAAAATTACTTGTTAGATGATGAAAGGTTTTAAGTTGAAAGGGACAATTATAGAACCGTTTGAACCTTTTCGTCCTCGCTTTTAAGTACCCATCCCTCATTTCTAAGCAACAACCCACGGTGTATAATAATTGCAGCGTTTTCGGCAGCAATCAATTTATTTAAATATCGTAAATTGCAAAGAATTAAAATGATGCACTTAACAGATAAAAGTCCTTTTACATAAAGTTTGGCTTAGATATATCGATTCCTCTCTCGAGGTATTACCCCCCAACTATTCTCAACAGGAAGCAGCTGTTCTTTCTTTTACATAACCAACGTTGAGTTCATGAGGGGATTCAGGTCCTTGGTTTGGATGGAAGATAATTGTGGTTCTCTCGTTTTACTCACTTGCGCTTGAATATTTTATGGTAATTATTCCAAGGCATTTATCAGAGAAGCAAAGAAGAGCAACAGCCTGCAGCAGATAACAAGACACCAGATCTCTTTCTCCAAGCTCCCACTGAGCTCACCTGCATCTGTGTGTGTGTGTGTGTGTGTGTGTGTGTGTGTGTGTGTGTGTGTGTGTGTGTGTGTGTGTGTGTGTGTGTGAGCCCCATAGACAGTGTGGAGCTTTGTCTACGAGCTCGCGTCCCAGAGAATAATAGGGTCAGATTGAGATTCAAGTTCACCGCCATCAAGGACACATCCACAGCTGGGATCACCACACACACACACACACACACACACACACACACACACACACACACACACACACACACACACACACACACACACACACACACACACACACACACACACACACACACACACACACACACACACACACACACACACGCACGCACGCGCACACACACACACACACACACACACACACACACACACACACACACAGCAGGGTGCGCTCTTTCAATCTGCATTCAAAGAGGGAGAGTCTTTGGGGAGAGACAATAGCAGCACATGCATATATTTGGACATGTAATGAGGGCACGGCCCACCAATTAAGGAGGACTGGTGTGTGTGTGTGTGTGTGTGTGTGTGTGTGTGTGTGTGTGTGTGTGTGTGTGTGTGTGTGTGTGTGGGGGGGGGGGGGGGGACCACTAGTCCCCCGGCAGGGGATGGAGACGACACCCAGCGGAGGGGAACCGACCCCATTCAGAGCTGGTAATCCAATTCTGAAAGCTGTCTTTCAGGGGAGTGTGTGTGTGTGTGTGTGTGTGTGTGTGTGTGTGTGTGTGTGTGTGTGTGTGTGTGTGTGTGTGTGTGTGTGTGTGTGTGTGTGTGTGTGTGTGTGTGTGTGTGTGTGTGTGTGGAGGAGGGGGGGGGGTGTTGGGGGGAGAAGTAGCAGTGAGTAGTTCTTTAATGTGAATGCAAAGCAAGGGAGGGTTCAGATTACTCCCTCCTCTCCCTCCTCTTGTAACCGTTGTTTTTTTAAATCATGACTCCAGCTCTCGGGGGCCACAGCGGAGAGTTAGGACCACCGCCCCCCCGCCCTCTCCCCAGCCTCATTCTCCACTTCATCAAGCACCACCATGCTCTCTGTCCCTCTGTTCGATAACCCAATAACCGAGTGCTTTTACCCGAGCATCAAGTTTCATGCTTTTGCTTTTTGGGATCCTGAAAATGGTACTGTGTTCCGAAAGGGCCACATTAGTAAAGCAACATCACCAAAGTACTTTACTCTTCCAAATCCATTGTAAAACACACTTAATGTCATGTGACTAGGAAAAACCAATCACAGCCTGACGGAATGGTTCCCTTTTCCCGTGAACGTCTTTTACTTTTAGATGTTTTCGGGACATAACATCGAATTGAAAATAGTTTCATACAATCTGAAATCAATGTCTTTTTCAGAAAAGTTCGGCAAAGAACAAAACAGTTTGGTTTATTGCGGTTTCCACTTCAGGAGGGAGAGGTGAGAGCAAAGCGGAGATGAGTCCTCTGTATGATATATGGCCGCTTTTGACTGTTGCATTATTGAAACAAGGCCACGGAACAGCCCCCTCCACGATGAAATATGCAGTCCCTTCCACATTCAGCAGGCACCATATCTTCTTGTTCTGAAACACCGCATGAATCATCATTTTTAAGACGGAGGTGTCGGGGGGAGAAGACGGGAGATGGTGTGAGGGAAAAGGTGATGTATTTACACTTTGATCTTTGCTGGTGTCGCCCTTTGAAGATTGTTTTTTTGCCGACATTATGTTTTTTTAAATAGAGCATTTGGCAACAGAAGTGAAATTCTGTCGGAGGATGCAAGAGAAACTGGGAGTGCTGTGAGTGGTTGAGAATAACAAGTGGGATAGAGACGGAGGAAATGACATTATGTGAGATTGAAATAAGAGCAAAACAGAGGAGCTGATAATGAGTGGGTCGAGGGGTCCTCTGTCAGGCCCACCAGGTCTCTGCAGGCCGCTGGGAGAAAGACTGCTTCAACAGAGCGGCCATTATTTTCTTTGTGAGCTCGGGAAACCGGAGATGCTCCTCCGCTCGGCTACTGAGTGACATCAACCGCTTAGGGAGAAGACACACAGACAAAAACACTTCCATTAAAACACACACTCCCACAAACCCACACATAACCCTTCAGCACACACACATCCCAGAGTCCTCTAAAGGGCTAAATATTTGCATATGCTGCTGTTCCAATTATCCTCCAGTCTTCCTCTCTGCTCTTTTATCTGGCTTTCAAAAGTATGAAAAAAAAATGGTCTCATACTTGAGAAGCCTCACAGAGCTTAATGCTAATGTTTAAATGGATCAAATGTGCTGAAACATGCTAAAGATAAGAAACTAAGATAAGAAAGACAAGTGTGTTAGCATGCTAACATTTGCTAATTAGCATGTTCAACATCTTAGGTCAGTGTGATAGCATGCTAACTAGCATCCGGCTAATTAGCATTAAACCAATCGCAGGAATTCTGTAAACATTTTTTGGGTCAACTGAAACAATGACTATAGCAGAGTGCTCCGGAAAGAGTCAGGGGATTACTAAAGTATTTAGGATGTATGACCTAAAAATTATAAATATTTAAAGTTTAAATTAAACAGCTAGCAGAGCGCTACAGTATTTAATTACGCATAGTTATGTGTTTCCCGCTAAAACAGTAAGCTAGGGAACGTCATGCCGTGTATATCATTTACCGCTACAGTTACAGCTTAATTTCAGATTGACAGTTGCTAGCTCTTTTATTAAGGACTTTTTGTTCAAATATTGCCCAGTAGATTTTCAATGAGAAAACTGACAAGGATAGAATTGGACTAAAGTGGTGAGCCAACCAACACAGTCTCATGGCCTTTCGTGTTATAGTCACGAAATTAATCTATTGATTTGTTCACCAACAAAATTTCGCCATTTTTTTCGTGTCACACAGAACGATTTTAAAAGCAATGTAAATAATAACAAATTAGAAGGAAAAAAAGATGACAAAAAATACAGATTTCAGTATTTTGAGGCTCTGAGCCCCATTTATTTTCCTCGCGGGTGGCAAGAAAACTCCGACATTATACAATTAAAAATAAAAGGGATGGTTAGGCTTAGGGTAAGATATTGAGTAAGAAAATGTTTTTATGAACCACACAGCTTCTGGTATTCCAAGACCCGACCGGACAAAAAGACGTGGTGCAGGCACGAAACATACTACCAATAGAAATACATTGCTTTTAAAATCGTTCTGTGTGGCTCGAAAAAAAGGGGGAAATCATGTTGGTTCAATGGATTGAATTAATTTCGTGACTATAACACGAAATGCCGTGAGGCTGGGTTGAACCAACACACAAGAGCTAGCTGTTAGCATGGCCACATTGGACAACTTTACACAATACAGTATCCGTCCAGTTTGTGTTTACTTTCCTAAGAATTAAAGGTGGGGTAGGTAATTTTGAGAAACCGGCACGAGATACACTTTTTGTTATATTCCATGGAATGCTCTCAACATCCCGATAGCAATGAATATCTTAAGTGCTTTGACAAAACATCCATGAAAAAATGTCATCTGTGGAAGCCGTAGTACTGTAAAAAGCACGACCAATTATTTTAGCTGGCTCGGCTAAAGTAACTGGATGGCCTACCTGCCTGTCAGCCTCCCATCGGGGCACAAACTTATCTCGTGCCCTCATTGGTCATGTGCGCGTTCGTGTGTGTTGGAGGAGGGGCTCTGTGAGGAAGTGTCAGATTTTCTCCGGTTGTGTATTTTCAAATTCTGGCGATCTCGAGCTGGTTTCTCAAACTTACCTACCCCACCTTTAAGAAATAACATTTCAGTCATTCTTCAGTCCATGCTAGAAGCTAACTAATGAAGAAAGATGACAGTGTACTTGTCTTACTCCCACCAGCTCCAACAGAGCTAACACGGGAGTAAAGCAGTCATTCAGCGACAGTGTTTTCACACCTACAGAAGAGGTCTCAACGGGCAAGATAAGTGGAAACACCAGCGTGGGAGGCCGACGGGAAAGTCGACACTTTGAACCTGAACAAATGTAACATTCTGCCCCCAGGCTGTCTCTGAGCTGAGGGTTTCTGTTATGCAACAATCAATGTCACCTGCTGACATAATGAGAAACAAACACTGCTATGTGAAGTGCTGATAATGTTGTTAAGCAAGGAAGTTGCTGGGAAGTAAACGTTTTCAGACACAGCAGGAATCCCTTTGGAACATGCAGATTTTTTGCAACCACGCTTCTTGACTCATTACTGAATTTCGCTGCTAAAAAGTAAAGAACTGAGCAGCTGGAATCTCACTCATCCATTTTTAAAGAGAGCCTTAATTATCCAAGAGTACATAGAAGATGGGTACAATATAAATGAGAAACTAGCGACAGAAAAACATAGGTAACAGCATCCTAAGTTTGTTTGTGATATCTACGCCAATGTACTTCTTTCTGTTGTTCTACTTCTGTTTGTTTTTATGACATTACATTGAATCGGCATGTGCTTTCGATGACTGAAAATAAAAGAGAAGTTATTTCCCATCTTCTGACTACAGCATTTCGTATGCTCTTTGTAGCTCAGCACACCTACGCACTGAATACCCATCCATGCTGTATTGATTTCTTTTTGGAGCTAATGATTGGAGGTGTTTCCACAACGATTCACACATGAAGACCCAAAAATACAGCAAATAAACACACTATTAAATGTACACAACACATTCAGCACAGGGATGTATAGTGTCTCCGGAAATACACACTGTTCAGTTTGCTGCTTTAAAGCCACCATATGATCAGCTCGATGACGAACACTCGGGCAACACATTTCCCGTGGAGGTTTCCGATCCTTCCCCTTTCTCTTTTCTCGATATCGAGCAGGCTTCACTCTGCACAGAACTCTGTTTGTGTTATTTTAGATCACAGCTCCTGTGTGGGCATGGGGTCAGAGAGTGGTGCACTGCAGAGGGAAGCATGAGGCGGGCTTTGAACTGCAGTCCTGGGAGTCTCGGTAAACAACCAGGCCGTAGGTGGAGGGAAAAGCAACCGCCGGAGCCGCTGCTGCAGGCTGATTAAAATTATGGTTTGTGTGTTTTTTAAACAAGTGTATCCCTTCATCTTTGAAAATATGAAAGAGAGGATGTGTGTGCTCACAGTAGGTGTGATCGGCAATCAGTATCAAGAGAAGCACACCACACACAACTGACTTGAAAGCACAGGATTTTTTAATGCGTCTCATTTCGGGTTCTTTATCTTGCAGCTCATCGTCCATAATTACCTTTTTACTTCATTTCTAACCCTCATCCTGCAACTTGTCAGTCTTTGGGGGAGTCCAGTGAATAAAGATTACATGTGTTACTATTCTAATGTGTGATAGAGATAACATAAGAGATAGTTCTGAGTAGTTTAAGGGGAATTGTAGTATTCTTCAGAGTCAGAACTAATAAATGTCTTAGTTAAGATGTTATGTATTTGGTGTTGTTACATTAGTTATGTCAAACAGAAATATAAGGCTATTGGCTCAATTGGGATTGGTTAAAACCTTAACAATAAAACAAATTGACGAGTCCAGTAGTGTTTTGTTGTCTGGTGTGTCACATCCTACGTCGAAAGCTAAATGAATGCAGTAGTAAATGGCAGTTATTGTAATGTGATTGTCCTATAGGTCCTGTGATGACGGGTTTGGCTAAGATTAGAAGTTGCCTGAACGTACCTTGAGGTACCACCTCCAGAGAAAGTCAACATTTTGTTACAGCGAGTTCGGCCAAAAGCTGGCTCAGAACAATTCAAATAAAATCCCAAACCCTGACAAAAGCATGCGATATTTAATTAACTTCTCGTAGTACAAGAAGAGCCCACTCCCCTCCTCTTCACTCCTTTCTATCTGCCTTTTCTCACTTCTGGCCTCGGTATTTGCATCCATCCCACAGACCCCCCTGTGATCTTCTTTAATGAAGGCGTTTGTGAATGTGCACGTCTGTGTGTGTTGCTGTGTGTGAGTCAAAGCACGGCACGCTACGCCTCTACGAGTGTGTGCTGGTGCTGTAGTATTTGTTCATGTCATGTTTATGCAAGGCAGATTTAGTTTCTCAGTTATTCTCCCTGAGGCATGCCTCCACACACACACACACACGCACGCACGCACGCACGCACGCACGCACACACACACACACACACACACACACACACACACACACACACACACACACACACACACACACACACACACACACACACACACACACACACACACACACACACACACACACACACACACACACACACACACACACACACACACACACACACACACACACACACACACACGCACACACACACAGTAGCCTAGAGAGTGAGGGATGGGTAGCCTACTAATTAAGTCAGTCACAGAAATGAGACCTAACCTCCGCCCCCTCACTGGCTCACGCAGAAACGGAAACAACAACGAAAATGGCCGATGGCTCTCCCTCCGTCTGTCCCTGTGGTTAAAACACGATGTCAACACACAGAATCAGAGTTGGGAAGATCCTCTCATCGCATTACTTCATTCACTCATCTGCCGACATCTTTATGTCTGAAAGGCTGCATTACATCCAGAGATAGATAAGGAATACGAGGGCTTGATGCTGAAATACACAAGAAAATAAACTACACATATGTCACATTTCTTATGAAGCCATTACAATCAGTTCCTCTGATGCCTTTTTAGACTGCCAACCAATGCTATACCACTATATAATATGGACAGTCATCATGTTTTTAATTCTTGCTCAAATCAAACCAGATATAATGTCTGGGGCAAGCTATTTAGCATTCATTGCTAACGTAAAGTTAAGCTACCTTTTATTTCTTTTTATTCAGCTTCGAGGTTTATTCGCCTCACTACTAAGTTTAAATCACTCAATTACATCATGTCTGCATCAGATAACCCCTTGTCAAACTATAAATTCCTCCTCTGTGGGTGAAAGAGAGTGAAAGGATTGGATGTCAGTGGCACCTCTGAGCCCAGCGGAGCGGTTATTCAGAGATGGGATGAGCGTGCATTATCCGGGATAAGCTGCTCCAACAGCCCACCCATCCAGCCTCCTGCGCTCCAGCATTGTTCCAACAAGCTGTGACTCACAAAAGGCAAAAATACATTAAAACCTCGCCGCTTCTGCTTCTGCCGCTGCCGCTGCCGCCGCCGCTGCTGCTGTGTGCCTCCTTGCTCTCTGTGACTCACACAGCTGGACTACATTTAGCTCGCAGCATCCGTCCCCAACACAGCCTGACAAAAGAGAGAAAGAGGGCTGCATGCATTCTCCGGCTGGTCTTAAAACAGTGCAGAAAAACAGGGATAACAGGTAGAAATACAAATATTAATGAATACATGACATAATGAAGAGACACGGCAAGTATTTTACATTTACAACAATGGGGTGGCACGTTTGTTTGATTTCAGTTCATAAGATTGGTCCCATGTATTTGACCTTTACTGTAAACTGTCTACCTGAAAGTGATTTGTATTCATTTGTGAGAAAAGACAAGATGCAAATCTCTTGTTAAGTCCATCCCAAGTTTATCAAAGGGAAGGCATTAAGGACAAGATTCAAGTTGTTCAAGTTTCAGAATGAGATTTCAAAGCCTCGTTCTCAAGTTTCAACATAAAATCAAGTGTTTACAGGGTGTCCAAGGCCTCCTTTCTGTGATTGTGTCAGACTTAAGGTCACGTCTACAGATCGGCCGGTTTGATACGTCAAAGCCTCAGATCAAAGTCAAGATTGTAGTCTTTCTGGTCTCTGAATAAGACATTAGCCAACACTAACATGAGCCAACACTAACGACACATTTAACTCAAAATGTAAACGAGAATTCAATTTAGTTGAATTGGAACATGGTGGAGGTGGTGGCGAAGTCGATAGGGACTTGGCTTGGCTTGGCAACTGGAAGGTCACCAGTTCAAGTCCCGGCAATTTCTCTAATCCTGCGTGCTCACTCAAAAGAGGTCTGTGGCTATAAGAATTGGTGTTAAATTGTAAACATGTAACCCCTGTACTGTACCGTGACTCTTTCTGCGGTATCAACAAGGGGACTCACAGAGCTGGAACACATACATGCTTTGAATGAATTTCCTCCTCAAAGATGAAAGTGTGCTTGACATTTAAGGCCCAGTCATCAAGGCAAAGCACTTGAGCTAAACTATGGCAATTTACCCCGCATTGCACTTGTGCATTCGAGAATGAATAATCCTATATATAAATACGTGGTTATGGAATTAATGAAATGCACTGTCGTGGTTTGTTTGTTGCATTGTTGGTGTTTGAGGCCTCATTTTGGTTTTGAATTGCGGGGGGATTTGTTTGTGTTTGTCTGAGATGCCCTTATGTGCAGCTGTAAAAGCCTATTTATGCATTAACATGAGATGTAATCCGTGTGAGTGCACAGCTGGGGATTTGTTTGTGTTATTAGGGAGTCAAATGGCAAATTGTGAGTGCATGTAGCCTGATATCCAGTGAGTGGCTATTCTATTGCCCACCCCATTATTCTCTCTGACAATTTAGTTAGCTGTTTTCTGCAGCGGGAGGCTTTACTTTCACTTTAATGCTGTATTCATGTAGCGCAGGATGGACAGCCACTTGCAAGTGTCCATGGCGCAAAACAACTAGAGTGTTACCAATATGGCGACTGTGGCTCAGTGGAGGTAGCAAGTTCGAGTCCCGTGGCAGTCAGCATGTCGTTGTGTCCCTGGGCAAGACACTTCACCCCAAATTGCTCCTGTGGTCGATTGTCCACAGTAGTGAATGTATGTAAGTTGCTTTGGATAAAAGCGTCTAACAAGTCTGACTAAAATACTACATAATATAATATGAAAACTTTGCTTTATTACTTTAGGAAAAAAAGTGCATTTTGTGAACTTTCTAGATGCATAACACCTTTGTGATGTTCGCCAGTTCTGACTCACTGAAAGAGCAAAACAAAAGATTTGTAGTTGTTATTACAAAGGTATACATGTCTGTAAATAAGACTAAAGGTTTTCCAGCTACACTAGCAGCTCTGTAATGCTGCACTTATCTGAGCTTAAAGCTACCACCAGTATGCTAACATGTGGGTGTACTGTGGGGAAATTGATATCTCTATACATTTTAATAATAATATTTGTATATATATTTGTAACAAATATGTGGAAGAATGACAAATCTACTTTGCCGCTAAGGGGCACAAGCAAGGCTAAAACGTCAATAACTAACCACTTATATTAAATGACGTATTACATATGGAATTGATTAAATGGTAGAAACATTTACATACACTCTTCGGTGATTGCTACCTGGAATGTATCTGCACAGCACCACTATGATCATGCTCACAATTAGATCCATCATTAAATGAAAGACAAAAGCAAAAAGAGGCGGCTGCAAAGGTTTCAAAGGAAACATCGGTCAGAGGGCCGCATAACTGTGTGTGCCACCATGGCAACAGCAGGCCATAATAACACAGGCAGAGGGGGCACAGCATCATGATTACTTCAATCGCAGTCATATCAAACACACTAGTTTGCATTTTGTCATTTCCCTCGGAGAAGCCATTTGTTCATTCATTTAGGCAGGCGTGCTCGATAGAGATAATTTTCAACGACTGATTGCAGCCTGAAAAGTCTGGTTTTGGTCTTCTGGGAAATAAAATACTTTGAGAATCAGAATCCTAATTGAGCTAGTGTCACTCTGTGTTATGTATCGCTGATGAAGAGCATTTGTGTGTGTGTGTGTGTGTGTGTGTGTGTGTGTGTGTGTGTGTGTATTGCTCTAATATTCATAATATTTCAAGTCAGTGCGCATCTGAATAAATCTGCATTGAAATGACAGAGTCAATAACATGTCCACTCGCAGAGGAATTGAAATCATTCAAACTTTATTCGTCACGTTCACCTTCCACCATTACAAAGATTTGGGGCCCCTAGCTCTGATTGTCTTTAGCCATTTTGTTCAGAGCCCAGTCCCCCACCTCTTCAAATCAATCACCAAAATCAGATTAAAATCTACCTCATTCTTCACAGTTCACATAAACAGAGGATGGAAATAAAGGATGAGCAGATCAAAGAGGCAATGGAGGAAACATACGGTGCAAGAATCATCAAGTATTAACGGTTTCTCTTTTACTTTCCTGCAACATCGAGGCTCAAAATATTGATCTGACAATACATGAAAAAAGTTTATTTTTCCAGTAAAAGGGAAAAAACTGTTGTCATGTCGAAGCAGAGGTGGTAAATGTGAAGACGATGAGATTTGAGAGCACTTTTTTTCACAGCTTCTCTGGCTTTTTTCAAAAGAATTATAGCAACACTTGAGACACGACAGCATGACCATTACTGAGACTCTCCCACAAGAAGAAGAACAGCCGGGCGAACAACTCGTACAGACAGCACTTAGAGACTCACAGCCACGGAGAGATGGATCATAAATGAACATTTCAGGCGAAATAAAAACATATTTTTCAGCGGGCTCCCAGTCAGACACAGAAGGAAATGTGTTTTCAAATACACATTTAGATCGGACAGTTTATTTGCCATTATTTTTCTACAAATGACTGCCAGAAAGTACCTGAACACAACCTTAGGATCACATTTTCTGCCCAAATCGTACCATATCAAATAAAAATACAGGACATTATAAAATAAATTATAGGAAGAAATACAGACAAAATCTGTAACATCGTGAAATAATCCAACAAAATGTAACTCTATAATTTATACCCGAACATCAAAGCTGCCTTCGCCCTGTTTGAAAATAAAAAAACACAGTGGTAAAAAGTGGCGCTTTGAAATATTGCTATTATAATAAAAGCTGTAAAACTGTGAAAATAGTTTGATCTAAATAAAACATTTCATAATTGTATACATGAGGACTGTATTTATGCAAGCCATAACGTCTTATTCATTATTGCACAAATGCACAATGCTTAATGGTCGACAGAGAAACTGTCTGTGTTTTCTTGTTATTTTACATAAAGTTGAAGCAATTCAGGAGTTTTACTTGAACCCAATTATTTTCTATTACATGTAGCGGCTTTAAATCAAGCTAATTCAAATATAGTTGATCATTATCACCAAACGGATTTTATTAGGCTGGTGGTATTAGATATTATGAGTACTTCATTGCCACCAAATCCATTAAAAAGCCAAAATAAACAATGAATTAATCCCAAAATCCTGCCAACTATTACAAACACCGGTTCTTTTGTTAATCCTTAATACACCGTCTGACCCTGGAAATACTCAGCGGGGAATTAAATGTGCAATCATCCCCGGCAGAATATAGTCCCCAAAAAGCCTTATTGTTAAAGTAACAGCTCCTCGAAACTACATTTCACAGCTGCATACAAAAAGAAAAATAATGAAAGCACATATTCCCGTCGCGTTTTTTAAGATTTACAGCAGGTTTCCAGGAGACGTGAAAAAACACCTTTTAAAGTGAGTATTTGCAGTGTATGTACCTATTACACACAATGAACACATTTCATAAACCGGTAAATAAATAAAAAAGACTGCTGTGCATCTCGTGCTCTCACAGCTGAGGGTCCACAGTAAATTCAGATAAGCCCACTTTGAATTTAAATATTCACAGCCACTTCATAAAACTGTTTATCCTCGACTCAGGTTTGTTTTCCAACCGCTCCATTTTTGATTCCTGTCAGAGCAACAGTGTTTTTCATTATTGTAACCTACAGGACGACACACTCACACCACAGAAGCTTCGTGTGGTTGAGCACTTACTGCTGAATGAAAGATTAATTTTAAAGCGACAACACCTGTGGTTTTCCGGGAGTGGTCTTTGTAGTTTTGCATTATGTAAAACATATAGAATGAATATTTTATATCATTGCCACATGCCTTGTTCCACCTCACCACCTCCACCTGAACGCAAAAGACTGACAAACAGAGGTTTTGTATCCAGTGATTCGTGACAGTTAAAAATACAGTAATGGGACTCCTTCAATCTCGATAATAAATAACACATCGTTGTCATACATGTCACACAAATGGTTTCCTTTTGTTGCCATGCCGAATTGACTGGCCTTGGGAACAAAACCAACATGAAGCAGAGAAAGCGGCTTCTTGTCTTACACACACACACTCACAGAACATACACACAGACATCTTGTCCTCAGCCTCCCAGATACTTAGCAGTGTGACCCACATGAGGAGTAAAAGAAATTAAAAACTGATCAAAGCTGAGATAAGTGATGACATTTGAAGATCACAGCCAAACCAGCCGGCCCACCAGCCTTAAGAGGCTTTAAACACCCGACATCGATGCTTTCCCGAGTTCACAATGACGTTGGTCCTTGTATTCTAAATGAAAATGTACAGCCGTGTAACCCAAGAACATATGCCATAGGAAGGCCATGAGAGGGGACGATAAAATATGCAAACACCGCGACCCACAGGCTTCAAGTCTTTGTCCTGTCCAGTTGTTTTCGCTTGTGCTGTGCGGGGTTGCTGGTAAGTTATTAAATCCATGCCTTTCGTACGTGGCGCAGGCACAGAGATCTTATTGCAATAACGGCCAAGATTAAAAACAAAACCCCCACATCCAGAAACCTAGATGGTCTCTATGATGTGATCGCAGCTGGAGGTCAGAGGGAGACTTTAATCAAAGAAAAAGAAAAAGAAAATATGTTCTCGCAACTCTCTGGAGGTTCTGCCCAACCAGAGGGTAGCAGCAGGGATGGGAGGATGGAGGATGAGGAGGATGCCTATGAGGTCAAAGGCCGATGAGACAGTTCGCTCAGTCTCTGTAATGGATCCAGTCTTCACGTAATCTCTCCCTTTTTATCTATCTGGCTTTTTAACTCCCCTCCCTCCTTTGCCTTAGCGTCTAAAGTTTGTAAGAGAAGAAGAAGAGTTGTTGATTGTGCTGTTGTATTAACGGTTGGAGCTGATCTCGTCTGGCCTCTTAAAAGGCTCTTTGGACGCCTGACAGCCGATCCCTTTATGTCATTATGGCTCTCTCAAGGACTTTAAGTGGCATATGTTAGGAGGAGAGAGCAAGGAATGAAAGCAAGTAACATGATGCTTTACCAGTGTGATACACACAATGCCTACTCTGTGCCTCACAATAGGCCCCAATATCGCCACTTCCCTATTGAGTCCCAGTCGCACATAACAGATTTTGCTTCAAATAACCACTTTCACCGAAAAAACTTGGTGTGCAAGTGAGCCAGGTCCTTTAGTAGATTCCTCCTGCCCTCAAGTCCTAAGACTGTTTCACAGACCAGAGAGGGCACATATTCAAGTTCAAGTCCAGATGTGTCTAACCCCCTTTTCCTCTGATGTTCCTCAGTTTATCCCAAACTCTGTCTGTACGGGACAGGAGAGACATTGACTCAAGAGCAACCCAGACTTTTTCCAACAACCCCACCAACCAGGCCCCTTTGTCTCAAGCTTCAGGATGGGTGGGACAATGCAGTCTTTTGGGCACTATATTCCAGTCTCTATTTTTCAGTCTGCAAGGCCTGGGTCTGTGCCGATCGAGGCCCTATCTTTGTGGTCCGGCCTTGAGTTCCTGCAGCGGGCTTTGAGGTGGAGGTGGACCGAGTCCCTGATGCAGGGCCTGCGGCCGCGGGGGGAGATTGACTGCGTTGCACTTGAGGATGCCGAAGCAGGACTGTGCGTATGGGCTGCTGGATGGGATGTGTCTGCTGCTGAGGCCGGAGCTGGTAGCTTCGACGGTAGCGCAGTGATTGAGAACGTAGAAGCACCTGTGTGTACTGGACCTCTGGCATGATGAGCTTGAGGCAAAGCTCCTGGGCTTGACTCGAGAACCCATGGCTGAGATTTACCGGGAGGTCGTAGCCAACAATGTCAACTTTCCCACTAGGCTGCCAAGGGCGGAGATCCTTGTTTTTGATCTGTGCTGCCGATCGGAGAAGCGGCATGCGCCCTCCGAAGCAGCTTCTCATTAAGCTCTCCTGAGCCCGCCGGAGGAGTAGCACCTCCCTCGCCACACAAGCTAGACCCAGAACCGATAGTTGGCGCCACAATGAGGCGTTGAAGTGGTCGTACAGACGCGCATCTAAGGAGTTCCAGGCACGGATCTTTGAAGAAAGGCCCGGCGTCAGGCTCCGCTTTGAGCTTGGCGTCCGCATGTTGAGTTTAACATACAGAATATCATCCAGATCCCAAGAGAGGAGATGTCGTAGGAGAACCAGCGACTCGTCAAAGTACTCAGCAATCATCACCAGGGAGAAGACTCTGTCCACCTCTGCCACAAAGCCCCGTGCATACGCCTCATCTTTCGCTGGGCGGTCCTTGTCTCCGCCCAAGTCGAAGGTCAAGGTGTTGCGTGCGTACATGGAGTCCTTCTCATCTGGTTGGTAGTATTTCCAGGGCTCCTCCAAGAAAGCCTCAAGGGATCCGTTGGGAACCCTCTTGAAGCTCTGACAGTACTGGTTGTAGTAACTGAACAAAGACTCGAACATGGATCCCGGCTCTCTCAGGATCGTGATATAGATTGTGTCATTGGGCATCAGCCGCTGCAGCTCAGCCTTGTTGAAGCGCATGTGGCTGGTGATGATGTTTGGCGGTACCGTGTGCGGGTGGACAAAGTGGGAGGTGAAGGAGCGCGGGTAGCAGAACTGGTGGCCGCAGGTCTGCACGGGCAGCGCCGCCGTGAGGTTGTTGCGCTCTGCGAAGCGGAAAAGCAGGTTCTGCATGGTGGTGCTGGCCGTTTTGTGGGTCTTGAGGAAGACCACATTGGTGTGCTTTGGTTTAAGGCCTGGGGCAGGGTGGGAACGAAGGGCAGGACAACCGATGTGGAAGGCTCCCATGGTCCTAGAGACAGAAAAAGAGAGTGTATTAATTTATTTGAGGCTTCATTGCAACAGGCCATTGAGTGTTAGTGTAAGGGACTAAGGTGTATGACCAGAAACCAAGAGAAAGAATAATTATGAGGTATGTTGGAATTGTTTGTACTGCATGCGTTCTTTACCTATTCAATATTTCCCAAGAGTATGTCATTATGATAACGATTTTAGTCCTATACTCTAAGGAAAATATCCGCATCTGCAAGTGATCTTGAAAAGTCACTTAAGGGCCTGACATAAAACTTCATCCTTTGCATCTTCTTATTCCCAATATAGTAGGGTAACAACAACAAAAGGATGTGTTAGGAGTCCCAGTGTGGCCAAATTCTAATCAGGATGAATATTCATGATACCATTTTACCATAGGAAAAGAGCTGAATCTGACAACACAAAAAAGACCCATCACACGTCCATATTGGGTGCATGCACACTGAACACTCTCACACTAGTATTCCCTGAACACAGAACTAAAGTGTGGGATATTTAAAAGCTGTGGAAACAATGTGTGAAAAGTATAGAGACTGGGCAGAGCAATAACAGAGACTCCAAAGATGGCAATGTGAAAATGATTTTATTAGCAACACGTTAAGTTGAAAAGGGTACAAAGGGGCCGTCAGGGATCTATGATCTGACTACTTTTATAATTGGTCCCTCGACCACTTTGGCAGTGCATCGGCACTCAAACCCTCCATATCTGAGAATTATAATAAGACAGTCCTGCTATTAATTCGCCTTGAAAAGACAGACATCTTCATGGTAATTAGCACCGTCTGAACTTCCAGAGAGAGAGGGTATATAATGTGAGCGTTTGCATGTGAGGGCGTGTTTCAATCACTCACCAGCTCAAGTGGCCCCCATGGTGCAGCAGGAGACTGACGGTGCTGATGGCGACGAAGACCAGGAAAATCTTCTTCCGCGACATCTCTCTCTCTGCTTCACTGGGACTGCGGGAGAAGAGAGCGATCATGAGTTAAGGCAGAGAACGAGAAGGAGGTGTAATGAGAAAGCGAAAATGAGCACGAGGTGGAACAAGAACGGCGGTAAAAATAGGCCACGGGGAATTAGGGGAAATGAGAGGGGGGTTTAGAGTGAGAAAAAGATGAAAGGTAGCAGAAATGAGGACTGAAAGGACAGGAAGAAAAGGGAAGTGAACATGGTAAGGAGGATTTACTCCGAAAATAATGGCCGGGATCCATTAGCTAAGGGTAGCGAGGCTTTTGTCGCTCTAATAATGTGCTGGATGATACCTTCATTACCTTCCACAGCTGTAATAGTCACAATCACAGTTACACCTTTTTAGGTCCTGTCAGTAATGAGGGACATGCACATGAGAAAAACTAACGGCACTTCACAGTGAGAGCGCCCCGTGTCACTTGACCCGCCACGACGAGATGGAACCTGGGAAGGAGTCAACGCCTCTCTCGGGGGCACCTCACTTGCATACCAACGGCCGACGTCTGTCTCCTTGATTACACTGTCCTGTTAGCGTCCATGCACATGCCAACAGCCACGATAGCCAACGTTTTTGTTACTCAAAGCAACATGCATACGCCAATTGGTGGATTTTCTGTATACGCATCATGGTAGGGGAGCATGAGCGCATCGATTTGCCACTTAAGTAAATGGGACCATTAAGGGTTTGCTGCACAGGGAGGGACATTTCATATTGGTGCTTTGACCAAGATTCATGCTACTTGCTTTCAAATCAAATAGAACTGAAGCATATTTCTTAGTTTACTACTAATTAAAAAGATGCCTGTTATAGTTTCTTTAAGCGCCAAAGAGGATTTATTCTAATTGCTTTATTGTTGTTTTAGAGTCCCAAACCTCAACATATTAAAATAATAGTGATACAAAACCTTACATTTGGGAATCTGGAAAAAGCTAAATTACACATTCTTTATAATGACTTAAGTTATTTAACTAATGACGTAAATAGCTTGCTAAAACTTAATTTCAATTCGTAATGACATGATAGGACATGAAAAACTAAACAACTGTGTTGAAGAGAAGTGAGCCCCAGGTGCTAAGCACAATCAAGATGTTTCCCAAAGACTAATTAAGCATTCAACAAAACTGACAGCTGACCTTGAGTTGAGTTGTGGGAGATTAAGAGAGAAAACTGACGTAATTGTTTTCCAATCCCAAAACAGCTGGGATTGCGATGTTTCGCTGGTTGTGCTCAGCAGGAATGTGTGCTGACACACATATGTGTGCAGACACACACAGATGCACCAACACACTAAGCCTCTATTAAACATGCTCTCACACTAATTGATGCACAGATTGCTGCAGACACGGTTTGGTTGTTTTTTGGCTAGTTCATCTTTTGTTGTTGTCAATACAGAATGTCCTCTGCCGGCTTCATAATTGGAACACAATCGCATCGTATATTTATCTTCATAATAAAAGGAAGTTGAGTTGTCATCGTCCAAATTGATTAAAGACTGAGGGATGAAAAGACTCCGGAAGAACAAACAGTGATGCAGTATCTAGCCAAGTAGAATCCATTTCATTATTTCCTTTATTCCAAAAATGTTTAATCCTACAGTCAAAAGTATATTTAATCCGCAGAGAACAAAATCGCAAAGAAAAATCTGCCAATCTTCACATTTTTGGCGGTATTTTGCTTTTTAATTTACAAAAACAATCAGTCAATTGCAGGAAACTGTTACCAAGAAAACTGGAAAGACATCGAAGCAAGAGACAGGAAATTCAGACGGCCATTTGACTAATTGTCCATCACATATCAGACTCATTTTAGAAATATAAAAAGCTCACCCAGCAGGGCTTATTCTCCCAATAGGCGCTTTCACACCGCAGTACTTTTCCCACTTTAGTTCCGATATAGTTCAGAAATGTCGCGTTCACACCAAAAAAATCCAGAACTAAAATTAGAACCATTTTTACCTCCTTTTCCGTCTCTGCTAGAGAGCAGGGACTTTCGTGGGAGAAAAAGGTTCCTATGTCTGATTAGTTTTGTGAAGCCGCCATTTTATTATACTTGCATTAGCATTATTAGCATTAGCATGATGAGGAGATGTCGGCGTTCAGGCGATTTACTCGGAAGGCGTCAGTAGAAGCTGATCATATACGTATTGAGCGGAAGGAGGAACCTATTGCGGTGAGCACGTTGCACGTTGTAACTTCCGGTTGTTGTTGTCATCTCCGGGTATCCCGTGTGCCTGTTCTGTTGCTGATAGCTTATTAACTTAATCGATCGTTTTAAAACTCTTGATCACGGCAACTGCCTGACGTTGTAATCACACGTTACTACAGCTTAAGCACTCACAACTCTCCTTCTCTTAGCGACTGTAACTCCACAGTTGCCTACACTCTTTTCGGGTTTGCTAACGGTAGCTACTTTAGCTTGATAGCTAGCCATGGCTCTTTCCCCACCTTCTGGTGCTATTTCCTGCTCTTCCTGTCTCATGTTTGGTTACTTCCCGGCCTCCCTTACTGGTAAGGATACATGTGTTAAATGTAGTATAGTTGTTAGGTTGGAGGCGGGAATCATAGCCATAGAAGCCCGGCTCCGCATCTTAGAAAGTAACCCAGCTAAAGTAAAGCCCATGTTAGCATGTGCGGACCGGCAAAAGGAAGCTCCTCTTAGCCGTCCCCCGGCAACTCCCGAGCAGCAGGGAGGCTGGGTGACTGTTCAGAAGGGGCATAACGCGAAACCCGCAGGTCCCCACCAACCCGTTCACGTATCTAACAGATATTCCCCACTCAGCGAGACACCCGCTGAGAAGCCAACTCTGGTTATTGGTAGCTCTATTATGAGACACGTGAATTTAGAGACCGAAGCCTCCACAGTCACATGCATTCCGGGGGCCAGAGCGGGCGACGTTGAGGCGCATCTTAAACTGCTGGCTAAAGCTAAACGTAAATACAGTAGGATTGTTATTCACGTCGGTGGTAATGATGTTCGTTTACGCCAATCACAATGCACCAAACTTAATGTGGAGTCGGTGTGTAGTTATGCTAAAACAATGTCGGACACCGTAATCTTCTCTGGTCCCCTCCCCAATCTGATCAATGATGACATGTATAGCCGCATGTCATCATTTCAGCGCTGGTTGTCTTGGTGGTGCCCAGCAGAGGCGGCGCTAGGGGGTGGCTACTTGGGCTCAAGCCCCGGATGTTTTCTGAAAAGCCCCGGATGTTTCACTTAAAAAAAAAAAAAAAAATTAGATTTATTTTTTATTTTTATTTTTTTAAATGTCTTGGGAGTAATGTGCAGTACCGGAGTCCACCAGAGAGGCAGCCGCTACGTGACATTAGCCTGCGTACTGCGTAGCCTTCCCTGCTCTGAAGAAGAAGTGATCCTTCCTAGTGCCTGACGAGTTTTAAGCTAATAGCCTAAGTTATGGATATTAGAAAGTTATTTTCATCGAAGCAGGCGCCACAAGCTGCAGCAGCAGCAGCAGCAGCAGCAGCAGCAGCAGTATCAGCAACTGACAACAATGTCATCACCAGCAGTGAAGAAATGGATGATGTTTCAGGTGTGTGAATATAATGGTGATATCTGCACTCTGGCTGACTGAGTAAGAAGTGAAAAAGAGTGATGTACTGTAACGTTAATCTTATAGCTAGTAAACATGGAGTAACCAAGGCAAGGCAAGTTTATTTATATAGCACCTTTCAACACAAGGCAATTCAAGGTGCTTTACAAAAATGAAAGACATTCAGACAAAGGCATTTAAAAACAGTAAAAGATAATAAAAGAAACATTAAAAGAAAAAATACATGAATACAAAGTTACAGTGCAGTTTAAGATATGAATAGTTCACACAGAAGTTCCACTTTACTGATGAACACAACAGCTCAGTTTAAATTAAAAGCAGCGACAAAAAGATAAACCACACTATGTAAATACCCCTATATGTTAGTATGTATACAGAACATGACTACAAATTATTCTAAGATGTAACGTTAACCCTTCATACCTGAGTCTACTTTTAAGACACTAAAATAACGTATTTCAATTTTTATTTTGTTTTCCCGTGTGGAATTATACCGGCTCTCGTTTCAGTACACATAACAACGGAACCATAGCAACGGAACTGACAGGCAACGGAACTGACAGGCAACAGTCTGAATCCGATTGGCTGTGACTGCATCCACTCAGAGTGCCCGATTCAGAAACGTGACTCTTACACTCTTTACGTCACAAACAAAGATGGTGGATGAGAATAGATCTATAAAACAATAAGCAATGCGCAGTGGATCGGAAGAGGACGGTGTGTCGGCTTTGTTCGATAGCGGTGCGGTATGCTAATGGAAACACACGCCAAACATGCTAAATCACATCAGAAGGCAAAATGCAGGATCTGTTTGGTATTTTGAAAGAAAAACTATTTATATACTTTATATAGGTATGGCCCTACAATATATTGTTCAAATATAGCATGATATGTCCCCTTTAAGGTATTATTAAGGTAGGGTTAATGTTGCTCCAAGTGCACCAGATTGATGCTTTTAACTTCAATATTTAAAAAAAATCTTCCCGGGGGGAGCATGCCTAGAGGAGGCGACGACCCCCCTAAAGGATGTTTGGTCCACCCCCCACTTGTAAAAAAAATAGCACTTTACCCCCCCCCCCCCCCCCCAAACAACTCCTGGGCTAAGCCCCGGATCTCCTACAATCCTAAATCCGCCTCTGGTGCCCAGCAAACAATGTGGGCTTCGTAAATAATTGGACAGCCTTCTGGGGAGAACCTGGTCTGATTAAGAGAGACGGCATTCACCCTACTTTGAAAGGTGCAGATCTCATTTCGGCAAACATTTCAGGGCTTTGTGGACGTAATCCATGACAAACTGGAGTTGAGACCAGGAGGCAGAGTCGCAGTCTTACACGCTTCTCTGCGCTCTCTCCTAGGCAGTCACCCATAGGAATCCCGAACCCAATAAAATACCCAATATTAGCGGTGTGTGTGTCTGCCCAAGGACAATTTAAGGTAAAACCTAATAGAGGTGTCATACATAATAACCTAATAAAAGTAAATGTAACAACTACTACAGTGCAACAAAACAGGAAGATTAAATGTGGTCTCTTAAACATAAGATCTCTAGCATCTAAAGCAATATTGGTAAATGATTTAATATCAGATTATAATATTGATATATGCTGTCTCACTGAAACTTGGTTGAGACATGAAGAATATGTCAGCATAAATGAGGCCACTCCACCCAGCCATGTCAACACTCATATTGCTCGAGGCACGGGCCGAGGAGGTGGAGTTGCAGCAATCTTTGACTCAAGTTTACTTATCAATACTAAACCAAAATGTAATTATACCTCTTTTGAAAGCCTCGTTTTTAGTCTTACGCATCCGACCTGGAAAACTTTGCAGCCAATCTTATTTGTTACAGTGTATCGTCCACCAGGTCCTTATTCAGAATTCTTATCAGAATTCTCTGAGTTTTTATCAACTTTGGTTCTTAAAACAGACAAAGTAATTATCGTAGGTGACTTTAATATTCATGTTGACGATGATAAAAATAGCCTTACTGTTGCATTTAACTCTATATTAGATTCTGTTGGTTTCTGTCAGAGTGTAAATAAACCAACCCACTGTTATAATCACACTCTCGACCTTGTTCTGACTTATGGTATTGAAATTGAGCAACTATTAGTCGAACCGCATAATCCTGCTTTATCCGACCATTTCTTAGTAACTTTTGAAGTACTGTTACTAGACTACAAAGCATTAGTCAAAAGCTCTTGCAGCAGAAACCTATCTGTTAGTGCTATAGCCACATTTAAGGAAGAGATTCCACCAATACTTAACTCGATAGCATGTCTGCATGTAGGGGAGGAAACTTATACAAAATGTACACCACCCCAAATTGATCATGTTGTTGATAGTGCTATAGATGCGCTGCAGAATAAAATTAGACTCTGTTGCTCCTTTGAAAAAGAAGAAAATAAAACAACATAGATTAGCTCCATGGCATAATGCCGAAACCCGCAAAATAAAGCAAAAGTCTAGACAACTTGAAAGGATATGGCGTTCCACTAAACTTGAAGAATCTCGTTTAATTTGGCATATTACTCTCAGTAGTAATGATTTTATGTGCTTTTTTAACGATAAAATTGTTACTCTTAGAAACAAAATTAATGACCTCTTGCCTTCGACCAGTATAGTGTTATCAACAGCTCCCGGAATCGTAAGTTCTAATATTACACTAGATAGTAAACTAGAATGCTTTTCAGCCATTAACCTTGAACAATTACATTCAATGATTCTCTCTTCTAAACCATCAACGTGCATGTTAGACCCAATTCCAACTAAGCTGTTGAAGGAAGTTTTTCCATTAATTAGCACTTCTTTATTAAATATTATGAATATGTCTTTATTATCAGGCTATGTTCCACAATCATTCAAAGTAGCAGTGATAAAACCGCTTCTTAAAAAGCACAACCTCGATCCAGAGGTTTTAGCCAACTATAGACCTATTTCTAATCTTCCGTTCCTCTCAAAAATTCTTGAGAAAGCGGTCGCAAAACAGTTGTGTGATTACTTAAAAAACAATGATTTATTTGAAGATTTTCAGTCTGGCTTTAGAACACATCATAGCACAGAGACAGCTCTGGTTAAAGTCACAAATGATATTCTAATAGCCTCAGACAAGGGACTTGTCTCTATTCTTGTTTTGCTCGATCTCAGTGCTGCATTTGATACTATCGACCATGATATCCTATTGCAAAGACTAGAGCACTTAGTTGGCATACAGGGAACTGCTTTAGGCTGGTTTAGGTCCTATCTATCTGAACGCTCTCAGTTTGTACGTGTTAACGATGAATCTTCCACGCAAACCAAAGTTAGCTATGGAGTGCCACAGGGCTCAGTGCTCAGACCTATTTTGTTCACATTATATATGCTTCCGTTAGGCAATATTATAAGGAATCATTCTGTAAACTTTCATTGTTATGCGGATGATACTCAACTATATTTATCAATCAAGCCTGATGAAATTAATCATCTAAATAAAATTCAAGACTGCCTTAAGGACTTAAAAACGTGGATGACCTTAAACTTTTTGATGTTAAACACGACCAAAACTGAAGTTATTGTACTTGGCCCGAAGAATCTACGAAACAAATTATCTAAAGACATACTAACTATGGATGGCATTAATTTGGCCTCCAGTGAGACTGTAAGGAATCTTGGTGTTATATTTGATCAGGATTTATCCTTTAACGCCCACATAAAATCAATTTCAAGGACCGCCTACTTCCATCTACGTAACATTGCAAAGATCAGGCATATCTTGCCTCAAAACGATGCAGAGAAACTAGTCCATGCATTTGTTACTTCTAGGCTGGATTATTGTAACTCTTTATTATCAGGGAGTACCAAGAAGTCAATCAAGTCGCTTCAGCTGATTCAAAATGCTGCGGCTCGTGTACTAACCAGAGTTAGGAAAAGGGACCACATTACTCCGGTTCTGGCTGCCTTACACAGGATAGAATTTAAAATTCTTCTTCTCGCCTACAAAGCCCTTAATGGGCAGGAGCCATCTTACCTTAAAGAACTCATTATACCCTACTGTCCTACTAGGGCATTGCGTTCCAAGAATGCAGGGTTGTTGGTTGTTCCTAGAATCTCTAAAAGTACAATGGGAGCCAGAGCCTTTTCTTATCAAGCTCCACATTTGTGGAATCAGCTTCCAGTTTGTGTTCGGGCGGCAGACACCCTATCCGTTTTTAAGAGTGCGCTTAAGACCTTCCTTTTTGATAAAGCTTATAGTTAGGGCTGATTAGATTCAGCCCCTAGTTTTGCTGATATAGGCTTAGTTTGTCGGGGGACATCTTACTTCTTCCTTCTCTCTGTCTATACCCGTGTACACTCATGTTCCGATTAACCCAGCTTCCCCAAATGTCTTTCTTTTTGGTGTATATATACGCTGGGATCCGGAGTCATGGATGATCCTGCGGTCCTGGATCGCGAGCGCTGGATGTTGAGTCGTGGCTGTGGTCCTGGATCATAGGTCCTGGATGGATATCCTCGTGGATTCATCTTCCTATTATATACACACATGCATTTCCAAACATTTGGACTACCTATGTTGCAAATGTATTATCTTTTCAATTTACACACGGCATCTATTGCACGTCTGTCCGTCCTGGGAGAGGGATCCCTCCTCTGTTGCTCTCCCTGAGGTTTCTCCCATTTTTCCCTTTAAACTGGGTTTTCTTTGGAAGTTTTTCCTTGTACGATGTGAGGGTCTAAGGACAGAGGGTGTCGTATTGTCATACTGATATTCTGTACACACTGTGAAGACCACTGAGACAAATGTAACATTTGTGATATTGGGCTATATAAATAAACATTGATTGATTGATTGAACAGCTTCTACTGAAGCCAGTCCCCAACTCCGGGGACTTCGGGTGGCAGTATACGCCGTGAAGTGGTTTAGGCCTGCCAGTAAACCCAAAGCAGAAGAAGAAGAAGAAGAAGAAGAAGTGACGCGGCTTCATTTGCCTAATCCTCCCCCAGGGATTTATTCCGGTGTGAACGCGATCTGTACTTAGTTCATGAGGACTAAATAGTTCTCATGAACCTTTGTGGGAAAAGTACAGCGGTGTGAAAGCGGCTAATGTGTCTTTTTATATGTAGCACGCTAATATTCTGCAACAACAAGTCTTGCAAAACTCGGCACAAAGAAACTCACGGCACTTTCAATGTTGGGATAAGGTACCTTGGTCTACTATTAATAAATAAAACGTTCTTTCAGAAACATGTTGTTTACATCGGTCTGGTTTTGTCTGAGCACAGCCTGAGCAGTAGGAGATATTAGTGTTTTCCTCCCTTAAGAAGAAGCCAATATATCTTGTACAGAATGAAAAACAACCCCCAGTCACTCGAAGATTGCCTGAGCTGGATAATCCATCGCATTAAACATGACATTTTAATGTGGATCTGCCACGGTACGCATTTTATATCTTTTGCAGCGTGCCCGAGTCGACCGTTTTCATATGTGTGCTCTCAACACTTCCCCCTCTCCTTATTTGTAATCACCTGACACAAGAGGAGGAGATTAAATGATGTAATCTCTGGAAAACATTTCACCTGAGCAACTTTATTTTCGGATCCTTTTGTATTGGCAAGAAAAATCCCCAAAAGCCCTGAAAATGTGTTCTCACTGAAATACAATATGATAGGTGAAGTTGTTGTGTAAAAATAAAGATGAAATTCACTTTATTTGGCCAAAATCTCTATGAAAAGTACAAGTAACTTTGTGGGGCTGTTCGTTATGCTAAATGCTAATTTTAGCATGCAAACGGCTCAGAAAAAGGAAGCTAACACGGTGATGCTAAGAAAATACAATGCTAACCATGTTTATCGTCATAGATTAGCATATTAGCATGCTAATCTTTGCTAAATAGTATTAAACAAGTAAAGCGTCAGGCTAATAGTATTAGTTTTGAGCATATGTGGTCATGAACAAATGTATCTGTGGAGGTTTTAGGATGTGTCCTCCTCCGCAAACCATTAAAGTCTAAACAAAATATTTGTTTTGTGACAATATTTAATAGGATCATTTTAATAATTATATACTCAACAATCAGCAAATTACCTGAGTTTATTCCACAATTATTTTACAATGATATAGAAAATTGCATGCAGAAAAGTGGCTGTAACTTTTGCGATAAAGAACATAACATTTTGAAGACCCTTGTTGGTTATCAAGTGATGGAAATTGTAATAAAAAGATTGCATTCTACCATCACAGCGACATAAAGCCCATGCATATGTACGTCTATCCCTTCGAGTGGAAGTGGAGCAGGATGAACTTTTCCTCACTCTCCCAAGACATGTCACCTTTTCCAGCTCGGTCAATTACATTTAGTTACACTGGCCTCCTCGGCTGGAGGTTAGGTTGCATCTGCATAGGAAAATGTCACTGCAATATCTGTCTTACATTTTAATGAAAATCCTTCCTGATTCAGTGAGTAGTGGGAGGCAGCAAAATGAAGCAGAGATGCAGACGGCTGTTTCTTATCGTAAGAGGATCTGGTTTGTAGTCTTGAGTGTGTGTGTGTGTGTGTGTGTGTGTGTGCGTGCGTGCGTGTGTGTGTGTGTGTGTGTGTGTGTGTGTGTGTGTGTGTGTGTGTGTGTGTTTGTGTGTGGGGGATGGTGGTGGATCATGTGTCACAGAGAGTTAATAAGAAAGGGATTTAAGTGGCTTTCAGCAGACAGACTCGTCCTCTCCCCTTCATCCACCCTCATCTTCGCCTCCCTTCACCTCCTCCCCCTCTCCTCTCGCCCCTCCAACACTCCGGCCTCTTTAATTAAAACGGTCTGATTAGGTTTCTTTTACGGTCGCTGCAGATATGAAAGCAGAGTGAGAGCACACCTGATCCCCCTGTAAGCGGACAATTTTAGACAGACGATATGGACAGGAGAGAGGATACCTTATCTTATTTGTGTATTGATTTAATGATTAAATGAGGGATTATCAACAAGCAGGTGTGTATTGCAAAGGTTTTCAACACAAAGCGCGTAGGTGAAAAACTAATCCTTTAACGCGGATCCCAGAGTGGATTATCTGTTTTACATTGTAGTCACTCGGCAAGGCTTTTAAATGAGAGCATTCGCTGGTTTTTTATTAAATGTTTTAAATAATAATTATAGGAGGCTAACGTGTAGGATGGTGGAAGAGAACTGGTGCAGTTAAAAGTGTTAAGAAGAATCAATGCTGGGTTTTTGAGGCATGGCAGCGATATTTGAGAGGATCTATTTATGAAGTATCAGCAGCTTTTTGGTTTTACCCCTAAAAACAGTTATGGATCTATAATCATTTTAGTGTGTTTAAGGTTTAAAGTCAACCTCCAAATTAGTTGAAGTTATGTAAACCAATTTGCAGTTGACAGGCCTGCATATATCGCTTCGATTCAAGATGCTAATTCAGAGCTTATTAAAAATAAATTCATACTATAAATACTTGTATTATTTATGAGCAAAGACTTGTCAAAATGGGCCGATAACTGCAATTTTTGACTTTTCATATCTTAAGATAAATAAGTGAATATTTGTTGTCAGTGTCACATTTTGGATTTGACTTAATTTCAGGACACTGGATCTGTTTTTTAGGGGCTGTATGACAGTATGATTGGCAGTCTGTGTGGCATCGCCTGCATACAAACACCATGCGACTGCAGATTGAGGCTGTGTGAAGGAATTATTCTCACCTCTCTCTTAAATTCTACCCGCAGGTGATTCAAACTTGATTTCTTCTCCCTCTCCCTTCACTTATTTTCCGTCTGTCTCCTATATCTATCTCTATCTCTCCCAGAGGTGTCTTCTTTTTTTTTACACAACTCTGAAACTGTGAAAATGTGGTATTTCCAAAATGTCAGCTGTTACGGCCCGTCCACACAGCGGTGTGCGTTGAAGCTTCCAACTTCAAAAGTTGAGCAATGTTCAACTTTTGACGTCTCGACGGAGGCGTCAGCCAATCGAATCATATGCCAGTACAAGCTCTAGCCAATCAAACCGCTGCTTGTGTGTCAGGGGCGGGAGATTCATGTGATTGGTTGTTGGTCGAGTGTCAGACACGCCGCTGTGTGGACGGGCCGTTAGGGATCAATGAAAGAGGAATGGAGAAAGTTTTGGAGTTTAGTCTCCTGCAAAGTTTGAGTGAGTCACAGTCTCAGAAAATACAGCAGTGAGGTGAACAAATACAATTCAAAGACATGTAACACACACACACACACACACACACACACACACACACACACACACACACACACACACACACACACACACACACACACACACACACACACACACACACACACACACACACACACACACACACACGCATACACACAGCCTGACTTAATGAGCGTATATAGGTAGCTTCATGCTCAGTCCTCGGGGGCAACAGCAGCTGCTACGCTCTATGATCCTGTCATGTGCACTGATCTCCTATGATAACCTTTGACCTCTCCTAAGGGACATTTATACCTCAAATGATCTGTACGGTTTTATAACACAGACACACAAATCCCCACCCCCCAACACTGTAACTCACACTGTATTTTCTTTGTGTGTATTTCTCCGAGTCAAAAACAGGCCAACATACCAAGCCATGACAGGTGATAGCTTTTGCACATATGTCAGTTTGTCCCAACTTTCCCCCCTAAAACACACACAGCTGTTCGGGGCCAGGCCAACAGGGAGAGGACCCAACGTATCAGAATGACTGTCGCTGCGGGACACCAAGGGCAAAGCCTGATCCAACACTGCAGATACACACCAGCACACACAATCTCTGACTGAGGGGCACATTAGCATTAGCGCTGCCCTTCAACAGCAATGTGGAAGATGCTAGTTTATGTTATGCTAGCAATGGAAACGATCAAGCCAGCTCAAACATCTTGAAACACACCGTTATACGTAATATTAATGAGAACAGTGACAAGAAGAGGTATAAGGGTCAGTTCACAGAAATTACTACTAAAAAGATTGTTTGTGTAGCGCCGTTTTGAGATCTCACGTGCACCATATCAATTTAATGTAGGCGAAAAGCATTGAACATTTACATTCAAAGAGCACTTGACATTACATTTGCCTAAAGATCGGGAACACATTTTAAAGTATGGTCAAAACTAGAGAAAATTATTTAGTCCTGGATCCTACACTTCCCATAATGCAACGTTAAAGACTTCTTAGTATGTCTTTACTCATTTCCCAAACATGTACAAAGCATCTCAAAAGCCCCAGAAGATGTTTTACAACTGTTCTCACAGGTTGAGTAAGTACTCACTGTGTCTAGTAAATCAACATTGACATGTGAAAAGTGCCTCTTCAAAAAATTCAACGGCAACGTGTCTTTCTAAAAACAACGAGAGCTTTCCAAACCCACGAAACAAACCATCTCTACGACAACTTTGACTACACCCTCACATCTGCATTCATCCAATTGAGATGGCACTGTGCTGCCAAGGTGAACTGACTCGATACACTGAATCTTGTTTTAAAGCCCCTTCAGTAGCGATCAAGCACCCATCTTTGTGCAAGACACCGAATCCTCTCAGCTCAAGGGCTGCGGACCCCGAGGTACTGACCCCTGAGTGAGCGATCAATCGGTGTCACATCTAATGATTACTGTTCACGGGGAGCAGGGACTCTGGCTCGCTGCTGTTTTAAAGGCTTAGCATTTCACGAGGTGACATTGTTGGAGAAAAAGAAGAAATGACAACTGGCCAGGCGGTCGAATTCGAGCCTTCACCGGTAACAGCTGCAGCCCAACGAGGATATTTAACATCTGCAGCTGCCAGTGTTTTACAACTTGAAGACAAAGACTTCCTTTTTTCTTAATGATTTGCCGAAGAGCAGGACAGTAAAGATACTAAGACCTTTTCTTACACTATGCAACACACTCTGGAGAGCTAATGTATGAATCATGGGCAGTGTGTGTGTGGGGGAATAAAAAGCATGGTTTAACTTCTAAGAAATCCTCAAAGGCTGTTCTGTGCCATCTAGGAAATCTGTGTATTTTCCGGGAAGGCTGTTTTGCTTACGTCTGAGCTTCATCTCTGAAACCTTCCAATTGAATCTGAGATATGAGGCTTAAAGTCATTTTCCACAGTCGTGCCTCCATGCCCGCCTCTTTGCGGCTCCACCATTCTACTGTACGCCATTTGGTAAAGCCACAGATATTTATCTCATGCTCCCCATCTCCCGTTTATTGCTCAATATACCGGTCGAAGATTTCTCAATGTGCAGTAGGCCTATACAATATTTCATGGATGCAAGCCAAGACAATCAGTAGTCTATAGCAGCGTTTCTCAACCGGGGCGCCGTCCTTCCGTCAAATAATTCTATATTCTGACGCTCATATGAATGAATTAATACGCGACCGTTAAAGAGCCGTCTGTTTTCGATTCTATGCGAGGAAATGCTTTTTTCAGCGAAAATAGAAGATATTTGTGAATTAATGTTTTGAATTATGAATACTGGACATAAGCTTAAAAACATGTTAGTGACGCAAGTGACAAATACATATTATAATTCGAGACCCCCCTCAAATGTTGCTGTTGAGGCTTTCAGGGGGGCTCAGGTGTTAATCAGGGGGGTCGAGCTCCCCCGGACCTCCCCGTATTTCGCACGCTGATGTCATACATACCCAACAAGATACAGGTTCCTAGCAGCATAAAAGGAGGCTGAAAGGAGTATGAGCTGCAGTGGCGTTAAAAGCCCTGACCACTTTTTCAAAGAAGTCCTTCATGAACACACTGTTAGTGTTAGGGCTGCTCGATTATGGCAAAAATCATAATCTCGATTATTTGGGTCAATAATTGATTTCACGATTATTAAAAAACGATTATCCATTTACTTTGAAAACATCAATTTATTGGAGAAAAACTATTTGAACAGTATGTTTTTAACAGTTGATTACCCTGAACTTTAAGCATAATTCAACTGAAAAACCAAAAAAAAATCGTTTTATTTCGATTACGTTGTTTTCGTAATCGTTGCAAGCCATAATCGTAATTGCGATTAAAATACGATTAATTGAGTGATCTGTGTATTGTCTTCTCACAGTCTCATAAAATATGAAATGATACTTACAGGCTATTTAAGACATTTTTAATAGCAGTTTAAGGTCTTTGTGGGGAAAACTTCTGAAGCAATGGAGACAGGACTCAGAGAGACACGATGGAGAGCTGGAGCTTTGAGGGCAAACACTGACGGTTTATTTGGAGCTTCGGCCGGAGAATTCACACGACACGTCACAGATATTCATGTATA
Source organism: Pseudochaenichthys georgianus (assembly GCF_902827115.2). Classification (NCBI taxonomy): domain Eukaryota; kingdom Metazoa; phylum Chordata; class Actinopteri; order Perciformes; family Channichthyidae; genus Pseudochaenichthys; species Pseudochaenichthys georgianus. The sequence continues at coordinate 5,789,047 of NC_047520.1, read as the reverse complement.
AAAGACGTACTAAAGTGCATTTTGCATGATAGGTCCCCTTTAAGGGAGATAACGGCTGCTCAAGGCTGGGCATCTGCGTCAGAGGGCGAAAGGTAAACATACAGAATTATTCCCTGACAGTCTTATTATGCTTCAAAATTACAAGGTAATAATACGACTAAAGTGTTTCTTGCAAATGTATAATGCAATGAATTAATTAGATGCGGCGTCTTAACCAGGGAAACAACGAGTGGTCCAGGAAAAAGAGTGTACACCACGATATGAATTTTGTAGCAACGGCGATAAGGACAGTTTACGACTTAGAGGTCGGCACTCGATAGCAGCTGCATCCGTATGAATCAGACAGAAGAAGACTTTGTAGGAGCCCTGAGCTGAAAAACATCACAGCTTCTGCGTCCTTCTCTTATCGCTCTCTCCCCACAGTCCTCATTACTTTAATCTGAACCTCCCCTCCCTCACTGACTCCCCCTCCGCTCCACTGGGCTTTTCCTCCTCCATCATCCAACCCTTTATCTTTACAGTAAAGGTAGTCTCTGGCCAGTGTCCCCAAGGTGCTTTTTAAAGCATCTGCCCCACCCTCTTCCTGGACCTGTCAGAGACGAAGAAATCGAGTGAACGTCTGTGCTCGAACATGTATGGAAATGTGCGTGTACTCTCTCTCCGTGCAGGAGTGTGCTTGAGAGTGTGTCTGCATCATTACTTGCCTGCTGGGTAGACTCCAAGCAGACCCTCAGATACAGGCTTTATCTCAACCCTAAATGACCCCCCAGAGAGAGCTGATGAGAGAGCGGCGGGGATGGATAGAACGAAGGGAGGAAAACAGGGTGAGAGGGGGACAACGGGAAATAGAGAGGGAGCTCGATGAGATTTGACTAAAGACGAGCAGAGAACGAGAGAACATGGAGAGATAAAATGAATGAGTCCTCGGAGTGATTGAGCCTTGTACTTGTGTTCTTATTGATGAAAGCCTTTTAGATCATTTCTTACTGGAAAGTGCTTTAAGCCAAATCTACGGAGAGAACAAGAGGCAGAGACAGAACACATCAGCGAGACAATGTTCCCCTTGACAAGCACATCTTTTGTTCTTTCCCTTTGCATTCAAGCGCTCTCCATGTAATCTACAGCTTCACACGCACATTGGGATGTGTTTTGCCTCAATGACATTTTTGTAATAATGCCTGAATGATTACAAAGGCTAAGGTGGAGGGAAACATAGTCCCTGCCCTAAATAAAACATCAGAATTTATTTATTTCAGTCTGACGACTCACTTGTTTCATTAACATGTTTATTAGAAGCGGCATATAGTTGAGTTTGGCGTCTAGGCTCGGGCATCATCACTCCACAGATATACATAGCACGATGAGTGATGATTAAATAACTAACCCCCGGGCCTACAGGTGGAAGCTGGGGTGGTGGTGGGGCAGCAAGCAGCAGCGACGTGGAAGTAGCTGCAGGAATAGCAGCAGCAAGCAAAGCATGGAGAGAGATCTGGCAGGTTAAATAGAGCGGCAAATTAAGGAGTCTGATTGGTTGGTTGTAGAGTGGTAAGGGGCGTTGTGTATGAACGCAGCATAAGTGCTCGAGTTGACTGCCTGAACTAGCTCGCAGGCTTCGCCCCATTCATCAAAAGTGGATGTCGAATGGTCAAACAGCTCTAACTCTAACTTCATGCTAACATGTGCTTATAACCAAACACACAAAATACTCTGAGGCTGATGAGAATCCTTCAAATTTGAATTCTTGAGTTACAGTCGAAAGCAAGTTTGAGGGAACACAGTGTCCTAAACCTTTGACCAGATAATCTACCCATCATTCTTAAATACAAGAGGATGTTTCTGCCAAAACAGAAGACATTCCCTTAAGGCGCTCTTGAGACATGGCTATTAGGAGAATGGTTCAAAGGGCATGAAACCAAAAATATCAACCTCATGTCGGGAGAGGAGGAAACATCAGGCGATCACCAAAGTAGGTGTTGGTTATCTTCTGGGGGAAATGAACACATACACAAACTTCCTGGCAATCCAATCAAATAGTTCCCAAGATGTTTCAGTCCAAGATGTTTCAGTTCATGTCATTCTCAAATTGGTATAGGGGAAATTACAGCAAAGTCAGAAGGTTTATCCTCTGGGGACCATGATTGTTGTTCCAAAATGTCATCCGATAATCAGAACTACGCTAACCTTTGCAGTACCTGAACCTAATTTTTTGTTTGGGAAATATTGAAGGTTTTTGGACGAGAAAATCAAGTCCGTATTGAAGTACCGTAATAAGTACCGCGACGACTTCGATTTTCTCCCGGCATCTGCCATAAAATGAACAATCAACTGGATTGTACTTATTATAGCCGGCCTCTGTACTTTGTCACTCATGCGGGCGACAACAGAACGCCTCAATCGCCGCTGAAAATTGAAAAATCAATTTCGATCATTACTACTCCATACAACTCAAAAGGCTTCTGTTGTTTTGAGGAGAAGTGTGTGTGTGTGTGTGTGTGTGTGTGTGTGTGTGTGTGTGTGTGTGTGTGTGTGTGTGTGTGTGTGTGTGTGTGTGTATGTGTGTGTGTGTGTGTGTGTGTGTGTGTGTGTTTATGCATCCAGTGGGAGGTGATGTGTGTGTGTGTGTGTGTGTGTGTGTGTGTGTGTGTGTGTGTGTGTGTGTGTGTGTGTGTGTGTGTGTGTGTGTGTGTGTGTGTGTGTGTGTGTGTGTGTGTGTGTGTGTGTGTGTGTGTGTGTGTGTGTGTGTGTGTGTGTGTGTGTGTGTGTGTGTTCAGTGGGATACATCCTTTTTATCTGCATTCATATTCTGCTCAGGGGACTCAATGAGCGTTTGCAACTCAGCTGTTCATTTACATAAGACACAGGCTTCATCCTGGCAAACATCTTTAATATTCGCAGCACCGTCTCTCCAAACTGCAGCTTCCTGCCGGTACGACTCCCCTGAACCTGCAGAGTTCACACTAGCTTACCGGGATACCTCATACTTTGCTATTGTCGTTCCTACTACAGAAACGTAATTGTAGGTTTTTCTCAAAGCCCCCTGTGCCGCTGTTCTCCACTTAATCTCGGCGCCAATTACTAGCGCAGAGCCGAGGGAGTTGTTTGGGCCGTCCGTAGCCTATATTGTGTTTTTTATTGGATGACAGTTTATTCTGCTGCGTTTTCTATGGAAGCCTGTTTGCGCCACAGGAAGAAGAAAAAAAATCGTGTAAGTCATTATAATGTCTTAGTTATCTCATTATATTGACTTACTATCTCATTCTTTTGTAGCTTCCTCTGTAGTGTCCGTAGGCTTAGTTTAACATTGTGTGATTCCTCCAAAACCACTAGAATGTCCTTATTTGTGAATCCGCGTCTAAAGTAGTCTTCAATTATAGTATCCATTAGTTCAGCTAAGTGTGTCCCACACACTTGCTATTGTTGCTTTGGTGTAAAGGGATGAAAGCTAATTTAAAAATGGCTCTTATATGATAGTAAGTCATTATAATGAGATAGCTAAGTCAATATAATAAGATAGCTAAGTTAATATAATGAGATAGCTAAGTTAATATAATGAGATAGCTAAGTCAATATAATGAGATAGCTAAGTTAATATAATAAGATAGCTAAGTCAATATAATGAGATAGCTAAGTTAATATAATAAGATAGCTAAGTCAATATAATGAGATAGCTAAGTCAATATAATGAGATAGCTAAGTTAATATAATGAGATAGCTAAGTTAATATAATAAGATAGCTAAGTCAATATAATGAGATAGCTAAGTCAATATAATGAGATAGCTAAGTTAATATAATGAGATAGCTAAGTTAATATAATAAGATAGCTAAGTTAATATAATGAGATAGCTAAGTTAATATAATAAGCTAGCTAAGTTAATATAATGAGATAGCTAAGTTAATATAATGAGATAGCTAAGTCAATATAATGAGATAGCTAAGTTAATATAATAAGATAGCTAAGTCAATATAATGAGATAGCTAAGTCAATATAATGAGATAGCTTGTAAGGGTTTAGCCAGCATGCTGATGTTTTTGTTATTGTTCCTGTTCTCATTGTTGTTTCTCTCATTTCAGTCTCAGCTTTCCTGCCCTTGATTGAACTCCACCTGCTTCCCTTCCCTAATTAGCCTCACCTGTGCCCCATTATCATCTCTCCCTCTGTCTATTTAGTCTGCATCCACAGTCCCTTCAGTGCCAGTTCGTCTTTGTTATTCCTAGCGTTCCAGCAGTGTTTTTCTAGTATCTGATTCCCGTGTACCGAACCTTGGATATAAAGACCTTTTTGCATCCTAATCCTCTGTCTCCGAGTCGTGCTATTGAGTCCTCCACTTGTGTTCATTCAGTCGTTACAGTACGAACTGGCCAGAACCATGGACTCAGCCGACTCTGAGAATTTGCGGTCTGCTATTCGATCCCAGGGGGCTCGTCTTAACCTACAAGATGAACAACTTACCGCTGTCTGCCAGGGAGTACGAGAATTGTCGGATCGGCAGGAGGGTTTCCAGTCATCCATCGGCAGCAAGGTTTGCCAGCTGGCAGATCAGATTCAGCAGCTGGTGGCACATCTCAATCCACAACGCTCTGCTACTCCGCTTCCAGCGTCGGATCCGGCTACAGCTCCCGGTCCTGTTCCTGCCACCATGCCGACACCGCTGCCTTCGGTTCCTCACCTCTCCAGACCAGAGCGTTTTTCCGGAGACTCGGATAACTGTCGTGCGTTCCTGGTCCAGTGTGGGTTGCACTTCGAGCTGCAAGCCGCTTCCTTCCAGTCTGAACGGGCTAAGGTAGCCTACATCGTTTCCCACCTCACCGGCAGAGCGGAGGCGTGGGCTACGGCGGAGTGGGCTCGAGATTCCCCAGTCTGTAATTCCCTGAGAGGTTTTACAGAGACTTTAAGCAAAGTATTTGATCACACAACTCCAGGCAGGGAAGCAGCGAGAGCTCTAATGGATTTACACCAGAGAGGGAGACGTGTCTCCGACTACGCCGTGGAGTTCCGCACTTTGTCTGCAGACAGCGGCTGGAATGATTCATCCCTCTTCGACGCTTTTCGCCATGGACTGTCTGGCCCCATCAAGGACCAGTTGGCTCCTCTAGAGCTTCCCTCTGACCTGGATAGTTTCATTGCTATGGCAATAAGAATTGACACTCGCCTCGTAGAGAGAGAAAGGGAGAAGTCGAGAGCTGTGTTTTCTCCGCCAGGCCAGAGAGGGCAGTCTCAGGCCAGTCCTTTTTTCTCCAAGCAGCGTTTCCAGACGACCGACTCTCCAGCGCCGCCTACTGCCCAGGAGGAACCCATGCAGTTGGGAAGAGCAAAGCTGACTCCTGAGGAGCGCCAGCGCCGCCTACGGGAGGGGAGGTGCATTTACTGCTCACAGAGGGGTCACTTTGTAGCCAGATGCCCAGTAAAAGACCAGGCTCATCAGTAAGTAGGAGGGTCCTGGTGAGTCGAACTGTTTCTTTTAGTCCCTCTCGTACTCTCACCTCTGCTCAGCTAATTACTCCTACTCAGACTTTGTCGCATGCTGCTCTAATTGACTCCGGAGCAGATGAGAGTTTCATTGATTGGAGATTAGCCAAGAGACTTGGACTTAATTTTGTTCCCCTGTTGAGGCCTCTTGTAGCAAAGGCTCTGGATGGACGTTTATTGTGCCGAGTCACTCACCGTACTCGGCCCCTTAAACTAATCATCGCTAACGGCCACACTGAATCCCTGAGTTTTCATCTTTTTAACTCTCCTTCACACCCTCTTATTTTGGGCTACCCATGGCTGGTAAAACACAATCCCCACATGGACTGGTCCACCGGGAGAGTTTTGGGTTGGCATAAGGATTGTTTGGCCACATGTTTCCCTTCTGCTCCTGCTCCAGAGAGAGCTCTGCCCTCCACCCATGTGACTGTTGCCCTAACTACTGCTGTCTCTACCCCTCTCCAAGCTGCAGCAGACTCTGATTTTCCGGATCTTAGCAGGGTGCCCACCTGTTACCGGGACCTGAAGGAGGTTTTCAATAAGACTCGTGCTTCCACCCTGCCTCCCCATCGACCCTATGACTGCTCCATTGACTTGTTCCCTGGGACCTCTCCCTCTAAGGGACATCTCTACTCCTTGTCTGGCCCCGAAAGGGAAACAATGAAGAAATACATTGACTCCTCCCTTGCTGCCGGGATAATTCGGCCTTCCTCCTCTCCGGCTGGAGCAGGCTTCTTCTTCGTCGACAAGAAGGATAAGACTCTTCGTCCATGTGTCGACTACAGAGGGCTAAATGACATTACCATAAAGAACAGGTACCCCCTTCCTCTTATCTCTTCAGCATTTGAACTATTACAGGATGCAAAGATTTTTACTAAACTTGATCTTCGAAATGCTTATCATTTGGTAAGGATAAGGGAGGGGGATGAATGGAAGACTGCTTTCAACACCCCTTGTGGCCATTACGAATACCTCGTAATGCCATTTGGATTAACCAATGCTCCAGCTGTTTTCCAGGCTCTGGTTAATGATGTTCTCCGTGACATGCTCAACCAGTTTGTTTTTGTCTACCTCGACGACATTCTCATCTTTTCTCCGGATGAGACGACCCACATCCAACATGTCCGCCAGGTGTTGCAGCGTCTCTTGGATAATCTACTCTTTGTGAAGGCAGAGAAGTGCGAGTTCCACGTCTCCACCGTCTCTTTCCTGGGATTTGTCATTTCGGAGAACAGCATTCAGATGGACCCAGCAAAGGTTAGTGCAGTCACTGAGTGGCCTACACCTTCCAATCAGAAACTCATGCAACGATTTTTGGGCTTTGCAAATTTCTACAGACGTTTCATCAGAAACTATAGTTCTGTGGCTGCCCCACTGCATGCTTTAACCTCCCCCAAGGTGAAGTTCCAATGGTCCCCCCTAGCAGAACAGGCTTTTCAGAGGCTTAAGAAGAGCTTCACTTCAGCCCCTATTCTCACACTTCCTGATCCACTTCAGCAGTTTGTGGTCGAAGTGGACGCTTCAGATGTGGGCGTTGGGGCAGTCATCTCTCAAAGGTCAAAGAAGGACAACAAGCTCCACCCCTGTGCTTTCCTGTCTCGGAAACTCTCCCCAGCCGAGAGAAACTATGATGTGGGTAACAGGGAGCTGTTGGCAATTAAGGTGGCTTTGGAGGAGTGGCGCCACTGGCTGGAGGGAACTGAGCACCCTTTCCTAGTCTGGACCGATCATAAGAACCTTCAGTACATCAGATCTGCAAGACGCCTCAACTCCAGACAAGCCAGGTGGGCCCTATTCTTTACCCGATTCAACTTCACCCTGTCATACCGTCCCGGTTCTAAGAACGCTAAAGCTGATGCTCTATCCCGCCTGTTTGATTCCGATCCAGCTCCTCGCACTCCCTCACTAATCATTCCCCCCTCTTGTGTAGTGGGGGCAGTCACATGGGACATTGAGGAGAGGGTCAGGCAGGCGAGTGCTAATGTTTTGGTTCCCGACGGTTGCCCACAGAACCGGTTGTTTGTTCCTGACCCTCTTCTCTCACAGGTCATCCACTGGGCACATACTTCCCTCCTCTCCTGCCATCCTGGTGTTCGCCGCACCATGTTCTTCATTAAGCAGCGGTTCTGGTGGCCCTCCATGGAGAGGTCGGTCAAGGAGTACGTGGCAGCCTGTTCAGTTTGTGCCCGGAACAAGACTTCCCGTCAGCCCCCTTCTGGTCTTCTGCGCCCGCTCCCAGTGCCACATCGCCCCTGGTCTGACATCTCGTTGGATTTCGTCACAGGGTTGCCGCCGTCTCAAGGTAACACCACTATTTTGACAATTGTGGATAGATTTTCGAAGATGGTCCACTTTGTCCCGCTGCCTAAATTGCCATCTGCCAGAGAGACAGCAGAGGCAGTGTTGTTCCATATTTTCCGTCTCCATGGTTTCCCTAGGGATGTTGTGTCAGACCGGGGCCCACAGTTTACCTCACAGTTTTGGAAGGCTTTCTGCTCACTCATCGGTGCCACAGTCAGCCTCTCTTCTGGACATCATCCGCAGTCTAACGGCCAGACGGAGCGGCTGAATCAGGAGCTTGAGACCTGTCTACGCTGCCTGGTGTCTCAGAACCCTGCCACGTGGAGCACGCATCTGATTTGGGTGGAGTACGCACACAACACTTTGCCTAGTTCTGCTACTGGTCTCTCACCTTTTCAGTGTGCCAATGGATACCAACCACCATTGTTCCCCGACCTGGAGAAGGAGGTCAGTGTTCCATCTGCACAAGCCCTCATCCGCCGATGTCATCGCACTTGGAGCCGGGCCCGCCAGGTGCTACTACGGAGTTCAGCCCGTTATAAAAGGATGGCCGATCGCCGACGTATCTCTGCTCCTGCCTACCAACCTGGACAAAGTGTGTGGCTCTCTACTCGAGACCTGCCCCTTCGAGTGGAGTCTCGCAAACTGGCTCCTCGTTTTGTGGGTCCCTTCCCGGTATCCAAGGTCATAAATCCTGTGGCAGTACGGCTTCGACTACCTCGATCCTTGAGGGCCTATCCTACATTCCATGTGTCACGCATCAAACCAGTTAAAGTGAGTCCACTGGTCCCCACCTCCAGACCCCCTCCACCCCCCCGGTTTATTGATGGTGGACCTGTATATACTGTGAAACGCCTCTTGGCAGTTCGACCTAGAGGCCGGGGACGTCAGTACCTGGTTGACTGGGAGGGCTACGGTCCTGAGGAGAGGTCATGGGTCTCCACCAGTAATGTCAGTAAGGACCTCATCCAAGACTTTCAACGTCAACATCCTGAACAACCTGGGACGTCAGGTGCCGTCCCTAGAGGGGGGGGGTACTGTAAGGGTTTAGCCAGCATGCTGATGTTTTTGTTATTGTTCCTGTTCTCATTGTGTTTCTCTCATTTCAGTCTCAGCTTTCCTGCCCTTGATTGAACTCCACCTGCTTCCCTTCCCTAATTAGCCTCACCTGTGCCCCATTATCATCTCTCCCTCTGTCTATTTAGTCTGCATCCACAGTCCCTTCAGTGCCAGTTCGTCTTTGTTATTCCTAGCGTTCCAGCAGTGTTTTTCTAGTATCTGATTCCCGTGTACCGAACCTTGGATATAAAGACCTTTTTGCATCCTAATCCTCTGTCTCCGAGTCGTGCTATTGAGTCCTCCACTTGTGTTCATTCAGTCGTTACATAGCTAAGTCAATATAATGAGATAGCTAAGTTAATATAATGAGATAGCTAAGTTAATATAATAAGATAGCTAAGTTAATATAATAAGATAGCTAAGTTAATATAATGAGATAGCTAAGTTAATATAATAAGATAGCTAAGTTAATATAATGAGATAGCTAAGTCAATATAAAGAGATATTAAGTCAATATAATGAGATAGCAAGTCAATATAATGAGATAGCTAAGTCAATATAAAGAGATAGCTAAGTCAATATAAAGAGATATTAAGTCAATATAATGAGATAGCTAAGTCAATATAATGACTTACAGGATTTTTTATTTATTTTCCTGTGGCTTAAACAGGCTTCCATAGTTTTCTCTACCCATCTCGCAAAATCATAAAAGAGACTTCACCAGCATGACAACCAAGCCGGGTTTAATCTAAACATGCCAACTTCTCTTAGTGTGCGTTCTCAACCCCGTGCCAAACCCCCTCATCCCCCCCCAGTTGGGAGTATCTCAACCCGGAGAGCTTTGATTCTGCAGAAAACCAAAAGAACTGCCTGCACGCCGCAATTAAGCAGAGACTCTGTCACGTTTGGAGACAGACGGGGCATTAAAGGCTCCTCAGCACCTCAGCGGAATACCTAAAAGCTTGTTGGAAAAGCTTGTCCGCTTTTATCAGCGAGGTGCAAATGCTGCCAGACAGACAGATGGGCATGGTGGTCTGCGGTGACTAATGTTAGAAAAACCTACAGAGTGGAAGCAGAGTACTCGATCACTGACAGAGTAATTAAGGATGCACTTATCACACACACACTAACCACTAATGTCATTAAATAAAATCAATCCCAGCTGAGATGCACGCCTGTAAATACTTATAGATCAGTTCAAACATATTGATCACATTTCGGCCCAATACTCTCTATATGCAGCCTCAGGAGGCCCTAGAGGCATTTTCAACCCTACGAAAACCAACACGTAGACATGCGCTGGTGATAATAGGAAAATCAAAAATGAATTAAGTCTCCTCATATTCCACCCCTCTGTTCTCACCATGCTGTATTTAATGTGTGAAGCTTCTGCTATAGTGAGCAACGCAAGGCTTGGTGTTTTAGGGACAAGCTGTGAGTGAGAATCAAAAGTGGTATGTTTTGAAATAAAAGTTGAATACACAGACTAGTCAAAATGCGTATTTTAAATCGTAATCAGCCCGTTCCCTAGTTTCATGAAGGCCGCTAGCTAACGTTAGCCACCCAGTTGTGAAAGTCGCAAATAAAATCAATAAAACCCAGGAAATAAAGTCCAGATTTCACAAAACGTCTGAGGGCGTATGAACACAGAGCCAGACTGTGACAACAAGTTAAAATTGTTCAACTTTTCTGAAGGTTTATAACCAATTTACTTTTTTTTTTTCTAGTATCAGCAGCAGTGAATAAGGAACAAAGATATCTTTCTCATACAGTAAGGATATGAATACTTGGTTCTGTTGCAAAACCAGACCAATACATCTGAAGCAATCAACCACCAGTGACAGATGTTTGATTAGGACACAACAATCCTTGTGTTCCTAAGGTGCTTTGTGTAGAAAACAACAACATCGACCACATTACAAGACAGTTACAAAACACTGAAGACATTCAATCGACAAGATGGGATCTGGAAACGGATGGCATTACACCCGATGCTGAACCTTAACCCCTGCCGGCTTTACGCCTACATTACTGCATTTACAACCACAACATGGGCTAATGAGCCAATAAACCCTCATGCTTGTGCAAAAAGGAAGATCAATACACACTCGATCAATAACATGTCGAAATACTGGAAGCAATTAGAAAGTGCTTGAGAAGGTGGCGTTCTCTCTATACCCAATTATGGCTGGGTCAAATGGGCTTAATTGGGTGTCTAGTTTGTTGATTATCGTGTAGGCAAGTTATCATCCCGTTCATTACACTGATAGGAGAGAGGTCCCCGGTTAATTCTCGGTGCGTCTGCGGTGATAATTGAGAAATTAAAAAGCAAATAGGCCAAAATATTTGTGGAAGGTGTTTCAGGAAAACTTCCAGAGTAATTAGAGAGTAACGGTACGTCCACACAGCAGCTTCAGAAGCAACTTCCACCGCTTCCAACGCTTCTCTGCCCATTGACTTTGAATGGAGATGACGTCACTTTGCCTCGCTTTTCCCCGAACTGCATTGTGGGGGTTCGAAGCGAAGATTTCCAGGATTCCAAAGTTGAGCAATGTTCAACTTTTGAAGCTGAGCTGGAAGCGCCAGCCAATCAAACACGTTTATGCAAATCTGACAGTAGAAGCGCTAGCCAATCAAACCGCGTGTAAGCAGGGAGAACCAGACCGCAGTTCATTTCCTCATATTCCAAACGAGAAATTACGGTAGCAAATCACCCGGTTCTTTACGACCAGAACTATTAACGGGATACAGACCGGAGGAACCGGGCATGGAGGGAGGAGGCAGAGACAGTGGGTGGAACTGGTAGGTTTTCACCTGTTTGGGGAGTTTATATATATATATATATATATATATTGCTCGCATAAAATCCCCGGGGTTTTTTGCTTTGTATGTCGGGGGCGGGAGATTCATGTGATTGGTTGTTGGTCGCATTGCTCGCAAAAAATCCCCAAGCTGTCAGACACGCCCAGCTCCAAGATTTCCAAGATTTTTGAAAAGCTGCTGTGTGGACGTACCGTAAGGCAAATCCAGTTCGCTTAAACTTGGACAATTGAAGTGAGGAAGGGCAGTGAGTATTTATCCACAGAAACAAACCATTTAAGAAAGTACAAATACATAAGATTGAAATCCTTTTTTACAATTCTAAGCTGCAAAGTAGCACACACATGTTGTGTTCCTGTAGTGATATAAGTATCATTAAAACAGTTCATCGTTGGTATAGCATCCATCGGGAAAGAGACTCATATTCGTGTTTAATTTCATACTGGATAATTATACAAGAAGTCATATCAAAGTATCCGTGAATATTCTCAATTCTGTGACCATGAGCCTGAAGGATGCTGACGCAGAGTCACCAATTACTGTTCTTACTAACATTTGCTCAACCAGGTTCAAACATTACAAATATCCTGCTCGAAAATCCTCATAGCTGTAGTCCAACTATTACTTTTCTGGGAGCGCACCTATGCCACACTAATTTGGGGATACACGCGGTAAAGGTGAACGTTTACGGTGTAAAGGTTATGTAAACAGAGTTAGTTAACTTCCTTGAGCCAAAAACAATAAAGCAGTCTCGTCAGAAATGTATTTTTGATTTCTATAGATATGACAGTGACTGATAATTCCTGCCTGTTCACTCACGCCCATGTGGTTATAAGGTCTTTGTGACTCTTAGCGCCAGCAGAGAGGTCAGAGTTCACTCGTATAGACGGGACAATGTAAGCGTCTTATTCTGTCCCGACTGTTAGTCACTTGCTGACCGGAGCAGAACAGAATGGGAACGATAGATTCCAAATTCCAGATTCTTCACAGATTGTCAGCGAGCTTTGTGTCTCTGCGAAAGCCTCCAGATCGCGGACCGCTCCGAACGGAAAGCCAAAGAGCCAGAGTTTGAATAATTAACCACAATGGAATAATAAACACACTGTTCTCACAAGTTCTCCTCATTCTAAAAATGTCAAAAGCAGATGGCACAGTGCCTGCGGCGAAACCTTGGTGTAAAGCAATAGAGAGGCAGGAATGGAGCAAGGGAGGAAAAAAAGGAAAGGAAGGCATTAAGGCAAGATAAAAAAGAAACCGAGGAGAATGTTTGGCAGGAGCGGGAAGAAGGATGAATGGCTGACCCCGGTTTTATTTGGTCTCCTTAAAAATGCATTGGGGACCAAACTTAGTAACATACAAATAAAATATGTGACTGCAAAAGCAATATAACTGTCTTTGCTTCTATTTTGAATGATATATCACGCTGTGTACATTTTAATGTATCACTGCGACAGGAAATAGGACAGTAAGGTGGGCAACAAAGCAGGTGGGAAAAACAGATATTTAGGCGGCAGATCACAGAGATAAGACAGAATGTGTTGAATTGAGAGAAAATAGGTCACCGTAAGTGGCAGAAACACCAGAATAATTATGGCAGTCCACGTGGTTTTTATTTCTCGTCCCTGTCAGCAAATACGCCTGCTGCTGTCTGTCCATTTATTACCATGCTTACATGTCTAGCCACAGCTGATAGATTCAGCCGGGGACAGCTGTCAATTCAGCCCATACAATGTGGTGTTCTCCAGCTCGAATGACAAAGTGCATTTCTGACTGAAATCAAGAAACCATTGTTTCCCCAAATGCTTAAGATCCACAAATCAAGAATGAGTCGCACATGACGCATCTCCATGACTGCATTGCATCCTCTTTAAATAATCTCTTTACGTTTCATTCTGTGCGAGTGATGCCAAAGTTGATGTTTTTACCATTCAAATTGTAGTCGAGCTTCAGACTAGGGCTGCTCAATTAAACGAAATAAAACGATTATTTTTTTTTTAATTGGTTTTTCAGTTGAATTATACTTAAAGTTCAGGGTAATCAACTGTTAAAAACATACTGTTAAAACATTTTTCTCCAATAAATTGATGTTTTCAAAGTAAATAAGATAATCGTTTTTAATAATCGTGATATCAATTGTTGACCTAAATAATCGAGATTATGATTTTTGCCATAATCGAGCAGCCCTACTTCAGACCACCTCACTCCTGGGCTATTTCAGGGATCAAACATATGGCCTTTCAGCTACAGCAGAACCCACCTAACCACGAGGCCAGCCTGGAGCACCATCATGCACCCACAGAGGGGAAGAGACATGATGTCGGGTGGAGGTGCAGCCAGGCGTCTGCAGGTGAGGCGGCAGTAACAGGGATCGCCCTCCTGCCGCCGAGGGAAGCTGGGTAAGTCTGTAATCAGATTTCACACGCCGCTCAAGCATCCCAACCAAACACCCCGACTCCTGCAGTCAGTCGGAAGAGAGGATGCTGGAGTGTGTTTCAGGAAGAAAGTAAAAGAAAAACGTGTTTCTGAGTGAAAGAGTGTGGGTGCTTCTCCGTGCACATATGTGTGTGTGTATGCGTGTGCAGTATATGTGTTTGTGTGTACAGTGCAGTTTGTCAATGAGTAAATCCCTCCATTTTTTTACCCAACCGTCTCCAAATAAGACACAGGTTAGGCAACTGTAAAGACATCCTATATTATGGATATGTTTCGGCCCAGGGGTTACAACAGTACCAACTAGTGTCCTCACAACAATAGAATTGTTTCTGTGTGTACCTGTGTTCTGCTCTCTGCTCTCTGGATGCTGTTAGGACGCAGCCAGGCTCTCTGTAATGGCCTGATAACAGAGACCCTCCGGCCAGAGAACAGATTAATTAAGGGGCCAGACTGGAACCCCCAGGGGAGGGCGCCCTCTGCGCCCCCTGCTCCACCAAACACACACAGGGACACCGGTGTGAATAAATAAAGCCCATGTGCACATGAATAGCTTAGCCGACCTCATAAACCCACAATCACAAACGTTCACACACTAGTAAGCATGGCCCAGGAACACACACAGACAAACACACACACACACTCTGCAGGTTGAAACATTCCTGTGTGCCCCGGCGGGCTTAGAGTCCTTCGCTAAGTAACACTGGCAGGGTTTGTACCTCTCCGGAGGAAACACCTTGAGCACTTAACAGAGGCTTGCCTACTCGCCTGTCTGGGCAGCTCAACACACTCATTAAGTTGACACCAAACATATTGTTTCAAGATGATAAAGTATGCGGAGACAACAGAGGAAATGAAAGAAAATGTATCAAAAGCAAACAGGGAGAAAATCTCATTCAAAAACTCGAGTCAATTGACTTCGTGCAGTGATTTATCACAGTTTATTTAAAATACACAACACAAAGGATTTGCGGTAACTCCTTCCATCGCATGATCACATCTTCAACGTTAGCCGAGACTAAGATAAATCATTTTTTCTGAAATCCGGAGAAAGGAAGGACTGTTTTTTTCACCTTGCAGGTTATTGAATAAGAAGTAATATGATCCATCCATTGCAATACAAAGCAAGGATCTCAGTTCGAAGCAGCACCGATAAAAACACTATTAAAACCAAACAACAATGACAAAGTTCCTTATCATATGCTGCCAGATCTCTTTGAGGCCATTGGCTGAACGCAAGCGGAAAGTGATATTGAGTTTCTGGTTGGCTAGATTAGTTCGTGGGAGGATTTATAGATAACGAACGGCTTGTTGTTGTTGACCCTGGAGCTGGGAGCCAACACGGTGTGTCTTTACTGACCCGTCTCATTGGTTCTCCTGGACGATAACGCTTTGTTTGATGTGGGTTTTATTCCGGTTATAGCTTTATCTTTCTCTCCTTAGAGGGGTTTGTGTTTCTTAAAGGTTCATGGGAACAGCACCCCAAGGAGGGCAAGGCCAGTTGAATACAGCAGCCAACTTCTTCAATCAGAACTGTGGTCAGCACCAGCACTTACGTACCTTCGGGTTTCAGCCTTCACACCATAGACTGGCTGCGCGGCTCAGGACAGGGACGGATACTTTTTGACCAACTATCTATTTTGTTTCAAACATTTTGACGCAACAATCAATAACTAATAGCTTACTAGGCTACAACAATACTAGATTCAACACGGACGGGCTAATATGCTACCGTTACATCATTGAAAAGCAGTTTATTGATTGTTTAGCCAATAAATACGATGAATTCAAATGAAAGGCATACACAAGGTTTATGAAAACAAACAAACATAGCTATTGCTCATAGATCCTGCTAGCTTAGCTGCTATATTGCATACGTTGAGCTTGAGGGACTTATCTATATGACATATAGATGCAGATCTTAAGATACATTTTTGTTAGTGAACCTTGTAACTTTTGAATAATGCTAGGTTTCTAAGAGCCGGCCGATGCTCCTTCTGACAAACCTCAACAGATTGATTGCGCTCTGATAGTGCTACGTTCTTTCTGATAGAAAGATGTGTTCATATCAGATTATAGGAAGATATTTGGGGTTGCTGGACATAACACACATCGCAGCAGCAGATTGCATTTGAGATGTTTAGGGAAGTCATATGTGTCTTATTGTTCATAGTCTACAATAGTACAAGGACCGATCATGAAGGGAAGGCTTAGCCCGGCACCTTTGGCTTTATTGTCCTAAAACAATGACGACCAGATAACATTAATATTAATATCCTCAAGGACAAGCTTTGGATTTTATCTGAGCGGGAGGACTCAGAGAATTTAGTTTTGACCGTTGCCAAACTGAGATGCTCTCCGTATAAATAATAAATACATGCATTTGTGTCGTGTTGTGCTGAACAGCAGGGACACTGAGTTACAGGACTTTGCTCCCATAATCGTCCCGCCCAGATCATTTTAATCCAGGGTCTGTCTGCTGGAATCTGGCTGTCCGACATCTACAAGTAGATGAAAAGCTTCGCACCAAGGGCAGCTCCCTGGAGCCGAGCCCAGTCTCTACAAAACCCTCGTCCATCTGTCTTCATCTGGCAGACAGTCAGAACCACAGCTAACAATTCCAACACAATAAATCAAATTAATTTGACCAGGGATAAAGGGCGATTTCTAAACAGCCTCTGCCTCTTTGAGAAGCTGACGGGCTCTCTGGGAATCCATTTGACTCAATATTAAGCCAAACAAGGGGAATGAGAGGTCATTTCAACCACACACACTTCCTCTAAATATGCATCGCCTCTAATCTCCACTCTTCACTGCATTTCGGTAGCCTTTTTGTGTGTGCATGCATGAGCACGCCTGCGCATCCAAATCAATTTGGTCCCTGGCCACAACGAGACGAAAAAGCACCTTTGCACTAATGCATCAAAGTTGGCCAGTGTTCAATATTGTTTGTGAGTGTGTGCTCGTACGCGTCTGTAAGGAGGGCCAGCGTTAACCCAACAGGGGATCAAGTGAATAGTGTGTGTATGTTTTTGTGTATGTGTGTTTTTCTCCAGGCTAGCCAGGGTCAACCCAGGAGGTTTGTTAACATGGGGCATTAATCTAGCTTGGGCTCACATCCACACGTTGCAAGATAAATGGAAACCAACACACACACACACATACACACAACATCAGTACTCTGCGGCGAGTACATTTTTAATCACAAGCACTCTAATCACTCCATCTTAAACTGCGGTCACGACCTCCACTAATACACATCAATAAGATTCCTCATCTCAGTCACAAACATCACAAAGTGTGTGTCCAGCACCGTACCTACTATGTGGAGAAGAAGAGAGACAATATCTGTGCTATAGGATTTTCTGTTTGAATGCTTTGTTGTTTTTAACGACTTATGAGAGTCTCCTTTAGTTATTTTCATGTATTTCTGTTATGTTTTCTGTCACCACTTTCTCCCCAAATCAACATCAAGATGTTTCTAAATCATGTCGTCGCCAGTAAAAGGTCATCTTAGTTAGCTTGGCACGTTGGATTAAGGTTAAAAAGCTTATCAAGGGGAATTAATGACTGCTTTCTGCAACAGTTAGGACTTCTTATCAAATCAAATCAAGTTTTATTTATATAGCACATTTATAAACGATTTTTGGTCGAGCCAAAGTGCTGTACATATAATAAAAAATAGCCTTAACTTATGATATATAGTCTTTATCGAGCAAAACCTCCAAGCTATCCTTAATTTAAGAACTCTAAATTGCAAGGATTGGCGTTTTTTATTGATTGTAAATTGAATATCTCTGGGATTTCAACTGCTTGTTGACAACACTATCGTTTTCATCCTGCCTGATTGGGCTCTGGAGAACTATTCCTGGAATTGTTGCCCTTCTTTCAAAAATAACTCTTAGATAGTCCTGCTGGCCTAACAGCCCAACATTTGATTTACAATGTTGTGAAACAGAGAACAGCAAGCAACAGATCCAACTTGAATTGTTTTGATCAATGTGCTAATTGTTCTACTTCCTGTAATCCCGCGTTTCAGATATTTAGACAACATTAAACATTCAACTCCAAGGCAACTGCTGCAACAGCCCGCCGGTGTTTCGGACACACAGAGGATTTTCTGTTACATACCTTCTGATCCTTTTGCTTCTTGTGGGAAACTGTAAACACAGTGTCTCTTTTCTGGCCCGGGGCCTTAAAACTACCATCTTCAGGGACATATACTGTGCAGCCACAGCGCTGCTGTATATCATATTGTATAAATAAGTCTTTTCCAAGAGCGCCTGCCTTTGAAGGTCGCTCTCCGTCTAAAAAGACTCTTCTGATGAGCTCTAACACAACCATGCAGCGAATCTTAGTCAGCACAACACACTTCATCATATTGACTTTTTCAAGACGTGTGTGTGCCTCTATTTACGAGTGTGTGTGTGTGTGTGTGTGTGTGTGTGTGTGTGTGTGTGTGTGTGTGTGTGCGCGCGCGCGCGTGTGTGTGTCACTGTTCTTTCTACCCCCCCCCCTTCTTCTTTGTTATTCCCAGCATTGCTGTTCTCCAAACAGAGCTCACATTCATCACTCGGTCTTGTGCCTTTCTTGCGGACATGCCAGGGAAAAAAGAGGAACCTTTTCAGGTCCGTTATTGTAAATGACCTGCCGCAAAAAGGGATTATTAAGTCACCTTCCCTCCCTTCTCCTAACCTACTTCCTGAAGACACAGAGGCGGGAGGGATACAAAGGGAAGAGATAGACAGGACGGGATGGATTTGCTTTTGAAATGTAACAAAATGGCTAAAGGTTTTTTTTTGTAGGTAAAAACATTGTCACAACCGCGTAACATAAAAGAGTATTTTAGCGCATCAACAAAGGACCTGCAAGGACTTTATAAAAGGTGTGCTGCAGATTTACTCAATTTGCAATAACAATAAATGGAGAAAAGGAGCGCAATTCTCTCATATTTGTTTTATGACTCATCGTTTAGCACATTTTGAGTTGTCTTTCTAATTCTGCAGCTTATCCTGACATAAAAGGACCGTTTGGTTTGTTTCTCGTTACCAAAACGGAAGCATATGCTGGACACAAATGTCTTTAGGACGTTATGCTCCATAAAACTGACATGGCTTGATTGATGATCAAATCTAACTTTGTTTATAATTCCCTTTTCAAACACAAAGGTAACTAAAAGTGCACAAACCAAACACAGACAAGAAACATTACGGTATCCCGCTTTCCAGGTAATAACCAGAGTAACACAGCTTTGTGATTTAAAAAGAAGACTTAATACGCAGGACTGAACAAAAAAAAGGGAATGAAATAAGAATTGATGTCCATGATGCTCTGCCTTATTAATTCATCTTAATGCTGATTTGATCAAACAAGCTTAATCACAGTGATTGTTTTTGTTGATTCTCCTTACACTGGTTTGTAGCATTCGCCATCAATGACTAATACTGCTTCATTCAACCTGCAATATGCTGCAAATACAAACCTGAATGCCACACAATCACTATATTGTAACACCAAACAGGGTGAATGGAAACAACTTCATCAAATCTGCACCTAAACCAACCAATGGAGAGGAATCAGATGTGCTTTATGGAAACTATTGAACCGATGCAACAATTGGGGACACTCGGTCCAATAAAGCCCCAGATATAAATAGTTGGATCATTAATTGTGTCCCCCTCTCTCTCGTGATCATCGTGTGCGGTTAATCTTCGCGTGCAGTTTAATTAATTTCCCGACATAGGTGTACACTACACACACAATCATAATCTGACTGAACAGCAGAAATCAATCATCCAAACAAGCCCCAGGCGCTCAAGGAGACGATCCCGGTAAACACTACCCCCTCCTCCTTCTCTCTCCTCATCCTCAACACACACACGACGCTTGTAACAGCACATACACATTAAATACAAACAAATCTCCTCACACTGCGAGATGTGGGGCAGATCAGATGCATATTTGGGTGAAGGAAATCACTCCGCCGCGCATCTCCAAATGGCACACATGTCGCGGCGGAGCAGTGAACGCATCTTCCTGAAGACGTGCATAAAACCGCTTTTATGAAGCACACATAAACATCTACAAAAATGCTCTAACCCGGTCTCAGTTGTTTCCTTCTTTCCTCTAAATTAAGGGATTAAAAACTCCATGTAGGACAGCGATGCTGATGTAACACAATGGGAACACGCCGTCACCCACCTTTGTCATCCCGGAGCTGTGACGGTCGTGGCGGTGATTTCTTCCCCGCTGAAGAGCTCAGTGTCCCGGCCAGCCTGCTGCCGCTGCCCCCGCTCTCCTCTCCTTCTTCGGTTCCGCTGTTTCTAATTCTTCCCTCTTTTTTTTAAGGGGAAACCTCCGTTCCTCCTCCTCTTCTTCGCTTACTCTTGGCTCTTCTTCATGTGTTTGGAGTCGCCGGTGGTTCAGGTGTCGCAGTCAGTGAGCCAGCAGATCCGCTGTCTGTCATCTCCTCGTGCAACAAAACGGGAGACTGTTGCCCCCCCCCCCCCTCTCTCCCCCTATGATGCGGGCTAGCACATATGCCTCTCTCTCTCTCTCTCTCTCTCTCTCTCTCTCTCTCTCACATTCACGCACATGGACCTTATCCTGCTCCTCACACACTGTCTATGATATATAACATTTGCCTGGAGTGACTCACTGTAATCCCATCATGACTCATAGTGAGGGAAAAGTGGAAACAGAGGTCCTTTTTCCTGACATAGGCTCATGCGCACAACTACAGCCAGTCCAAACTAACTATTTCCCCCCAAAAGGTGACACCCTAAATATGACCACGTTACATGCATCAACAAAATACCAAACCTGTTAGGAAACCACAACCTGATCTAGAATTCTTTAATTTAGCATTTATTGTTACAGCAAAAGTATAGATGGAGACCAAACATTTAACATCATAGTTTTTACTGTTTTACCACGCAACGTGCTTTGGCAATGCTGTGTTTGGTTATCATGCAAATAAAGCTTCCTTCCATTTGAAAGCAGTAATGCTAACTGTGTCCCGTGTTCTTTACTGTAAGCTATACATCCTGCTGCTGTATTGAGCTTCTATGTAAAAGCGTCTGTCATGCAAATGCAGTTAATTTGAATCTGAACTGGAACTTGAGTGCTGACTGCTATGTTAATGTGGAGCAATGCCAGGGGCATATTTAGTGATTAGTGGGCCCCAGGCAAAGCTAGGAATGGGGCCCCCTCATGCATTATTCTCACGCTTTTTCCTAACAGGGAATGTTGTTATTACTGAGGATACTGATGTTGTAGATCTAAGCCTTTACATCCGTTACTACGCACAGACACACAGACTCATTGCACCCACACACACACACACACACACACACTTTCTTTGTCTATGCCTAGAGACATTGAGTAACTTCAGTGGGCTTCCTAATTTTAACTTGATCATGTTTTCAAGTCGTTGCGTTTTGGCACACCACTAAGTCTAACAGTGCAACAGTCTAAACTAGCTAACCTTTGGAAATGCAATGCTAATTTTCTGGAGTGTCCCTGGGATGCTCTCTTGTTCGAAACCCGCTCCCGCCCCACTGCGTCAGGCCGTTGTGTCCTTGGGCAAGACACTTCATCCGAATTTTCTCCTGTGGGTATTGTCCACAGTAGATGACCATAACATGTATGATCTGTATGTGTAATGTGTATCTGTAAAGCGCTTTGAGAGTCATTGATAAAGCGCTATAATAAATATAAGGATTATTATTATTATTATCTTGTAGGAGTTAGCATGGCTTTGGAGTTCAAGGTACCA
This sequence comes from Pseudochaenichthys georgianus, assembly GCF_902827115.2. NCBI lineage: Eukaryota > Metazoa > Chordata > Actinopteri > Perciformes > Channichthyidae > Pseudochaenichthys > Pseudochaenichthys georgianus. The sequence goes on along the minus strand of NC_047520.1, from coordinate 5,767,192 downwards.
TCGCAGCTGTCCTTATCCAAGCCGGGGTGAAGACTTTGATGCATATTATTTGTCATACAGCCCTTTACTGCAGACTATCTAAAAAAGTCAAAAATATAATTAAAAAAAGATTCTATTTGTTGGCTTCTTCAAAACTACATCCGTACAGAAAATTCCATTATATAAATGTCCCTTTTTGTAGGCCTTCCTGTTTATCATTCCTACAGTGAGTCATTGTGTGTTTTTGCTGCTCAGCGGAAGTTTTTTAATAATTTATTGTGCTTTTATCATCATAGTCTTCTTACACAGCTCAAGTAGAGTCTTATAATGAGTATCCTAGTTAAAAGACCATTTAGGCAAGTGACCTTATTCTGCTTTCTAGCTTTTTCACTCCCATTAAATCCTACTCTTCTGATGTTTCCCACTTTAATTGCTCAATGTTTTTCCATAGAGGCCCACATATCTTTCCGGGCCATGACAGGCAGGTTGTTTAAGTAATGATCTAGACTCTGGGGTGTAATGATTAAGTGAGGTATATGCTTTGTAGCCACACTTCAGAGCATATTGCATCCTATGTATTATTCCAGAGAGGAAGAGGACACTTTGATAAGCCGACACTGCCTCTTCCTTGTATTGATCCTCGTGTGATGAGCGGTAGAGTTTATCCACGGCTTGTTAAACACCCTAGTGGCATTATAATTCATTGACACCATAATGCTGAATGGCCAATATTCAAAGTGGTTATTTTTTTGGATTGATTGGATTTGTTTTCCTGGCCGGTGATCGATTTAATTGCAACACTTAGGGATGTTTAGATGTATTGGCAATGATTTCGTTTTTCTGTCAATGGAATTTGTTTTATAGTCACTTGCTGTGCTTTAAACCAGTATTGAAATATGTAAAGTTCCACAATGATAACTCTCCTATCATAACTTTTATTAACTTCGTCTTCAAGTGAATAAATATGACACGAAAGTGTACAAGTATGTTGACTTATAGAAACCGCATTCAATGTGTTTGGGATTTATGTGTCTTATTCTGAAGTGTAGTTTCATCAGTTCTGTGTATTTTGTGATCTTTTTTTCTTGCTCACAGCTTGTATTCACTTTGATTTAAAAGCTTTTTCAAACCCCCTTGTCCTACATCTCAGTGCAACAAGAGCCAAAAACACTTCATCCCTTTTCTCCCAGTAAGCGAATGCTACAGCGCTGTCTTCTACATTTTGTCTCTTAAATTCTGAAAAGAAGTGAAACCAGGACAGTCACATTTTTCACAAACATGGCCCCCTTGATCCCTACAGAAGGCGAGGGGGGGGGGCGTCTCCGCTGTTAGACGCTGTCCCCCGGACACGCTTGGATTCATCTTCCATTCGAGTTGTCAGGGTGCAATCAGCAGACATGGAGAGTGCTCTGGCTGGGCCGTGACATTACTCTGACCTCTAAGGGGTCCCTAGCTCCACTAACATCCCCCCACCCCCTCTGCATTATTCAGCGTCATGAGGTTGTGGATGCTGTCACCGGTAAAGCCTGGCCGCACGCGGTAAATGGTTTGATTCCCTTTGGGTTCAGCCAGCTATAAACACTTTGCACTTGTGGGGTTGTGGTGCAGGTTGAACATCAGTGCACACTTTGCGCTCATAAATATTTCTGTTGCTTAACTTTACCGCCTTCAGCAACGTGTCAGGCTTCAGCAACGAAAAGTACTTGGAATATTTGAATTTCTTTTTCTTTTGTCATGATTTTTCCCTATGGACGTTTATTAATAATCAAATTGCAAAACACAGCAAATTGAAAAACAGTCTGATCTGGAATGTATGCAAAATCTAGTCAATCTAAATGTTTTAAGTTTAATGTGTTAGAGAAACAATTATAATTCCTTGTGATTTTAACTGATTTTGATTTGTCAATCATCTCTCATGCTGTTGTTTATCCTTGAAGAAGAGCAATGGCTTAAATTGTGATCTAAAATTCAGATGCCATGCCACATTTTTTATGAATTTGACAAATCTCCTAACAACAACAGTTTTTATTTGTTGGATGAGGCTCATAACTGCAAGACCTTGCAAATATAAATTGAGAAAAAAAGGTCCCCTTAGTTCGCTGTTATATTAACATAATATAAATAATATAATATAATATATAAATACATAATATAAAACATGTTTTGCAAGGGGATCAAATACTTCTTTCCCACAGTTAAATGCATATCAATTTGTATCTTTTATATCATTTACATTTCTGGATTTTATTTTTGATATTCTTACTCTCACTGATAAAATAAACCTACCATTAAAATGATAGACTGTTCATTTATCTTTTAAGTGGGCAAACAAAATCTGCAAGGGATCAAATACATATTTCCTCCACTATATGTCAGTGAGCGCCTGGTCAAATAGACAAAGCCCATCAAAGGTCCCATCAAAAGGACCTGATTTCTTTACAAGAGAATGCATCTCACCGCACAGTACAGGTCATCATCCCTGATGGGGCTGCTCTTGTGAACATGCTACGACCTGGTGCTGCAAGACGTTTGTTGATTATGTGCAGAAAGTGTTCGCACCATGCTGACATGCTCTCAGCTGGAGCATGTCAGCAGAGTCGATGTCGTGTGGGTGGTTCGTCACACAGTTCTTTGAGAATCCTGGGATAGATGCCACCCGGTCCTGATGCTTTTGAGGCAATTCAGTGCACTGTCCTTGCCACTGTGGTGGACTGTGTTTTCAGGACTAACTCTGCATTTAGTTGAAAACCTGTAATATTACATAATATATTATGTAACATGTATTACTTTACCATAATCAGAATCAGAAGAATCAGAATCAGAAACGGGTTTAATGCCAGGTAGGTTCACACGTACGAGGGATTTGACTTGATGTCATGGTGCATACATAAAATATAAAACAATAATAAATATCTTAACGGTTTTACTGTGTATTTTGTTCCCTGAATACCAGACACATGGAGTTAGCTACATTCTAGCATGTTGTAAATAGTACCACTGCATTCCTCATCCTTGAAAATGTAGGATTAGCCATCATGTCAAGATCGTGGTCGAGAGATCCTAAGCTACTGGTAAAATAACAACCAATGGCGGCCATTTTCAAAAATACGAGATGGCCCTATAGCCACAAATCTTCCTCAGGGCATGCTCTAACAGTGTGCCAAAGTTCATGTTTTTATCATCAAAAGCACAATTCTTTCACATATCTGCTGGACTATATGTAGCTACTTGGAATTGGAAGGGTTAGGGTTATGAATGAAGTTTTATGATTGAAAAAGTCCACAAAGCACAACATGGCTTATTTCTCCGCTCTGCTTATCCAATACTCTGTAAAGCTGGGTTTAGCAGATTTCTGGAAAAAAAAAAAAAAAATCTGCCAACAATTTGAGAATACAGCCATCATCCTGCAGCTCTCCTCTCTCCCTCCTCTGTCCTGGGAAGTCTGGTTTTCTCTCACACGACTTAAATTACAATATGTTAACAGGTTACTGTCAAAATTCCGCTCACTGACGCCAAACATTCTGCCTACCTCACACGGGCTGTTTTGAAGACTTTTCTCTTTCCTGTAGTGTATTATAAATTTTTTGTGCATTTAAATGGTCTGCACAGGCTACAAAGTGTTCCCAGAGTTTATCTCCCACACACTCCCCCCTAAATGCCTCCATTGGACTCCTTTGTTTACTTCCTTAACATAATGACATCACAACGTAACACTTGCGCTTCTATTGGCTTGCGCACCCTCACATTGTACGTGATAGGCTAAGGTGAGGGACATCTCTAAGCGGTTGCCCAATCACAACAGAGCTGGTCAGGTAACCAATCAGAGCAAACTGGGCTCTGGTTTCAGACAGAGGGTGAAAAGAGGTGCTGCAGCATAGGGTGGTATGAGAAAAATAAAAAACGTTTTGAACATTAAAGCATGGAGACATGTCACTGCACAAAATACAAAGTGAACCTGAAAATAACCATAATAGTCATCTAATCTATAATTAACTGAATTCATTGATTATAAAAACCTTAGCCAATCCTACCGGGTGATATTTTGAGTCGCTCAAAACATGATATATTGTAGCCTGTACATGAGACTTTTATGCACAATGGAAATGGACCAATAATGTAGGGAGAGGCTTAGCCCTCTCTAGCCTTCATTAACCGTCTGTGTTATTGTCCTTTAGCTTTTTTAACTTGGTCTTAAAAGCATTTGACAAAAAACATTCCCTTTCTCATGAATATTTCATCAGCTGTTTTTGTTGGGTAGACTTCAGTCCTTTTTGCTTCAGTGTAAAGCATTTGGTATCTTCCCCGTGCTACAAATAAAGATATGCTTGCCATAGCTTCATGGCTCGCTGAAACAAGAGCCGCTTCACCTTCTTGAAGTTTATAATAAGGGAAAAAACAGACTCTGGGTCAGTGCTAATGGGGTGGAGGGGGGCATGGTGGGGATAGTGTCTCATTTAGTACAGATAAAACCTCTACTGTTCCAAACAGGGCTGTCAACACTTCCTGTCAGCACTGCTATACACACACACACACACACACACACACACACACACACACACACACACACACACACACACCACACACACACACACACACACACACACACACACACACACACACACACACACACACACACACACACACACGCACACACACACACACACACACACACACACACACACACACACACACACACACCTCTTTGTCAACCTCTTTTGCTTCCTCATTTCCCTCTATCCCTAATTTCTCCTCTCTTCCTCCTTTCTCTCCTCCCTCTGAATATGTACTGATTAGGTTTCACTCTGCTTTCCAGTTCTGTGTTATCTCCTGTGTGTGTGTGTGTGTGTGTGTGTGTGTGTGTGTGTGTGTGTGTGTGTGTGTGTGTGTGTGTGTGTGTGTGTGTGTGTGTGTGTGTGTGTGTGTGTGTGTGTGTGTGTGTTAATGAAATCCCCCTCCCCTGGACTCAGGTGTCACCGCACTCTCCCTCCACTCCTTTGAACGGAGAGGAGGATCAACATAAGGGCAAAGGTTTTCGACAGTTTCCCATGTACGGAATCAATTAAGCGCTGCCGTGGACAATGTGTGTGAAAGCTCAATACACACACACACAAGGTAGTGTTTTGCGTCGATGCACACCGGCTCAGGCTCTCTTAAAGCCTATGGTCATATTACTGAGCAGGGGGTCAAAGGTCAAAGCCAATGAGCCGCCACACACAGAAGGAGCTCTGTTCTGGCTGAGCTGCCACTCGGCTTTTCTTCTGTGTAAAACATCGGCCTCTTGGTGTGTGTTTTGACGTGATGAAGGAGGACTCTTCTGCATCAACACCCACATGCACAACGCAGAAGTATGTCACTCTCTAAAAACTCATCATCCCGAATTGAGTTGACGATCTAGGAGCTTTTATTTTAGACTAGCGACCCAGATTTTTTCCGCCATATCACGGTCATCTGCTGCTTTACCTCCTGTGGCTTAGCTCAGCTTTCAAAGAAGATGAAAAGAGATATGATAGGGATGTATAAACACACACACACACACACACACACACACACACACACACACACACACACACACACACACACACACACACACACACACACACAATGGTCATCAGCTTAGTGGTGGTCCTTCGCATACTGAACCCAGGGCTCTAATCTGCAGAACGACTTTGTAACAGTAATCTATACACATTATGAAATTGAATTGGAGGCTAGCCAGGGGCGGATCTAGACAAATATTCATGGGGTGGCAAGAGGGTGGCAGGAGATTTTGAGGGGTGGCCTCCCCTGGCAGAAGTATACTGATTTAATCGCAGTCATATCAATCAATGTTAAATTGGAAAGCCACAATATTAATATTTTAACTCAATAATAACAGGATACAATAACGAATGGGTTTGTTTCACTCTTAGACCAGCAGATGTACCAAGTCTATGAAGACTGCTGCAATAAGTACATTAATTAACTGTCTCATCGATGTTTGACTGAATGAATATGATACTATTAACAATCATATTATTCCTATCAGCTGTCAATCACTGTTATGATTCACATATTCATTTATTATTGAATAAACTATATTTTTTGGAGGAGTTAATGATGAATGTTCCTCAAGATGCTTGCTCACCCTCCTTCAAATTTGAAATACAAGTAATTACGATCATATATCTAAATTCAAAATATTCAAAGGAACAGTTCAGCGCCCCACAACTTTACATCAGGAAGAACAAACATTAAAGAAGTGACTAACTGCTTCAGTTAGGGTTAAAAAACGTGTATTCAGCTAAAACATATATCGCTGCAGTAAGTTATTATCCAGTGGAAGGTCCTTACCTACTGGCCTAGTTAAATCTAAAGTGGTTACTTTTTTTGGCTGGGCAGTGTAGTTTTACACACTGTCTTATTTTACTTTCTCAGGACTTGAAACTGTTTTTTGGGGGCAGACCCCCACAAATAGTCCAGCAGATAGAATTGTGCTTTTGATGATAAAAACATCAACTTTGGCACACTGTTAGAGCATGCCCTAAGGAAGATTTTTGGCTGTAGGGCCATCGCATATTTGTCCAATGGCGAGGTGAGGCCCCACCCAGTCTGCGTGATCTGTGTGTAGGGAGGGGCGGGCCTGCTTCCACCCCTCTTCCACATCATCCAACGTCATCCATGTATCCCACGCCGTCTTCTTGCCCCTGCCATCAAAAGATGACACAGTGCACATCCAGTAAATGCATGGAACATTGGTAAGGCTATGCATCGATCTGGACCTAGTGATCTCGCCATTGGGCTGCTGTGACTGCCAGTACTACCACATCCGTGTCAACTGTGCGTATTGACACCTTGCTATACCCTTCCTTCACAGCACCTCCTAGGTGCAGTATGATGTGGTTATCCTCCTCATGTGTGCATGGTGCAAATACTGATGATATGTTTGCCAGTGTTGAGGGCTGTCACACTGGTTGCCAGGAAGGAGAACAGTTAAGCCTTCTTGTCTTCAATGCGCAGAAACTCTGGCCAGTTTCCAGGAATGACACTGGATGGCTCAACGTGTCTATGAACTCCCTTCCCTCTCTTGCTCTGCACATAATCAAAAAACGTCTTAGCAGCACCAGGTCGTAGCATGTTCACAAGAGCAGCCCCATCAAGGATGATGACTTGTACTGTGCGGTGAGATGCATTCTCTTGTAAAGAAATCAGGTCCTCCAAACAGCCCACCAATCTGACTTGGTGCCAGTTCTCAGCTTGCCCATTTGTGACAATGATGGTGGCCTTTCAGGAGTCTTCTTGAGCATGGGGCCTTCAGGCGCTGCAGGATTTTATCCATTATGGTGTAGTAAGTGTGTTACCAATAGTTTTCTTGGTGACTGTGGTCCCTGCTTCCTTGAAATCATTAACAAGTTCCTCCTGTGTAGTTCTTGGCTGATACCTCACCTTTCTCATGATCATCAATACCCCACGGGGCGAGATCTTGTGTGGAGCGATTGATTGTTGATTGATGCCCATTTTATTTTTTTCATCTCCGAATAATCGCACCAACAGTCTCCTTCTCCCCAAGCTGCTTTCTGATGGTCTTGTAGCCAATCCCAACCTTGTGCAGGTCTACAATCATGTCCCTGAGGTACTTAGACAGCTCTTTGGTCTTGCCCACGGTGGAGAGGTTAGAATCTGATTTATTGATTCTGTGGACAGGAGTCTTTTATACAGATAACAAGTTGATATTAGGAGTACTTTCTTAAAGGAAGAGGACTTATGTAACCGGTCTGTGGGAGCCAGAATTTTTTTTTTTTGCAAGGGGATCAAATACTTATTTCCCACAGTTAAATGCAAATACATTTTTCTCTTTTATATAATGTAATGTTCTGGATTTTCTTTTTTATATTCTTACCCTCACTGTTAAAATAAACCTACCATTACAATTATGGACTGTTCATTTATTTGTAAGTGGGTGAATAAAAAATATCGGCAAGGGATCAAATACTTATTTCCTCCACTGTAGGTGTCATACTGGTCCTGTCCAAGTTTCTCAATCTGGTTCAGAGTGTCAATGACTGCTGCATCTGCAAGACCTCTAGTATCCAGTACAAGAAGATCCACAATGCTCTCTTCACAGCATGGATTGCCCATGTCTTCTATAGCACCAGTTAGTGCTTTAACATCTCGTGCAAATGCCATTTGTGTATGTTTGGTCAGCTCATGGTGCCGGGTGTCAGTCTTTTTTCTCTTCTCAGTGGAGGCCTCAAACTCTCCAACCACACGAGCCATCTCGGGGCCAGACGGCACCCATCGTTGCAGAGCTGCAGGGTTCTCTGTCAGGCCTACAGCATCACTATCACCTTTCACAGAGGCATTGTTCTGCGCGTGGGCTTGGTCAATGGCAATAGCAGAAAAGCTGCATGTCGTCTTCTTCACAGCCTTTCCTTTCAGAAACTGCCCATGGACATCAGGATGGTTATCTTTTAGCACAATCATGTCACGCAAGTGGACTGGTGTCCATCCGGCATAGTGGGTGTGTCCCAGAGCAAGGAACCAAGACACAATCTTGGTCATTTATATAGAGTAGGAAGTCAGCCTCTCTTATTGATCGCACATAGATCATCAACTCTATTTCCAGCTACAGGATGATAGACCAGAAGTGGAACTGGGGACATGACACTGCTCTTGTCCACCCGCTACCCCTCCAGGAGGTTGCCAAGTACTTGAGTGCTGCCATTTCAATGTGAAACCCAACAAACATCACAATAATGATCTTCTCTGTGAGTTGCTGGCCAGCTCCACTGGGTTTCTTTTGCCACAGCGTATAGAGGTCGATCCAGAGTAATGATTGGTATCCGACCAGGATTCAGAATCTCCAATGCCTGCCTTACCACATCCATGGAATGACGAATCATGGCCACAGATTTGACCTGGTCGTAGAAGAGGGGAAGTAGAGAAGTGAGTGTGACAGTGCTCTCTGGTATTGTATGACCGCACTAGCAGCCAGGAGTCAGTCAATCAAGCACGCAAGCAGCTCTTCACCCAGAAAGATAACAATTGAAGTACTCCCCCCAACATAAGCAGCATTGATTCAGCACACAAAGACAGCTGCCTTCCAAGCTGGTCACTGCTGGGGACAGATGATGTTTGCAGCCCCTGAACTCCCATCCCCAGGTGACTGGATGCAAAAAAGGCTGCAGTGGACAATTTTCAAATGTGTCAAGGCAGCAATTCAGTGCACTGCCCTTGCTACTGTGGGGGACTGTGTTTTCAGGACTAACTCTGCATTTAGTTGAAAACCTGTAATATTACATATATATTATGTAACATGTATTACTTCACCATAATAAATATGTTAATGGTTTTACTGTGTATTTTGTTCCCTGAATACCAGATACATGGATTTAGCTACATTCTAGCATGTTGTAAATAGTACCACTGCATTCCTCATCCTTGAAAATGTAGGATTAGCCACCAGAATCAATATCCTAGGAGGTCTAGATCCTAAGCTACTGGTAAAATAACAACCAATGGACAAATATGCTGCCTTATAGCCAAAAATCTTCCTTAGGGCATGCTCTAACAGTGTGCCAAAGTTCATGTTTTTATCATCAAAAGCACAATTCTTTCAGATATGTCACATATCTGCTGGACTAAAATAAAAAAAATACACACATACAAGGTCATCATCTTAACAGTTTGTTATGCTCATCGAGTCATCCATGAGCAGAGCATCACGTTGGCATGCCTATTACAGCTGAATGCGGCGATTACCATTTTGTTCAGCAAAACGCCTCACAAACTGATTAAGATCAACAGCTTTAGTGCGTTTTGATTCAATGCTGAGTACAGCCAAACTTGACAGTCTCTTCTCTGTCATTGAAGACCGCAAATAGCTAATTCCTTCCGTCTACTTGAGTCCGAATGCTTCTCGTTGTACGCCGTCCCCCCGTTCAAATGAAATCGCCGCCAATCATATTTCCAAGCTCGTGCCAGGGCCAGGGGAGGGGTTACAAGACTTGCGTCTTGTGCTGCATTCACTTGCACTCGGACATTAGAGATTTTCTCTCATAAATGTCCGATGAGCCACAACTTTTCTTCCAAAACAAAGATGCCAACTGGGGTGGTAGCTGGGGTGGCAAGGCTATTTTTCAGGGTGGCAGTTGCCACCCCATGCCACCCTGGTAGATCCGCCCCTGAGGCCAGCACATAATGAGGCAAGAAATCACTTTTACTGCTCGCAACCTTCATTATGGTTTTTTCATTTGTACATGATCTGTTTGGGTTTGATTGGGGAAAAATCGATTTGTGTGCTGATGTTGAGACTGCATGTTCTTATTTTTATCTTGGTTTTATGGAAATTATAGATAGACATGCACCCCTGCGTACATTTAGAGTGAAGGGACGAGACAATCCTTGGTTTTCTGCTGAATTATCTAGTCTCCTACATGAGAGAAACAAGGCCTGGGCAAAGGATAGGAAATCAGGCTCAGAGGTAGAATGGCTGCGTTTTAGGCAGCTAAGAAATAGCTTCACTTCACATTTCAAAAGTGCTAAATCTAAGTATTATCTGTCAGTTACCACAAAGAACCTGAACAAAATTCTGGAAAGCCATAAAATCGATATCCACCGGTGATATCCGTAATGAGCTACCGCTACAGCATCTGGCACTATATCGGACAGGGCTACTATGTTAAATTGTTTTAATGAGCATTTTGTGGCCTGTGGCTCTCTGTTTCATTCTGTTTCTAATTCTGCTTCTGTGAACACCACAGTCGGTGACTCAGAACAAAGTGGTCTGGAAAACCCTTTCAGTTTTACTCCTTTTACTGTTGATGTTGTTCGTGAAGTCTTAACCAAGCTAGATCCTAAAAAGCCGGCTGGTCCGGACAACGTAGAACCTTTCTTTTTAAAGATAGCTGCAGATTTTATTGCTCCACCTCTTACTACTCTTTTTAACCTCTCCCTCAGCATGAACAAAATCCCAAAAGTATGTAAGTCAGCTTATGTCCTGCCACTACTAAAAGGAGGGGAGGCCACCTTATTAAACAATTATAGACCCATCTCTAAATTGTCAGTTCTGGCTAAGGTTCTTGAACGCCTAGTGAGTGAACAGGTAAAGGAGTTTTTATGTACAAATGACATCCTGTCTAAACATCAGTCAGGCTTCAGAAAGAAACACAGCACCATCACTGCCACAATGAAAGTGGTAAATGACATTACTACTATTTTAGATAATAAGCAGAGTTGTGCAGCTCTATTTGTTGACCTATCCAAAGCTTTTGATACTGTCGATCATCGCATTTTGAAGCAGAGGCTGGTCAGTATTGGCATATCCAGCCTTGCAGTGGGGTGGTTTGTGAACTACCTCTCTGAAAGGTCCCAATGTGTTCATTTTGATGGACTGTCTTCTGAGTGGTTAAACATCACTAATGGTGTACCTCAAGGTTCTGTTTTAGGTCCACTTTTATTCTCTATCTATATTAATAGTTTAGGTGAAAATGTCGAAGGAGCAACCTTACATATTTATGCGGACGATACCGTTATGTACTGTGCAGGTCCCTCGATTAACGAGGCTGTTGTTAAATTACAGGCTGTTTTTAACATTATTCAGGCTCAGCTCTCTGAGCTTAAGCTTCTTTTAAATGTGGATAAAACCAAGGTAATGCTCTTTTCTAAAGCTAAAGCTAAAAATACACCGGAGACTGCTTTGGATATTGTGACTACGCAAGGAATACAACTTGAAGTAGTTACCTGTTACAAATACCTTGGCTTGATGATTTTCTCACTTTTAAATGTCATGTAAATAATCTTCTTAAAAAGCTGAGGGTTAGGCTAGGGTTCTTTTTCAGAAACAAGTCCTGTTTCTCGCTTGAGGCCAGGAAAAGGCTCTGTGACCTTTGACGTGTGCTGGACTATGGGGATCTGGTCTATATGAATGCACCTGCCAATTACCTGAGCAAGTTAGATGCTGCGTATCACAGTGCACTGAGATTTTTGACAAATTGTAAAGCACTTACGCATCACTGTACCCTGTATACCAAGGCGGTTTTGCCATCACTTACTGTACGGAGGCTCAGTCACTGGTACTTTTTCATTTCCAAAGCCATGTTGGATAAACTACCATCTTATATCTGCTCCCTGATCTCTCTGCGAATTGAAAGTACTTATTGCCTGAGATCGCATGCTGTGGTTTTATTAAATGTGCCAAGTGCTAGGACTGTCTTAGGGAAGAAAGCTTTTAGATGTGCAGCTCCACTAACATGGAACAGTCTGCAAAAAGAATGGAAAATTACCAAGATAGTACCACTACATGTTTTTAAAGCTCGGTTGGATGCTACAAAATCAGATGCTGTTGGTACCTGTACATGTGGTTAAATATGTAAATTGTAATCCCTGTACATTTTGCTGTATGTTGTTCTTTTGTTACTGCTGCAGGTCTCCTTTGAAAAAGAGATCATTGATCTCAATGGGATTTTACCTGGATAAATAAAGGTTTTGAATTGAATTGAATTCATACACTACAATCTTCTGAAAAACCGATCGCATATGCTGTTCGTCCTTGCCGTTTGTCTCATTGTATACTTTGCATTATTCTGCCCTTTTATTAGCCTACATAACTGATTTTCATTTTCTTACTGGCACAATCTAAAGGCAGCCATTGATTACTTTTTGTTTCACGGTTGCATAAAAGCAATCTTTCCGAAATTTGAAACGTTGGTGGAATACATAAGCAGAAATGTTTCAACTATGGCCTTGTGCTATGATTTTTAAGACATGTTATTTACTAAATTGTTCACATACCTTTCCGTTTAATTGAACTATTACAAGTTCTCAAAAAATGCACGATATGACAATACATAATGATATTAGTATATGAAAAACGAAATATTCTGTGACATTATATGAGAAGTTATCCATATCATTGTTTATAGGGAATAAAAACATGATAAAGTAATTATTCTTCTACAAAAGTAAAAACTGATGGTTGCAGCTGCGGTTGCACGTAGTGGGCGCGTGGCGGCGGTAACGTGCTGTGACGTCAACGTGACCTCACCAACATGGCGGCGCCCATCAGCAGCTCCAGCTGGTTCGCTTCCGTTTCGAGAAAAGTGGGAAGTTTACTATTTAATTCGGTTTTCATTGCCCAGGCAGCGACGTGCAGTGCCAAAATGGACTCTGTGGGACCAACCAAGGTTAGACAGCAATTCTTAATCATATTTTAAGTCTGTATTACAATAAAATACCCGTAAAAATAATACATTCGAGACAAAAACATGCCTTGTTCAGCTGCTGTTGCGTGTTCTAACTGCTGAAACTGCTGTGTTATATAACGAGCTATGTATACACTGCTGTCACGGATTGTACATTATCCTTATATTATTAGCTGTATAACAGGTGTTTCATTATTATGTTTCTTCCTCAGCTGGAGTTTGCAGTGCAGATGACATGTGAGAGCTGCGCAGTTAAAGTCAGAGCTGCTCTGGAGGGAAAACCAGGTATCAAAGCATTCAAAGGTCTACGTTATTAATGTATGCATCCTCTGAAACAGCTCTTTGTACGGTAACTGCTCTTAGTCATCTGGAACTGACAGCTCTTTGAAACGGTATATCTGAAATAGTACAAATAATGACCATAACAAAGCACGTCAGAGAGCTTTTATCTGTCACTAGTTTATGGCTGTTGGACTTTATTCATGCTTCCAGTGCAAAGTATGTCTTATTACTCAGCAAAGCACAATTCTCTATATAGAACCCTTTCTAGCAAGTAAAGAGCTTTACACTGGCGCCTAAATCTACAAGTAACATATTCCACCTTTACAAGTCCCTAACACCTTCATAGGAAGTTACCTCAAAAGAACTGTGTAACTTGGAACAAGTCATAGTCAGTGATAACTTTCAATTGTTACACTTCACATTTTGTAATCCGAATTGAATCCCAATCTTGTGTTACGTAGACACATTTTGTGCACAGCAAATCAGCTGGAGATGCCATATGTCTACAGGCAAGTATTAAATGCAAGACACATGCACAATAATGTTTCTTATTTTATGAATGAATATCCACTTGGGTTTATGGTGTAGGACCAGGTGGAGGGGTTATATCTCTTCGCTGGCCTGGGAGCGCCTTGGGAGCGCCTTGGGAGCGCCACATCAACCAGTCAGAGCTGGTTGATGTGGCCAGGGAAAGGAACGTTTGGGGCTCTCTGCTGGAACTGCTACCCCCGCGACCCGACCATGGATAAGCGGGAGAAGATGGATGGATTATGATCTAGAGCGGCTTGAGCAGCTAGGGAAATCATCCTGGAAATCAGCATAACACCTTTTTAACTTTTACCAAATGTTTCAGATCTTTCTCCCAGAAATCCAATGTTGACTTCAGTGCAACCGACAGGAAGAGAAACTACGGGATAAAATAGAAAAGGCTTTCGATTTATGTTATTATTATTATGTTATTATTATATAAGGCAGAAAAGCAGCCTCACATTTCAGATAATGTTTGTCATGTTGCTTGATGAGTGGCTTGGACTATTCTCTTTAATATTTATATAGTTTTTGTAATTTCTCTGTCTTTTGATATGTTATATATATATCAGAGGATAATGTATCACTGCTATGATTGTGTTTGCAGGAGTGACGTCTGTCTGTGTGGATGTGGGTAAGGAGGAGGTGTTGGTGGATTCCACTCTCACCACTGCAGAGGTGCAGGCTCTGATCGAGAGCACCGGACGCAGAGCCGTGCTGAAAGGCATGGGAGGATCAGAGCAAGGTGAGAAACTGCAGGACCGGAGTACGGCTGGGAATCAAACCGCCATACCTTTATACAGTACAATACATGTGTTGTAAATGTTCCAGCTTAGATTTGGCATGATGAATTTCATCTTTTTCTTAATCAATTGTAGACAAGGTAGGTGAAAAAAGTCAAACCATATACATACACATAAACAGAAAAGTGTGTGTCAGGATACATCTTCAAGGTTCTTTATTTTGTCATATGAACATAGCTACAGTGTAGTTATGCCGATGAAAATCTTAGGTCACAGGCTTCTCCAACAGTGCAACACAATAACAGATAAACAGACAAATATAGTGCAAGTCAATAGTAAATACAAAAAGAAAAATAGTTTAAGAAAGTGAAATAGTGCAATAAGAGTCTATATGCAAGCTATTGGAATTATATATTAGATAAATAGATAAATAATTACTAAGTAGCAGATGAATGCTATGGATGTTGTTTCAAGAGTTCAGGTGTTTAACAGTCTTATTGCCTGTGGGATGAAACTGTCCCTGAGTCTGGTTGTTTTAGTCCGGATGCTGCGGTACCGCCTGCCAGACGGCAGCAGACAGAACAGTTTGTGGCTGGGGTGACGGGGGTCTTTTACAATCCGGAGGGATTTTTTCCTGAGCCGCTTTGCACAGTACTTTTGTTTGGTCTCATCAAAACCCATTGTGTGCATCTTTGAAGTCTAACAAACTAAAACCAGCATTGTTTTCATCTGTGTTTTATAGCCAAAATCCCTCAGTCTGGGTCTCTCAAACCCACAGGGAGCCTTAAGTACATTATAGGTCAAATGTAAAAGATATAGAATTGAAAAAAAAGACATTTATAACAAATATAGGAAGTCAAAGTAAAAATGTGCTCGTTGTACCACAATATATAACATGTTTATTACAATTGCTAAGTTTAAAATTGGATTATAAAGTACTTTTTTTAATCGTGCAAATTGTTCATTACGTCTGTGTGTTTCTGACAGACCTGGGTTCAGCGGTGGCCATGCTGGCGGGCGGGGGGAGGATCCAGGGGGTGGTGCGCTTCCTGCAGCTGTCGGAGCAGCGGTGCCTCATCGATGGGACCATTGATGGGCTGGAGCCCGGACCCCACGGCCTCCACGTCCACACCCTGGGGGACCTGACCCAGGACTGCCTCAGGTAACAGGGAGTGGGTGAACAGGCTGCTCCGGTTAAAGGGGATAGTGCGAGTGTTTTCGAGTGGCACTGTATGAGGTACTTATCCGTAGTCAGTGTAACACCTACGCCCCCGTTTTGGAGAAGCAGACAGGAGTTTAGAGAGAGGAAGCAAAGCAATGAGCGACTGTGGACAGAGGCAGCAAAAAAACACATTTTAGACATTTTAATAGAAATGTATGAGTTAATGTTTCCTATATATTTAGAATATCATGTTACACTACATTACATGGTAATCCAAAGGGACGTACACACACTTACCGTAGACATTGCTACAGGAGTGATTTGGGGTTAAGTACATTGCCACTTCCAACATATTGACTGTCTTGGGATACCGACCCTCTGATGGTAGACATTTCTTTTTCCTGTGTCCCTGCCTTATCTCCCCTGCACAGCCCTTTGGAACGAGAAGCTGAAGTTGTTATCTGTGCTCTCTCTATAGCCACCAGACTCCATTGAGAAAACAACAGTAATTCTACCTCACACATCACGAGAGTTACCATATACAGCTGTCTGGATTAGTTCGTTTTTTTTGTGTTTTTTACGTGACGTTAGTGTGTCCACGATAACCCTCTGAAGAACCATAGTCACACAAGAACACAAACGCTACAACTAACTCAAGTTTTAAAGTTTTTGTTGGAGTTTTTTGTGTGGCTAAAATACAGATTTGAAGAAGGATCCATTTTGAAGTGTCTTGTCATTATTAGTGATGGACAATCGACAGCAATCGAGACATTGACAGCTAAAGCACATGTGAAATGTCACTGCAGACAAGTTTTGTTAACTTATATTTAATTATAATGCATTTCTGTTTTTATAGTTGTGGAGAGCACTACGACCCCTTTGGAAGACAACACGGCGGTCCAGGGGATTCTGAAAGGGTACATCCATATATTTATCTTTATAACTCTATACAAATAACTTCCTGCTTGTTCATTTTTTGGGAGACTACTTGCCCCATGCTGTAGATCATTTTCTATCAGAACATTTATAAAAGAAGTAAGTTAATAATAGTCTTCTTCTCCATAAATTCTGACAAAATCACTCCTGGGATTCAATAAAATGTCAACACAAGCCAAATAAATGATGTGATACTCGCCAAATATGTCCCACAGGAGCCCTTGAGCCGTTCAGGTGCTAAATTGTCTATTAAATGTGTGACAGAGCTACAAGTTTGCCGCAGTGTTCCCTGGCGCACATGCTGTGTACTCCTCGTGTTATTTATTCAATGTGTGTCGTTGTCGCGCAGCATGTCGGTGATCTGGGAAATATTGTCGCAGGACCAGATGGCAGGGCTTCATTTAGACAAGAGGACAGTCAGATAAAGGTAACACACACACACACACACACACACACACACACACACACACACACACACACACACACACACACACACATATATTGCACTTGCATAACGGCTTGTAACTACAGTTTATTGGGCTTTAGGAATCAAAGATGTCACATTTTATTTATACAGCCAAATATAAATGAAATGTCTGTTTTAGGGGTTCACAGTCTACACAGCATATGTTTACCTTTGCGCTTGGACCCTCACAGCGCACAGGGAAAAGCTTGCAAAGAAACCCATCAAAATACAATCAGGATGCTGAGTTAGTAACAGGCATTTATGGAACATGAACATAGAGATTGATGGAGAGAAAAATAGGAAAAGAGAGGTGAAAAACTTAAGGTGAAAGTCTCTCGCACTTAGTTATGCTGCTATCTAAGCCTATAGCAGCATAACTAAGGGCTAATGTAAGCCTGAGCCAGCCCTAACTATAAGCTTTATTAAAAACATCTTAAGCCTGTCATAAATCCACATTAAACAACACCAGATGACATATCTTTAACCTCTTCTTCACCTTGGTGCTGGCTGCAGGTGTGGGATGTGATTGGCCGGTCGCTGGTGGTCGATGCGGGGGAGGACGACCTGGGTCGGGGCGATCACCCTCTCTCCAAACAGACCGGGAACTCTGGGGAAAGGTGGGTCAAAAGCAGGGGTTTCCCGTGGTCGTGCACGCAATGATGTGAAGGGGGAGGAGTAGCCTCAGCCGGGCACTTGCTCCTTAAAGCATTTTCAGGACTCCTTTTCAATATTGTTATTGTCGAAAGCGTATAAATTGTTATAAGTCGGTTTTAATATACGTGATGCACTCGTTACATTCTTTTTAATTGTGCTTCTTTAAACTTGATTGAGTTAATTATTTAAGGAAAGGTAGTTTGTACTAACTGCATTTCAATTGAACAAAATTGGATAGCTTTGTTAAACTACTAGCTTCAAGGTTGGGACTAATTATTATTAATTATTGATGAGCATTCTTTAAAGCTGTATTTAAGGAATTGCTGGCCTTTTGAAGCAGGTTTTTAAACTCCCTCGATGTCTCTCCTCTGCAGACTGGCCTGTGGGATCATCGCCCGATCAGCAGGTCTTTTCCAAAATGCAAAACAGATTTGTGCGTGTGACGGGGTGACGCTGTGGGAGGAGAGAGACCGGCCCATCGCAGGGAAAGGCCGGAGCAAAGCCAGCACAGAGACCCCCGCTGCACACCTCTGAACCTGAGACACAAACACCGATCATATCTCTACCTGTGGACAGTAAGGTCACATCGGAGAGAAATGCAGAGGACATTGGCTGACGGAGGGTAAAGCTGAAGCGAGGAAAACAAAGAGTACTTTTACGCAGAGCTGGACGGACGACCAAAGATAAAAGCCTTAGGTTCATGATTTCTTTCTTTGTGTCAAAATCAAATCCTCCTGCGGTCGCAGTCTGTGTCCTCTGAGGATTCTAAACGGATTAAATCCACATGGGACTTTGTGAAAGTCACCTTTGATTAGCTCGATGTCAGTGAATATGTTTGTATAACCAGTCCCCTCTGACACACTTGTCACATCACTGTCTCGTTGGATGTATTGGCTGGGATGAATGCGCTGTAGTCTGGCGTTCAAAATGTCTACTTTAATTATATACGCCTCCTAAAAACAGTAGGAGTAACTATTAAGAGGAAAATCAACACACAAATGGGATTACAAAGCGGTGTCATGCTAATATTTAGTATATTCACTGTCATGTAGACTTTCTCAACCTAAGTAACACTTAGTGTTTTAATTGAGAATGCATTGAAAAAATACCCAGAAAGGCTACAGAAAAGTCCAAATACAAACCTCCAATGTAGGACAATTGGTGGAAACATCCAATGATGGGCCCTCCTGGTAGTAACTGTAGCCTAAACATTGACAATCCCAAAGTTATGGATCCCAATGTGACATCTTAAAGAAATCCATCCATGAAGGGTCACAAGAAGAGTGTGATAGACGTAAATAATGTGGAGATCTGTGTCGCCGTTAGCTGAATTTGGACCTCACTTTTGTCCACCATTGGGGTGTTCATTTTGAATCCATAAGGTGGTGTGAGTGACTCGGCTATGAGAGATTTAAAAGAGAGAGAGTCAAATTCCACCGAGAGTGAAAGGTCGAGGGGGGGTTCAAGTTTGAGGGGGGGCTTCCTTGAAGGACTGTTCCCTCAGCTGTCTTCACAACATGGAGACTGAGTGTACAATTACCTTACAGAGAAACTGACAATGGGCTTCAAATCAACGGCTGTATTGTCTTGATGATTGAAGTATAATATAATAACGTAAAACCTCTACCTCTGGCCACTTGTTTTCTGCTAACTCTTGATGAAGACATCAATATTGGCAGTGTGTGTGCCCAATCTTTTGTCCATATGAGAGTGTGTAGCCAGTTTTGCATTGATCTTCTAGCAAAGTGAGCATCTGCCTTGTCCTGGTGGTGCATGAATAGGCTTATTGAATTTCCCCCAAATGTCCACTCGCTGGTGTCTTTTTCCATCTGTGTCTGAGGGCTGCGAACACAACTTGAATGTTTGTTCAAATTATCGATTCACGCCTGGAGTATTTTCAATTAATAATTGAATCTATACGTTTTGGGAAATGGTGGAAATGTGCTATTTTCTTTAAAACTCTGTTTTTTCTCCAACTGTTAATCAAAGAAAGTGATATAAATCAGAAAAACTGGAACATTTAAGAAGCTAGAACAAGTGAATGTGTTGTTTTCCTCATTTCCTGCTTGAAGCTGTGTGTCATTAGCAGTACTTTTGCACTTGATCTGTCCTCTTAAGCAAATATGATATATATTTTTCATAGCAGATAAATGTGCTCTTTGTTTAAACTCTCATTGGAGCTGAACCCCTATGGCTGTAAAGAAGGCCGCCTTTGTTCTTCTAGTGGCTTTTGATGATTAAAACAGTGGTGTAAAGTAACTTAGGACATTACTCAAGTACCTAAGTACAACTTTGAGGGACTTTATATTTCAATTAGGGCTGTCAAGTGAACGCGTTAATAACTCGTTAACGCAAAAACAAATTAACGCCACTAATTATTTTTAACGCGATTAACGCATGTGTATTTTTGTCCTCGGCCGCCCCGTAGTTTCAGAGTGCATCACGTTTAAAATACCATCTACAAGCTAATGCTGACAGCCCCGCTCCTGCTGCCTGCCTGCAGCAGACCACACTTCCACGCTCGCCGGCAGGCACCGACTAGCCATCTGGAGGACCGGGAGGGTGTGTATATGCATCTGGTGCTAGCTAGCTGCGCTAACGGATATAAGGAGCTGTTTAAATGAAAACAGAGGAGCGACATTTCGCCAACAACTGCGCCGAGCACTTGACTTGATGCAGGAAGCAGACAGCGGGACATTGTACGAACAGTCAGCACACTCAGCACGGATAGTGCGCGCAACATGATTGCAGCGTCCAGGCAGCTCCCGTTCGAGCATATGCCTTGAGTTACACATAGCTCCAACGATCCATCACTCACTCACACACACACACACACACACACACACACACACACACACACACACACACACACACACACACACACACACACACACACACACACACACACACACACACACACACACACACACACACACACACACACACTGTATTGTATTGTTGAATGAGAGAGGTTCCAGGTTGAATTGAGGCGAATATTTGTAATGTTCAGAGGTTGTTGTGTTTAATATTCATGAGAATATTGGTCATTGTTCAAATGATAATAAACATTAGCATAAAGCATATTTGTCCACTCATATGTTGATAAGAGTATTAAAAACTTGAAAAATATTCCTCTAAGGTACATTTAGAACAGTTAAAAAATGTGCGATTAATCGTGATTAACTATGGACAATCATGCGATTAATCGCGATTAAATATTTTAATAGACTGACAGCCCTAATTTCAATATATACATGTAATATATATTCTGAAATGGGCCAATATGAATAAGTACTTCTACTTCTTTTACTTTTCCCGAAAAGTACAAAAGTACATTATTACAACAGCAGAAGTGAATTGCAGACAAAGACAAGAGAATAGACTTACAATATGAATATGAATATACAACATTATTAATAATAATAATAAAAAACTACGTAAAAAAGCAAATCATTGTCAAAAAAAAGTATCAGTAGGCCTATGTTTATAAAAAAGTGACCATATAAATAAAAAGATAGAGTGGTTGTAAATAAATTGAGAGAAAGGTATATTGAAGGTCTATTGCACATCGTTTTACAGGCAGGGTTATTGCACAGTGTGTGGTGGTCCTTTACTAATTAATATCTGAGTACTTCTTCCACCTCTTGCTTCAGACTGTCTGTGTACTGTGTCTGTGTGTACTGTGTGTTATTACTGGTATTGAGCATCCTCTGGTGCAGCAGCAGCCCTCCCCCTCCTCTCCAGCAGAATGCCCGACATGCAAACGGAAGCAGGCGCTACCATTTTGAAACACAGCACCGCCTAGGTAAGATGGTAGATCCTTTTATTTAATCTCCTCTTTTCTTGCAGTATTTACTCTCTCTATCTGATCCGCATGGGAGCTTAATAAACCCGATGTGTCATTATGCGCGGGTGTTTGTGCCGGGTATGCTAAAGATAAGACGACT
This sequence comes from Pseudochaenichthys georgianus, assembly GCF_902827115.2. NCBI lineage: Eukaryota > Metazoa > Chordata > Actinopteri > Perciformes > Channichthyidae > Pseudochaenichthys > Pseudochaenichthys georgianus. Next base: position 5,745,317 of record NC_047520.1, on the reverse strand, counting down.
ATTGTAGTGCGTGTTGTTGCACGGAATCTCTCGGTGTTGCACTGTATCCATTCCTGTGCGGAAAAAAATGTGCTTGCTTATTGAGAGCCAGTTGTATCAGGTGTTATGTGTTTAACATTGTTGCGTATTTTCAGAGTAAATGTGTGTGTGTTAATGCTTCTTTTTGCCTTTATAGTGTGTTTTTCTGGATAGCCATTACGCATCCTGTGTCGCCATTCACGTTATCCACATGGACAATACATTTTAGGCTGTGTTTAACCAACTTAACTTGTCGTTTTTCGCAATTTTTTTTGTTTTTCGCAATTTTTAAAAGACCCTAGTGTGAGAATGTGTTGACTCAGCGTCGTGCTGCGTCATCAGAAAAGCAGCTTCCCCCCTTGTTATTCCTCCCATGAACCCAGTGTTAATGCAGCAGCCATATGTAACACTACAGTATAGAAAACTTGCTTTACATGTTCCTTAAGCAGCAGCTGTACAGTAGGTGTAGTTCACCCAGCAGCTGGCTGGAGGCTACACCAAAAAATAGAAATGTCATTCTCTGGTGTCATGTTCCTCTTTGCCCTTTGATTTACAGCCTGCCATAAAGGTTGTTCTGGAGGAGGTAAAAAAGGTGTTGTCCAACCTGTAGAAACACTCCTTAGTTTGACATTTTAGAAGCAGCGAGAGAGTCCTTTCTGTTCCACAAACCCCCAAAGATCATCACTATAAATGCCATGTTAATTAAGGGTATTACTGTACAATGCTCCTTTTCCCTGGGTGTCTCTTGTGTATCATAGCAGTTCTGGTAATTACACCTTTCTCAATCTGCAAAGAGATCCTCTCTTAAGCAGCCTTTGCTCAACGATAACTATGGAAATGATCAATCTTTTATCTACAATGTGTATCCCTTGCTTCCTCTTCTGTATTTGCCTAGTTTGACTTTATGGCCGGCCCCCACGCAAATGTGAGGCCTGTGTGGTTTTTAATTTGCAATATTTTGTAATCTGGCTGCTCATTCATCCACAGAGCGTCCTTATCCTCCAACTAAATCGCTGCAATAGTTAGCGCTTAATCTTTGCACCTTGAAAAAAAGTGAAAAGCTGGGTCAGCTATTTCCCCGTGTGCAGCCGAACCCCCCCTCTTGTATTTAGATAATTGCACCCCTATACTTCCATCTCCTCCTCAGACCGAGCCATAGGTGTGGCTTTGTTCTTGCTCAATGTATAGTGTTAGGCAGAGGGGGGAAGTAACTAAGTATATTTACTCAAGTCAATTTTATTTAGGTACTTTACTTGAGCATTTCCATTTTATGCTACTTAATCCTTTTATTCCACTACAATTTAGAAGCTAATATTGTACTTTTTTACAGAATATGGTTACTTTACAGATTCACATTAGCTCAATAGAACGTCAATTATTTAATTTAATTAAATTATTATACTTTACATATAATTATAGGTGTAGATATCCGGCAGCAGTATATAAAGTAGATAAAAACACCTTTACCACCTTTACACAATGACTAATTTAATGTAGAATTATGGAATGAGGCATTACGCATAACGAGTCATTTTGGTACTTAAGTATATTATGATGCCGATCATTTTGTACTTTTACTGAATTAGGATTTTGAATGCGGGATTTTTACTCGTAACAGAGTATTCCTACACTCTGGTACTTCTACTTCTGAGTACTTCTTCCACCCCTGGTGTTAAGTAATCCTGTCTGTTATCTCTAACCACAGTCCTCCCTCTTTGTTCCTCTGCAGCGCCATGGACAAGAGCAACACAGTGAAGCTCTTCGTGGGCAACCTGGCGTTGGACACCACCCAGGAGGAGCTGTCGGCCATCTTTGAACCGTACGGCCAGGTGGTCAGCTGCAGCGTACTGCGACAGTTCGCCTTCGTCCACCTGCAGGGCGAGGGCTCCGCCGACAGAGCCATCCGGGAGCTCAATGGCCGGGAGTTTCGCGGACGCAATTTGGTTGTGGAGGAGTCGAGAGGACGGCCGTTACACTCCACCAAGGTGTTTGTGGGTAATCTGAGCGGGATGTGCACCACGGAGGATCTCCAGCAGCTGTTCCAGACGTTTGGAAAAGTTCTGGAGTGTGATAAAGTTAAAGGTGAGCGAAGACCCTTGTGACATTTCATTAGTTTGAAAGTACTGCCAGTAGCATCTCTCAAGTTGGGTTAGGTTTAACACGGGGCAGATAAGAGATTATATCTGTGTATATATTTATTTATAAAGTTAATGAGATGGAAAGATAGATAAATACTCAATTCATTACAAATTGGGAAAGTATTTTGTTACATCGCATTGTGTTAAAGGTGGGGTAGGTAATTTCTGAGAAACCAGCTCGAGTGCGCTAGAATTTGAACATACTAGTCAAAGCACTTAAGATATTCATTGCTATCGGGATGTTAAGAGCATTCCATGGAATATAACAAAAAGTGTTCCTCAAACTTACCTACCCCACCTTTAAGGCATTACAATATTTAAAAGCTGGAATAAAGTATACACATAAGAACATATACATGAACAGCAAATATATAAATATCTACAGTAGAAAAGACATACATCACAAGAATACACAATGTAAAAAAGAGAGATTTAGAGTCCTGCTGTAAGTCTCACCATGTCAAAGTGTGCAAAACTCCTGCATCCCTGTTGTAGAGATGGATACGGTGGTTTCCGGTTGGCGTAATTCACATTTCTTCGTAGAAGTAATAAGTAAGTGCCCGTGGCAATGCCACTTCGATCCTAACTGTTGTCCCTGCGCTCAATGACAGCCAGGCATTCCTCTTCCGCAGGCTATGCCTTTGTCCACATGGAAAACAAGGAAGACGCGCTCCAGGCCATCGAGGCCCTGCACGGCACATCGTTTAAGGGCCGCCCGCTGTCCGTGGAGCTGTCCAAGGTCCAGCCCAGCAAGCAGGCCCCGACAGGAAAGATCCCCTGTGTGAACTGTGGGAAGCAGGGCCACTATGCTGGAGAGTGTCCCGTGGGGAAGCCCTCTCTGGAGCAGTACCAGAGTCAGGCGGCCGTCCTGGCTGCCGCCGCTGCTGCCGCCGCCGGCCTGCCTCTGCAGGTCCAGCAGAGCGTGCACAATTCAGTCTACAACACCTCCACCTTTGACCCCACATACGCTGCTCTCACTGGGATCACCACTGGCACACGCACCGATGGAAACCCAGTGAACCCAGCTGTGTACGGGGCCCTCGCCAGCCAGGTGTATGGTGCCAATGTCGCCAGTCAGCTTTATGGACAGGTGGCCAATCAGGCAGCTCTACAATCAGGCGCCACCCAAATGTACAGCTCCATGAATCCCAACATCTACGGCCAGATGACAGCGAGTCCTGCGGCTGTTGCTGCTGCCGCCGCCGGTTACTCACCTCAAGTTTACACCCCCAGCATGGCCAACTCCCACGTCTATCTGACTGCTGCTCATGGATTAGATATGTCCTCAGCGGGCGGGGTCAACCCCGGCTATACTGTATCTCCAGCAATTTACGGTGGCGCTGGGCAAGCCTACGCTCACATCAGCGCCCTACAGGACCCAACAGCCATCTTTGAGGCAGCCAGGCAGGCACACTACTTCGCCCAGGGCCAGCAGGTGATGGCCGACCAGCAGCAGGTGGCAGCTGCCGCGGCCGCTGCAGCAGCAAAGGGAGAGCGGGATCGCAGTCCGCTACGGAGGTCTCTGCTGCCAGACCCCGTGATGAAGCCGTTCATTTACCAGAGAGCCAAGCCGCGGCGACCCCTCCTCCCCACGCCCGCTGGCCGCGCGGCAGAAGAGGCAGCCGAGGCTGCAGAGGACCCCATGGCCAGGTAGGACATCACCTTTCAACCTCTAAAGCATTCCCAGAGAGCTGAGATGTTACACTATTACTATACTGTTCAACCTCTAGGAGTCCACTTTTATTAGTCGTGCTTTCATGGCCTTGCAGGCTCATTTCTATTGTTTGATTAATGCTGGATTTCCCGTCTTCTTTTTCCGCTATTTCCGCTTTGTCACTCTTGTTGCTTCCACCGTGTCGTTCATCCTGTCCCTCTTCCCACCTAAACCCTGCTCTCCCCACCGCCCCTCTGTATCCCCCTCCTCCCCTCTCGTAGGTACTATGCCGAGTACTACCAGCAGTTGCAGCAGTATCCTCAGTTCCAGTACGCCTACCCTCCGCCGGGCGCCATGGCCGCCCTCCAAAGCATGCAGGGGATGCAGGGCATGCAGGCGATGCAGGCGATGCAGGGGATGCAGGGCATGCAGGGCATGCAGGGCATGCAGGGGATGTCGGGGATGTCGGGGATGCCTGGCGTCACGGCGATGTCGGCCCAGTCGGTGGCTGCGCTGGAGTCCCTCAGGCCAGTGGTCCCCTCAGCTTCGGCAATGGCAGCCGCCATGGCTGCGCCAAGGGTGTATGAGCCGCCGTTGCCGCCGCCCACGCGCAAGGAGGCCATCCTCCGCCGCCCCGAACTCTCCCTTCACACGCCTGAGCCCCCCTTCCGATAGTCGCACACAACTCTCTGCCCCCACCCCTCCCTCTTTGCCCCGAACCCTCTTCCTGCTCCCCAAACTTGACCACCTTACAGCAGCTGTATGTGTGTGAGTGTGTTTGTGTGAGTCTGGGAGATGAAGTGTGTGGGTGGGCTTTGAAACTGGGGGCTCCTGGGTTTATTAACCTGCTTTACGAGGGACTAACCTTGGTCCTGTTTGCATACACACAGTGCAGCCATGAAAGGGAGGCTCTCCTCTTTGGTACGGGCATTCTTTGTGCGTCTCCGTTTTACTTTTTTATCGTGCCAGTCTCACACTTGTGCCAGTATTAGACTGACCCAGTCGGTCGTTTCATATGCCTTTATTTCCGCAACCCAGTTATGATTTTTCTATGGCCAAATCTACGATAAAATACATTTTTATCCGCCATCCTCCTGAGGCCTAGATGATCAGTCAGGGCAGCTAATTTGAAACCTTTTTTGCCTTATGTTGGAGAGTTTATCAATTGTAATGTAGATGAAACGCATATTGTGTTCTGGTTGCATTGCATTGTGTCCAAGAGAACCAAGGTTGACGTGTTATGCGGGGAAGGGGTGTTTGTCTTGAATGTGATGTGGTGTGAACGAGAGATTGGTGCGGGCTCCTGACCTTGCAGCGCACAAACGCAGCAGCTTCGACTGCACCTTGCAGTAAAACAAAGTAAAGCACACATAATACGTACTGTATGTTTGGATCTCTCCTCGACCCCTTTTCCCCACCTGTGCTCTAACTACCACACTGGAAGACACTGCCTCATCTCTCTCTAACGACAGCTGCCTACCTCTCACAATGAATTTCAGTGCAGTCTATTATATTCCACACTTTTCACCCAGTCAGCATTTTTACTTCCTGCTCCACGATAAAGGCACACGGTCAGCAGATAAGGGAGGGCGGGACTTTTGTAGATATTCAGTTTTGAGTCCTCCTACGTGTCCAGAGGCCTTTTTTTTTTAAATACATAGTGTATGTTTTTGTGTAGTTTTACATGTTTTTAAGTCAACATGGGGTGGACTGAATTGTAAATGGAAAAAACACCTGACTTCTGAACGAGCTGTTTACAAAGGATCTCTTCTGATAGGAATCATGATATGTGACAAGCTCACTTATGTGCCTATAAGCTTTGAGTGCATTAAATGGAGGGATCTCTTATTTTTTAAGTGCTTTTTAATCATTTCACGGGGGGGGGGGGGGGGGGGGGGTAAATGGAGCTCACAAGGCTACAAGCTTTAGGACTCCTGAATATGATTTCTTTCATATCATAAGGGTTTTTAAAAAGCCACAATCTGAGCCTCACAGGTTCATTATCAGCCACTGGTTTTAAGCAGGAACAACAGTGATAGCACCAACGACGTGAGAGGTGGGGGAAGTGTCTTCCAGTTGCCCCCACTGTCCTACTTTGTTCCAAAAAAACAGACCTGCTGCAGATTGTCATTGCAAAAAAATGGTAGTGCCTGTTTTAAACCGGTTATTGGATCTGGTAGGTGGGGTTTGCTGCCTCAGGAACAACGGCTTGACTTGCAAATACCTTTTTATGCAGTCTCAAGCTTGTCCCGAGGGGCGAACCCCACCCATTTTGGATCTACAGTCACTTAAAACAATCACTTTTTTGCGACTACTATTTGCCGCGGTCTGATGCACACACAGACATCCCCTCTGAATCACCTTACTGCCTCGCTGTTCCCCCCCCCCCCTCCCCTCTACCCCTGTGTTTTTTAGTGGTTAAGTGACTTTTTGCATCTCACAGTGTAATCTTTCCGTGTTGTATACACAAACACATACCAGTTGCATCCTTTGTAGAATTATGTGGTTTGCGAAATGTCTTGTTTGCCATGTTTGAGACCGTATCTTTTTTTTTAGAGAAGTATTTTAATTTTGCCTTTTTTTTTTTATAGTAAAAGAGATAAAAAAATCGGCATGCTTTTTATTGAGAATATGTATACTATAATCATTATTATAATAAAGAATGTTTGGCTGACTACTGTGGTAAAAGAAAGCAAAGGGTTTGGACATTTCCCCTTCTTGTTTATGTTGTTTTTCTCCACTATCTGTTTTTTCTTGTGTAAAATGACCACCAGACCCATTTGACTGGGGACCCCGGGGGGACTCGGGTGTAGATGCTGGCCCAGCTTTGCTTTCTTTGGTCAGGGTAAGTGCGGGTTGGTGCTCCTTTCTCTCTCCAGCCTCTCAAAATGGGTGCAAACTACATTTTAAACGAAAAGGGGTTTGCTTTGACCAATTTAATTCTGGCTTTAAATCGATTTTTTTATCAATTGAGCACACGGTTGAGCGCTGGGGAGAGGCACACAGATAGAATGGCCCGGGTGCATTTTGATCTGTGGAGCAGATTCTGGGGTTGATGGGTGTTTGCGTCTGGTCTGGTGTCTTCCTTGCTGCACCAACTTCTCCCCTCCGTGTGTCTCTTGTGTCCACTCTACTCTCAGACCTGCATGTGTGATAATCTGTAACTCTGCCGCAACAACAACAACAACAACAAAAAGAAATTAAAAGCGCCGCGAAAGTCCAGCTTTGAACTAACTATCTCAACTGAATTAGGTCACCGGCCCACGTGGAGCGGCCAGCGTGCAAACCTGTGTGAGCGTGGCGGCGTGAGCCATGGGGACGACTTTTAGTGCGAGGCCACCGCAGTGGGAACTTGTTCGCTCTCTCCTCACCACCAAGGTAAATGACCACAAAAAAAAAACGAAACCAAAATTCTAAAGCACTGACCTCTCCTCTACCCCCACCTTCCGCCCCTTCCTTTGACTGTGCCTTGACCAAACACTTCCTCACCCTCCTCTCCTCCGCCATCACCACTTCCCCCTTCCTCCCAATCCGTAACTCATCCTCCTCTGCTGCAATGGCAGGGTCATCGGTGGGGGGGGTGGCGGGGTGAGGCTAGGACCCCTTTCAGAAGTCCTGCCTAGCATCATGGCCCTTTGTCCAGCTAGTGAATAAAGGGAAGTGTGAAAGTGTGTGTGTGTTCAGAAATTGTACTTCCTTTATTTGTCCCACAGAGAGGAAATGTACATTCACTATTAAATAAAGGGCATGCAGAGGTGGGAGAAGTACTCAGATCTTGTACTTAAGTAAAAGTAGAAGTACCAGAGTGTAGGTATACTCTGTTACAGGTACAAATCCTGCATTGCAAATGTTACTCATGTAAAAGTAGAAAAGTGTTGGCATTAAAATGTACTTAAAGCATCAAAAGTAAAAGCACTCATTCTGCAGATTGGTCCATTTCAGAATAATATATATGATTATAATTATTGATGCATGAAAGTGTTCTCAGAGCTGGTGAAGGTGCAGCTAGTCTGAATGACTTTATGTACGGCAGGGCAGCTGGTGGATTTACTCCAGGTGGAACTAAAGTCTGGTTTAAGAGCTGATTATATCATTAATACGAATCTGCAAAGTAGAATTACACAGTAGCGAACAATTGAAATACTCAAGTAAAGACCAATTATCTAATAAAAAGGTTAGTATAGTACTTGATTAAATCCACTCAGTTACTTTACACTGAGGGATCATATTTAAAATACAAATGATAAGAGTTTACAACAGTGAGAATGGATGTGTGCATGTGGGTTTTATTAATTGGTGAGGCTTGGCACATGCGGACGAACCCTTCCCCCTCCCCTGCCCGCTAGTCAATCCTCTCCACCGCCGTATTCGCCGCCCTCACCCCGACCCCCTTCCCTCCCTCCTTCCTTTCCTCACCCCCTCTTCCTGTCCCCTATGCGCCTCTCCTCTCCGCCGTTCATACACACAGCGCTTTTTTTTTTTCCGCCGCCACCGCCGTCGCCACCTTGGATCTGGGTTTCGTGGCTCTGGCTCGGACTCAACTTCCCAGAACCACCCACCTGACCCAACCCTCCCACCCTCCTTTGTTACCATAGAGGCCTGGGCGTACCCTTGGACAGTGTGTGTGTGTGTGTGTGTGTGTGTGTGTGTGTGTGTGTGTGGTGCCCCCCCCCCCCCCCCCGCCGGACTCAGTTACATGACACACAGAGAGACTTCACTGTTGGACGAGTCGCTTTGCTTGAAATGCTGGGTTTGCTTCTCACAGCTGTGGAAGGGAACTTTAACTCCCAATAGCTCCCACTCACCTAAAGAGATACATCCTCAGTTCCTCTCACCTTTGGGTCCCTCACAGCCTGTGTGCCTAAGCAGAAACATCCTATAAGATGGGCCTAGGTATGAGGCCAGTCTGACCTGTAGATTCTCAATCTCAGGGTTCCTATAGGACTTTTCTGGTACGGCAGCTTTAGTCCTCTAATTCTTGGATCAGCTGGATATGTGCTCTGTATGTGTCACGACCCCAAAAGTAATTCAGTATGTTGAATGAGTTGTCCGGCAGTTGCTCTGACAGCTACAAGATGGAGTCAAGAGGGCGTAGACTTGTGTCTGCCTAGCATACAAAGGAGAGGGAAGAAGGAGGAGGAGAGGGATGAATAGATTAGTTGATTAGAGGGTGAGTCGGTAGTGGAAGGAGGTCGAAATAATCTCCTTAGCCTCAACTTCCTGATATTGGAGGACTATAGTTGATCGCAATAATATATATATACTGGCCAGAATCCAGGAAAGGTGTACCGGTAAGACAGCTTTGACTTCAAGGTTTTCCGATTGTATTACTAGATTCTAGTCAGGAATAACTGACCCGTTCTCACTGCCCACTCATCGAATACCAACGCTTTGTCTGTGCTCGGGTGTAGGCAGCCTTTACCATCAGATGCACCAGGCTTTAGACAGTTAAGCAACATAGAGGAGCGGGACAAGTCCGCTTAGAGTCAGTGGGAGGGGAGGAAGAGGGCTGTCCACTTTTCAATCAATTAGTCAGGTAATTGAGGTTACGGTTTACGAAGATTTCCTAAGTCGATTTGTCCAGATATGTCAATTTAATCAACCAACAGATTAGCAAATGAAAACAAATGTCTTCAGACAAGGACAGCCCTAACAATCATCATTGACTTATTTTAGTATGTACTTGACTACGAAAAACGACGTAATAAACTAACCTTTTTTCCAGGTATAAACATAATTACTTTGAGAAAACCACAATCTTTTCGTTGGCTAAATCCAATACTTTTGTTGCCACCTAAACAAGGAGTTTCATTGCATAAGTCAGTCTAAACACGAATTAAAAAGCATGTAAGAAGCAGAAAGTGTTGAGCTACACGAGTACATAGAGCTTCAAGTCATATTGGATGAGTTGGAAATGAGAATGCATATTTCAAATGGTACGGAGTTAAAAAGCTGACTCCCACCCAGGCCTCCATCACCAGGGCTCGTGGTGCTCCAGTGTTCTTCCTCCCCCCTCCCAGATCCTCACTAAAGGCTTCTCTCCGGGTGCTTGCGAGTCTGGGCTTCCCGTGCTTGGGTGAATGCAGCCACGCATCTCTCCAACCCCCCCCCCCCCCTGCTCTGAACACACAGTACTGACAACCAACAGCTCGCTGCAGCATCCTCCTCCCTTACTTCCACTTCCTCACCCGCTCCCCCCCTCGCCTCCCGCCTGTGGTTTGGACAGCTGAAGAACTGCAGATGCTGTCTATGTGCACTTCTCTGTCCTGTGTGGTTTTGATGGGATCCCACAGGTGTTCTGCTGCAGCAGGTATCAGCTGGGATGTGCACCTGGAACACACGGAGCACAAACCATAGACCTCATTGCCTTTTTTTGAGTTTGCAACATGAGATTCTGTAGGTTTAACCGATGTGACCGGGAATATTTTAGCTCTCCTAGCACACATGTGAATAACAGGTATCAGACTCTGCTCATATTATATTTAGAACGCAGTAGTCATACCTCAGCCATTACCTCATCTATTACAAAGCTTGTTACACTTGGTATTATAATTGGATGCTGCAGGGTGTGACGGCAATGCAGTAAGTAAGGTGTACACGTTATTTTGTCCAACCCCTGCCTGTGTAAGAGGCTGTCTATTTCCATGGTCCATGTTATTAATATTAGCTTTTAGTAGCATTATGTTTACACCTCATCTGATTCCTTTAACCCAGTAGTAGCACAGTGACTACACAAAGGCCCATGTAGCTAAGATCCTTCAAGTAGGTTAATGGACCAAGCCTAGTGTAGTTACATCTAAAAGTCTGATTAATTATAATCTACATCATCCTAGTTTCCAAAGACACATCAAGCGTCGACGGTATAACGTGTCGCCGAGAGAGGGCAGCTATCTTTATTAGCCCATTTCTAAGAAATCTTGTACCAGCACAATGTTGAATGGGATGGGAGTGTTTAACTTGATGACTGTT